>NC_091148.1:6870452-7608987 GCF_041381155.1 Argopecten irradians | reverse complement strand
ATTCTTTTGAAATTAAATGGAAATTCTTGGCAACAGATCTAGACCGTTTAAGCCCAGTACATACGATTTTTACAGATATCTTTATCTAATCCCCATGGTAAAAGGATTTTATTTTTAATTTTAAATCTAACAATGTTTCATCGAAATATTTAGATTTCCAGATTATTTTTCTCCATTTATTTTTATTTCTATGTGAAGGAGTATTTCAAATTAATATTTTTCTGATATTTTAATATCTTGTTAAATTGATGTGCATTTTATCGAACTGCAAGCATAAACCAAAACTGCCATCGAAATAAACATGTATATTGTACCTATTGATCTTGGTTAAGAATATCCTTCCGTGAGTCAACAAAATAGATCACGAAGAATCACCTGTTTTATGAAGTAATTGTCACAAAAACTCTTACAATTGGAAATAGCAAAACAGGCTCCACGATTTGCTTAATTTTAAATCTCCATCATATAATGATGCTTTCAATATCATATGATTATGAGTGCTAATCAATAGTGGTAGAGAGTCAGTCCCAGCATTTTTACAATTTGGAATTCCCTTAAGGATGCTACCATCGCAATATGAGTACTCTCCCATACTTAATTTCAGAGA
The DNA here is from genome assembly GCF_041381155.1 of Argopecten irradians. NCBI lineage: Eukaryota > Metazoa > Mollusca > Bivalvia > Pectinida > Pectinidae > Argopecten > Argopecten irradians. The sequence continues at coordinate 7,608,380 of NC_091148.1, read as the reverse complement.
AAAAGTCGTTTATATGGAAATAAACAAATTGACCCCTTTTGGCCCCGCCCCTCAGGCCCAAGGGGATAAGCCACACCCTTTTTATAATTTTGTATCCTCACCCCATACAGATACTACCTTTGCAATATGAGTTGTTATATATCGTGCTCAGTTTTAAAGAAGAAGTCTTTTATAAGGAAATTAGAGTTTTTTTCAATGTTAAGCCACTTTCATGATATAATACTTACTATAACTTTAGATTTCAAATTCACTGCATGGATCATTAGGAATTCGTCGACATAGTTGTGAACATGTCTTCCCTAGAGTGCAGAAATCACACTACAACAGCAATTGATGGGACACCAAGCTCCAAACCTCTTGCGGATCAGAATCATTCTGGAATAGAAGCCGAGTGTGTAGTCCATAATAGGCACCTCCTCGACCGCGCCCTTTAAAAGCATGGTCCTTACTTCCTCCCGGATGGAAACTGCCATCTCCGGATCCCCCGAAGAAGGGAAAAAATACATACATTGACACAAAGTGCGGATGCCGCAAGTATGGAATGCCAAACCGCTCCTTCACTACAGAAAAGGCTCAAGGGTCCTGGGTTATATCCTTCCATTGACTCTAGAAAGAAGGTGGACTGACGATCTCCTACAGGAAGATGAAAACGAGGAATATCGAGACCTTCACAGATGGAGAATTGTTGCCTTACCCAAACCCTAATTTACGAGAGGAGGACTTGAATCTGAGACTGGCTGAATTCTCAAGAACAGACCTTTCGTATGGAACGATCAAGGGCGGAGAGACGAATCAGGAACTTTTCGTCTTGTCCCAATGATGGTTTGTACTCTTCCTACCCTTCCCAATGTTACCATTGAAATAAGGCTTTGACTTCGGTCGCATATAACAGTGGGAGCAGAATTTCTAGCCTTCTTTTTTGGTGGTGCTGAACTCTGTGAGGTAATGGCCTTCAACGTCTGAATTCTCTTCAAAAAAGGCAGAAGGGACCACGTCTGACATTGACGAGTAATGACACCTTCGAAGAAGCCAATCCTCTCAATGTCCTGTTCAGGGCTGAAGTTTTCAAGTTTATATATGACATTCTGGATGGAGGGACGCAATCAGCCTCTCCATCGTGTGGTGCTCCTTGAAGCCGAACACTACCTGGTTCATTGACAAAGTTTCCAGAGTTCAACACTCAAGCTTAGCAGGCAAAGAGGACGGCAGTCTATCGTGTATTGCATAACCAGGGGCTTGAACCTTTGACCAAAACTGAGGTGCAATAGGGCTAACTTAAGCGTGCGAGATGAGGAAAAATACTTCTTTATAACTCGAGTTAAGATATGAATGCCATTGACCACTTTTCCTTGTTAAATAAACACCCGTCATATTGTCCAATGAAAATGTCCAGTTAAACATCTTATTACACGTGGGAATCATAATAAACGAACTCATTGGTCAGTAAAAGCACGTGAACTGAATATGGAATTTGATTGCGTTGGGTTAAAAGGAACTCGGGTCTAATTCCTAGATTCGTATGATCTTAAACGGAACTCGGGCATGGTTTTTCGACTCCGTTTCTACGCTATATTGAGTTTTTCTGTGATTATATGTTCCTAAAGGTTCCGAAGACGATTACTGTAAAATACTAGAACACTGACACGTCAAAATATGCCCCGCTCAAGATGGGATTAGGAAAAGTAATATCTTGACAATGAAATGTACAATTGAAGCTCTGATTTCGAAATGATTGATGACAGTATATATTACAAGATATCTTAGAGGATTCTTGGCGCGTACCAAAGAATGATGTATGTCTGACGAAAGAGGAATATTTTCTCTGCTTTTTAAACAATAAATATTAAAATCCAAGATGGCTGCCTCTTGGCCATCTTGTTGATTTTGTTTGATTGAGTTGTATGGTATCTTGTTGATAGATCGGTTCAAAAATGCCTTATACGCAACTAAGAACCTAGGGGAAACCAACCTCTGAAATTTCAGACAGATCCCTTTGGTGCTTAATAGAGATAGATATCTTCAACTACCAAAATCAAAGGTGTTTCTCTGTCGGCCATCATATTGACCGATTGGCCCAAAAATGTAATATGCAGAACAAGGGCACTAAGGTAACCTACATCTGCAATTTAAGACTTCTTGGTAACAAAAAAAAAAGAACTAAAAAAGGACAGGCGGACGGACGGACGGACGTACAGACAGACGGACAGATAGACCGACAACCTGATTACTATAAGGCACCCGTATTGCGATACGGGGCACTATTAAGCATCATGATATTCATTAAAGTCTTTAAAGGCAATGTATAGGCCAACATCGGCTTAAACAGAACTAGGAACTGGTTCTTAGATCCGCATAATATTAAACAGAATAGAACAGGTCTCGTTGTCGACTTCGTGTAAAGAAATCTACACTGAAATGATTTTTACTTTGATTACTTGGTCCTGAAATTTCAAAGACAATTCCTGTAAAATAAATCTAAAAAAGTCACATCTATGCAAGCGTCGGCTCTAAACTGACCTCGTGTCTGGTTCCTAGTTCCGATCAAATTAACGGAACTCGAATATGGTTCCTAGTTCTGTTTGAGCCTAAACGGAACCAGGGTCTAGGTGTCAAACCCGTTGAAGAAATTCTGTGTTGTATTATTCATGGAAGCTTTAAGTTCGATTCCTGTATTACAATGGTAATTAAACATCTCAATAGAGGTAGAAATTCTAATAAATGGAACCCGGCTGGTTGACCAGTATTTGTGTTAAACGGAACTCGGGTCTGGTTCCTAGTTCCGATTTAGTTAAACGGAACTGGTGTCTAGGTGTCAAACCCGCTGAAGAAATTCTGTTATATAGATTAATTAAGTGTTGTATTATTCATTGAAGCTTTACGTTCGATTTTAGAATTATAATGGTAATTAAACATCTTATTACAGGTAGAAATTTTAATAAACGGAATCCGGCTGGTTGACCAGTATTTGTGTTAAATGGAGCTAGGGTCTGGTTCCTAGTTCCTTTTAAGCAAAACGGAACTGGGGTCTAGGTGTCAGATTCGTTTAATAAAATCTGTGTTATAGAGATTAATTCTCTGTTGTATCATTCCTGAAAGCTCAGAGCTAGATTGCTTTATATCATTTGAATTTAATATCTTATACGATGCAGAAATCCTAATAAACGGAACTCGACTCATTGACCAGTATATTTGTGTTAAACGGAACTCAGGTCTGGTTTCTAGTTCCGTTTAAACTAACTAGGGCCTGGTTCCATGTTCCGTTTAAGTTAAACGGAACTCGGGTCTGGTTCCTAGTTCCGTTTAAGCAAAACGGAACTAGGATTTAGGTGTCAGATCCGTTTAAGAAAATCTGTGTTATAGAGATAAATTAAATAAATTGTATCGTTCCTGAAAGCTCAGAGCTAGATTCCTGTATAACATATGTAATTTAATATCTTATAAGATGTAGAAATCCTAATAAACGGAACTCGACTCGTTGGCCAGTATGTTTGTTAAACGGAACTCGGGTCTGGTTCCTAGTTCCGTATAAGCTTAAACGGAACTCGGGTCTGGTTCCTAGTTCCGTATAAGCTTAAACGGAACTCGGGTCTGGTTCCTAGTTCCGTTTAAGTTAAACGGAACTGGAGTCTAGGTGTCAGATCCGTTTAAGGAAACTTGTGATAAGGAGATTAATTCTGTGCTGTATTATTCATGGAAGCTCTAAGTTCGATTCCTGTATATAATAGGTAATTGAACATGCAGTTAGAGATAGGAATCCGTATAAACGGAACTCCGCTCGTTGACCAGTATGTTTGTTAAACGGAACTCTGGTCTGGTTCCTAGTTCCGTATAAGCTTAAACGGAACTCGGGTCTGGTTCCTAGTTCTGTTTAGGTTAAACGGAACTCGGGTCTGGTTCTTAGTTCTGTTTAAGTTAAACGGAACTCGGGTCTGGTTCCTAGTTCCGTATAAGCTTAAACGGAACTCGGGTCTGGTTCCTAGTTCCGTTTATTAAACGGAACTAGGAACTAGGAACTCGCAACCAACTTCAGCCCTCCTTCATTTTCTGACTATATTCCGGTGTGTGTATTCTTACGCGGCAACCTCTGCGTTACGGTTGGTGAGGTTATATAGCAAAGTGAAAACAGAAATGTAAACACATGTATATATAATTATTTAAAATTATTACACTTATTAAAGTAGCATTCGGGCAGCCCCCAATGATTATCCAAGCGAGATTCAAAAATATATGTACATTTGTATTTGAAATTGTCAAGATATACAATGACCTGACATTTGGGGGATATCTCGAGGAATATTTCGGATTCGTATTCAGTGGTATCATTTATAGCTCATCTCCTAAAGAAGATAATTTGACTACTCTGCCATGTGCCATTTTCACTTCGATTCGCTGCTACCAATCCGCGCTTCTGACTGGTAAAACGTAGTACGGTCCATTCGAGTTTGATAGATATTTATGATTGTCTGAACGTTTGTTGGTACATATAATGGCAAAACATCAGGTTTAAGACCCCGTTTAAAGTAGTGATTTTTTTATGCCTATCTATCACTTCTTAACCGTACTTGAACATAACTTATTTACTTAAAAATGTCTATGCATCCGTCTAAACCTAAGATCACTTCTGATAGGAAAAACTCTAACTCTTGTATCAATGAATTTACTTGTATTTATTGATAACTAGCGATAGGTATACGCCGACACAATTTACAAATATTCAAACTCAATCTCTCATCCACATCGTACTATAAACCTACATTAATCCCCACTGTGCAAATCATAAGCATTATGAAATACAAACCAATACAACTTGCTTAAATGTATATCTTCTAAAAAATATAAATATATATAAAATATACAATTGTTAATTCTCAATAACACGTGTGTCGCCTCTGGTCTACCCTCGCTGAATGACACACGTTGTACCTAACACCGTGAACTGTACGTGCAAACACCCTTGCGCCACCTATGAGAAAACTCGCAACATAAGGGAAAATAATTTCCGTCTAATTCGCTCCGCTCAAACCACGGAAATTTTATTTCCCTTGGCCACTGCATCACTTCTCATAGGAAAAACTCTAACTCTTGTATCAATGAATTTACTTGTATTTATTGATAACTAGCGATAGGTATACGCCGATGAATCTAAAAGAACGGGAATCGGAAAATATCGTTTATAAATCTTTATAAACCTAAACTTTGAGAAACAAGTAATCTCTCACAAAAAGAATCTTTGACATAACCATCTTTAGCGTTTTCACTAACCCATCTACCATGTCGTTTAAAAAGTCTATCTCCTATTCCTCGATTTGCAGCTGCAGTAGCTCCCCCAGAACGCAAAGAATGTAGACAATATTTCGATATATCATCGACATGGGGCTTGAAAGCTTCTATAAACAATTCGCGTAAAAGTAGTGTAAGACATCACTTTTTTGTCGTTCCTTAACTTATAACCTTCTTTCAAAGCACTCAAATTACACAACAAATGTACATCATCACTCTCATCCACACCGAGCCATTCAAAATAACGTTCAATATTAACAACTGGACACAACTTGGTCCCTGTCCGTGAAATAACAATCCAAGCACCATCTCGGTACTTATCAGTCTTACTAGATTCCATAAACACGTGCATATGCGTGGAATCTATTACAATATCAGACCGTTTAATTTTCAATAACTCTTCACTGCGTAAAAATCCCGCGTATCCCAATAAAGAAGCACATATGATACGTTGATTTTTACTATTACCCTCCATGAATAGAAAATCAAACGTATCACTCAACATACGAATGGTTACAGGTTCCTTCTTAATCACTGGACGAGCCAATTTCCGCTTGCCGGCCTCCAGGATATTCACAACTAATTTAGAGTCAGTTGGAGATTTAAAATAAAAAATATCATGAAACCATTTTAAACTATAAAACACGTTAACCAATGGACTAGGTGAATTTGCGGTTTGAATAATGGAAGTCAAATAAATTGCTACATGCAAAGGTTTTGCCGGTAAGGTGTCCTCCAATTTTATACCAGAATTGATGTCACACTTTTTCCATCTAAGAAATCCCCTCTTATAAGCCTTGCATGTATTCACAGCTCGAAAATTCTCCAAAAGCTCAGGTATCTGGGTCACCTTATCCAGCAGCACCTCTGGCAATTCATTGATCTCCCGACCGAAGCTCTGCAAAAATAGACGTATAAAGAAAAATACATTATAAGATATATACATATATGTACACACGACTATCTTTCAACCTTATGAAAAATATTTTTAAACACCAATTTGAATCCATAGTGTAATATCGATGTAATATTATAATACTACTTCCTATATTAACAGATTTCTCCGAAACAATCTCGGACATATTATCATGGCTTGTCAGCCTGTACATTTATTACTGTCACACATATTATCATGGCTTGTCAGCCTGTACATTTATTACTGTCACACATATTATCATGGCTTGTCAGCCGAGATAATCTCCAATTATCCCAGCAATTATCAAGGCAGCCACGCCTAGCATATAGCATCAGCCAATTCAAAATCTCAATTTCAATGCTAACATTTTGAATTTAAGATCCTCCACTCCAAAAATTCCACTTCCGTTTTTACACGGAACGTAAAATTCCCTAAACGACGGTAACTCTAGACAATCCACTACATTTCTAATAAATGTACTACTTGTAGAATTACTACACACGAGTGGCCAAAAACTCGCAGATCTCCACATAGGTGCCACCAATACACCTGACGCATGCGTACGCATCATCTGCCTTAACACTCTGGGAATCAAAAATAGGTGGAACAAACAGGCCGAATTTTTCTGTCCAACTTACAGTGAAAGCATCCATACCGGCAGAGTTTTCATTCCAAAATCTAGAATAAAATAATGTCTTTTTTGTGTTATGATCTGAGGCAAACCAATCTACTTCTAAACAGCCCCACTTTGCTTCAATAATATCTAACAACTCAAAAGATATACCCCAATCATCTCGGTCTACAATACGAGATAAATAATCAGCTCTGTCATTGAGACTCCTGGGTAACCATTCCATTTCAATCGATATTGATTTTGAAATACAAACTCGATAAATCTCAATCGCTACATCCTGTAACTCGCCTTTCATCGAACTTTTATGAACTATACTACAGACACCTGCATTGTCTGAAAACCATTTCAATCTGTGTTCCTCTAATTGTCCCTTCAAAGAAATTAAAACCCTCAACACAGCTACCAACTCTCTCCAAGTAGACGATTTTTTTACTTTCATCTACAGACCACATCCCATGAGCTACACTATCAACTGTATTCACTTCATAACCGGCAAATCCCGTTCCGCTTGCGTCACTATAAATAATTTTGGAACAAACCCCTGTGTCACGCAATCGTCTGGAATTAAGTTTACTTAAAGTTTGTTTCCAAAACTGAAGTTGAACAATACTATCCTCAGACAATTTGATATACGAATTCCAACTATACGCTGTATGTACATCCATAGATAGATACCGAGTCATAATCTGCGAAACATTTCCTATCACTACGTTCATAGAAATGATCTGCCCTACGAAACTAGCAACTTTTCTCACCTGTACTCGGTTACTCTTCTGAATACTGCCCTCAAGTTCAGCCACTGTAGCTAAAACCTTATCAACTCTACGGACAGGAATGTGCATTAACCCGTTTAACGCATCCAAGATCACACCTAAAAATTCTAATTCCTGTGTAGGTACCCACAAAGATTTTTCTGCTTTAGGTACAAAACCGGATTTCAACAAATCCTCCTTAATCTCATCTGCTGCTATTTGAGTGAGAAAAGCATTAGGACCGCAACCAAATCCATCGTCAAGAAACATAACAATCAGCTTACTCTCACCTCTCCATTTAGCCACCAGTGGCCTTGTTATTTTCGTAAAAATATAAGGAGCCTTTGATAAGCCGAACTGTAAAACCAAAAATTTGAAATAAACAATTTGACCGTCCATCAGCCAAGAAAACCCCAAATATTCAGTATGAGGCCCATAGATATCCACAAAATGATACGCTGAATGTATGTCAAATTTAAACATAAAAAATCCCTGTTCTAAATACATCAGAGCCAGTCTCAAATCTTCAAATTTTACAGACTGTTTCCACAAATGTTTATTGATCGACCTCAAATCTAAAATCAGTCTCTTTTTCTTGTTATTTTGTATAGATACAGTTAACGGGTTTACTACCGTTGGTACATGATCACATTTTCCCACTAAACCCCTATCTAACAAATCTTTAATAGCTTGCACCACAAACTCCTGCTCATTCAAAGCTGACTTATAATTGTTTAAAATTAAACTATCTGGCTGAGAATAAAAAGGAATTTTATATCCGTTAAAAATAGTATCCTTAATAAAATCACAAGCCCCTATTTCCTGCCAAAAATCTATATGTCTTTTTAACCTTCCTTTAACAATAATATGTTTTTGTCCTTCCTCATATTCATAATAATCATGGGTAAAAATACTATCATCAATAATCTTATACTCTTCTTTAAAACTGTCTGAATCCACGTTATCTGCGCACGCGCCATCACTTTTTAGTTCCCACCGATTGGTCCGTTACTGCTCTGTTGGGTCCAATATGGGGACAGTCATTCCGGAAGTGGTTCCACTCTCCGCAACTATAGCAGGCTCCACTTCTGGGCCCGCTGAACATACGAAAGGGCTGATCCATTCTGTACCCAGACCTGACCGGTCCAAATCCATTTGCTCCCATAGTTGCCTGTCCATTCCAATTAAACATAGAAACACTGCTCCCACCATTAAAATTAACATCTTGAGTATGGCGTTTTCCTTGACCTGGTTTTTTAAGTCTATCTTTTTTTCCTCTTAACGGCCCTAGCCTCTGCTCGATGAATCTTGTTCTCATCCTCTGAATCACTGGCCACCGGATTACTCTCATATTGCCGGACTGTCTCCCAGCCACCTTCGGAAGTATCCGCGATACGAATAAGTTTGTTTCGCTGTTTAAGTTTGTCCTCACACTCTGACAATACTTCTTTCAAATAATCAACTTTCCCGTTCTCCTTGAAAGCCCACTGTGCTTGCTTTACAATATCAAGTATTTCATTGTTAAATAGGTACTGTTTCTTATTTCCTTCGTATTTCCACGAAAGTTCAGTTTTAGTTTTCAACTTTTTGACTTCGGCAACTACCGTCTGGGACTTACCACGCACCGGCTCCTTCAATTCATTCAATTCAATTTTCTGGCTTCTAAATTCACTCAAAATCTGTTTAAGAGTGGTCGAAACCTCAGACTCGCTTCCAATATGAGCACTTCCACTTTCCATACCAGCATTTATAAAAAATATACAATTGTTAATTCTCAATAACACGTGTGTCGCCTCTGGTCTACCCTCGCTGAATGACACACGTTGTACCGAACACCGTGAACTGCACGTGCAAACACCCTTGCGCCACCTATGAGAAAACTCGCAACATAAGGGAAAATAATTTCCGTCTAATTTGCTCCGTTCAAACCACGGAAATTTTATTTGACTCGTAGATTGTTGTGTTGTTTCAGTTCTTTTTATGGCCTAGAAAATAATGTCATCAAATAACCATGCATAGACATTTTATAACAACTAAGTTATATTCCAGTACACCTAAAAAGTGATAGATAGGCACACAAAAACCAATCAGCACAGCCATTTAATTACTTTATTGACGTCATCGGGTTTTGTTCATGATTATTTTCCAGTGCGATGCATGCCAAGCAGTTCTTGTAATTTTAGCCTGGTGACGGGCCCACACGGCGTATCTGACGATGCGCTCTCCGCGTCTTCAACACATAGTCACTGCCAATTAGCGAAAATGAGAATTAACAGTGATGATGCCTGGTGTCCACTATCAACAAACAATGGGGAATACGTCCAGGTATAGCATCCTCGATACCCCAGGGGTTCCGATCACATACGATCTCTACACCCCAGGACTATCTCATAGTAAACCCGGAGTCAACAGAACAGGTAATTTAGTCCTTTGATACACGTCAAGAGAGTCGTACACTGTGGTCGACTGTGTGGCTTTGATGTTAGGCGTCGCTCTCTCTGTAGTCTTTAAAAGAAGTCTTTGCAGACCTGTGATTTATTCATACTTTTTCTCCTGAGCTGTCTTCAGTTTTACTATGAGATAGTCCTGGGGTGGATACAACGGTAGCGTTTGTAACCACTGGAAGGTCGAGGATGAGGTATGGTAGACTGCTCAATGTCATTGATTTACCATGATGCCTAATTAGGTTATGCATTAAAGGCCCACTACCTTTCCCGAGCAAACCATAAAGGTTTCTTAAAAACATTAATAACATCAGAAAATATATACCGATGGCCTAAGATGAGGTTAAAACACCAAACATATGCACGATATCCTGCGTAATATATGATAACAGTGGAGAGTCGTTTCGCTGTTTTGCCGTCCGACACAGTGATAGTCAACTACCGCGCAGTATTTAGGACGACGGCGGGAAACATAAGACGACCCGCGTTATAAAAAATAACATTTTATTATTTTAATTAAATTGTTCAGAAGGTGATGATACGTGTATTATTAACGGTAAGTTAATAACTTTTGCGACTCTACAAAATTATCGATCTCGTTTTACATTCCTATTTTAAAAATTAAAAGCCGTTTCGGAAAGGTAGTGGTCCTTTAATGGGTCTATCAGAAAAAAAAGCATTGCTGACAGATAGCTAGCCCTGATGTTGATAATTAAAGTGAGTTGTTGCTATGTAGACATTAAGAATATTTTTTTTGTGTGAGTGATATATTTAAAAAGATGAATGAAAGAATGGAAAATTTCAATATATCATGTTAGCTGCTATATTGTAGCTCAAAAGACTTTTTAGACAGAAAATGCTTTCGCCTTTAGAGCTACAATTGGTTCCTATTACTGCTAATGGAGCAAAATAACGATTATGTAAACCACTGTGAAACGTTTGCTTGCATTTTATCGTACTTATTTGATATCGCACATATGAAGGTCTTTCTGAAGTGAATTTATACAAGTCCACAATGCTGAATCTGACGTCTTGCGAGCTGTACAGAAGGTATTAAGAATGGTAGTTATGTTTGTTTTTGACGAAAGTATTATATAAATGTATGTATATGCATAAAGTACTTGGAAACCTACAAAAAGTATAGAAAACTGTACCCGAGTGACTTTCGGAGGCAATACCCCACTACGACACATTGGGACAAAGTCGTACTCGGCCAAAAGGTATAGTAGATCGGGTACGTATATTCGTTCTAATACAATGTACTATGCTAGACGCCACGATCCCTCTGGGATCTCTTATTCAAAAGCATACACATTTTCATTTCATTTAAAAATATCTTATTAAATCCAAACATATAATTTGGATTGGTCAAAGCCTATATACGCCCTGTCCACATTACATGATTACATGCACATTTTAAAAGCAGATCTGCACTGGATTGGCTCTTTTAAATAACATTTATTTTGTTTAGGATTGACACAAAACGTCAATTTCATGCTAAAGAAGAACTGTTATGTTTACAGGAGTCTGTAAGTGCAATGTTCTGCCAATTTCACTTTTTCATTTTCATTTGAAATCCAAAGGTGGAATTGAAGACCAAATCCCAAATTAAGGAAATCCAAACGCGTGGTCGTGGAGTATCCAATCAATGGGTTTCTTCCTACAGTGTGAGTTGCAGTATGGACGGAATTACGTACACACCTATACTGGATAATGACGGAGATATCAAGGTAATCAAATAATGTAAAACCTGTCCTAAGCGACCACCTAGCTATCAAGACCACTGCCTTATTAAGACTATTTTTCTAGTGATCTAAATGGCCTATTTCAAACCTGCTCAATAAAACCACTTATCTAGGGCTCTGCATGACCAGTTTCAACACAATTCATTTTGTGACCAACTCCTAAATAAGCCCTCTTGCTTAGGGTTCAAATTGACAAATTGTAACAAAAATTCAACCTGTGTATAAGTACTTCTGGCGAAATAAGACCACTTTTAAAAATGACATATTGTATTACAATTAACCTGTGTATAACGACCACCTGCTAAATAAGACCACTTTTCTAGGGTTCAAATATGACCGATTTCAACACAAGTCAACCTGTGTATAACGACCACCTGCTCAATAAGACCACTTTTCTAGGGTTCAAATATGACCGATTTCAACACAAGTCAACCTGTGTATAAAGACCACCTGGTCATATAGACAAATTTTTCATATGTGTTTATAACCAGGATTGACTGTAGAAATATATATAGAATTAAGAGGAAAAACAAAGGCCAAGAAAGAGATGTAGGTCAGGTGCCCTTTTTGTTCAGCAAGTAGTTGTACTAAAGCTGCTTCGCCTTTTCCAACGACATTAGGTCTCAGACAACAGTTTTATCCACATATTCAAACTAGCACATAATGACATCAATCCCAGTAAATGTTACTGATCAAATCCTTACCTCATTGAAAAGACTTGGTTAGCATATTTTAATGATTACCTTGTAAGATTCTGTTCATCATCATCTCGTGTATAACATTTAATAACCCGTTTAAACTTCAATCTTCTAAAGGTGTTTCCCGGCAATACCGACAGTAACACGCTTGTTTCCAACACTATTGAAGGGGAGATCATTGCCAAGTTTATCCGGGTCACATCTTTGAGTGGAAATATGCGAAATTCGATGAGACTTGAAGTAAAGGGATGTTCCGCCTGTTTTTCTAGTAGGTATCCCGAAACGAATTCATATGTCTTGGGGAGATGTTGTTACATTTTACGTGTTGTCGATACTTAAAGATGCCCCATCGCCGTCAGAGCATAAATGATATTCATCATCTGAACAATAATTGATGTTTAATCGTGTATATATATGCATAATTAACATAAAAAAATAACATGAAATAATTTATTTCGCCTTTGGTGCATGCGCAATCATTACTTCATTCCATATAAGATATAGTGCCACGGATTTTTTCGGGATGCAATTAATTATTTTTCATATTTTTAGCATGAAGTAAAATAAGAAGCTCAAAATTTTCAATGGTGGAAATGGTGTAAAGTAAGTAACTTTTGAAACTTAAAGAAAAATACTAAATCGTCTGCTCCTGTTTTTGATAGTGAAAAAATACCATTTGTCAGCGGTGGAGCATCTTTAAAGATGCTCAAGCGCTGACAGAGCATAAATAATGTATATCATTTTGACATAATTGATATGCTTAAACGTGTACATATATATCTAGATACTACAAAAATACATTGGTGACCTTAATATCATACAAGTGAGTGTTCCTCTAAGTGATTTATAATTTATTCTTTGATTTTTCTAGAGTGTTTAAAGATGAAATTGATTATTTGAAATACTTTTTAAATATATTGAAATAAAAGGGAAAAAAGTTCAAGCTTTTCAATGATAGTACAATTATAGTGTAAAGAAAGTAACTTTTGTTACTGAATATTACTAATCCATGTGCTCCTGTTTTTAATAGACAAACTATACAATTCGTGGGCGGTGTAGCATCTTTCATTTTGATAACGTATGACGTGAAATGTTCACAATGTAACAATTATCAAAAAGTAACCACTACAATTAAGCATTGAAGTCACTATTTTTTAATTTCATCGGGGTATTCACATAGTTGGCAAACAAAGTTTCTTTCATACCCCGATGAAATTAAAAAATAGTGACATCAATGCTTATAATTGATTTTGCAGGCTACTTTATAAACTGAAATACGTATACGCGTACGATTCCATAGATTTTTTTACAAGGGATTATTTTTTCCAAATCAATACGCAACGTCAATGTTTCTATTGTGAAGTCACGATAACATCAGGTTTTGGCGCCATTCTCTGATTTTTTTTCATCGTGGAATGAAAAAAATGAATAGGCCAATCAGAAAGCCAGAAACAAAGAGAAAATTAATTATTTGATATTTAAGGCAATTAAAACTTGAGGGGAAAGGGTGTATTGTCGATAAGCCAAATAGATTTGATAAATAGCATTAGTATGCACCGGCTAGTCTTATTCGTATACTTTCATTATAACAATTATCATTCGCTTTGTCTCACAAATATATATAAAACAGCACGGACTCTTTAAGATATCCAGATGGAAAGTAAACTCATTTAATTAAAGATGCTCCATCGCTGTCAAATTCAAATTGTATTTTTCTCTATAAAAAACAGGAACAGACGAATTAGTATTTTTCTTCAGTTGCAAAAGTTACTTAATCTACACTATTACCACCATTGGAAAGTTTGAGCTTCTAAGTTTATTTAAAGATAATAATACTAAAATGATTAATTGCATCCCGAAAAAATCCATGGCACTATGTCCTATATGGAATGTAGTACTGATTGCGCATGCACCGAACGCAATTAAAATTATTTCTTATTTTTTGTGTTAATCAGACATATAGATACACGATTAAACACTGATTATAGTTCAAAGGAAGATAATCGTTTTTGGTCCGTCGGCGATGGAGCATCTTTAAGATGCTTCATGTCCATTGTGATGGTACTATTACTAACCATCTTTCATGTAAATTACAATTTATTAGAAAGGATATAAGGTAGCGCAATTCTGTGTTTCAAATCCCGGAAATATCCTTTATATAAAATATAGGGCTGTACATGAATTAGCGTTTCAAAGACAACGCGAAAAGCGCTAAATTAAAAATACTGCTAAAATAAGTATATTAACAGTATATGAAATTATTCGAACTCGCTCTTTAGAATATCTTCAGAAAATTCATACTCGTTAAATTAAATTTCTTTTTGTCCCATTTGAGCAGTTATATTATTAATACTATCTACATGTATTTGTACATTACTAACGGTATTATTGTCATGTAATGCCAGGTTTATGCAGTAAGTGGATAGCTAAACGAGGATCCGCAAGCGATGTGCTGCAAATTATCGAGGATACGGACGCTTCTAACCAAGGAACGTGTGGGATTAAATGTTACAGGTGGTCGGGATGTGAAGGTTTCCTGTTTGAACCAGGTTTTACTCGATGTAGATTGTTGAATTCGAATTCAAGTGTCTCGACAGAAACTGTGAATCTCGATGGAGTCTGGTACTTTGTGAAAAACCTAAATAGTACTACTTTCTAAGGATTTTGAAAGATTTAATTAAAGTGATAACTTGGGTGGTATTAAGTTACCAGATACCAACAATTACTGGCATGGCCAACAGTTTAACAACGTTATCGTAGTTTTTAACGTCCAGACACGGCAAAAATATGTTTGTCAGGATGTAAACAGTCCAGTGGAGCTCTCCAGGACCTTGGTTTGGGTAATCAATGTAACGCATTGCAAATCAGACAATGTCGCTTTTCAATGTTTATTCTTGAATACAGTAAAAATACAAATGAACCTCATCGACCCAAAGTCATATAATGTTAAGATCAACTTAAGAATACTCCATCACTTACGACCTCTTCACTCTCGGACTATCCCATAGTAAAATTGGAGGCAGCTCAATGGAAAATATCTGATCCAATCACAAGCCTGCAAAGATTATTGTTTAAAGACTACAGAGGGAGCGACCCCCAACATCAAAGCCTCATAACCAACTGCAGTTTACTAAATTACCTGTTCTGTTCTGTTGTCTCCAATTGTACTATGAGATAGTCCAGGGGTATAGTGATCGGAACCCCTGGGGTATCGAGGATGAAGAATATTGTATACCAACTTTTTAAAGTACTTTGAATCAATTTCACGATCGATCTTCACTTTAAAACATGCCTGCGAGTATAAACATCGACGGATTTAAAACTTAAATGAAAGTTCCTATCACTTTAAGTGATGTAGATACCAATATTCGCATGCGAAAGAAAATTGGTTGGCAGTATACCCTAATCAAATATGAAAGTTTTATTTTGGTATCGTCAAGTGTGTAACAGTATTGGATAAGTCCGCGAGTTACTCTCCTTTGATATAACCTCTCTAGTAATGCTGGGTAATAAAGCCAGTCTTCATCCACCATTGGAATGAGTTATTCGTGTTTACAAAGTGAACGAGATGTCCTAAGACCACACTTTCAAATTATCAGCTCTAGGCCTCCAGACGTCTGATCTCGCAGATGTAGTGGAGATTGTATCCAATACACACACAATCGTGAATCCTGAAACCTTCCCCGGTCTTAGTATATCCGCATATTTGTTGTTCAGAATAATCCGGTTCTCCAGGAGCCCAGGATCTCACTGAAGTATCAACCAACTCGCTATTGCTGAGAAAGTACCAACCATGTGATCCTTTCATCGCACGACCGGTATACACAAAGTCACTTGGCACTGGAAAAAAAAAAGAATTGTAGAAAATCGTCAATGTCAAACACAATAAAATCTTGCTTGTAACGGGCATTTCCATTCGCTAAAAAATTGCTTAATCGGCGTTGATGTTTGTAACGCCACTTCTGATTGGCTGAAAAAACAACGTAATTATTTCAAATGAATAAAACATCCTCGGTCAATTATGAAGAGATAATCTATAGTAGGTTGAATCATGAGAGTTAATTTGAATATAATTATAACACGAAATGATGAGTGTACTCTCATTATAAACTGTTTTATCTACACTACGAGTTTTGTGTTATATAATATGACTGAAGGCAAGGTCTTAAAGGGCGCCGCCAGATGTTTCAATAACCATGAATTAAGCAATGTTAAAAAGTTCAATTTATGGAAATAACGGAGCCGAATTTTCTGTTTATTTTTTATTCATATATTCACACTCTATCCTTGTCCCAAAACCACCATTTGAGAAGGAAATTCACATAAGAAAAATTTTTTATTTCCGTAACAGATATTCCGTTTTAGGTCAGCTGATTATATTGGAAGGTGGTCTATCACTTGAACGCTTGCAAATAAAGAGCAACAAGTATTAGCTTCCCAAAAAGCTAGGTGGGCTACGCGGAAGCTTAACCCTTTGGTTGGACAGAATATGGAAATTAAACAATGATATGATGATATTGTTTAGCAATTTTAATTGTTCTGTTGAAAGCCATTTTATAATTTGTGAGCTTGTGTTAGTGCAATGTAGCCAGATCTAGTACAGACGAACAGTTTTAATAATAATTTTACTGCCAACAAATTAAAAAAGGGTTTTATGCAGAGATTGCTAAGCTCTGAGAAAAGGCAAAGAAAATATTGAACTTAATCTAATATGTTTCTATGTTTTTCTATGGTCCGTTTTCATTTCGCTTTTAGTATGTACTGTCATCTCGCATTTTAGTATGTTCCGTGTCCCGTTAATAATATGTCTGATTATTAATGTTACACGAATGTGATTTAAATTAAATAAGAAATATAAAAGTAATGTCTCGAACATGGTATACTACTACAGATATATTTGTTCCATCTGTAAATGGAACCAGATTTAATTAAAATGTCCGATTAATTTCTAGAAAATCCTTATTCAGAATACTTTTACCACGAATGCTTGTTCTACATCGAAATCTAATAAACAGATGCAAGCGGACACATGTGACCATACTTTATCAGGAAGATTGCGTCCGAATCCGGACAGATTAAAGTCTGTTTCCGTAATTCGTTTAAATATTACTTCAACAGGCAGTGCTTGTAATACACCGAACATCCATCTGATTCAAGCGTTCTTGCTACATGGCTATCCTGCAAGATGACGTAATTTGCATCCGATTCTAACTGCTACGCCTCATGCGGGCCAGCAATAACACTGAGCTTCTGTCGGATTACGTTCGTCGGATCATAAAAGCGTTTGTCTTACGCACTTTGTTGCAAATATAAAAATAATGATATCCTTAACAATTTTGAAATGAAAATACACAGTACATTGATAATTTCAAGGACTCTTCCTGTCAAAATGTACTTCGTTTTACTATTGTAATTAAATATGGATAATTACACTGTCAAAATTAATTTAAAATCTTATTTGATTTTGTAAAATTAAAACCCTATGCATTGTAATTATTGTAATTCCCAAACTGTTGGTAACTGTTAGTGGTAAAATATTGAAAGTATTCCTGAATTAGTTGTTATAATTAAAACGGATATCGGCGTGACGTCATCAAATTTTAGCTCAAAATTACGAATTGTTTTAACAACAAAATACAGAAATACACTTAACGCAAAAGTCGTTGAGTTAGCAATGTCGCACTGACCTATACTAACCGTTAATATATCTATGTTTTAAGTATTTGTTGAACCACCACTAACGGGAAACACATCCCGGCTTCAGTTGAGGTTTTAATGCAAGTGGTAAAATTGTCTCCCTTAAAACTGATCATGATTTCTGCATTGATATATAATTAAAATATGTTGGTTTTTGGTTTAGTTTGTTTAACGTACTATTGATAGCAAGGGTAATGTAAGGAAGAAAGAATGTAAGAAAAACCAGAGAAAAATCACCGACCAGCGTTCAGTACCTGGCAACTGCCCCACACGGGATTCAAACCCGCATCCCAGAGGTGTCTGGTGGCAATATGTCGAAAGACTTATCCACTAGGTGACCGCGCCCCCAAATATGTTGGGATAGGGGTAATCATTTAAAGGGAGAAATGGGAATATTACTCGGTTAACTGTTAGATGCGATTGGTGAAAATGTGTTTCCCTTGGAAACTGAAATTTATTTCTACATTGATATGTGATTATATATGTGTACTTTTTTGTTCGGAGTACAGGGAATCATTTATGAGAGAAAACACGAATATTACTTGTTAAATGTTAGATGTTGTTGCTTAAAACCTATTTTCCTTGGCAACTGAATTTTATTACTGCATTTATATTGTAATTGTGCATGTGTCAATGTCTTACAGGTTGAATATAGTATTTAGGAGAAAGAAAGTAGACTTCATAGAATTCCATGAGTTTGTGTACGCACTTTGTTGCAAATATCAAAATAATGATATCCTTAACAATTTTGAAATGAGAATTGACAGTACATTGATAATTTCAAGGACTTTTCCAGTCAAAATGTACTTCGTTTTACTAATGTAATTAAATGTTGATATTTACTCTTTATTTCATTATTCTAAGAGAAAAAAGATAATCACGGCACTAGAATAAACTTGACCTGAAATTGTTGATGTTTAGTTAAAATTGTATTTATTTTACTTTAACGTCAATCCTCGACAGGGACAGCCTGTACTCGTCAAACATATTTGCTTGATAAACCGGAAGTTGTAACACGTCATATGTAAATAAAAATTGACCTATGAAGTCCATTTAGACATTCTACTATCAAAGGCGGTGTTCAAGCTAACGTTAAAAATCCCATAGAAACTGCCCACAGCCTAATTTTATTGAAACTTTGCATATCGAAAGTACTACAAGTTGTCTCTTTCAAATGACACTACTTTTTCCTTTTGTGATTTTAAAAAGGCCCGAATTCATCGTATTCATTTTCATTAAAACTATCTTGCACAAACATGCCAAAATAAGTTAGCCTTTGTTAAATATTCTACATGTTTTATTTATAAATCATTTGAGTAGGTCGTATACTTTATATTTGAGTCATTTCTTTTAGATTTTCAACGGAAACGTTTGTTTGAAATAATAATAAATAAAAAATAAAAAATAAACACTTTTGGGAAAAAATGAAAACGAATATTGCTCTTTGTCATCTGACTTACACTGTTACGAGTTTTGTCTACAATTTTACCACGCATAAAAATACTCTCTTGATATTTTCTGTCTATGTGTAAATTAATTTTGAAATTAAAATCCCGAAAAATAGTTTTTGAGTGACTTGAAAATAAATAGTGCAGTATAGCAACGAACCACTTCTTTGTTAGTATACCTAGTATTTTCAGTTTATGATTCCAGAGTCCGATGTAAGTACACAGTAATAATTGTAACGAAATAAATGCCTCATGATTGGTCAAAATTACAATTGTAGCCTTTGTTGTCTGGTATTCTTTTTAGATTAAACATGTTTTATTTGAAAATCAAATGGAACTCTGTTTCCCTCGTTAATCATTTTAAATTCAATTTAAAATAGTTTTTAAATACATAAATGGGATGGATAATCTTAATTTGTATCTTTTGAGTTTGAGTTGCTGACGAAAATACATTTCGTTCCAATAATTATTTGATTTCTGATATTGAAAAATAAATTGTTTGTTTCACCTAAGAGTATATCTAGTTGTTATGCTTTTTTGTACTGTTAGGGAAAATGCAAGAATAAAAATGCAATGCGGTATCTATGGTCAATTTGTAATTTACAGTCATCTTGGGCAAATATTTTTTTTTCTCAGAAAATTCTCCCGCCTACATTTCTGCCTATGAAATGCTATTTTCCAGGATTTCATTTTTTTAAAAGTATCTGTTATAAGATTATACATATGATTTTAATATGGTTTAAAGTGTGGACAAAATCATTAACATGCCAAATACAGCAAACCCTATATTCGCATTTTTTATACTGCCAAAATACTTAGTAAATATTATTATAAATGGATATAAAGTAAAGAATGAATTATCATTTATTAACATAAATAATTAAAATAAAAAAGAATATGTTCAAAAGGTGGACACAAGGGGTCCCCTTGCCATATACCAAAAGTATTGTTAGAAAACATCATTTTAGGCCCTTTATGCCTTTTTAAAAAATACAAAATAAATAAAACGTACATATAAAGTAGTAATGTACTTGTAAAGACTGCAAAATTTCCAAAAATATCAGAGCGTGGGGAATTTTGCAACCTTTGACCTCGTATTTCACGAGCGTTCTGAAATTTGACCATATGATCATCGCAGTCGGGAGTCAACCTGCCTTCACATATTTCGTTGATGCTTACAAAGTGAAAACATTTATTTAAATAGTCTGGATACAATATGTGTTATCTTTCTTAGACTTTTGATATTTCAACAATATTTAAGTTCTTGTTCGTCGCATAGCAACGAGTTTAAGAAAGAAGAAGAGTAGTAAAAATCTCCAATTTAATACAGTTTATTGAAGAAAATTTGTCTTTGTATTTTGAAATCGCATATGTAGTGTTTAACTTTTTGGTGGAAATTACATGGACGGAAAAAGGATATTTTCTTACTTAGAGAGTAAGACAGAGAAATCTTTACCCTCGGCAAGCACCTGGTTAGATAATCCTGAATCTCCATCCTATCCTCAAGGTTGGGTAAGATCCTATTAGTATTCGGTGAATGTATAGGAGATAACGCTAAAGATTTAAACGAAAATAGGATACAATGAAATCACAGCTTACTTACGAACATGACTCGGCGGCTTTCGCTGGATGAATTGAGCCTCCTTGTCTGTTTTGATTTCAACCAAATCGGCTCCCATCAACTCACAACGCCTCTGGAACAATTTGTAAGCAAAGGTAAAGTTGTAACTATAAACTTTACGCTCAATGTTATTTTTTTAACATCTCAATATCGCTTGGGAAATGATCACTGTAAAACGAAAATCAGAAGACCAAACAAATATTTTTTTATATTATGACAACATGCTTATAAAGATTTAACATATGACAAATATTTATTACACGCGTTTAATATAACCTCTCTGCATTGTAAATGACTGATTCCGATGAATGGTACTCATTTCTACGCGAGTGAAAAGATCTTGTTTTACTTCGTATTTTTATTTTGGTTTGAGCATGATAATCGATGAAAACATCTTTCAAATCTCCTAAATCAAACGGTAAAAGTAAAGTAAAACTTAGCGGTGACAAAACGACGTCCTGCATAACGACAAACGTGAATGACGGTTGTAGAATGTGACGTCACAAAAACGTCACAATATAAAATGTCGCTTGCGTAGTCGCTTATGCTCTACAAAATTGATAGATTTAAAGATTTTCCATTGCATTAAATTTGCAAGCTTTTTTTTGAAAATCGTTTACACGTAAAAATTGACAATGTGATGCATGATAAACCCAGATTAATATTTTAAATAAACTGGTTATTTTTCGCACTTTTTATTACGGCGCATTGGTATTTGTCCGACTTTTGGTTTTTAGTGACACGGTCCGAATCGCAACTGATCGATTGATTGATCATTTAGTGGAAAACTCCTAAGAGGAAGACATAAAGGCTAATATTAGTCATATGATAAATCAAATCTATCATTTGTTTCCCTTCTTATTAGACTTATGATACTTGTTTCGATTTTTTCATTTTTCGCCAACGGTTCGCAAAAATGAAAAAAATAAAAACTCGTATTATACATCTGATATGACGGTAAACGAATGGCAGTTCTTCTATATGTTAAATACCATTTGGCATTTACGTTTATTTTTCTGCTTCTGTTTGATTGAGGCGGGAAACGAAAAGTTTATTCTATAAACAAACAAGCATCAGAAAAATGAATTGGCATCCTAGGAAAAAATATTGTCCATCTGTTGTTGAAGAAGCACGTCCTTAACTGAAAAGAACGGTGAATAGAGCCTATTTAACGAAACAAGGAAACATGCTGGTAAAAAGAAGAACAACTTACTACAGCTGTAGCCCACTCAGCTCTTTCGGATCTCGTCGAGACGTAGTAACATTTTTCTGGCGATTCGATCCATCCGTCCTTACAGTCACGTGATTTAGAAGTCGTTGTTGTTGTTGTTTTTGGTGGTGTTGTTGTAGCTACACCAGATAAAATAATTAAAAAAAAAAAAAAACATTACATAAAATACATTATAGTAAACTGATTATGTGGACGAGAAATTCTATAATTGCTTAAAACTGTATCAGTATTATCACAGTCATCAGAAAACAACGCAATAATAGTAAGATTTTTTTATTGAATATTTGGACAAGGACTTAAAATGTATTTGAATATTTTTTTTTCTCATAAAACTACAACAGAAACGAATGGTGCTTGAAAGTCTCTGAATGGAGTCACTTCCGGTGCACGCGCTGGATACAATCAAACTGCGACACAGTAGTAAAACGATGTAAATGTTCTTGATTTCGTCGTTAATTTTGTCCATTAGAGTACAGTTAACACTGTTTTATTTGCTATTCTCTAGATTATTTACAGAGCAGCATGGAATCATACAGGTGGGTGATAAATGATTTTATAAACACACAAAAACCGTCACCGTGTTTGGCCTAGCTACACTGTACATGTGTACTGTGCACACTAAGTCCGTGTAGACAATAATATAGTAATAATATATCATATGGGTGTCATACCTTACAATTTCACATTTAATTCAATTTTATCATACATATGAATTACTTTTACTTTGATTGAATATCTATCCACGTAATTGGTTTGTTATTGTACTGCTGCTATGGGTTTACATATGAAGCAAATTACATGTGATTGATGACAGTTTCAGTCTTAATGTATACATGTATATACGTAGGTTTGATATATCTTCCAATGCTTTGTTATTCTCAGTTGATGTGAATACATCTTGCAGACATTTCAAATGCCAAAGAAATATAATAATATTGCATACATGAATGTTCAATGCAGGGTCAAAATAGGGTTGTTTAATAATATGGAAAATGTATGAATTATGTCCACAAATGCACATGTACTTTGCATATTACATTTCATTTTAAAAGGATTCAATAACTGAAACGTGTATTTAATAGTGCATAAATACTAAGTAAAATGTATTTGATATAGAAATATTTACAAACACTCAGAGCAGGGAGAAAATAACATTTCAACCTGAATAATGCTAATATAAATAAATGATTGCACAGATTAAAGTGAACAGTCGGGCAAGGATGGCTAAAGTCGGTAAAAATGGTGTGAATGTATCCAGTATAATTTCTTATGAAATGGAAAAATAAAATCTCTCGTCAAAATCTGTCTGCGTACGAAGAAATTGATTTAAAGTTCGGGAATTCTAAAACGTCCTCCCGGCTCACTATGTCCGTGGTTACATTTCCACGCAGCCTCGCTTTCAATGCTTTCAACTTTTCTTTACTTTAATGGTCAGAACTGGGAAACTAAGCAGAACTTGACCGTCGTATCAATATGTGAGAACTTTTGGAAGGCCAATGAACGCATCTAGACTGGTTTTCTTTGCCCGACTATTCACTTTAAGAAGACCAATATGAGGGATAAATTACAGAAATGAAAGACATTTATGGAAAAAAGAAAGAAGAAGAAAATAGTAACTTGCAAGATGAGTGAAAGAAAGGGAAAACAATGAGAGTGGAAAAAATAAAAACAAAGAAAAAAACTAAATAAATGTATAACACCATTTAAGCACACAGCTTTTTACATGGTATTCTCTTATATATGCAGGATATACAATGTCATTCATACACTTTCTGTTTTTTCCTTCAGGTTTACATGCATATGTATACCATATTTCTGTCATATACACTTTTTGATAATTTTTTTCTTTTTGACAGAGCTCATGGCAGTGCCATAAGATGCTTTGATCCAGAACCATGAATTTATGCTTTCTACCTTGCTTTGTTTGTTTGACTTCTGCATTAAGTAATGACCAAGACATTGACTGGCTACATTTTGTTTACTTTTTCATCAAACTACCATTTTACCATACAAGGTTTATTTTCTGATCGACATGGGAAGCCGAGATGACTAAAAAACATCGTTTTTCCATATTCTTGCAAACGCTTTATGTTATACAAACGTTGTATATTAACCCTTAGATATAACCATGTATTCTAAATGTGCCTGATTTGTACTGATTACAGATACTTTATCGTAAGCAACGGATTACATTAATTTTTAATTCAAACATACGAAAAACTTACGCATGATTTCACAGATGTAGTACAATCTGAAATCTGAACAATGACAATCCAACATCAAAAAGTTAAGACTTTATATCGGTGCATCCACACGACTACTGTCCTGCATCTGGCTGTCCTGGATACGATGACCTCGTTAATGTGTCCACTGGTCCATCGTCACTGATAAACACCCACACTTTCTTATGGTTCCCCTTACGTCCAGTGCATATCATTTGATATGCTGAAAGTATTAACATCAGCAGCGTATTTCAGCGTAGCATTTCCATTTAATCATTAATATTAGAGAGAAATTTATAAACAAATATTATTGGGGAAAATTTGTATTTTTCAAAATAAAAGTAAAAACTTTACCTGCTATTAATGATAAAGGAGGCACTTCTTACTAAAACTTAATTACAATAATGTTATCCACTGTAGGAGTGCAGTGTTCTGTAAATGGCAATTATATTTGTATGATATTATATTTTTGTGTCAATAAGTTGAAAAACTTTTTGCAACAAAATCATTTGATACAAAAAAGATAATACAATCAATCACTGTCTACTAAAGAGATTCAAACAGTATCGATATCTTGGAATATTGACATTTAAGTGAGCTATTGAGTATGTTTTTTGGAAATAACTTAATCAATACTTTTTTACGACAAGATTTACGATATACTATTAGCTATATGCTTACAAATGCGTGACGGCAGATAGTGCATGACAAACTGAGCCTCTTCGTCCGTTTGAAACTTCACTAACTTTGCCGATTTTGAATTGCATCGATTCTGAAACAAATTTTCATTCGCTTGTCACTTCCATAAATAGATTGGAATATCACATGACTTTAAAATAATACGTTTCACGGAAAAAATGAAGCTGAATTGTGCCACTTCAGACTGATCTCTCATTTATGACAGCTTATATTACCACTCAAACCCTGTAGCCTAAAACCATCTCTGTATTGGTATCTGTTTAACTGTGTAATCTTGTATTCGAATTCATAATATTTTTGCAGAACATTCTACCAATCGATTATTCGATCGGCAATTTGGACTCGAACGTGTCTCACGGACATTGTAGAAATTACTTACAAATCAATATGTTGGTTGAGAAAAGTCGGAGTACCAGGAGAAAAACCATATTTACTATTTCACATTATTTCACATATATTGCACTATTTGTTACTGCGGTACACTAGTATGATTATATTCATTGTAATACAAATTAAATGTAAACGATGCATAAATGTAATTCTGATAAACTTCACGGATCAAATTATCATAATATGATTCACAGACAAAGACTACTTTCGTGTTACAAAGAGAAAGATTCTAAATGCGGACCAAATCTCATCTTTGGCAAAAAAGCAGAAGCAGTGTCGCATCAACAAAGGCTGCCTATATTCGCTGCAAGTTAACAGTCAATTCATGCAAGAAGTGCTTCGCAAAGGACACGCGACAATCAGTGCTTGTACAATTTAATTCAGTCAATACGTTCACTCATATTGAAGTTTTTCTTAAACATCAAAGGACGACTAACATTCACAACTAATCAAAACCATAGCAGTAATATGTTTTAATCGATTATTATCATTTGATCTGGACGTGTAAAATATATACAATGTATATATACCGCTTGCGTACACACACCATCCTCGATAAACTAGGAGCTCCGATCACTTACGATCTCTACACCCCTGGACTATCTTATAGTAAAACTGAAGGCGGCTCAGAGGAAAACAGCACAGGCATGAAAAAAATTCTACAGAAACTACAGAGAGAGTGACGCCCAGCTTCAAAGCCACACTGTCAACCACAGTGTACCTTTGTGCGGCTCTTGGTGTGCATCAAAGGGCTAAATTACCTGTTCTGTTCTATTTCTTCCAGTTTAACTATGACATAGTCCAGGGGTGTAGAGATCGTAAGTGATCGGAACCCTTGAATTATTGAGGATGGTATACAAGTTGATCCTGATAGACCATGGGGGAGAACCAGACTCGGTGCATTTTACAAAAAACATGTCTTATATATTCCAAATAATATACATATACAACTTACGATAGCAGTGGAACAATCCGTCTTGGTACAATGTATCGGTAATTACGTCAGAAAGGACATGGAGTAGTGGGTAACCAGACGGGGGAGAGAAGACGTGTGGCTGTACCTGGTGGTCTGACGATTTCCTGATGATGGACTGTCTCTGTCCTGGGTTTGATCTTTTCTACATTTGCGAAACCTTACGTAAGTCACCAACGTTAAACTAAATTGTTATATCATTGTTATTTCCTTGCACAACCAAGTATCCCGTCATTGTCTATTACAGATTTATCTCCCTTGCGGGAAGGTATTGATTGGGACGGCATTATACTATTAACGATACTCACGTTGTTTTCTTTTAAAATGTGACTTTATACAATGTACTCGCAAAGACATGACGTCACAATCTGTATCAAATCGCAAAGGGAGATAACTCTTTATTGCGCACATACGGAATAGGCATTCACCCATTATTACACCAATGTCAACATGTAATTTACAGAAGTTGACCTTATAGATTTCACCGTCTTATTGATTATTTAATGCATATTACAGATTTACCTCCCTTGCGGGAAGGTATTGATAGTGCCGTCATTATACTGTGAATGTAACGTACGTCGTTTTCCAAAATTAATGCGATGGAAAATCTATGAATTTTGTAGAGCGTAAGGGACTACACATGTGACATTTTACATTGTGACGTTATGGTGACGTAACCGATTGACTTTTGTCGTGAAAACACGTTCCCTAACAGTCATACACGGTTGTCGTTATGCAAGATATCGATTGTTCACTGCTTGGTTTTACTATACTTTTTTCCGTTTTTTTAACAGATTTGAAAGAGATTTGTTTTCACCGATAATCATTCTCAAACTGAGAATTGATACTGATTTTACGTCTCGTTATGAATCTACATGTTGGTATGGTGTCGTCGTTCAATTCATCGTTTCATAATAAAAAACACGAAGTGAAAAAGATCGTTTCCCACGCGAAGAAATACGCGCCATTCATAGGAATCAACAATTCATGATGCAGATAGATTATGTTACACTTGTGTATTAAATCAAATTTATGAATCGGCTTTATTGAATGGAAAAACACGGAAGTCATATGATAGATAGAGGATCTTAAATGAGTGGCTATGTGATTTGAAATGTATCCAACGGGTTCAATGATTTGATATGCTACAAATTATTCCAGAGTCGTTGCAAGTCAATGGGATCCGATTTGGTTGAAATCAAAACAGACAAGGAGGCTGAATTCATCCAGCGAAAGCTGCCGAGTCATGTTGGTAAGTAAGCTGTGATTTCATTGTGTCTCATTTTCCTGAAGCCATAGCGTTATCTCCTAACCGTTTACCAAAGATTGATAGAATCTTTCCCTACTGCTAGGTTTACACTATGTTCCCGGCGGCCACGGCAGCCCCGTTTCAGACCACCGTGGACTGAACGTGGTGACCGCGAGACAACGTGAGACAGCGCAGAAGGACGTGATAGACAAACGTAAGCGGTCGTGAATACAGTGGATGCCGTGCCAGATTTTTATACTGTCAAAAAATTTGCCACGGCAGTCACGGTAAAGATGGTGAACGCCACAGGACGTAATAAAACGGGATTGACGTAACAAAACGTAACAGTGCGTACGAGGCCGTAACAAAACTTCCTGACGGTCCGTGGTGGAACGGGCAGCAAGCACGTTCCCCGAAATCTCACGGTGATTTCAATTTTTGTGACGTTCTGTTGAGTTTTTTCCACGTTTTATCACGGTTGATGCAGATTGGCTGCACGTTTTGTGCCGTTTTGTCCAGGTTTGTCAAGGTTTTGACGGCAAGCCAAGGTGAAAGATAGCCGTTTCGATGCGTTCTGTAAAGGCACATCACGGCTTGTAGCGGTTGAAAGCCCGACGTGATACGACGTGTTGCGTCTTACTACGGTCTTACGTTGCAAGATATATGTGATGGAGTATCATTGCCTGACCTGGTTCATATTTGCTACTTCATGGAGTTATTTGTATTAATAAATAGAAATAGTCATTATCAAACACATTTAAACCATAAAATCATACCAAGACTATTATTGCAAAAGGCAGATTAAGTGAGAACCATTGGCTATAATAATTATAATTTTGTAATCAAAACGTGTTTGAAATGACATTTTCGGCAATAAATATTGTTTCATTTGCTCCAAAAAAGCCCGGCATCAGACTTTCATCCCTAGTAAGCCTTGGCGGACCGTGAAAAAAAGTATCGGAGCTTGATCAAAACGTGTAAAACGTAGCAGATCTCATCATATCGTAACAGGCCTAGAGAGAACGTAGTGGTATCCTTGATAGACCGTGCTATAGCCGTAGTGTACCTTTAACCTCCGGGAATAGCACTTTCCCCTATATCCACGGTCCACCACGTAATCCGTAAAATACCGTGGCAAAACTTCACAAGACCTAGTTCAACTTGAATGCAGAGACAAAAATAGCCAAAATTCCACGGCGCACCACGTTTCGGGCAAACAGGGCTACCGTGGTCGCCGGGAACATAGTGTAAACCTAGCATACCTTAAGGGTAGGAGCGTCAAATCTCTACCCGAAGGAGAGATTCACGACTGTCTAACTCGAGACTTGCAGAAGGTAAAATTCCTCAGAAAGTAGAGATTTGCCTGTCCTACAATCTAGGTAGGGCACGAAAACAATAATCTATTTCATAAAATGTATCAAATTTGAAATTCTTTACTACTCAAAAACTTTCTTGAACTCATTGCGCAGTGACAATCAAAAATTTTAAATCATTTCGAAATTCCACAGGTTTAGGAAAGATAATACATATATATACAAATATGTGAAGGTATACAAATATGTGAAGGCAGATTGATTACCGACTTCGATGATCATTAGGTCAAAAGTTCAGCATGCGCGTGAATTACGAGGTCAAGATCAAATTTGATATAGAATGTCTAATTGGATTTCACAGGCTAATGTTTATTTGTATATGACGTTTTACATACCGTTTATCACGAGAAAATGCTCGACGCGTGCAGGCTGTCTTGTTTTGGATAAAAGAGAAATGTCTGATGGGGTAGAAAACACGTTTCCCGTCGTTGTCGAGCCATTTTTGGCTTAGGATATTGAAATAATATCAATAATATCATAATTATGTAGGTTCCGCTGGGATTTTTGTAGTTGCTCATATCGCATTTTGGGAACGATTGGTCAGCAAGATGGCCTTCCTGCCGCCATCTTGGATTTTGATATTGGAAGTTTGTTACCGCTATTTCTCAGAAGGCAATAAATGGATCTGTCTTAAAATTCATATGTATGTTCCCCTACAGCCCTAGTTGTCCATATTGTGTTTTAGGAACAATCGGTAAACAAGATAGCCTTACTGTAGCAATTTTTGTTTTTTATGATGAAAGTTTGTCACCGCTTTTTTTCAGAACGTACTACGCATGTATTATGTGATGTTTATAAAACATCATATATGTATGTCTGTCTATTCCAATGATTTCCAAAGCTTAATTCGTCAAACCATAAAGTTTTCAATATATCACCAAAGAAAAAATATTATGTCAAAATTTTTGCCCAGTTATGGCACATTTATGTTGTTGGTCATTTACAAATGTATTCCAGAATAAACATTCAAACACAGCATTGTGTTATTTTCATTTCATTCCACAGATTTATCAAAATAATAGAAGATCTCCACTGAACCGTTTACGATGTGACAAAATATCCTTTGGCTTGGTCATGCCTGGATATTTAAAACTACAATAATGTTATTTGACTGTTGGTCTTTTTATTGGTCATTTCTGCAAATTATGGTATTTCTTATCTGGTAACATAATACCATCCACAACATCACTTTAATTAAACCTTCCCAAGTCTTAAGAAAGTGGCACTATTAAGAGGTTTTTTCACAAAGTACCAGACTACATTGAGATTCACAGTTTCTGTCGAGACACTTGGCCCAGGCTCCGAGACATTTAACCGAGTTACTAAGTTTCGAGAAAAACCTTATGTTTTTCGTTTTTCAAAGGGCAATAACTCCACCAAATAGGGTCCGAGCCCTTGGCACATTTAACCATGTGACCAAGTTACAAAAACATCGCTTAAGATTTGTGAAAGAAGTATGTGGAGACACACGATGTGGGACCTGCAATTATATCAACGAAGGGACGAATCTACTTTTAAAGACCAGGGAAAAGTAACGCGTAATAATATTTTAAGATACAAAAGCAAACATTTCATTTGCATGTTTGATGCATCTGTGAATGCTTGAATGTATAAGTATCGTATCTACATATTCATTACAATATACAAGTGTGTTATATATGTACGGTGAGCCGTGAGTGCAATCGTGTTGCTCG
The DNA here is from genome assembly GCF_041381155.1 of Argopecten irradians. Taxonomy (NCBI): domain Eukaryota; kingdom Metazoa; phylum Mollusca; class Bivalvia; order Pectinida; family Pectinidae; genus Argopecten; species Argopecten irradians. Next base: position 7,577,314 of record NC_091148.1, on the reverse strand, counting down.
TTTGATGTTTTGACGATAAGTAGGATTCGTATTTATAATCTTAAACAATATGTTTGCTTACTATAGCAAAGTGTATGAATTACACACAATGTTGTTAATTATAATGATGCATATGAAAGCGAATGATGGAAGCTTGTAAAATATCTTATGAGTTGAGTTGTGTTATATATGTTATCATGGAATATAGATGTCAAGGCTAAAATGTTTAACACATGCGATATATAAGGATAAGGGTTAACCAATGTATTAATGTTATTTATTTGCTGTAGCTTATTAACAAGGCAGGACTACGATTGACTGAGGATTAAAACTATGGAAGCACGTCAGCCCGTTCCATCTAGCAATGACTGCAGACGCCTTTACATTATTATTTTGTGATTCGTCGACGGAGGACTACATACACTACAAAGACTTAGACTTTGTGGTATTTTAACGCGACAACTGGGATAAGCTAAAGACTTATTTCTGTGAAGGATATATTATAATTAGCTAGGTGTTAATATTAATATATATATTTGTGTAAGGGTATTAATGTGTACCAGAGCTGTATGATGAACTGCTTAGTGAGTGTAGTAGAGTATGCCTGTAATAATGAATTTGTTCATGCACATAATGTATATATTGTACTCAGTATTAATGATAGTGATTTCACCACAATTCAGCATCACCATACTCGGTAAACGTTTACAGAAGGTCCCACTTCTAAAGAATTCTACAAACAGGGAATGCACTGACTGAGCAAATACGCTCACCAGAAACTCGGGAATTTGCACTCAATGCACATCTCGGCATTTTTGGTAAAGGCTATCATACCATAGCCCGATTTTACATGATGAGAGGTGCTGGGATTACAAAGAACTATGCAAAGAAAATATGTTTGTATAATTATTTAAAACATTATCGAATGGTCATTAATATGTACATAATTGATTTGTAATAATAATCGAATAATATGATACCTATACTTATTGACAGTACCGTTACCTCCGCTATTATGATGCTATCATTTTCGATGGCATCATCTTGTTTCCAAGGTAAAGTAAATTAAATATTGCCTGAATATGACCTGAAACGTTAGGAAAAGAAATGCCGCATTGATATTTTTATTTTTAGCATGAAAATATATACATATAAGATTATATTTCATTTTAGGAGTTGTATTTTAACATTTTATTTGTCATAGTTACAAGCAAAAAAATATTAAAATGCTATACCAGTAGAATTTTTGGAACTTCCATTCTTGATTCAGTGCCTTGAATTCCATAACGAATATAGGTTTTTTTTAGTTGATGTCAGCATGCAGTCAAATGTAAAGTCCTGCAGATTTAAAAAAAAATCTACCGCAACATAACAATGTTTATTGCAGATAATCAATAAACTTCATCATTTTTGGAAAGTACAAGCGAAGATTATGTTTTAACGTAATAAATATTTTTGTTTGTAAAAATAAATTTATATGTGCACCAGAATGCTCCGTGTATGCACATTTCGGAGCATGTAAGTTTATCATTTCCACTCCAAACAATATATGCCACTCAAATCGTTAACGAGGTGTTAGGTTTCTTGTAACGTGACAAACAGTTTTACTATCAAAACCATGTGGTGACTGGAAAGATTTTATTTCACGCGTCCATTGTAGGCCGAGTACTTTAACAATGGAATTGTATTATTTAGTTACAATTTTGGCAGTTTTATGCACGACTGAAATCGTTGCAGGGGGCGATGATTCCGTTGAAAAATATGAAGAGAAAAGTTTAGCGAGTGAAGTTGTTGGCCTGCTAAACGCAACCTACTTCAATATCAACGAGAAAGTGTGTGAATTACAAAGACGAGTCGACGCCATTGAAGGAGATTCACACTCCGGTCAGCAATGTGGATGTAATTCAACGGAAATCCAAGAATTCAAAAGAACAGTATCCACCGAAATAAATGACTTCTCTAAAATATTGTCCGGGTTTGAAAATTCATTACGTACAATGAAAAAAGAGCAGGAAGAATTACGTGCGATACTTGTCAGAAGAGGTAAAGTTGAATGTTTGTTATATACGTAATGTGTTATGGTTGTAAGGACTGTATTCAGAAGCTCAGTGAACCCCTCTGTGAACTCAAAGACACAAAATTGTTGCATCTTTGTCATCTTTGTCTTGACACCATGGTTAGATATTCCCTAATTGTGGCGTGTTTTGATTATAGGCAATTTAAATGTAGCAGCCCGTCTATCTAAAAAGTAAAATAGCAAACTAATTATTTTTAAAAGTATATTTAATTCAGTAACCCGTTAGTTGACGTACTGAAAAGTACACGATGTAAGTAAGTAGGTAAGTTAGTTAAGTTAAGAATGTAAGTAAGTTATTACTACGTGTTTAAGTAAATATTATACAATAATTGACTTTTTGTAGGTTAATACGAGGAATTGTTAAACCTGAGAAAGGTGATATTCCCCGAGGCCGAAGGCCTAGCGATTTATCACCTTTCAAAGGTTTAACAATTCCTCGTATTAACCTACAAAAAGTCAATAATTGTTTTGTTATATGAAATGATACAAGTGTTGCTATTTAAGATAGTTTTGAAGCAATGACAGCGCAATGACTAATTTGACAAAAAGTCAAGTAAATATTAGTTCACGTATCCTCAGTAGGTACTTTTAGTACTTCGATTATGCTTTTTCATTATATAATATTCGAATATACAGCTACATTTAATGTGTGTAAAATATCTTTCCTAATCCTCTACCACACTTTTGTCTGCCATGTTTGATTTGGCTTTTGCCCAATGATCGGCAATGCTCTTTATTGATTGGTCAAAAATGTAGAAGAGACCGGATCGGCAATGCTCTTTTTTGATTGATCAAAAATGTAGAAGAGACCGGGAATTCCCTGTGATTATTTACGACCAGGTTACCGGATTTGCAATGTCAACCTCTGAACATGTGTTCATCGGTCTCAGGTTGACATTGCATTTTGTCAAGACCTGTCTAGGCGGTCTAGACCAATCAGAAAATGGCAAAACTCACAGTCATATAACAAAAGTAAATATACAAATGCATGATAAATAAGTAAATTAGAATAAGTACTGTAAGTACTAAGAAATCGTAGGTTAGTAATCAACATGTACTGTAAATAAAAACAGATTAGTAAATAAGTATGTAAGAAATTGATAACGTAAAAATGTAAGTACACATTTAATTCAAAAAGTAATATTAAGTACTTTAAATAAGCTCTAAGCACGTACCGCAAATAAATCCGGAATTCCAATGTTGACTACTCCGTCTATCTAGAAAGTAAAATTGCAAACTGATTTTATGAAAAAAGGTGTATTGAATTTAGAAGCCCGTCAGTTTACGTAAAAGTAAATTACGTGTAAGTAAAATATAACACATAGCCCATATAATCATATGTTGCCCCGCGAACATACGTTATAGAAAACATGTGCGACATATAATATACAAACAAACTGTGCCTTGGCGCTAGATATTTCAACAATGTCTTATGCTTAACACAAATGTTTTAGATACCAGGGTTTGTTAGATTTATCAAACTAGTACCCTTACTGGCTGGCGACATATTATCGTGAAAAAATAGCGATTTTTCTCGTTTTTTTTCTAAATGTTGTATTTAAATTTAGATTTTTAGAGTTGTAAATAAGCTTTGGTCCACAACACTTTAAATAGATAAGCTTTAAGTGAATTTATATGATATTTTACAATAAACACAGCCCTTTGAAAAAAGTCGGTCAAATAGGTTTTCGTGTCATTTTACTGAACATATTATCGTGATTTTTTTTCCAAAAAATTATTAAAAATAGTTACGTGTGATGGAATAAATTAAATTTGGTATCAACATAAAGATAAACATTTGAACTATTTAAAATAATTAATTGATGTAAAAACTGCGTTGCAAAAGAGAGAAATCGTGCATTGTTTATGACATGTAAAATCGTTAGATTACGCTGACAGGGGAAATGAAGAGGTCGCCATTTACCGATCTATTTCTGGCAAAATGACAAATATTTCTCACATGTCTGTATAAATTATTAGTATTCTGAATAAATATTAAAGATATTTGAATGATTTCTGGTTGTGATTAATTCTGTAAACAATAAAATAACAAATCAAATCGGCATTGTTTTCTTGTCGTCTGGTCAAAAGCGCTTGAATGACCCCGATCAGCGTTCTTTTCTAAGATTGAATTACCTCCCTTACAACTTTCGTTTTTTGAACGCTGTTTTCTGTCATCAGAGGAAGCAGACGATATATAAATCGGGACTATTATCTTAGAATAAAGCCGATATCATGCATTCCCCCTGGCTAATGTTGTACTTGTGAGGTAAGATTTACTGAAATTTGGTATTTTTATGTTAAAAATCAAATTTTCTTCTAAATTTGAAAATATTGTTGGTAATTTTGGTAGGTGTCATCTTTCTAAACACAAAACCGTTTAAAAGTCGCATTCAGTGTAACCCGCCGATCAAAATCACGATAATATGTTCTTCACGATAATATGTCGCCAACCAGTAACTGACAGAATACACATCTCATTACTAGTACTAACATTAAATGACCGTAATAGTCTCCTGTCGGTGCAGCCATATCTAACAATAGTGTGTCTCCGTCTGTATGTCCGTCTGTCTTTCTGTCCGTCCGTCCGTCTGCCTCTGTGTGTCTGTCCGTATGTAAACGACAACTTGAGAAAGTATTGATAAATATACATTGGTAAACGTATCCGGTGACACAGCTTGAGATTGATTTTGGGTCAAAAGGTAAACTAAATAGGTAACTGTTACCAAAAATCAATTGTTTTGGCAAATGATTGTTTTCCAGATGATAAATTAACAAACCCATTAAATAATACTAAAGGTTCATGGAATAAGAAATTATTGCACTCGTTTAATATTGTTTATATTACATGGCCACTCATGTAAGATCCTCTATTATGTACATATATGAATTCAGATTATTTCTCTCATATCACGCTATGTTATATAGAGTTTGCCCATGTAAGATAGCTATGTAAGATAAATCCATCTAACATGGCATTTCACGCGCGCGGATTAATTTGTGTTACATGGAGACAACTGTTGAAGTATGCCATCTAGGCCTACCTGTTGCACAGGGGCGCGTAAATGCTGTTCCTATATATGATATTTTATCATGTGTGCATCGTATCCTATTATAATATGACGTACATGTATATCTGCTAGGCGTAATCATTAATGAATATTTTGCGTGCCCCTGTGTCACGTGTAAACCGGTTAGGCCTAAGTCCAAAAATGACCGACTATCATGTCCCGTACTGTAGCCTGCATGTTTCTGTTAACTTACTGACAACACACACAATCGCTAAATGATTATAAAACTCTAAATGAAACAAATTTATGATTTCAAACATGCTGTCGAACATGAAAACCACATGTTATTGTTAACTTACGGTAGCCTACCATCTGAAAAGTCCTTCGCTTCGCTTCTAAACAAGAATTACGTTTAAATACGTACAATCCTGTATCACAACAAAGGTCGGACACTCGTATCGAAATCATGTTCGCTGGATCCCATATGAACAACTGTGAAAAATGTTGATACAACAAAGAAAGCTTCAAAATCAAAACATCGTCTGATCATGGTGATCGAGAGCGACTCGGAGTAGCCTTGACCGCCAATTTATGAATGGAATTCCGCCTAAAGTCGTGACATCACGTATGACGCAGTGCTTTGACTGAAGTGACAAAACAGTAAAACATACCGCTATGTTTCTTCAAAATGACAACAATGTTGTAGTTAGAACTGAAATACATGTAACACACAAAATCAATCTTTTCTCCTTGATTGTTTTTGTTTTGGATATTGGCGCTATATATTTCGCGGATGTACGCAAACGTGTACGATGTGATCGGGTACAGGAAAAATCGGTCAGGCCACGAAATATTTTTCAGAGAATTATACATTCACCCTGATAAGATACAACAAAACTATCTTATTTTGTCCGCAAACTTTCAGTTTGCCAAAAGCGGGTATGCTTTTTAAGGATATCTTATTGTTTTAGCATAAAATTATGTGATAAAAAAAATCAGAAAAAATGAAGTAAAATGAAGGACCGGCAGGTATTTTAACGGAAATTTGGTAATGATATGAGAGAAAAAGACTCATTCAATATATACACATGGAGGATAGGGGTATTCCACCCTTGCGGTCAGAAAATGCAGTAAAACCATCGGCAAGCCACGGGTTTTACCACATTTTCTGACCCCTCGGGTGGAATACCCCTATTCTCCATGTGTACATATGAAAGAGTCTTAAAATCCCATTCGGGATCGCGTTCTGGTTCAATTTATACTCCATGTACGTTCAAATTCATTTTCTTCTGTTGAAAAGAAAAGTTTAGCGAGTGAAGTTGTTGACCTTCTAAACGCTACTTACTTCAACATCAACGAGAAAGTATGTGAATTACAAAGACTTCAAATGTCAATGTTATTAAAGATAGATTGATTTGTTTCCAGATGATAATTGAAGAAACTCTTAAAATATTTGAATATGTCACACGGCTAAAGACTGGCAAATTGAATTATTGATCTTAATTAATATATATCATATTAAAGAGCCTCTTATGAAAGATTCTCTTTTTTTCACTTTCATAACCGCTTTCGTAGAGGTTCTGGCAATATATCCCATTTGGTATCGCATTCTAGTGACTTTAACATATACTCCATGTAAGTTCAAATGCATTTTCTCCTCTAAAGCATCGATTACATTGCGTTACAAAAGGCATATTCATATTTGTTAATGAAATATACTTAATTCTTTATTGTTTACCCATTTATAATGATATTTACTAATCTTATTGACTACAAATTGATTTTTCAAGCAAAAAAATGTCAAATTGTTGACATAAACTTTACGAGTATTGGGTTTGCACCATATATTTGGCATGTTATCAATCTTGTCCACACTTTTAAATCATTTTAAAAACAAGCCATATGCATTATCTTATAGCAGATGTTTAAAAAAAAAAAAAAAAAAAAATGAAATCCGGGAAAATAGCATCTCAAAGGCTGAAATGTAGCCAGAGAGGATTTTCCAAAAAAAAGCAAATTTGTTTTTGGTGACTGTAAATTCAAAATTGACCATAGTTACCGTAATAAAACAACAATTAGTGATAGAATTTTGTAAACTAACAGATAGTCTATAAAATTAGTGCATTTCTATTACTGCATTTTCCGTAACAGTACAAAAAAGCCTAACAACTAGATATGTTCTTGGGTTAAACAAATTGTGTCTTTCAGAAATCGAAAAATAATTAGATAGAAATATACATATATTTTCGTTTGTAACTCAAACTCAAAATATTCAAATTAAGATTATCCTCCCCTCTTAGGTAGATAAAAACTATTTAAAATTGAATTTATGTAGATTAAAGAGCGAAACAGTAATACACTTGATTTTCAAAAAATCAGTTTAAACTAAAAAGAATACCAACATCACAAAGGCCACAGTCTTAACTTTGACCAATCAGGGCCCTTTATTTTGTTACCATGACAACAAGTATTTCAAAACTGTTACTACCGTGTTCGGCATACCTCATAACCCATATTTACAAAGTTTCACTTATATCTAAAAATATCATCAACCAATATAAATATAAATTTCAACCAATCAGAGTCGCTCATTTTGTTACCATGGAAACCAAGCATGTCGAAAGTGTTCCTATGTTATTCAGCATACTCCGCGACCCCTATATACCAATTTTCACTTAAATCTGACAAGATCTAAATTTTAACCAATCAGGGGCCTCCATTTTGTTAGAATGGCAACCAATCTTTTTGAAAGTGATACCATGATATTAAGCATACCTCATAACCCCTTTGTACCAATTTTCACTTCAATCTGACATTATCTAAATTTTAGAAAATCACAGGCCTCCATTTTGTTACCATGGCAACCAATATTTTCGAAACTGTTACCATTATATTTATAATTCAAAGTTATTACTATACACTAATTATCACTTAGATTGGACTCTGGAATCTTAAACTGGGAATGTTTAGCTAGGTATATTAACAAAACGTTTTGTTGCTACCTGCAATCGCTATATCTAAATCACCCAAAAACTGTTTTCACGGATTTTAATTTTGAAATTAATTTACACATAAACAGAGAATATCTTGAGATCTTTTTAACGCAGGACAAAATTCGTTTTCCATTTTTTCCAAAAGGGTGAAATGAGATGAAAAAGAGCAATATTTCGTTTTCCATTTTTTCCAAAAGTGTTAACGTTTTGCTAAAATAATTATTTAAAACAAAATTTTCATTCAAAATCTGAAAAAAATGACTCAGACATAAAGTATACGATCTACTCAAATGATTTATGAATAAAAAATGTAGAATTTTTAACAAAGAATTATCTCTTTTGACACATTTGTGAAGGTAGTTTTATTGAAAATGAACACGAAGGTTTCAGGTCCTTTGGCCCTTTTTAAAACCACAAAAGGAAAAAGAAGTCATGTTTTAAAGGGGTAATTAGTAGTACTTCCGATATGCAAAGTTTAAAGAAAATTGGGCAGTGGGCAGTTTATATGGGATTTTTAACATTAGCTTGAATATCACATTTGGTTGGTTATCAGGACATAACCTTTATTGTTGTCAGACACTCTGAGTCAAAATACGGATCTGTATTTCAATCAAATTGCATTTATGTCATATATCATTGATGTAGGATTATCTATCCAGTTACAGGGAGTACTACCACTGCCACCACGCCAGCTCCGGAGTGTGAAGAAGGTTGGATCTTATCACCGGGAGGGAAGTGTTACTATGTCTCCACCACCTCGGAGAAGACGGAATGGGCCACAGCTATCGTATGTCATATTGATATATCAAATTATCAACGTGTTGATGGTACACTTTATTATCATACATATAGGATCTTATTTATAGATTTTATCAAGCGAGTGAAAGAAGCCATTATTTTGACAAGCTTCGAGCAGTCACTTTTTTCTTTCTGTCCAGAGCAAAATATGAAATGAATGTTGTGTGATACATTAATAAGAAAAGTAAAATCTACATTTTGTTTTTATTTCAGAGACGATGCTCTTCAATGGGGTCAAAACTAGTGGAATTCCGAACAAATGAAGAGGCGCAATTTGTCATGCGGAATCTGCCGCCGCGTGTCAGTACGTATTTTATAATATTTAAATATTATGAGCAATGGCGAATGGTGAAAAAATAAATGAGAATGGGAGTGAGATAATTTCTTAAGATCATTAATAAAAAAACATGCTTAAACTTAGCCATTCAAAAATGCCAAAATTTCACGTCACATTTTCTTGAGCAAGAGTAAACGTATGTCTCGGATTGTTACATAATCCAAAGACCAAGTATTCCTCGCACTATCAATAACAACTGCCTAGACTATTTAATCATCTGTTTACTATTATGTAGAATATAGTTCAGTTACTCCGTGAACTATGACGTAAACAAAACCAATGTTTTCGTTTGTGAATCACTTTGCTACGCGGATTCACACGGTTTGCAAACAAAATTTCATTCATACCTCGATGATGTTACAAAATAATGACATCAATGCTTAAATAACTACCTGATTCACACACTGACAATGACATTTGCTAATAGTTTACATTACGTATGTAGGTCATTATAACTCTTTCAGCCACACGTGACCTTATATACATCGGGCGTAAGAGGAATGATGCGGACGTGTGGGTATTTCTCAGTGACGATGAATCGGTACTTACGTCAGAAAGGACATGGGGTAGTGGGGATCCAGACGGGGGAGACGAGAGGTGTGGATGTACCAGAAGGTCTGACGATTTCCTGATGATGGACTGTCTCTGTACTGGGTTTGACCTTTTCTACATCTGCGAAACCTTGCGTAAGTCACCAACGTGAAACTTTATTGTTATATCATTGTTATTCTCTTGTGTAAAGACAATCATTCCGACTTTGCATATTACAGATTTATATCCTTTGTGCAGAGGTATTTATATAGACGTCATTACATTGTGAACGAAACTCACGTCGTTGTCGCCTTACAAATGTGACGTTATACACGCAACATATGACGTCACAATCAATACCTTCCCACAGGGGCAGATAATGCAACAGAACTTTCACCAACAACAACAATACCAGCAACAACGACTTCCAAATCACGTGACTGTAAGGACGGATGGATTGAATCGCCAGAAAAATGTTACTATGTCTCGACGAGATCCGAAAGAACTGAGTGGGCTACAGCTGTAGTAAGTTTTACTTCCTTTTACCAGCATTTTCCTTGTTTTGTAAAATAGGCCCCGTTCACCGTTATTTTCAGTAAAGGACGTCTTGTTCAACAACAGACGGAAATATGTTTGTTTATAGAATAAACTCCTCGATTCACACCTAAATCAAACAAAAGCTTAAAAATAAGCGTAAATTTCAAATGGTTTTTAACATATAGAAGAACTGCCATTCGTTTACCTTCATATCAGATGCATGACACGAGGTTTATTTTTTTCATTTTTGTGAACCGTTGGCGAGCAAAAAAATGAAAAACTCGAAACAAGTATCAGTAGTCTAATATGAATGGAAACAAATGATAGATTTTATTTATTATATGAATTATACAAGCTAACCGATACTTACATTATATATATCATTGGCTTCTTAGGTAAAATATGTGTTCTCGTTTAAATATCACATACAGTGTATATAACAATAATGACAATAAAAAGCTAACCTAATTTTATAATAGATACGTATAATTCATTTTTCACAAAAAAAAATAATGCGGGCAGCCACTTGAAATATCATGATACACACATGCATATCAAAAGGTCTCCAATACTTTTAAATGACATACGTATCAAATTACTAGTAAACGTTTCTGTCATAAGTTGCGTGCCCTGTGTTTTGGCTGAGGTGACCATGATTGCATTTTACGGATTCGGAATAGCAGTTGAAACTGCTTGTTTTACACATGTTCATAGAAATTTAACTATCAAAAACAGATATATCTAGATTTAATATCCCATGAAAAGTTACATAATATAAGACCTCGATCGAGAGCATCGTGGGTAGCGTTAGGCCAAGGACGTCTCCTTGTAGGCGGTGTATGGGATTTGCAAATTATTTAGCCTAGATGAAATAAATGGTTATTCTAGGTACTGGTGTATGTAAATAATGAATGTACTTGCAATATTTCCAACGTTGGAATTTTTATTTTGCTATAATTAATATCGATGCCGCCACCGTTTGTGCGATGAGATGAGGAGTTGTTGCCGAGTCATCTTGGTTTTCACTGTCGACACCAAAATAAAACTTGTATTGTAAGATAGTGAACGTGTATTATGTTTATCCTGCAATTTTTTCATTATATATACAAAAGATGGTATTCAAAACGAAAGCAAATTGCCTGTTATTTACACGACTTCGCTCAAAGCGAAGTGCATCTTTGACGACCAAGAAAAGATGCATTCACTAAACGGAATGTGTGTGTACTCCTTTTTACTACCTTGGGAAATATGTAAGCGACGTCATTCCGATGATTGTGACGTCATTGTTTGGCGGGACTGACCGCCGTTTCAGTCACTCCTACTAAAAGTGACGTCACTGGAATGTTCGGTATCAAGTCATTAAATTTAGAAATTGAATCAAACGAAAGAAATTAAACATTTATTTACTTTATTTATTTATCGTAATATTTTCCTATTACAACTATTATAGGAATTTCTTATTATCCGGTATCGAGTTCTGTGCCCGACTTATGTCGATATCAGTGCTGAAAGTGCATTGTTTCTTGATATTGTTCCGCTTGTTTTGTTGACTTTAAATTCGTAAAATGAACTTAACCCGCGAAGGGCGTCAGAACGCTTGTTTTCAACGGGAATAAACACCATAGTGATAAAGACCTTTCAAGTATGGCAACAGTGAATAATTGCATCAGGGATATAGGGACACAAAAAGTCGATTTTCTCCAAAAGTAAGTAAATTACACTGCATTAATTTTGCTGGAACACTTAAAAAGTCGTTCTGATTTTAGAACAATTGGAATTATGAAGATATCTCTTACAGTATTTTTATTATTATTATTATATATAATGTACGTTAATTAGCCTTTATTTCTTCCTCTTTGGAGTTTACCACTAACAATCGATCGGTTGCGGTTCGGACCGTATCACTAAAAACCCTAAAAACTAAATGTTGGTTAAGTACCAATGCGCCGTAATAAATAGTGCTACAAACAGCCTGTTTATTTAAAATATTAATCTAGTTTTATCATAATCTTCATTGTCAATTTTACATGTAAATGATTTATAAAGATATTGAGCAAATTTTCTGCAATGGAAAATCTTTAAATCTATCAATTTTGTAGAGCATAAACGACTACACAAGCGACATTTAAATTTATATTTTGATGTTTTTGTGACGTCACTGATTGACGTGAAAACACATTCTACAACATTCATTCATGTTTGCCGTTATGCTGGGGGTTGTTTTTACACCGCTAAGTTTTACTTTACTTTTACCGTTTGATTTAGGAGATTTTAAAGATGTTTTCATCGATTATCATGCTCAAATAAAAGTTAAAGTACGAAGTAAATCAGGATTGTTTCCCTCGCGTAGAAATACGTACCATTCATCGGAATCAGTCATTTACAATGCAGAGAAGTTATATTAAACGCGTATAAAAATATTTTTTGAAATGGTTTGATAAATAGAAAAGCCATAGTATAAATCCTTATAAGCATGTTGTCATAATATGAAAAAAATATCTTTTGGTATTCTGATTTTCGTTTTACAATGATAATTTCTCAAGCGATATGAAAATGTTGAAAAAGAAATAACATTGAGCGTAGAGTATGTAGCTACAGCTTTACCTTTGCTTAAAAATGATGGCTACAAATTATTTCAGAGGCGTTGCGAGTTCATGGAAGCCGATTTGGTTGAAATCAAAACAGACGAGGAGGCACAATTCATCAAGCGAAAGCTACCGAGTCATGTTCGTAAGTTATCTCTGATTTCATTGTGTCTCATTTTCGTTTAAATCTTAAGCGTTATCTCCTAAACATTCAACGAAGACTAATAGGAACTTTTCTTACTTTGATAATAGGATGGAGATTTAAGTTTGTTTAACCAGAAACTTGCCGACGGTAGAAATTTCCCTGTCCTGCTCCCTAAGTAGGAAAATATGTTTATATAATTAATTTTTCTTTGTTTTCATACCAAATCTGACTTTCTGATTGGCCAATATTTTTTTGCATACGACTATGAAAAAAAAATCCGAGAATGCCGCGAAACTCGGACGTTATCGTGACGTCATAATAGAGACATTGACGTTGCGTATTGATTCGGAAAAAGAATCCCTTGAAAAACCACTATAATGTTACATTAAAAATACTTCGATTTATCAAATAGAGTATGAAACTAATTATAAGTATTGATGTCACTATTTTTTAATTTTATTGGGTTATGAAAAAAATGTTTGCAATCTTTTGTGAGAATCCGCTACGCCGAATCACACAGTTTGCAAACAATTTTTTTTTCATACCCCGATAAAATTAAAAAATAGTGACATCAATGCTGAAGTAATTTCCACCAAAACTTAAACACTAAAAACATGCGATTTCAAAACACAGAGACACATACTTATTCAATAAACTGATTTTTACTTCTCAAACACTTACATAAACTCGTTGTTATGTGACAAACAAGAATCTAATTCATGTTGAAATATAAAAAGTCTAAGAAACATAACACATGTTGGAACAAAACTATTTAAATAAATGTTTTCACTTTGTAAACATCAACAAAGTATGTGAAGACAGGTTGACTTACGACTGCGATGATCATTAGGTCAAAGTATAGAACGCGCGTGAAATACGAGGTCGAGGTCAAAGGTGGGAAAGAAAAAATCCGCCCACGCTCATATTATTAGTACGTTTTATTTTTATTTATTTGCAGTCTTTGTATATGTATAATCTTATATTTTTTACATACTAAATATCAATTATAATTATAAATTAATAAAGTGACGTAGTCGGATATGTTTTCATCTAAAAATAAATTGCACCTAAATCATAAAAGTAAGAACTACTAAAGTGCTACATTCTGTGTAAAGCATTATAAAGCATTAAATGTATTTGTCTGACCATTACAATAACTTACATAGCTTAATTCATCAAATCATATAATCTCAATATATCACCGAAGAAAAACTAACTGTCAACTGTTTCGCCCAGTTATCAGTAATCGTGTTATGGTACATTAATGTTGTTGGTCAGGTGATGCTGCTTAAACGTCCGATTAGCAGCAATAATGACATTTAAAGGTTGCCTCCCGTGTATGTAAACTGTTGCGCAAAATTAAAAGGCAGTGTTTTGGGAAACAATGGGTCGGTTCTTAATATTTCACATGAAATGAACATCCATTAGTTTATATCTAAGTTATATATAACACAAAAATCGTAGTGTAGATAAACCGCGAATTGGTTTATGAGACTACAATGATATTATCGTGTTATATTTCCATAACATAACAATATATTCAAATTGGCCCTTATGATTCAATCTACTATAGATAATCTCTTCATAATTCACCGAGAGTGTTTTATTTATGTGAAATAAAGATTGAATTATTTTATTGTGTTTGGCAGTGACGAATTTCTACAACTCTTTCATTTTTTTTCCAGTCTCAAGTGACTCTGTGTATACTGGCCGTGAAATGAGAGGATCAAACATTTGGTACTTTCTCAGCAATAGTGAGTTGGTTAATACTTCAGTCAGATCCTGGGCTCCTGGAGAACCGGACAACTCTGATAGTCAGAAATGCGGATGTGCTAGGTCCAGCGACAACTTCATGATGCAGGACTGTTTGTGCACTGGGTTTTACCTCTACTACATCTGTGAGATCAGGCGTTTGGAGCCCTAGACGACTTCAAACCTATTTGTGTAAGGATATTGATGTGTACAAGAGGTGTATGAGGGACTGCAGTGTGAGTGTTGGAGAGTATGCCTTTAATAATGAATTTGTTCATGTACATATTGTAAATAAATGTATATATTGTTCTCCGTACTCATTGTAGTGATTTCACAAAAATGCAGCACCACTATACTCGGTATACGCTTACAAGTTTTGGTGGCAGCGGTGGGATGAATGTGATGTTACAGCTGTGTGTGAAGTTTTGTCTGTGGTATGTCTGAGTGAAACCCTGAGTGAGGTTGTTGCTATGACTTTCTTTCAATTAGTGTAAGGTAGCGAACCGGATTATCCGAACAACAAATATGTGGATGTACTAAGACCGGGGGAGGTTTCAGGATACACGATTGTGTGTGTTCTGGATTTAATCTAGAACTGATGAATTAAAAATGTTTGCAATTTTACATACATATCAGTAATATTCATAAAATGACTTATTCGGGTATATCTCCATCTAGATATAAATTGCACATAAACCATAAAGGCAAGAACTATTAAAGTGCATGTGATCTCTGTAAAGCACATAATGCATTAAAATATACATTTTTCTGTGCATTAAAATTAATTCATCAAACCATGAAAAACGTTTGGTTGACAGTAATTGTAAATGTGCATTTACAAGTTGCCTCCCCTGTATGCAAAATGTAGCGTGACAAGCTTGAACATGAGTTTTGTAAAACAATGCTTGCAAAATTAAAGACTTCTTAGACTCGGTTCTTATTATCACACATGAAATGAACCTTGATTAATATATATCTATGTTAAATATAAAAAAATCGTTGTGTACCCTAAATAAAACCGCGAAGTATACTCCTCCTATTGTCATACTCTATATCCGTAGGTATTTGAATGCATTCAAATTAATCGTCATAATTCAACCTACTATAGATTATCTCTCCATAATTAAAAATTCACCGAGAGCTTTTCTTTTATGAAATAATAACGTCGTTTTTCAACCAATCAGAAGCGACGTTACAAACGCCAATGAAATTTTCTTTTTAATGACCGATTAAGCAAATTGTTAGCAAATGAAAATGCCCGTTACAAGCAAGATTGAATGATTTCATTGTATTTGATAGTGACGATTGTTTTCTACAGTTCTTTTGGATTTTTTTTCAGGCTCAAGTAACTTAGTGTATACTGGCCGTGAAATGAAGGTACCATACGTTTGGTACTTTCTCAGCAATAGGCAACTGGTTGATACTTCAGTGAGATCCTGGGCTTCTGGGGAACCGGACAACTCTGATAGTCAGACATGCGGATAAGTCATGGGACAACTTCATGATGCACGACTGTTTGTGTACTGGGTTTAACCTCTACTACATCTGTGAGATCAGACGTTGGGAGTCTTAGACGACTTCAAACCTCTGTGACGTCACTGGGACCAAAATAAAACTTGAATATTTGATTTCTGTATAATGTAAACAAATTGTCTTTGATGTGCAACTTACTTGGGCGAATTTCGCGATTCAAGTTATTTGGCGAATTGTTAACTATTTCATTTATATCAATATGAACTTATATCAAAATTAAAATCTGCCTATGTTAATGTCGGCAAACTAGTTTTGAGATGGAAATCGCGTCATTTAATAGCCGCGAAAAAAGATCGGTTTTTAATACTTAAAATAGTGTTATAAAGTATGTGAAGTTCAAGATCTTATTATGAAAAAAACCACTGTATATTCGACTTCGGCTAAACGAGAGTCAACTGTACGTTTACGACTTCCAAATAAAGATTCAATACTTATCCTTTCACTGAATTACGCGAAACAATAGAACAGATCTATTTGATTGTGTACGATCTGACCAAAAATATCATTGGCCATGACTGGACGTTTATAGCTACGATAAAGCTATTTTATAGATGGTCTGTATGTATGTCATTTCATGTATTTAGTAACTGGTAGCATTAATCCATCCATACAATCACTTTTATTAAATCTGCAAAAATCTTAAAAAGTTGTGCTATTTAAGTTTTTCAGTATCAGACCCCATCGAGTTTCTGTCGAGACACTTGAACTCGAATTCAACAATCTGCATCGAGTAAAACCTGAGTCAAACAGAAAACCTTCACATCCCGACTACCTGTAACATTTAATCCCACACGTTCCTTGGTTGGAAGCGTCCGTATCCTCGATAACATAGCACACATCGCTTGCAGATCCTCGTCTTGTCTATCGTTTTGTAGATATATTACAGTACGTAGTGTAAACTATTTAGTTATAGTAACGCTAAAATGGACATAAAGTATCTTAATCAAATTAGTAATAATTTCATATTATGTGCGACGTAATTTTCTTTCTCACGAATCAAGTAGAGCTTTTAAAATTCAAAACAAAAATTTTCCAACATTTTGAGAATTACAACACTTACAACGCAACGGTTATACTTTAACAAACTTATATATCAAGTGCTGAAAATAAGGTTTGACAGTATTGCTAAAAACACCATATTTATGTCTACAATGCAGTAAAATAAGTGCACATAGTCAAATCAAGAAGCCAAATGGTGCTCTACAATTTCATGTAACATTTTACAGCGACATTAGAGTAATTATTAAGTGACTTCTGCAGATGTGTCTGTAACAAACATTAAGAATCAAGAACCAGAAATATTGCAGGGGAAAATACGTTTTGTCGACAATGATTATAAAGCATCATACATGCTTGTCCATTCCTTTGAATGATTTTCACAGCTTAATCCATCAAAATGTATGGTATTCAAATAGATTACTGAAGAAAAAACACGTCATTTCTTTCGCCCAGTTATGACACATATAACCTTAAGAGTTTTATATATATTTGTGAACCATAGCTAATAATGATTTTAAATATAAAATTATAGGAACAAGACTATTCGACAGTGTATAGTAATTCTATTTAGCACATCGATTTGGTTTCTCGAAAATTCTCTCTTTCCCTTCAAGTTGATTTTTAATGGCTTTATCATATAATCTTCCTGATATCCAGTGATTTTTCCAGCGTAATATTTTTGCATATATCACTATTGTAATATGACCTGGACCGGTTTTTATTGATGAAATAAGATGACATCAGGAAAATGACGTGCCGTCAGGATTTTAATGACGACAAGACAAAATGGCGGCCTCCACTGAACTTTTGCAATACATTTTGAGATGGGATTCTTCTAAATGTAGGCTGTTATAGTTATGAGATTAAAAATGTATCTTTAATTTTATTTTTATTTCATATGAAATTTTTCAAACACGTCTCGAAGTTTTAAATCCAAACTTTTTAGACTCGTTTAAAAAATATCATATGAAACGAACTCTCGTTTCAGATCTTTGAAATGTGCCATGCGTGTAGTTATGATAAACGTGCATAAACCATGCCATATAATTTTAGATCGCAAAATTTGCGAAGCGCAAACTCACCTATTTGAACTTTCTGTGAGTAAGATATCGCCTCCATTGCTTTATAAGTTGGTTAATAGTTATCAAAACAGACTGTACTCAAATTATACATCAAAGAGGAGAGAAATGTGATAATTAATATTTACTGAATCTTATACAGATTACACAACTAATTTATTACTGATTTTGGTCACAAGCAAGAAAGACAAATATAACATTAAAGCAAAAAAAAAAAAAAAAAAAAATGTAAACCGACGGTATTTCTTGATAGTTTACTACGCCAGGATCCAGAAACCGGAAACGCTCATAACTGTATAATTAACAGACTCGTGATAGGGATAACAATAGGGAAAATATGAGGGTTAAGTATATAGTATATTATATGCCTGAGAGTATGTGATTTATGTTGTAAAATTGTATTGTAAAGAAATTATCATTTTCTCTTGTCTTATATAAAATCTAATTACCTCTCACTACGAGAGGATGAAAACAACAGATTAGGTGGGGCGCATCTTATCAGCCATATATTTGTTTGAAACCTTCGTGTAGTTGAGTGGTATCTTTAGATGAGTACAATAGTGATATGTCATGTTATATTAAAACAAGTTTTTTTTAAAAATGTATATAAAATATGTATGGTTGTTTGTTGAATAAATCTCCCCCTATGTGAGGAGTTGTAATGTAATGCAACATCATGATTTTTTTTAATAAAATATGATTTTGAACCTAAAAATTATTTCTTAACTTAAGCCTTACTGTAACATTTCTTTTATTTTAGTTAAATATGTATTTTGAATATAATATCGGGTCAATCGTAATTGTAACCATTCTTTGTCCACACAGAATAGATTGTGATACCTTATACAGGTATAAGTAAATATACTGTACATATTCATTTAGCACACATACACATACATATATTTATAATTATATATATCTTAATTATGGATTTGAAATTTATTATACATTCGTCATAATTACATGCAAAATATTAAAATGTCATACACAAGTAGAAGTTTTGGAAAATTCCATTCTGGATTGAGTGCCTGGAATTCCATACATAAAGAATGGAAATTTCCTATAGGAATATCCTAGTTGGCTTGAGCATATAGCCATGGCAGATTTAATACAAACATACATCAACAGAACAATGTCAATTGTAGATGTGTGCAACATATCAATGTTTGTTGTACAATCGACAAGCTGTTATATATTATTTTTGTTTGTCAAAATAATTATATTGGTGCGATAAAAAGTTCAATATAGGCACTTTTCGGAACATTTAAGTTGACAAGTTTAATATATCTACACCAAACAACATATGCAATATATAAATATTTTTTTGTAAATATAATTGTATTGGTTCGAAAAAAAGTTCTATTGTTACATTTTTTTGGAACAGTTAAGCTGAAAAGCTTAATATTTCCAATCCAAAAAATACATGCCACTCACAAACCTTAACGAAATCACGTGACAACCATTTTTTACCATGTGGTGGTTCAAAGATTGTAGTCAGCGCGTCCATTATAGACAAGAGAACGCTAACTATGGGATTGTATCATTTAGTTACAGCTTTGATAGTTTTATCCACGACTGAGATTGTTGCAGCGGGCGATGATTCTGTGGAAAAATATGAAGGGAAAAGTTTAGCGACTGAAGTTGTTGGCCTGCTAAACGCAACTTACTTCAATATCAACGAGAAAGTGTGTGAATTACAAAGACGAGTCGACGCCATTGAAAGCGGTACACACTCCGGTCAGCAGTGTGGATGCAATTCGACGGAAATCCAGGAATTCAAAAGAACAGTATCCGCCGAAATTAATGACTTCTCAAAAATATTGTCTGGGTTTGAAAATGCACTACGGACAATGAAAAAAGAGCAGGCAGAATTACGAGCGATACTTGACGGAGGAGGTAAAGTTGAAGGCTTTGTTATGTACGTTATGTGTAATGCATGTTAAGACTGTCTTCAGAGGCTCAGGGAGCCCTCTGTACACTCAACACAAAGACACAAAATTGTTTCAGCAGGGCATTGCTTTGTTAATCTGTTAACGTAATATATAAGTATTTAAGTATTCAAATAAGTAAGTAAATTACTAAGTAAGTAAGTATTGTACGAACATGGTGTAAGTAAGTAAATAATTCCCGTAAATAAGTTGATAGATAAGTAACATATTTACGTTATTCAAGTAAATAATATAAGTAAGTTATGAAGTAAATATAAGTACAAAGTTTAAGTTAGTATGAGTACTTTACTATGTACGTGGATAATGTAAGTACTTAAGTATGGAAAGTTAATAATTAAAATGCACTGTAAATAAATAAATAACAGATTAATAAATAAGTAAGTAATTGATTACGTAAGTAAATAAGTAAGTAAGTACATACGTAAGTTAGAAAGCGCAAATAAGCGAGCATGGTAAATAAGAAAAAATATGCCGTTTTTAAATTACTAAGTTAAAAATGTAAGTACACATTAAGTTGATTAGAGGTTACACAGTGAGTGGTAGTTGAATATTGAATTTATTCCACGCGAGTGATTTATTTTTTAAAAAGTTTATCGAGTGCTTTTTGTAACTTTAAAAAAAATAACTTACGAGTGTGGAATAAATTGAATCAACAACCACGAGTAGTGTGACCTGTTTCTACCACAATCATATTCGTTTTTATCTGATAGAAATACGGCGGGGATACGGTAACATTTATTTACCGAAATATACAAATTAGATGAAGTAATATTTAATCAGCCAAAAAACACTAATAGTATTCAAAAATCATCGTCTGAGAAAGAATCCATCGATATCAAATCTTCTAATTTTGAACATCTTTGGGGTTAAATAACACTGATTTAACGTCTCATCGTATTCAAATCTTCATACTTGCTTCCAGAAAATAAAACTCAATGTCGGACTACATGTATGCATGTAAAAGTATTCGCACGACATGGCATCGTCTATTTCCCGTCAGATCATAATCAAGGCATTAACATCAAAATCAAGTTAGTTTAATACACGTTAAATCTACGTAACTCATCAGTGAGATTTTCGTCCGTCAATATGTATTATTAGCACTAATGGTCAATTCAACGTGTATGAAAACTTCACGTATTTTGATACAACGACACACGACGCATGTGCTTTTTTACAGCAGTTTTGGACGCCAAGCGGCGATGACAACATAGTATGACGTTATATATACAGTATAATTATTAACGTACTGAAAATCATTTGTGTAAAACGGGTCACAAGTAAAATATAACACGTGTTGTCCGTATACTCGTATCCCATAAAGTCATGTGTAGCCCAGTGCACATACGTTATTGAAAACATATGTGATTTATATATAATATACAAACAATCTCTGCCAAGGCGCTAGAGGTTTCAATCATACCTTATCGCTTAACACACACATGTTTTAGATACCAGGGTTTGCTAGATTTGTCAAAATATAACCCTTTACTGACAGAATACACATGTCCTGTTTCCTTACAAACACATCACTCGTACTAATATTAAGCCTAAGCCTTTTCACTAAATTGTAAATTCTTATAATGATATATTACGTTCTAATGGATACATTTGTCCTCAAGAAATTTGGAGAAACCTCTACTATTTTAAGATTCGATATGGAAGAGTCAGTATTTCTGTACTTCAATCAGATTGCATTAAAGACATATCTAATTGATGTGTGATTATCAATCCAGTTACAGCGAGTACTACCACTGCCTCCACGCCAGCTCCGGAGTGTGAAGAAGGTTGGATCTTATCACCGGGAGGGAAGTGTTACTATGTCTCCACCACCTCGGAGAAGACGGAATGGGGTACAGCTATCGTATGTCATATTTGGTTTCCCCATAATTGGTTGGGTACAGCTATCGTATGTCACATTTGGTTCCCTCATAATTGGTTGGGTTATCCACGCTAAGGAAATGACAACTCTGTCTTTTACTGGGGTAGGGGAAAGACAGCTCACGGGAGCTTTTCTATAATGTGATGTTTATCGCTACAGACGGAGACTAATCATTTTGACGCATTGGGACGTTTGTATGATGCTATGAAAATAATTTTAAACCTTTTTAAAGTACGAGAGAAAAAATAATCAAACATGGGTCTGTCTGGGATTGGGATATGAAAACCCAGGTGGAAAATTATGTCCCGGCGACTCCCGGAATGCTCGGCAAACCCCGGGACGCTTCGTGTTGAACAGGCAAAATCGTTCAATCATGATATCTCAGTTCACTTGGCACACCCATGTGTGATATCAGTCGAGAGGAAGAATTAATATTTTTGCTAACTTGGCAAGATTCGGTCAGTTACTTTTACAGATATGTAATGTAGTATTGCTTTTATTTCAGAGCCGATGCTCTTCTAAGGGGGCAAAACTAGTGGAGTTCCGAACGGATGAAGAGGCACAATTTGTCATGCGGAATCTACCGTCACGTGTCTGTACGTAAATTTGGTAATATTGTATCATAACAGGCCACGGTGAGTGTTGAAAAAAAGTATTTTAGAATGAGTATTAGATAAACTCCGGAGATCACGACACAGTCCTAAGTAAAAAACATTCTAAAAACTTAGCCAATCGAAATGACAAAATGTTACGTCAGATGCGATTGGATAAATACAAACGCAAGTCTAAGATTGGTTCACAATTATGGAAATTAATATCAATAGAAACTTTTGCGACTATTTACGTACCTGTTTATTCTCGAAATATTATTATCATGTCGAATATTGTTCAGTGACTCCGTTAACTATGGCGTACAAAAAAACCCCAAAATAAATGACTTCTTGACTTCTCAATTAGTTGCTTTTTTATAAATAACTACCTCATATTTACTGACCGAAAATTTCATTTGTCAATCGTAGACCTGGTTTATGTAAGTGATCATAACTCTTGTAGCCACAAGTGACATTGTATACACTGGACGTAAGAGGAATGATGCGGAAGTGTGGGTATTTCTCAGTGACGACAAACCTGTTGATACGTCAGTGAGGACATGGAGTAGTGGGGAACCAGACGGGGGAGAGCAGAGGTGTGGATGTACCAGAAGGTCTGACGATTTCCTGATGATGGACTGTCTCTGTCCTGGGTTTGACCTTTACTACATCTGTGAAACCTTACTTAAGTCAGCAACCATGAATTAAATTGCCTTATCATCAGTTTGTTATACTCTTGACAACATTTATTCCGTCGTTGCATATTTCAAATTTGTCTGTCTTGCGGGAAGGTATTCATAATGGTATCAAAATTGTAGCATAATATGGAAATGTTAAATTTAGAAAATTGACTTTATATAATTTTTTTTTAGAAAATGGATATTTATACACTAGTAAATGAAGTTATACACGTAGCCTTAGGCATCAGGTCGCGGTGACCAGACAGTTATTTAACAGAAGAGATATTGGATTGTATTTATGCCTTGTAGCTATAGGAATAATGTTCTAGTCTTCACGTTTCGATGTAACTAAGGATAGCAAGTTGTGATTAACATTGATGTATAGACATTTAACCTGAACATGAAGGGATATTTAAAGGCCCAGTGCTCGACATCGTGTGCTGGGCATCTTCCGCATTACTCACTAAACATGATGGAACTACAATGCTGCAATTGACTTCAATTCAACTACATCAATTCATCTCCACTCAACTTTACTCAACAACACACAACACCGACTCTAAAGAGCACACATTATAATAAAGAAATAAGAACCTTCGCATTATCATGTGAACGAAAATCGCACTGTTGTCTCCTTAAAAATGTTAGGCTTTACTCATAAACACATGACGTCACAATCAATACCTTACCGAAAAGGGAGATAAATCTTTAATGAACACCGACGGAATAGGCATTCATCCAGTATATCAGTGTCAGTAATCTACGTTGACCTTACATATTCAAATTAAAATTAAATTTCACTTCAAAATATCAATTTTAATCGTATGGTTTATTCGTTACTGGTGTATTGTTTTATCAAAACATAATAGATTCATAATTTTAGATAAAATATATATTTCAATGCCTTGTCCACATATCATAAAGTATAAATTTTACCACTATCGAGTTGCTTACTAGTTAATATGGTAATGTGTATTAAAACTATTGATTTATGAAATTATAGATTCCTTGTCCACATATTAAGTTTATTATTATATATTGATTTTCAGCTGGTGTCGCTAAAACAACACCACCAACAACAACACCTCCAACAACAACACCAATAACAACGACTTCCAAATCACGTGACTGTAAGGACGGATGGATCGAATCGCCAGAAAAATGTTACTACGTCTCGACGAGATCCGAAAGAACTAATTGGGCTAATTCTGTAGTAAGTTGTACATGCTTGAACCAGAATGTTTTCTAGCGCTCAGCATAATACCGGGAGTTGAACAACTGGTTCGCGCTTTGTAGGTATAATGCAACCGGGTTGGATGTTGTCTGTTGTCTTCGGTGACTGCTTCGGTGATATAGCTCAATAAAAAGCAAGAGTTCCACTATATCAGAAGACGCAATACGATCATACCGCGGTCTTCCAAAACACACACCTCGCATTTCACACACTCTACACTCCGCATGCATGAGAGGCCGTCCTTACATGACCCTGGCTGTTAATAGGACGTCAATTCATCAAACAAACAAACTCTGTTTGATGAGCGCTTTTCACCGGTATAGTCATTTAATTTATGGATGCGCTTTCTACAATAACAAATCGGCGTCATACATATTTTATGAAATGCCAATTCACTCTATGTTTGTAGTCTAGAATAAACGCTTCGTCTCCCACCTCAATCAAACGAAAGCATTAAAAGTAGACTTATATATCAATCGGTACTTTAAATATGATTATAAATATGTTGTCAATAATTTTAAATTATCTTTTATGCGATGCTGAGAGATGCTGGAAAATAATGAAAATTGATTATAGAATATGTATTTACAACTTTAACTTTGCTTACAAATTTTTCCAGAGTCGTTGTGAGTCCATGGGAGCCAATTTGGTTGAAATCAAAACAGACGAAGAGGCTGCATTCATCAAGGGAAACTTGCCGAGTCATGTTGGTAAGTAAGCTGTGATTTCATTGTGTCTTATTGTCATCTTTATTCATAGCGTTACCTCATAAACAGTCACCGAATACTTAGAGAATCTTTCCCTACCTTGAGGATAGAACAAAAAAAAATTCTATCCGAGGAGGTTATTCACGACTGCTTAACGTGAGGCTTGCCGAGGGTTAGACTGTAATTAATCTCCTCCGGGGGTCAATCTTTCCCTGCCCTACCTTGTGGGAAGGGAATGAGTCTTTTTTCTACCCCTGTAATTTACCCAAAAATTTTGAAAACTACAAAAAATGCGAAAAATCCCATGATTAATCACTAACAATAAACCTAGATATTTCTATTTAACTTCGTCAAAAAAAAAACCAACTAAGAAACTAAATCATTTTGAAATATTCATAGTGATATATTTATATTTCCACTGCAGTTCCACTATGTAACCTTACCAAGCGCAGTTCGCAGTCATGTAGACAATGAACTTCAATCCCTATCATGACGTGATTTCATTGTCACGTCACAATTGTCGAGCCAACGATCACGGAAGACGGCTGTTCAAATGGCTGTTCCATCCATGACGATAACGAATGATTATTTCATTATAGATGCAAAATTCCTTGAGATTTCATCATAAAATTGTAACCAAATGTAAATATAAGCATTGAACGTCTTTCAGTTGCCATGAAGCGCTTCATGTTGAATTGATTAATTATGCTTAAGAAATACTCACTAATATATACAAGTTGAATAAGTCTTTTTACCCGGTAAACATCAACAGATATATGTGAATGAATGTGAAATTCCGATTGCGATAATCAATTTCCGGTTTATTACGCGAAGGGTTTCTATACGTGCAGGCTGTCTAGCGCGAAAACCCGACGTTATCGTGACATCTTTTCTTTTGACCTTACGTGACGTTTATAAAGCATCATATATGTTTGTTTGTCTATTCAAATGATTTTCAAAGCTTAATTCATCAAACAATATAATTTTCAATATATCACCGAAGAAAAATCGTATAACAATTTTCGCCCAATTATGGCACATGTAATGTTTCTTGTCAGACTAGGTTCTTATGATCACACATAAAAACATCCATTAAGATATATTTATGTTATATATAACACAAAAATCGAAGTGTACTCTAACAATACACCGCAAATTAGTTTATGATGAGAGTACACTTATATCTTCGTGTTATATTTCCATGACAGAACAATTTATTCAAATACATCCTCGTAACTCAACATACTATAGATTATCTCTTCTTAATTGAAAAGTCACCGAGAGTTTTTTTCTTCTATGAAATAATAACGTCGTCGTTTCAGCCAATCTGAAGCGACCTTACAAACTTAAGCGCCATCGTTTTAAATAACCGAAAAAGCAATTTTTTAACAAATACAAAATGTCACTTACAAGCAAGATTATATTTCATATTGTCATAGATGATGACATTTGTGTTCTACAATTCTTTTGTGGTTTTTTTCAGGCTCAAGTGACTTAGTGTATACCGGCCGTGAAATGAGAGGATCAAACGATTGGTACTTTCTCAGCAATAATGAGTTGGTTGATACTTCAGTCAGATCCTGGGCTCCTGAAGAACCGAGCAACTCTGATAGTCAGACATGCGGATGTACTCAGTCCAGCGACAACTTCATGATGCACGACTGTTATTGTACTGCGTTTGACCTTTATTACATTTGTGAAATCAGACGTTATGAGCTCTAATCGACGTCAAACCTATTCGACGTCGCTGGGAACCAAACAAAAACTTGAATATTCGATTTCGGTTTAATGTAAACCATGTTTTTTATGTACTACTTACTGGTACGAATTTCGCGTTTCAGCTTATTTGGCGAATCGTTAGCTACCTCATTTATATGGATAGGAACCTCTATTCAATTTTGAATCGCTAAGTATAATAACCGCGAAAGTTGATTGATAGCACTGATGACGTTTACAGAAAATTTTGGCTAAAGCTTGTAAAGCTCTTCAATTTATACGACGTCTGCTTAACGAGGTTCAACTGTACTTTAACAACTTACTGTATTCCGTAATAAACTTTAAAAACAACATTGTCTTATTTTCATTGAGAGCTCCATTGAACCATTAAAGATCTGACAAAAATCGTTTGGCTTTGTCATGCCTGGTTATTTATAACTACCATAAACTTATTTTATTGTTGTTCTGCGGGTTGGTCACTTCAGCAGCTTTTGGTATTCGGTATCTGGTAACGTAATACCTTCATAATCATCACTTTAATTGAGCTTTCCAAAATCCTTACAAAATGGTACTATTTATGTTTTTTCTAAAAGTACAAGACTACATCGAGATTCACAGTTTCTGTCGAGACACTTTAATTCGAATTCAACAATTTACATCAATTAACACTTCATCCCACATGTTTCCTGGTTGGAAGCGTCCGTATCCTCCTTAACAGGGAACAAATCACTTGAGGATCCCAGTCTCCCTGGACCGATTTTCATTGGCTGCACGAATCTATCAAAACATGCATATGGCAATAGTATCATCAGTAATGTGTAAATAAATGTGAACTAATTAGTATAGTGCCGCTAAAATGGACATAAAACATTTTAATTAAATGAGAATTTATTTCATCTGATTTTAAGAGTCCTAGATGTTATATATGTATTTGTGAAATATAGCAAAAATGATTCAAATAATGAAATGATACGAATAAGACAATAAGACAGTGTATAGAAAATTTGTATATAGCACATCGATTTGGTTTCTCGTCAATTCACTTTTTCCCTTCAAGTTGATCTTAAAAGGCTTTATTACAAAATCTGCCGCCAGGATGTCGAGGACGGCAAGTCAAAATGGCGGCCTCCACTGGATTTTAACAATTCATTTTGACATTAATTTCTTCCAAATTTAGGTTGTTGTAGTTATGTGATAAAAAATATCCTTAATTTGTGTTCATTTCATATAAGTTTACGAAATTCGTCTCGAAGTTTTATTTTTTGCTCGCCAATGCTCGCAAAAATAAAAATTTCTTAGACTCTTTTCATAATTCTCATATGAAATGGACACTTATTTAAGATCCTATATACCATAGATCTGATAAACGTGCATAAACCATGATATTTGATTTTAGATCACAGATATTTAATTTCAGATCACAAAATTTGCGAAGCGCAAACTCCCCTATTTGAACTTTCTGTGTGTGAGAGATCGTCTTCTTTGCTTACTGTAGAAGTTGGTTAACGTTTATTAAAACAGAAGTTAAACATCAAAGAAGAGAGTACTATAATAAATAATATTACTTATCCTTATGAAGATGTCACCAATTATTTATTTCTGATTTTGGTCACATTCGAGGAAGGCAAACATAACCTTAAAGCAAAACACAAGAAAAGCGAAGATATTTGTCGAAAATATCTTATGCCAAAATCCAGAAGCCGGAAACGCACATAAATGTATAATTAACGGACTCGGGAAAGGGAGAACTATAGGTGAAATATAAGTTTTGAGTATACAGGTTATTGTATGCCTAATAGTGTGTGATATATGTCATACAATAATATTGTTATGAAATTATCGTTTTCTCTTGTCTCAGAATAAATCTAATTACCTCTTACTACGGGAGGACGAAAGCAATAGATAGGTGGAGATATCAGCTATATTTTCTTTTCGGAATCCTCGTGTAGTTTAGAAGGTATCTAAAATGTACAATGGTTATACGTCAAGTCATATTAAAACATGTATATGGTTTTGTGTTGAATGAATCTCCTCCTGTGTGAGGACACGTAATGTTATGTAAAATTATGATTTGTTAAATAAAATTTGATTTGGAACTTGAAATAATAATTTCTCAACAATGATGTCATTGTAACCATTTCTTGTCCACATAGACTAGAATTTGATACCTTTATAATAGACAATTATTTAGTACTTACATATAAATATATATTTATGTTTAAGATTATATATTTTAATTTTTGAAATTTATATATTCGTCAAAATTAAAAGCAAAAAATTAAAATTTTATATACTAGTAGAGATTTTGAAAAGTCCATTTCTGATTCAGTGTCTGGAATTCCATAAAGAATTCCTACAAGTTGGTTTCAGAATGTTACCAAATGTAAAGCAAATCTACTGCAACAAACAATTTCTATATCATTGTCCTGTTTTGCAAAGTACAAGCGATAATTGTGTTTCACTGTTACAAATACTTTTGTTTGTAAAACTTATTCTATTGGTGTGACAAAAAGTGCTATTCATGCACTTTTCGAACAGTTAAGTTGAAACTTTTAAAGTTTCCAATCCAAATAATATATGCCAAAAACATTAACAGGGGTGTAAGGTTGCTGAGAAATCACGTGACAATTGGTTTTACTATTAAAACCATCTGATGTTTACACAGAATTTACTCCACGTGTCAATTGTAGACAGACCAACTACGCTAACTATGGAATTGTGTTATTTAATCACAGCTTTGGTAGTTTTATCCTCGACTGAGAATGTTGCAGGGGGCGATGATTCTGTGGACAAATATGAAAAGAAAAGTTTAGCGAGTGAAGTCGTTGGCCTGCTTAACGCAACTTACTTCAATATCAATGAGAACATGTGTGAATTACAAAGACGAGTAGACGCCATTGAAGGCGGTACACATTCCGGTCAGCAGTGTGGATGTAATTCAACGGAATTACAGGAATTTAAAGGAAAAGTATCCATCGAAATTAATGGTTTCTCAAAAATATTGTCTGGGTTTGAAAATGCACTACGGTCAATGAAAAAAGAGCAGGCAGAATTACATGTATTACTTGGCGGAGGAGGTAAAAATGAATGTTTACTTTATAATCATGTATCGTGTTTGAAAAGACTGTATTCGATAGCTCAGTGAGCCATCTGTAGTCTCAAACATACTGAAGTGTTAACTAGCCTTTGTTTTACTGTATAAGTTAAATATATATATAAACAGGTATATGTATAGTTGATAATGAAAATACTGTATTCATATTTTAAATAACGTATTCCGGTTTCACATCTTAGACAGTCTCAACTGCTATATTTAATTACAACCATCTGAATCTGAATTCCAAACCCTCATATATTTACTATAGGCCGTAGTCACATTAACAGCCTATCATTGGGATGCTACGTTTGCGTCGCTTCAATTGACCTACGTTTAAAATCATATTTTATGCTAATTTCACTGTAGCGAATTTGTCGCTTAAACATTTGATATTTGCATAAAAGAGTATGTCGCTAAGGATAATATAAAAGAGTATGTCGCTAAGGATAATATATTCCTGGTTTAGAATAACGCGCCTTCAATCACCGTCATGTTTAGTACCTTCGTGATTTTTCGGAATTCAGAATTGTATCACGTGACTCACGTCCACATTACCTGCACGTGGTGATCCAAGTAACTAGCTTAAGCGCACAGGTGGTTGTTTACGTTTTCCTTCTGGCTAAGAGGAGCAAATAGTGATTGTATATGTCCACAGAGAAGGTAACTAAAACATATTATTCACACATGTAGATCCAGACTGCTGATGTCGACCACATTATTTGTTTACGAAAAATTATTGACGTTTTTTTTATTTCACAACTCTCGTGTTACTTCGAGATTGTCGCGACGATGTTCGGAATGATTCGGCATCTTTCGATGCTATTTTCTACATGTTGACATTAAAAAGATTTTTACTTTTATAATTAGAAATACTTCCAGTGCTGCAACTTTATAAAAAGTGGTAAAATTAAAAAGTTTAAACCTCGGACAGATGGAGCAGGATATGTATAACACTTAATCAGTTTTCACTATGACAAAAAGAGTAAAAGTGATAGATCATACAACATAGATAAGGCAATAAACGTCCGATAAACGTTAAATAAACGTCCGATAAACGTTAAATAAACGTACGATAAACGTTAAATAAACGTAAAAAATAAACGTTAAATAAACGTAGATAAACGTAAAAAAAGTCGATAAACGTTAAATAAACGTACGATAAACGTTAAATAAACGTACGATAAACGTTAATAAACGTAAATAAACGTAAAAACGTTAAATAAACGTACGATAAACGTTAAATAAACGTACGATAAACGTTAAATAAACGTACGATAAACTTTAAATAAAACCGTAAACGTTAAATAAACGTAAGTTAAAACATAAATAAACGTTCTCTGATTGCTTCCTTCATATTATATGAATATGAAAAAAAAGAATCTGCCAATCATAAGTTTGAAAATAATTCATGAGAGCTATAAGTAAATATGTAGATTTGTAAGCAAGTAAATACCGTATTTAAGTTAATTTGGAGTAATTTGATTTCTTACCAGACCGTGACAACTGATGAGTGAGGTTCTATATAAAACAAAGTCGGATTACAGATCTTTTTTTTCCAATCAGATTACATTTAAGTAATGTCTCATTGATGTATGATTATCTATCCAGTTACAGCGAGTACTACCACTGCCTCCACGCCAGCTCCGGAGTGTGAAGAAGGTTGGATCTTATCACCGGGAGGGAAGTGTTACTATGTCTCCACCACCTCGGAAAAGACGGACTGGGCCACAGCTATCGTAAGTCATATTTAGTTTTACTATACTTGACGGGGTTATCCCGCGGTCGCTAAAGAAAAGATAACTATTACTGGGGTAGGGGAAAGACAGATCACATGAGCTTGACCATAAGATGATGTTTATGGATCATTGCGTGAGACTAATGTCGAGGATATCATCCATTTTGACGCATTGAGACATTTGTGTAATACTGTGAAAATCATTTTAAAGAAATGAATTTCCCTTTAAAGCATGAGAGAAAATAACCAAACATGGGTCTGTCAATTTGCCTGGGAAGTCTCAATTTGAGTAAAAACCCCTGTCAAGCCTCGTGTTGACCAGCCAAAATTTATCACTCCGGATGAGATATGCCTGTTTACTGGACAGACCAATGTGTGATACTTTAATTTTTGGCTGAAGAAGGCCTTATAGTGGCTAAATATATGTTCAATAGAAATGATTTTGATTTTACTTTGGCCTTTTATTTCGGATTATTAATATACTAGCTTTATACCGTTTTTATATCATTTTAAATCATCAACGTTTTGATGGTAGACTTGATTACCATTGTATTATATATGGGATCTTGTAGAATTTATTAATCGAGTGCAATAAGTGTAATATTTTTGCGAGTCTTGGCCAGTATCGGCCAGTCATTGTTTTCTTTGCTACGAACTAAATATACAATGAATGTTATGTGATACCTTGATAGCAAAATTACATACTGCATGTTGTGTTATTTAATTCATTTTAGAGCCGATGCTCTTCAAAGGGAGCAAAACTAGTGGAATTCCGAACAGATGAAGAGGCACAATTTGTTATGCGGAATATGCCAACGCGTGTTTGTAAGTAAATTTCTTAATATTTTATCATAAAAGGCGACAGTAACTAATGAAACAAAATTGCGCATGATTATGAGATAAGGCGCCGAGATCACGAAACAGTCATAAGTCTTAAACAATAAGAAGTTTCAATTTAGCCAATCGAAAATGACAAAAATACGTCATATGTTATTGGTTAAATACCTGGAGCCTGGTATTCCACTGAATATCAATAGCAATTATCGCTTCTATTTACATATCTTTTTGTTCTCAATTATGTCGAATATTGCTGAGTAACTATAACATACAGAAAGCCAATGTTTTGAATGAGAATTACTTTGCATTTTTAGAACTACCTCATATTTACTGAGTGATGTACAATTCCGTTTCTCAATTGTTTGAACGATTTATATAGGAGACTATAACTCTTTCAGCCAGAAGTGATATTATATACACTGGTCGTAAGAGAAATGATGCGGACGTGTGGATATTTCTCAGTGATGACGAACCAGTTGATACAACAGTGAGGACATGGGGTAGTGGGGAGCCAGACGGGGGAGAACAGACGTGCGGCTGTACCCGGAGGTCTGACGATTTCCTGATGTTGGACTGTCTCTGTCCTGGGTTTGACCTTTACTACATTTGCGAAACCATGCGTAAGTCACCGACGTTAACCTAAGCTGAAACATCGTCTTTATTTTCTTGTGCACAGACAATTTTTCCGTCGTTGCATATTACATATTTATCTCCCTTGCGGGATGGTTTTGATTGTCATGATATTGTGAACGAAATTCACGCGGTAGTCTCCTTAAAATGTGACGTTATACATTGTACTCGCAAACACATGACGTCACAACCAATACCTTCCTGCAAAGGGAGCTAAAGCTTTAATATGCACATACGGAATAGACATTCACAAGTTATTACATTAATATAAAAAATGTAAGTAACAAAAGTGAAACTAACAGATTTTAATTAAATGCTTCATGTTAAAATATTAATATTTCTTTTATTTCTTATTCGTTACAGCTGTCTTTTTATAAATAAAGTGTTGATTCAAATATATTTTAATTCCTTGCCCAAATTTTCAGTATTAAGTATTACTTTTATCGCGTTGCTAACTGGTTACTGTTGTGATATTAAACGAACTATTCATTAAACACATCAGATTAACCTTAAAACTCCTCGTAGTAACTTGACTTAGATGCTTTTCATATATATATCATCCTATCAAAAAAATGTTTTCACTCTTAATCTCTAACACATGTTAATTTAGTTTTTCATTTGCTCCAGGTTTATATTTATTTATGATGAGCTTCAGCTCATCGGTTTGAAATAGACATATATATATTAAGTTAGCTGAATTGTATTGGCAGAGCATCAGGATAGTGTTTGGAAATCTAAAAATAGCGAATATAAAAACCCCGGTTTGTGTGTTGAGTCTTTGGGGCAGCTCGATGGGTAAAACATCCGGCAAGAGTTCTGACGGTCCCGGGTTTGAAATCGTTAAGGTCTTGCATTTTTTCTCGCTCTTACCTCAATAATAGCAAACCTGTCGGTCACAAAGATGTCAACTAGGGATGTTAGGTACTAGTTATCAGAATGACGGTTCTGTATAATCACGTGTCTTCCCTTATCACAAAGAAACAAGAGATCCCGAAGGGATCTTGGCGCCCACCAAAGGATGATTTATGTCTGACATATGACAGATGGATCTTTCCTCTGCTTTTCAAACTTTAACTATCAAAATGAAAGATGAAGGTCGGTCGGCAATCATGTTGACCGATCGAGTAAAAAGAACTAGGAAATTTGAAAAAACACGTTTGAAGTTCGTGACATATTGGGAATGCAAACGTTTTCCCAAAAACAATGAGAAGTGTGCAAGAATATAAATCACATCCCTTGTTTCATTTCTATGTTGATATATAATAATATGAATATTATATACACGAACTTTATCACTCATAGCTTTAAAAACTCATTTCATTATCAATTCAATGTTTTACTATGTTATGTGTAACTACTAACTTAATTACTGCATGATTTTTTTACTGCCAATATTGTGATTTTAGCTGCTTTTTTCATCGAAGGTCACACACATAACTCTTTGCCTAGATTTTGTTGATCGTGATTAATGGGCTGTATCATAGGATATCTTCATAACTATCTGTAGCTTGCATTGAAACTTCAAATTTACAGTTTGTGGTTTAGTTACACACGTTAAATGCTCAAGTACAGCAAAATCATGAAGTGTTCTTCAATAAAAAGATGACTTTTGTGATCTTTGACCTTTGAGCTTTACTACCATTAAGGTCAAAAGTGATTACTATATTTGAAAAAATGGAATTCAGATGATATACTAATCAATGATGCATAACAATTTATGGTTCTATGCAGACAACGTGTGGAAATTAAGATAGACAAAAAATTAATAATTTCACTTATTTAGCACATCAAAATCACCCGAACAGGAAGGTGTTAACTAGTTTTAGAAACCATGTCCACATATTTAATTTACTGTAATGCATTGAATTGTTTATTTTAGCTATTGTCGCTACAACAACATCACAACCACCACCACCAACAACAACAACACCAACAACAACGACTTCCAAATCACGTGACTGTAAGGACGGATGGATCGAATCGCCAGAAAAATGTTACTACGTCTCGACGAGATCCGAAAGAACTGTGTGGGCAACAGCTGTAGTACGTTTTACTCACCTGAATATTTTCTTGCTTCGTTTAATAGGCACTATTCATCGTTATAGTCAATTAAGGACGTGCTTTCTATAACAGCAATAATATTTTTCTGATGATTCATTTTCTATTGCTTGTTTCTTGAATAAACTTTTCGTTTCACACCTCAAATAAAAGGATAAAAATAAATGTAAATGTCAAATGGAATTACATATAAAGAGGAACAGCCATTCGTTTCCCTTCATTTTAATTTTATGATACGAGTTTTCATTTTTGCGAACCGCTCGTGAGTAAAAGATGAACATTTTGAAATGAGCATCATCAGGCTAAAATCAATGGAAACGAATGATAGATTCTATTTATCATATTGCTAATAGTTTTAGATACCAGGGTTTAGCCTTCATTTCATCCCATTAGGAGGATCAATCAATCGAGAGTCGTATTTTGTTTTACCAGTTTAACCCACAAAATCACACCATGTTTTTTGGCCACAAAACAACAAAGACTGTGTATATGTCGAAATTTAGCATTTATTAAATGCCAGTGATAAACTTGTTTTACATGCCAAAAAAGATGGGGGTAGCTTACAAATAAAAAACGCCATAAACTTGAAATTAAATAACGAGCATTTAATATGAAGTGTCCCCCAGCTTCAAAACCAAAAGTCGGTCATGTACCTATGCGCCAGAATATAGTGCGAAAAACAATCAGCTAACTTTAAATATTTGTCTAGTTTTATCATGTATTTCATTGTTAATTTTTACATGTAAAAGATTTATAAATAAATTGGCAAATATAATGGAATGAAAACATTTTAAATCTATCAATTTTGAAAAGCATAAGCCACTACATAAGCGACACAATGGCGCGAAAACACATCCCCCATTCACGGTTGGTGTCATGCAGGGTGTCGCTTTTTCCTCGTTTGGTTTGACTTTACTTTTAATGTTTGATTTAAGAGACTTGAGAGATGTTTCATCGATTACCATGTTCATGCTAACACGAGAAGGAGAGAACTTCTTCTGATTTTACGCCATGTTGTGAATCTAGGGGTTGGTGTGGTGTCATCGTTCAATTCATCGTTTCGTAGTAAAAATGGGAAGTAATAAAACATTCATCAGAATCAACCATTCACAGTGTATATAGCTTATATTACACATGTGTTATAAACAAAATTTATGAAATGGCTTTATGGATGTCATACGATCAATGTTTATAGATATAATGTCATAATAAAAAATATACATTTTCGTCTTCGTATTTTTGTTTTACATCCATCATTTTTCAGATATATATTCGAAATGCTAAAAAACATTTAGCGTAGAGTATGTAGTTACAACTTGACTTTTGCTTACACATTGTTTCAGAGTCGTTGTAAGTCCATTGGGGCCAATTTGGTTGAAATCAAAACAGACGAGGAGGCTGCATTCATCCAGGGAAACCTACCGAGTCATGTTGGTTAGTAAGCTGTGATTTCATTGTGTCTTATTTTCGTTTTAATTCATAGCGTTACCTCATAAACATTTACCAAATACTGATGGGATTTTTGCCCTACCTTGATGGAAGGACAAAGAAATCTCTACCCGAGGAGAGGATTAAAGACTGTCTAACATGAGACTTGCCGAAGGGTAGACATTTGCAATCTTCTCCGAGGGTAGAGATTTCCCTAACCTACTCTCTAGGTAAGGAATGATAATTTTTTCTGCCTCTGTCATTTACCAAAAAATATTAAAAACTACAAACACGCGATTAAAAAAACCCCGGAATAATCAATTAAAATCAACTTAGAGCTTAGAGTTTTAACTTCGTCAAAACTTAATCTTTCAACGTGTTGC
Organism: Argopecten irradians; assembly: GCF_041381155.1. Classification (NCBI taxonomy): domain Eukaryota; kingdom Metazoa; phylum Mollusca; class Bivalvia; order Pectinida; family Pectinidae; genus Argopecten; species Argopecten irradians. Next base: position 7,540,032 of record NC_091148.1, on the reverse strand, counting down.
ACTCTGACAAACACGATTCTAAATCATTTTGAAATATTCATAGTAAATAGAAATACAGAAAAATATTTATGAAAACCAGTCTTTAACCGGGTAAACATCAACAAATACATGTGAAGGCAAGTGGAATTCCGATTGCGATAATCATAAGCTCAATGTTCAGCACGCGTGTAAAGCACGAACTCGAGGTCGAATGTATTTCACAACTTCAGGTTTATCACGCGAATATGTTCGACGTGTGCAGGCTGTCTTGCACTGGGTAAGACAGAGAAATCTTAACCTCATATTTCTGTCCGATGAAGTAGAAATAAAGTTTCCCAGAGTTAACGAAATAATTGTATAAAGGATATCTTAACATCAAAAATTTCATGACGTGGCTTTAACGATGCTTATTCGAGTTCGATGATTACTTTTTCGCCTAGAATAATAAAATTAGGAATAAATATCAATATTAAGATAACAAGAGTGAAACGAAGTGCATTTTGAAAAATTGACGAAGTACGTACACAAACGTTCTATTGATAAGCTTGAATTCCATGAAGTCTGTCCTAAATAATGTAATTAAATCTGTATCCCCAAATACATTGACACATGCGCAAGTCCATCACCAATACAGAAATAAATTTCAGTTTGCAATGGAAACAGCTGTTCAGCATACGCTTTAAACATTTGTCGAGTAATATCTCCGTTTTATCCCTTAAATAATTCTCCGTACCTCCAAAATATTTACGCATATATGATTATATATCAATGCAGAACCACATTCCATTTTCCCAAGGGAAACAGCTTTTCAATCGCGACTACAAATGAATCATTAATTGAGTAGAATTCCCGTTTTCTCTTTCTGAACGATTTTTCGTATCTGAACATTTTAACTCTGCATCCATGCAGAAATCAGTATCAGTTTTTAAGGAAGACAGTATGTCACCACTTGTAACAAAACCTTAAACCGTCGCAGGGCTTTCGTCGAAAAGTCATCTCAACCTATGTGTTTCCCGTCAGTAGCGGTTCCAGGAAAAATTGAAAACTGATATTTTAGCGGTTATCATAGTTAAGTAAGATATTATTAACTTAAAAACCTTTGCGTTGAGTGTATTTCTGTGTTCGGTATGTATTGCAATGATTACAACTCGTAAATTCATCATTACGCAATTCTGAGAAAAACGTTGAGTATGTCAACGTATATATTTTTACATTACTACTTTTTCATTTCTACTGAATATCTGAGTCGATAAAAAATCATTAGTCTTTTGAAACTTTGAATGTGCATCGTCGTTAAGTTAAATATGTCGTAGTGTTTATACTTACAAATCAACAGATTTTTTCAGTACATGTTTTTTACCACAAACAGTTACCACTAACACTTTGAGAATAACAATAAATGTGAAATAAGAGTTGAAAATAAATTTTGACTGCAATGCTCAAACTAATGGTAATTACGTCTACAATACAATCTAAAGGCTACATACGGTCAAATCAATTAGCCAAGTACACGTTGTGGTCTTCCATTTCATTATATAATCTATTTTATCACATAACTGGTCCGTCCAGCTATAGCATATGGCCATTACATAACTATCGTAGGACAGGTGTGTAATAACACTTTTATGACGTCAGAGGTAGTTTTGACGTCATAATCTATATATGACGTCGCATGATTGTTTAAGTAGACGGAAAAGTCACATCCGAGTCAAAATTCTACTGTTTTATAAGGAGACGAAATCTATTTTTTTACTTATATTTCTATTATGAAATGTTATGTGATAAATAGAATCTTACACTCGTGACTATGTGATATGAATTTTCTTAAATTCGTTAAATAATATGATATGCCTATCAAATTGAGTGGCATATCAAATTATTGAACTCTTTTGATAAATTCCATATCACATAGCCACTCTTGTAAGATCCTTTATTTTCATATATATCAGTAATAATTATAAACTGACTTATTCAGATATGCTTTCATATTACACATAAAGCATTAAAACAAGAACTATTAAGGTTGATGAATGCTAACCTTATGTTTATAAAACATTTTATACATTTGTCTGTGCATTCCTATGATTTCTACAGCTTAATTCATCAAACTATATAGTTTTTAATAGATTACCGAAGAAAAAATAATGTCAACGTTTTCGCCCAGTATTGGCACATTAATATTGTTGGTCAGGTGATGTTGCTTATCGTCCTTTAATGCAGCAGTAATGACAAATTCAAAACTTGCCTCCCCTGCATGTGAAATGTACCGTAACATGTTTGGACATGTGTTTTGAGAGACGATGCAGTTCGTTTATTTTTTCCAGGCTCGAGTGACGTCATATATACTGGCCGTGAAAGTGAAAGGATCAAATGTTTGGTACTTTCTCAGCAATAGCGAGATGGTTGATACTTCGGTGAGATCCTGGGCTCCTGGAGAACCGGATAATTCTGCTCTACAGATATGCGGATGTACTAGGTCCGAGGAAGGTTTCATGATGCACGACTGTATGTGTGGGTTTAACCTCTACTACATCTGCGAGATCAGACGTTGAGTCCTAGACGACTTTAAACCTATTTGACGTCACTGAGAACCAAATAAAACTTGAATATTCCGGTATAATTTTAACAAATTGTCTATAATGTGCGACTTACTGGGACAAATTTCGAGTTTCAAGTTATTTTGCGAATCGTTAACAACCCCTTTTAAACTTGAAATCTGCCGATGTTCATATCGACAAACTGGCCTTGAGATGGAGATCACGTCATTAAATGGTCGCAAAAAAGATTCTTTATTGTACATAAATAGTGTTATAAAGTTTGTTAAATTCATGATCTCATTATTGCAAAAAATAGTAAATAAATAAAAAAAAAAAAATAAAATAAAAACAAATGTGAATACGAGTTCGGCTCAACGAGATTTATGTTTACGTTTATAACTTACTGTGGTCCACAATAAAGATTCTAAAGTAATATTGTCTAATTTTCTCTAAATTACGGGAAACAATAGAATAACATCATTGGATTGTTTACGATCTGACAAAGATACCCTTGGCCATGACTGGACGTTTATGGCTACGATAAAGTTATTTTGAAATTGGTCTATATGTTGGTCTTTTCAGCAAGTTTTGGTATTTTGTATCTGGTAACATATTACTATCCATACCATCACTTTAATTTAACCTTCAGGAATCCTTGGACAGTTTGACTATTTCGGTATTTTTACAACGTACCATATTCCATCGAGATGAGTGTTCATTTCATCTAAAGATGTTCAGAGCCCAAGCTGTTTTATTTGTATTTATGAACCACAGCGAAAAATAATTTCAATAATGAAATGATACGAATAAGACTATAAAACGATGATTAGTAATTATATTTATTCTAATTGCTATGGAAATAACGGAGCAGAATTTCCTGTTTATTTTTGTATATATATCCACATTTATTCTCCAAAAACTCCATTTGAAAAGAAAGAAATTTTATTTCCGTAACAGATATTCCGTTTTTGGTCAGCTTATTATTTTGGAAGATAGTCCAAATTACTCGAACGATTGCAAATAAAGAGCGATGGCACTGAGCTTCTGTCGGATGAAGATAAGATTCGTTGGATCATAAGAGCGTTTGAACCGCTCGATTATATAATGAGCTTACTTCAGTACATCACATCCACGCCGATACATAGGGTAAAACGGCCATTTTTATGTGTGTGTTAACTTAGAAGTGCGCCCTTTATTTCAATGATTTGATTTTTCGACAATCCCCTTTACCATTCATCATCTCATCATCATCATCATCATCATCATCATCATCATCATCATCATCATCATCATATTATCATTTAATTATCATTATCATCATCATTCATCCTATCATCATCATATCATCATCATCATCATCATCATCATCATCATCATCATAATCATTTTAACTTTCATCATATTTTCATCATCTTATTGGTCAACATATTCATGCTGTTACTTATTATGATATGTTATTGTGTTCATGAAAGTATCTGATACGTAAAATTTATTGTTTAGTAATAATTGAAATTTCATTAGCAACCCTAATTATATATAGGTGGATCATTGTCAGAGATCAACCCAAATAGGAATGACATTCTATTTACAGCTAGGGAATTAATAAAGCCTGTAACAATATTTCAAAAACTGAAAAAAATTGTTATAATGACTGTACCTCAATACATTCCCATAAAACATGTTTTATATTTTCTGTTTAGAGTTACAAAATGTACAGTCAGGGGAGGTAATTAGACCAATTTTGAATAAAAAATAATTTGTTGACGGAATATGAAGAACCACTCATACCTGAAACAATTTTTGTGACCTTGAAAGGAATTATGTATGTTTATATATATGTCCAATTGGTATCAATCAAATCATCAAATTTTATGATCTTTTTTCTTTTGGTTTTATTTTTCATAAGCTTTCTGTAAAATATATTTGAGCCTTTCATTTAAGCACACTAAAAAATGCTTTTAAGTGAACTTTTATGGTATAAAAGAACAGTCGAAAGCATTATTACTCAAATCTAAACCGGAAATCAAATACTCTTAACGGTTCAAATTAAAAGTTATCCATTAACTTTAAGACTTAATCTCTGATCCGAGGATTACTTATGTTCTTATAGTTCTTGTCACAATCGAGATCAGGTTTAAATACTAAATAAAGATCATCACGCACCATTGCACTAGAATTACCAAAGTAATATACGGCTTCAGACACCTTGTTATAAGAAAGTGGATGATCCTGGCTTGGACCATATATATTAATTAATGTCATTCGCAAGTGTTTTATCTAAACATCTAAAGCTAAAAATTACCCAACGAATCCTTCTTTTCCCTATATAATTAAATCCAAAATTGTTAGTGAAAAGGAAAGCAACCCCTCTGGCATTTGACCTGTAGGAATTGAAATAGGACTCATATTCCCACTCAATTCTAATCAACTTTTAAATCTGGAGTAAAGTGAGTTTCTCGCAATACACATGTATACTGTAATGCTTATTCCTAAGATACATTAAAAATCTCTGCGTTCGAGTTTGACAGAAAGTCCTTGACAATTGGCTGAAACCACTGTCAAACCCGTTCCCACCATAAAATATGTAGTAAGTTATTACTAGTAATATGTAGTTAAGAAATTAGAAGATAAAAAACACCAAATACGTTCTTGGTTCTCGCCAACTACCCACCCATATGTTATAAGGGCGCAGCGCTTTTGAGGTAACACACACATGGAAATATATATATATATATATATATATAAATCTACTACTTCGTACTGACAGTTTTAGTTTGGTACATACCACAGTCACATCACATCCTCAGTCCAATATTCAGACTAGTTATATACAGAACTCCTAGAGATCTGCATAAATAATCCGGAAAGTAATCGAAAGTAATATTTTTTGGGGAAATAAATGAAATACCTTTATATTTAAAAACCAAATATATGTTAATGAAATATTACTTTGATGAGTGTAGCAAAAAATATAGATAGCACAATACGGGGGATTCGTTAGTAACTTTCATTACATTATACAGAACACCCTTTATATAAGTTGGTTTTAAACGAACTTACCGTTTCTTGTTCACTGCAGACAGATAGATATGATCTAAACAAATCCATACGTGCATTCGTATGTTTAGACCACATTTAAACATATGCGCTCTTTCCTATCGGCGGCACGTTGCAGGTACCTATAATATGCAGAGTATGGGGATGAGGGATATAGCAAGTTTCTGGTTTCCCGTGACTTGTCTATATTCCAAGACTACATCACTCCAGCCCAAACTGTTTTAATATAGCGATATGTCTTTGTCTTATACCCTATATCCGTGTTACGTACGTCCGTCATCACTAGGGGTGGAATAAAACAGTTATTTCAATTGTAATACAGAATCTTAGATTCGACATTTCAAATTATTCCCGGATGATAATTGTAATTCCATGTCCGCTATGTGTTACTGGTTAAAGTTTTATTCCACTATGATTTCTCAATATTTCACCATTTTCTACAAACCTCTCACAAACATGAAGATGTGTTCAGTAACGATTTTTTGTTATTTTTGTTGAATAGTTTGTTTACGTCAACGTGTGATCAGAAACTAGCTCCGCCCATTTTTAAGGTCGCCAGGTAACTGATGGCGTGATCGGAAACAAGCCCCGCCCACCTTGATTCCGATTGGTTCGACGGAAATACCCGAGTGCAGGGTTGTGTTAGCTTCCATGGGTGTGTTAGTTTGAAAGACTAACACACAACTGAGCGAGATTTTTGGAAAAAAGTAAGGAGCTATTTAAATTAACCAAGTAACTTTGATATAATTAAAATAAAGTAAATGTACATTAATATTCGTTACCGATATTGTCACAGTCGTTATACACACGGAGGCTATTCATATGTATATATCTTATAAAGTAGTCATACGAAAAATAATCCGAAACACCGAAAACACATCCGTGCGAACACATACAAATATCTATCCACATGAATGATACTGAATAATGTAACTAACGAAAGAAAAGAAACCACCCAGGCGCGTCTCAAGATCGGCGGTAAAAGTACAAAAGTATGCCTTGAGGATGTACCTTAATTGTCCCAAATTGTCTGTATATACATACGAGACAAACACTACATGTGCAGACTGTGACAACAACAGAACGTAACAACGGAACTCCCCATCATTACTACAATCCTGATTAACTATGACATTTTTATTAAGAAATATCGCCATAAGGATATCAACTCTAGCATTTGACAAAATTTGATATTTTGTTTTTTTCGATTAAATTTATCACGAAAACATAACGGGACTTTAACGTCAGTGTACAAAAATGCCATTGTAACCATTCTTTGACTCCAAAGTAATTTGCACAAAGAATAGATTTGACGACTTTGATTAAGTTCATATATATAGAAACATGTCTTAGATTATCTATATCAATTAGGGGTTTGCATTTCAATTGTACATTCGTCATAGTTACAAGTAAAATAGTTTAATGTTATAGTACTATTTTTTTGGAAATCCCATTCTTGATTCAGTGCCTGGAATTCCATAAAGAAAATACGGGTATTCCTAATTGGTTTCGACATACAGCCAAATGTAAAGCATGGCGGATTTTAAAAAAAGTACATTAACAGAACAATGTCGATAATATATATATAAAACATTATATTTTTTTGGAAAGTACAAGCGATAAGTATACTTTTACTGTTATAAATACTTTTATTTGTAAAAAAAAATATTGGTGCGACAAAAATGTCTATTGATGCATTTTTCGGAGCAAGGTTAAAGTTTCCAATCCAAAAACATTAACGGGGTCAGTTAGTTTCTTGTCACGTGACAAACATTTTTACTATAAAACCATATGGTGATTACAAAGATTGTAGTCAACGCGTCCATTGTAGGCAAGAGTGCGCTCACTATGGGATTGCATTATCTAGTAACAGCTTTGATAGTTTTATCCACGATTGAGATTGTTGCAGCGGGCGATGATTCTGTGGAAAAAGATGAAGAGAAAAGTTTAGGGAGTGAAGTTGTTGGCCTGCTAAACGCAACTTACTTCAATATCAACGAGAAAGTGTGTGAACTACAAAGACGAGTCGACGCCATTGAAGGCGGTACACACTCCGGTCAGCAGTGTGGATGTAATTCGACGGAAATCCAGGAATTCAAAAGAACAGTATCCGCCGAAATAAATGACTTCTCAAAAATATTGTCTGGGTTTGAAAATGCACTACGGACAATGAAGAAAGAGCAGGCAGAATTACGAGCGATACTTGACGGAGGAGGTAAAGTTGAAGGCTTTGTTATATACGTTATGTTTTATGTTTGTAAAGACTGTATTCAAAGGTTCAGTGAGCCCTCTGTACACTCAACACAAAGACAAAATATTGTTTCAGCAGGGCATTGCTTTGTTAATATGTTAACTTAATATATAAGTTAGTAAGTAATCAAATAAGTAAGTAAATTAGCAAATTAGTAAGAATTGTACGAACATGGTGTAAGTAAGTAAATAATTCCCGTAAATAAGTTAGTAGGTAAGATAGATAAGTAACATATTTACGTTATTCAAGTAAATAATATAAGTAAGTTATGAAGTAAATATAAGTACAAAGTTTAAGTTAGCATGAGTACTTAAGTATGTACGTTGATAATGTAAGTACTTAAGTATGGAAAATTGATAATTAACATGCACTGTAAATAAATAAACGGATTAATAACTAAGTAAGTATTTGATTACGTAAGTAAATACCGTAAGTACATACGTAAGTTAGACAGCACAAGTAAGTGAACATGGGAAATAAGAAAATATGTGCCGTATTTAAATTACTAAGTAAAAAGTACACATGTAAGTTAAATAGAGGTTACACAATGAGTGGTTGTTGAATATTGAATTTATTCCACGCGAGTGATTTGTTTTTTAAAAGAGTGTCTTTTGTAACGTTTAAAAAATTACTTACGAGTGTGGAATAAATTGAATCAACAACCACGAGTATTGTGTCCTGTTTCTCCCACAATTATATTCGTTTTTATCCTATAGAAATACGGCGGGGATACGGTAACATTTGCTTACCGAAATATACCAATATTAAGGTGTAGTAATATTTCTATCAGCAAAAAAAACCATTAATAGTTTTCAAAAGTCATCGTCTGATAAAGAATCCATCGATATCAGATTCTTCTAATTTGGAACATCTTTGGGGTTAAATAATACTGATCTGATTTAACGTCTTATTGAGTTCAAATCTTCATACTTGCTTCCAGAAAAAAACTCATTGTCGGACTATATGTATACATGTAAAAACATTCGCACGACACGGCATCGTCTATTTCCCGTCAGATAATCATCCGGCCATTACCGTCAAGATCAAGTTCGTTTAATACACGTTAAATCTACTAAACTCATCAGTGAAATTTTCGCCCGTCAAGATGTATTATTAGCTACTAATGGTCAATTTAAATATGTATGAAAACCATACGTTTTTTGACACAACGACACATGACGCATGTGCTTTTTTACAGCAGTTTTGGACGTCAAGCGGCGATCACAACGTAGTATGCCGTTATTTGATGACGTTGAAAATGATAACGTGACACTCAGAAATAAGTAGTTTGGTCAAAGTTCACCACCTTCTATGACAGAAAAAGTAATAATAAAAACTGTAAATAAGCACTAAGCACGTACCGCAAATAAATGAGCAATACAATATCTAAAAAGTGAAATTGCAAAATAATTTTTTTAAAGTGTATTGAATTTAGAATGCCGTCACTTAACGTACTGAAAACCATTTGTGTAAAACGGGGTCACAAGTTCAAAATAACACGTGTTTTCCATATAGTCGTACCCCATAAAGTCATATGTAGCCCAGTGCACATACATTATTGAAAACATGTGCGATTTATATATATAATATACAAACAATCTCTGCGAAGGCGCTAGAGATTTCAATTATACCTTATCGCTTAACACACACATGTTTTAGATACCAGGGTTTGCTAGATTTGTCAAAATAGAACCCTTTACTGACAGAATACATATGTCCTGTTTCCTTACAAACACATCACTCGTACTAACATTAAGTCTTTTCTTTAAAATAGTGTAAAGTTTTTATAATGATTTGTTACGTTCTAATGGACACATTTGTCACCAAGAAATTTGGAATAACCTTTACTATAGTCAGATTAGATATGGAACGGAGTCAGTATTTATGTATTTCATGCATTTATGTCGTATGATTTTCTATCCAGTTACAGCGAGTACTACCACTGCCTCCACGCCAGCTCCGGAGTGTGAAGAAGGTTGGATCTTATCACCGGGAGGGAAGTGTTACTATGTCTCCACCACCTCGGAGAAGACGGAATGGGCCACAGCTATCGTTAGTCATATTGATAGATCAAATTATCAACGTGTTGATAGTACACTTTAATTATCATTGACTTGTATATATAAAATCTTATTTATATATTTTATCAAGCGAGTGTAAGAAGCCATAATTATGACAAGCATCGGGCAGTCATTTTTTTCTTTCGGTCCCGAGAAAAAATATGAAATGAATTTTCTGTAGTACGTTGATAAGAAAAGTAAATACAACATGATGTATTGTATGGGTTTTTTTTTTTTTGGTTTTTTTTTTTTTTTTTGTTTTTGTTTTTTATTTATTTCAGAGACGATTGATATTTTTGCTTACCTTGGCAAGATTCGGTCAGTCACTTTTTTCTTTCTGTCCCAAGCCAGATATGTAATGTAGTAATGCTTTTATTTCAGAACCGATGCTCTTCAATGGGGGCAAAACTAGTGGAATTCCGAACAAATGAAGAGGCGCAGTTTGTCATGCGGAATCTGCCGTCGCGTGTCAGTACGTAAATTTCATAATATTTGAACATAATGAGCAATGGGGAATGGCGAAAAAAATTATGAGTATAGAATTGAGATAATTTCTCAAGATCATTAATTATAAAACATACTTAAACTTAGAAATTCAATTATGCCAAAACTCCACGCCATATTTTCTTGATCAAGAGTAAACGCAAGTCTCAGATTGTTACATGATCCAGGGGCCAAGTATTCCATTCATTATCAATATCAACTGCCTGTGTCGAATATAGCTTAGTTACTCCGTGAACTATAACGTATAGAAAACCAATGTTTTCGTTTATGAATACTTTCGCTACGCGGATTCACATAGTTTGCAAACAAAATGTCTTTCATACCCCGATGAAGTTAGAAAATAGGGACATCAACGCTTAAATAACTACTTCATATTCACACACAGACAATACCACTTGTCAATAGTTTACTCATTTAGGTCATTATAACTCTTTCAGCCACAATGGACCTTATATACGTGGGACGTAAGAGGAATGATGCGGACGTGTGGGTTTTTCTAAGTGACGACGAACCAGTTGATACATCTCCGAGGACATGGGGTATTGGGGAGCCAGGCGGGGGAGAACAGACGTGCGGCTGTACCCGAACATGGGACGATTTCCTGATGATGGACTGTCTCTGTCCTGGGTTTGACCTTTACTACATCTGCGAAACCTTACGTAAGTCAGGACCGTTAAACTTAATTGTAATATCATTGTTATTCTTTTGTGTAAAGACAATAATTCCGACTTTGCATATTACAGATTTATCTCCTTTGTGCAGATATATTTATAAAGACGTCATTACATTGTGAACGAAACTCACGTCGTTGTCGCTTGACCAATGTGACGTTATACTCGCAACATATGACGTCACCATCAATACCATCCGGCAGGGGCAGATAACTCTGTAATAATATGATAAATAACTAATACGCATTGACGGAAGATGTGATTCACTAAATATCATGTCAATGTCAATAATGTACGTTAAACGAGTTGACATTACATATTTATATTACAATATTTAAAACATAAATTTTAATTGTATTGGTTATTCGTTACTGCTGTATTTAAAAAAAACTATTGATTCAAATTACCTAAATTCCTTATCCACATATTCTATAAATGGTTTACTGGTAATGAGTTATTTAAACTATTATTTGAAGCATCGATAGATTTCTTGTCCACATATTCAATTTATTATTATGCATTGAGTTGTTTATTTCAGCTGGTGTCGCAACAACACTTCCACCACCAACAACAACACCAACAACAACAACTTCAAAATCACGTGACTGTAAGAACGGATGGATTGAATCGTCAGAAAAATGCTACTACGTCTCGACTAGATCCGAAAGAACTGATTGGGCTATTTCTGTAGTACGTTGTAATTGCTTTTACCATAATGTTTTTTCGTTTCGTTTTATAGGAGTTATTCACCGTTATTATTATTTAAGGACGTGTTTCTACAACAACATATGGCCAATAATGTTTTTTTTTTTTTTTTTTTTTTTCTATGATTTTAATTTTTTTCTGTGTTGCCTGTTTGTAGAGAAAACTTTTCGTTTCACATTCCAATCAAACAAATTAAACGAAGATTTTCAAAATACGTTTATAAATATGACGTCAATTAGTTTTGGTTTTCCTGCTATAAAGCGCTCAGCATAAATGGAATAGGACAACTGTTTTTTTCGTTGTCAGTAGAATATAATCGGATGAGGTGTGCTCTTCGGCGGCATACTTCAGTGGAATAGCGCTATAAAAAGGGAAAGATTTCTCTATTACAACAAGAATACACAACACGAATATACCGCTGTCACCCAAAACACGCACCACACACTGCACACACCCAAAACACCGCATATATGGGATGCCATTTTTACATGACTTTAACTGTTATTAGGACGTTAATTCAATCAAACTTACAAACAAAACATTCGTATTTGCGTTTAACGGTGACCATCGAACACTGAGTGATTATGTAGTTTCAACTTCAACCTGTCTTATAAATTATTCCAGAGTCGTTGCAAGTCCATGGGAGCCAATTTGGTTGAAATTAAATCGGACGAGGAGGCTCAATTCATCCAGCGAAATCTGCCGACTCACGTTGGTTAGTAAGATTCCCATGTGTCTAAATTTCCTTTAAATTCATAGCGTTACCTCCTAAACATTAACTAAAGACATAACGTGTCCCGGTACTGTCAAAGGTTGACGTAAAAATAAAACAAATAAAATAAAACAAGAACTATTAAGGTGCATATGTTCTGTGTTGTAACTAATGTTTATAAAGCATCATATGTTTGTATGTCCATTCAAGTGATTTCCTAAAAAAATAACATGTCAAACTTTAGTTAAGCTACATAAGATGTCGTTGGTCAGGTGATGATCATTAACGTCTTATTAACAGCAGAAATGACATTTAAAATGTTGCACGACATGACTAGGCGTGTGTTTAAGGAGTGGTGTATTCGTGCAAAATTAAAAAAAACAACTTATTAGACTAGGTCCATAACATTCACATGAAATTCATTAAAGATGCTCAACCGCCGACAGAGTATAAACAATTCTCATTATTTGAACAATAATCATTGCGTTAATGTATGTCTAATTAACAAAAATATTACCCTAAATAGCTTTTGGTGGATGCGCAATCAGTACTTCATTCCATATAAAGCATTGTGCCATGGACAATTTTCGGGACGCAATTGATTATTGTTAATATTCTTATCTAAGTAAGTAAAGCAAGAAACTCCATAACACATAAAATATATTCAAATCAATCCTCTTAATTCAGTCTAATATTAATTATCTCTTCATAATTCAAAATTCACCGAAAGTGCTTTTCTTCTATGAAATCAATACGTCGTCAATCAGAAGCGGCGTTACAAATATCAATGCCATTTTTTCTTTATTTACCGATAAAACAAATTGTTAGCAATTGAAAATGTCCATTACAAGCAAGATGGAATGATTTAATTGTTTCTGGTAGTAGCGTTTGTTTTCTACAGTTCTTTTGTGGGTTTTTTTTCAGGCTCTAGTGACTTAGTGTATACTGGCCGTGAAAGGAAAGGATCATACGATTGGTACTTTCTCAGCAATAGTGAGTTGGTTGATACTTCGGTCAGATCCTGGGCTTCTGGGGAACCGGACAACTCTGATAGTCAGACATGCGGATGTACTATGTCCAGCGACAACTTCATGATGCACGACTGTTTGTGTACTGGGTTTAACCTCTACTACATTTGTGAGATCAGACGTTGAGAGTCCTAGACGACTTCAAACCTATGTAACGTCACTGAGACATCCTAACCCCCCTGTATTCGATTTCTGTATAATGTAATCCACATAATCGCACACTTGTTTTGGAAACCGCGAAATTTAAAAGCCTCGAAATTAGTTGGTTTACAGTACTCGAAAATGTGGGCTTAATTTTGTTAAGTTCGTAAAAATCTTTAAGATATACGACTTTGTCTCAACGTGGTTCAACTGTACTTTTACAACTGTATTCCAATATAAACATTCAAAAACATCATTGTTTTATTTTCATTTCATTCCATGGATTAATGAAAACAATAGGATATCTTCACTGGACCGTTAACGATCTGACAAAATATCCTTTGGCTTAGCCATGCCTGGACATTTAAAACTACTATAAAGTTATGACTGTTGATATTTATGTTGGTCATTTCTGTAAATTATGGAATTGATTATCTGATAACATAATACCATCCATATCATCGCTTTAATTAAACCTTCCAAAGTCCTTATAACGTGGTAGTATTTCGGTTTTTCAAAAAGTACTAGACTACATCGAGAATCACAGTTTTTGTTAAGACAATGAAATAGCTATTTATACATGTTTTTCCATTAGCTTAGTCATTTCACATAAAAACCTCCAGAAAATTGCAACAAAAGCAATTTTTGGTTTAAGTCTTTAGAATATATTTCAATAAACATTGAGTATAGAATCGGCCAAAATCGGCCCGTGAGAAAATGTTTTTTTTTAGACATTTTTGAAATATCGCATATTCCGCGTACGGCCTGTATGAGTTGTGCAGACGACGGAAGTGATGAATGCCGCGGGTAAATAACAACAAGGTTTGGGCGTTTTAACACCAGAACGATTAAAAAGAACATCATGCCTTTAAGAAGTATATCCTTAAATACAGTGTCGTATATTATACGAATAGATAATTTAAATGAAGCGAAATGGTCAAAATTTATATTGGTATTTCCAGAAGAAATTCTAAAAACAGAACTGTGAAGAAACGAACAAAATTTGGCTTAATATATATGCAGATATTAAAATACATGCACATTGTGTAACAAATATGTCAGTTTACATTATAGGCAGTCTTATTTTACTATCTAATCTTCGTTTTAATTTTAAAAATCGTAAATAGATCTACATGTATAACGGTTCATATGTGGCGTGATCTAGACGAATATATACATGTATGAGAGCACTTCAGCGCCATGCGGTCGAACAAAACATACACATGCTTCACCACACTTTAATTTCATATAAACACGACATGTTTTGAAATGTAGCTTAAATAACTGCTTGTAATTTGTAAGATTATGTATGTTTATCATCAGTACAATACCAAATAATTAATCTTGAACCAAAACCATTGAATGTGCTTGAAGATATACTCATAATCTGACATCCTAACGCCTAGAAGTCTGCATGTGGTTATGCTATTCTTACGTGATTTTGAACTAAAGAGATTTCATAGCAATGGATTTTGCGGTAGTCAGATAATGCAATGTGTTCATGTGTGTCACTGGTCAAAACAATAGAATGAACATGTTGTTGAGCAAACGGATAAATAAGCAAAAACCAGTTATCTTAATCACAGTAATGTGTCATAAGTATAGTTCTAGACATTGTGTACATATCTACGTGTTTATAACCTTAATTGACCATGATTATTTTTTAAAAGAATCAGATCCGAAACAAATCTATAAGTACTCTCAAGCGCATATTCCTCCAAAAACAAACTGTAAAGAAAACTCAGGTGGTGATGATAGTCATTCCATAGATCCGAAAATTGAAAAAAATACATGATTTTCTTTTAACTTGTAAATATGTATGCAGTAGTCTTTAGGCCTACAACATGTTAATTTGACAAAAAAAATCATTTAACAATAATAAGGAAATAAAAGGTTTTGAGAGAAGTTTGTTATTATGAAGATGTTTCTATAAACGATCTTTCATTAGTTATAACATGAAGGTTGAATGCAAATTGTGATAAATGGGCAAAACGGATGTGACTATAACTGTACCACCATAAGTGTACAGGTAACATTAACATTTAAGCCTAAACCAGAATGATCATATTCAGCTAAAAAGTGCCACCCTCCAGCAACGAATATATCTTGTCTACAGTTTAGTTTATATACAATTTGTAGAACACTTGCTGTGGGAAAATACGGATTCGCAAAGAAGAGACCCTGATTGGAAGATGTATGTTGTAATGGCACGCATATTGATTCAGTTTATTGCGACGGTATTTGTTGACGAGAATGTTTAAATTAGTAAAGTATTTTGAGCAAGTGTGACGAAGGGGCCTTACAGATCACCGTTGTAATTTTAATGACCTCTTAATGAAATTATATACTGTACAATGGTCAATCTGATTTAATTAAACTTGTCACAAAATTTCATTCATACAAAAAAAGGTAAAGAATCACAAGGAACATTTAGTGCAAACATATGCGTTCATAAATGTTCAAACCTTATTTGATACAAATACTAGAACTTATTATAACCAAGTTTGACTTATTTTCTTAAATTGAACAAATAATGCATTTGTTTTTACGCATCTAAATTACAATAAACCGAGGGAAAACTGAGACCTAGGGTCGTTGAATTTTCCTATTATAATAAAAAAACCTTGATGTCTTTAATTTGAACTTTGAACTCCACCCGTGTCTAACCAAGTTCAGACCCAGTGTTCGAAGAGTTTCTCTCGGAGTAGGCCAACACGTTTTGTTCACGACTGATTTTACGACACTCCATTTAATCAGCGAATTTCACGTGAACTCGGCCAACACTTTTTGTTCACGACTCTCGAACTAGGGTATATAAATAGGATTTTACGACACTCCATTTAGTCAGCGAATTTCACGTGAACTCGCCCGTTTTGTTCACGACTCTCGAACTATGGTCTAATAGGATTACTTCACTCAACTCAACCCGCTAGTTTCACGTAAACTCGCCAAAGTATGAAAACATGATTTTCTTTGATTTTATATGGGAGTAGAGAAAAAAAAGTTTTTTTTTTAATTGTAGTGGTTAGTACCTGGCAACTGCCGTATAAGAGATTCAAGGGAGGTGGAGGGCTAGTGGATGTCAGTTTGACAATTTTAACATTTTTTACTCTTTTTTCCATCCATCCCCGTTCCCTTGGGACTGGGACTATATCATTCATTTTTTTAATTGGAAGTTTTATGTAAAGTTGCAATGGTTTAGTTGAGTGCCTTTTAAAAAAGTCTAAATTATGAATTGATAACTGGCGCATGTAGGATGACGGACGACGGACATTAGCTAAACGACATACCGCGACAGACAATTATAGGTGAGTTGATAAGATATTTCATTTAGACTTCGATTCAGGTGACCTAAAAAGCTGTTGAATGATGTTTTATGACTGAACAGTGTTGTTTAAGGATGCAAAATAATATTTGTTGATGGATTTTTGGAATTTGAATATTTTCCCACCATTTCATTTAGAAGCATAAAAATGGCGGGAAATTTTGTGCAATTTATACAGTATTATCTCATCAATATTTTTTTATTTTATCCAAAACGACTGCAAGAACCAGTTACAATATATATATATTGCGTTTTTATGTTAACCATGCTTTTATGGAACAATTTCTCTAAGAACATATTCTATGGGGTGAGTTAGCGCCCCATATTGAATATATTATCCATACATGTATGCTCAATACAAGCATGGTTAATATTACATCAAAATCCAATCCATGGTTAACATAAAAGCGAAATCCAATCCCTATATTTACACTCATACGACTTTTTTTATCTATATTTTATGCAATAAAATTTTCATTTGAATGTGACGTAATTATTCAATAAAAGTCGGTCAAAAGTGGGAGGAGCTTACTTAATTGAACAACGAATCATGACTCTTCACGTAAGGTAGAATTATTCATCCGCGGCGACAAAAAAGTTCAATATTTTATTATAAAATAAACGAGACAAACAAAGTAAATTTCAGAGAAAATTGTATTTCATCAGATCAGAACTGTAAAAATATATATGCATTTTTGTTAATGTATAGCGTAATAACATTAAGAATTTGTACTCGGCCACATATGTGAACTCGGTGACCGTTTTTGTGCAGCGAGGCGAAGCTGACGCACGCTTACATACTGGAGTTTGCCGAAGTTGTCAAAACACTGGTGTTCAAGTATCTAAACGTGTTTGAGATTGTCGTCTGACTTGACGATATTACATCCTTGGGAGCCATGTGAGTATATAATCTACGCTTAAATCCATCGACATCTACAGACGGAACAAAAAAAGGACAGAAAGTGGATATCAGTTCACAGATCTGTACAATTGTATACATAGTGCAAGCATGAAACATGTAGGCTAGTCAAATTACCCAATAATATATAGGAAACCTCCAAAAAATGCAACAAAAGAGTTTGACCTATATTTGAACACATCAGGGTAATACTAAAATGTTTAAAAAATCGGCTTGTAAAAAATGGCGGGAAACAGCTTTTTAGAGGTCATAAATAAGGAAGGTCAAATTTTGATCATAAAACCGTTTTCAGCTGTATCAAGTGTTCATAGGAATGTGATAATGTTAAAAGCAATATATTTACACTTGCTAGGCTTGTTCACTATATGCAAATACTGGCCGATTTTGTTTTTCCATAACTGCATGGTAACATTGAACTTTGAACTTGCGTATTAAAAGTTCAAATCAACTTAAAGGGGCTACTTTTCTAAAAAGAAACACATTGCTTTGTTTACATTTTGACGCAACATTACGTGTATATTGTTGTTTTTTATAGAAATTTAGAATGTTTTATATTTATATATGATACCAATATTTTTTTAAATTAACAATTATATAAAGAAATGGGAAAAATATCCCGACCGGGCCGACGTGCAGTGCTGTCAAATGTAAACATTACCTCTGTGTCTGTGTTCTTACTACTATCGAGTCTTTGGGGTGGACGGGCGTGAGACCCTCTGACAGAGGTCAGTTATAAACATACCCTCTTGTCTTTGTTCTTTGAGAATTTAATCATGTGTATTATAAAACATGCACCGCTAGTAATCCACGCGTTGACAGTTATGCGTCACCATGAATACATTGTAACCCATCGAACACAATATATATCTATTTGTCTACAATCCCGAGGGAATTATAGGAACAGATATCATCCTAGAAGGCAACTTAATGCGTACATTTCCGTTTTCTGTTATTTTAAGCCAACTCGTAAAGTACACTGTTATCGCTATTACGAAATCAAATTCCCCGCTGTCCCCGTCAGTTGAGCATCATTTTAAAATCATAACTACAATTTATTGTTGCGAATAACAATCTTTTTTATACTCCGGTAGCACGAAAGTATGCACAAAAATGCGCATTGCGTCATTACGTCATGATGTCGTTCAGAACGACATCACAATACCTCACAATATACACATCACTACACCAACGGGAGTTATAGGAGAATTATGATATCATGTCAGTCCCGAGTAAATGGAAATATATAACTTTAAGAATCCAAAGATTTTTTGTATACTTTGTGAACCATAGCGAATAATGATTTTAATAGTAAAATATGTATAAGCATGTATGCATTGTATAGTAATTCTAATTAGCACATCGATTTGGTGTCACGATAATTCACTCTTTCCCTTTCAGTTGATCAGTGATTTCTCCCATGAAATATTTTTGCATATGTCACTAGCGTAATAAGACATGGACCGATATTCATGATAATTTATTGTGGCATCATTGTAGACGTGATAAGATGACACCAGGAATATGACGTGACGTTAGGATTTTGATGACGGAAAGACAAAATGGCGGCCTCCTCTGGATTTTCGCAATACATTGTGGCATCAAATTCTTCGAAGGATAGGTTGTTGTAGCGATGAGAAAAAGAAAATGTGTTCATTTCATATGAGATTTTTGAAACTCGTCTTGAAATTTAAAAAACAGCTTTGTAGACTCGTTTAGAAAAATCTCATACGAAATGAACACTCGTTTCTGATCATTTATATCTGGGCTATAGTTATTACAAACATACATAAATCATGATATTTAATTTTAGATCACAAAATTGGCAAAGCACAAACTTCCCTATTTAAACTATTCGTAGAGTAAGATATCACCTTCATTGCTTACCTGATAAGTTAGTTAAAGTTGATTAAAACAGATATCAAACATGAAAGAGGAGAGTAATATGATAATTAATATTTACTGAATCTTATAAAGATGTCACCAATAATTTGTTTCTGATTTTGGTCACAAGCAAGGAAGACAAATATAACATTAAAGCAAAAAAAAAAAAAAAAAAAAAAAACTATGTAAAGCGACGATATATCCTGAAAGTTTACTAGGCCAAGATCCAGAAACTGAAAACGCACATAAATATATAATTGACTGACTCGTAATAGGGATAACAATAGGGAAAATATGAGGATTAAGAATACAGTATATTGTATGCCTGAGAGTATGTGATTTAGGTTGTAAAATTGTATTGTAATTGAATTATCATTTTCTCTTGTCTCAGAATAAATCTAATTACTCTCACTACGAGAGGATGAAAACAACAGATTAGGTGGGGCGCATCTTATCAGCCATATATTTGTTTGGAACCTTCGTGTAGTTGAGTGGTATCTTTAGATGAGTACAATGGTGATACGTCATGTTATATTAAAACAAGTTATTTTAAAATGTATATAAAACATGTATGGTTGTTTGTTGAATAAATCTCCTCCTGTGTGAGGAGATGTAATGTAATGTAAAATCGTGATTTTTTTGAAATAAAATTTGATTTTGAACCTAAAAACATAATTTCTTAACTTAAGTCTTACTGTAACCTGTCTTGTATTTCAGTTAAATATGTATTTTGAATATGATATCGGGTCAATCGAAATTATAACCATTCTTTATCCACACAGAATAAATTGTGATTCCTTATATATGTTTATTTTGCAGACACATATATATACATATAAATATTTTTTTTTTATATTTATGGACTTGGATTTTATTTTACATTCGTCATGCTTACAAGCAAAATATTCAAATGTCATATACTAGTAGAATGTTTGGAAATTCCATTATTGATTGAGTGCCTAAAATACCATAAATAAAGAATGGAAATTTCCTACAGGAATTTCCAAGTTGGCTTCAGCATATAGCCAAATGTAAAGCATTGCAGATTTAATTCAAACTTACAGCAGCCGAACAATGTCAATTGTAGATGTGTGCAACATTATCCTTGTTTGTTGTACAATCGACAAGTATGATTTTACTGTTAGTTATAAATTATTTTTGTTTGTAAAAATAATTCTATTGGTGCGATAAAAAGTTAAATTTATGCACTTTTCGGAACATTTAAGTTGACAAGTTTAATATATCTACACCAAACAATATATGCCACTCAAAAACATTAACTGGTGTTAGGTTTCTGGGAAATCACGTGACAAACATTTTTACTATTAAAACCATGTGGTGGTTACAAAAATTGTAGTCAACGCGTCCATTGTAGGCAAGAGTACGCTAACTATGGAATTGTATTATTTAGTTACAGCTTTGATAGTTTTATCGACGACTGAGCTTGTTGCAGCGGGCGATGATTCTGTTGAAAAATATGAAGAGAAAAGTTTAGCGAGTGAAGTTGTTGGCCTGCTAAACGCAACTTACTTCAATATCAACGAGAAAGTGTGTGAATTACAAAGACGAGTCGACGCCATTGAAGGCGATTCAAACTCCGGTCAGCAGTGTGGATGTAATTCAACGGAAATCCAGGAATTCAAAAGATCAGTATCCAGCGAAATAAATGACTTCTCAAAAATAATGTCTGGGTTTGAAAATGCACTACGGACAATGAAGAAAGAGCAGGCAGAATTACGAGCGATGCTTGACGGAGGAGGTAAAGTTGAAGGCTTTGTTATATACGTTATGTTTTATGTTTGTAAAGACTGTATTCAAAGGTTCAGTGAGCCCTCTGTACACTCAACACAAAGACAAAATATTGTTTCAGCAGGGCATTGCTTTGTTAATCTGTTAACTTAATATATAAGTAAGTAGGTATTCAAATAAGTAATTGTACGAACATGGTGTAAATAAGTAAATAAGTCCCGTAAATAATTAGTAGATGAGATAAATAAGTAACATCTTTACGTTATTTAAGTAAATAACATGTTATTGAATAATAAGTAAGTTATTGAGTAAGTATAAGTATAATTTTTAAGTTAGCATAATACCCCGCCATTTTGAAAGAAATTCGAAGAAATCCACGACTGAAAGTCAATTTTCCATACAGGAAAAAGTATGTAATATTTTCAACACAAATTCCGTTGCTTGCATCTTTTATAGTAAAATCAGTCAAGTTGGAGAAAAAATGTTAAAATTGTACTGAGGAAATAGAATTTTGTTGGCGCCGTGACGTCACGAGGCTTTATTGCATCGGTAGCCATGCAATACATCATCAGGCGACATGAGTGTTTTGCCCTAGAACAGCCAGTATTACACCCGTAGGTATGAAAGAAAACACGTGTATTCCATATAGTCGTATCCCATTAAGTCATATATGAAGACCGGTGCACATACGTTATTGAAAACATGCGCGATCTATATATAATATACAAACAAACTGTGCCATGGCGCAAGAGATTTCAATAATGCCTTATCACTTAACACACACATGTTTTTGATACCAGGCTTTGCTAGATTTGTCCAAATATAATCTTTTACTGATAGAATACACATGTCATGTTCCTTACAAGCACATCACTCGCACTAACATTAAGTCTTTTCACTAAAATGTAAATTCCTGTAATGATATATTACGTTCTAATGGACACATTTATCCTCGAGAAATTTGAAAAAACCTCTACTATTTTCAGATTCGATATTGAAGAGTCAGTATTTCTGTATATCAATCAAATGACATTAAAGACATATCTAATTTTGATGTATGATTATCTATCCAGTTACAGGGAGTACTACCACTGCCACCACGCCAGCTCCGGAGTGTGAAGAAGGTTGGATCTTATCACCGGGAGGGAAGTGTTACTATGTCTCCACCACCTCGGAGAAGACGGAATGGGCCACAGCTATCGTTAGTCATATGCAGTTCTCCCAAAATTGATACGGTATCCTCGCTTAGAAATAATAAATCTTTTACATTTGAACGTTTGTCCCGGCAGGCCCCGATAAGCCCCGGCAAATCTCGACAAGCCCCGACAACCCACGGCAACCTCGGCATGCCCAGCAAACACCAGAAAGCCTCGTATTGAACAGGCAAAATCTTTCACTCGGGATATCCCTGCTCACTTGATAGACCCATGTCTGATTCCATTAATCTCAAATCATCAACATTTTGATTGTACACTTAATTACAATTAGCTTATATATGGGATCTTATAGATTTTGTAAATCGAGTGGAAGAATTTATATTTTTGCTTACCTTGGCTAGATTCGGTTAGTCACTTTTTTCTTTCTGTCCCGAGCCAGATATGTAATGTAGTAATGCTTTTATTTCAGAACCGATGCTCTTCAATGGGGGCAAAACTAGTGGAATTCCGAACAAATGAAGAGGCACAATTTGTTATGCGGAATCTGCCATCGCGAGTCTGTACGTAAATTTATAATATTTTATCATAACAGGTCACGATGAATGCTGAAAAGCATTTAAGCATGACTACAGGATAAGACCTCGAGATCACGACACAGTCATAAGTCTAAAACAATCTGAAATTTAAACTTAGTCAACGGAAAATGACAAAATGTTACGTCATATGCGATTGGTTAATTACACACGTAAGTCTAAGATTGTTTAATGATAATGGAGTCAAGTATTTAAATTATTATCAATAGAAACTCTCGCGACTATATCTACATACTTGTTTATTCCTAATTATCATTATTATTATGTCGAATATTTTGTTCAGTGACTCAGTTAACTATGGCATAGACAAAAAACAACAACAAAAAAAGCAAAAAAAAAAAAAAATAAAAAAAAATAAATAAATAAATAATAAAACAATGTTTTCGGATGTGAATTACTTCTCAGATTATTTGCTTTTTTCTAAATAACTACCTCATATTTACTGACCGACAATTCCATTTGTCAATCGTTGAACTGACTTATATATGGGATTTTTTCCAGCTACAAGTGACATTGTATACACTGGACGTAAGAGGAATGATGCGGACGTGTGGGTATTTCTCAGTGACGACGAACCAGTTGATACGTCAGATAGAACATGGGCAAGTGGGGAGCCAGACGGGGGAGAACAGACGTGCGGCTGTACCCGGAGGTCTGACGATTTCCTGATGATGGACTGTCTCTGTCCTGGGTTTGACCTTTACTACATCTGCGAAACCTTACGTACGTCAGGACCGTTAAACTTAATTGTAATATCATTGTTATTCTTTTGTGTAAAGACAATAATTCCGACTTTGCATATTACAGATTTATATCCTTTGTGCAGATATATTTATAAAGACGTCATTACATTGTGAACGAAACTCACGTCGTTGTCGCTTGACCAATGTGACGTTATACTCGCAACATATGACGTCACCATCAATACCATCCGGCAGGGGCAGATAACTCTGTAATAATACGATAAATAACTAATACGCATTGACGGAAGATGTGATTCACTAAATATCATGTCAATGTCAATAATGTACGTTAAACGAGATGACATTACATATTTATATTACAATATTTAAAACATAAATTTTAATTGTATTGGTTATTCGTTACTGCTGTATTTAAAAAAAAACTATTGATTCAAATATACCTAAATTCCTTATCCACATATTCTATAAATGGTTTACTGGTAATGAGTTATTTAAACTATTATTTGAAGCATCGATAGATTTCTTGTCCACATATTCAATTTATTATTATGCATTGAGTTGTTTATTTCAGCTGGTGTCGCAACAACACTTCCACCACCAACAACAACACCAACAACAACAACTTCAAAATCACGTGACTGTAAGAACGGATGGATTGAATCGTCAGAAAAATGCTACTACGTCTCGACTAGATCCGAAAGAACTGATTGGGCTATTTCTGTAGTACGTTGTAATTGCTTTTACCATAATGTTTTTTCGTTTCGTTTTATAGGAGTTATTCACCGTTATTATTATTTAAGGACGTGTTTCTACAACAACATATGGCCAATAATGTTTTTTTTTTTTTTTTTTTTTTTCTTCTATGATTTTAATTTTTTTCTGTGTTGCCTGTTTGTAGAGAAAACTTTTCGTTTCACATTTCAATCAAACAAATTAAACGAAGATTTTCAAAATACGTTTATAAATATGACGTCAATTAGTTTTGGTTTTCCTGCTACAAAGCACTCAGCATAAATGGAATAGGACAACTTTGTTTTTCGTTGTCAGTAGAATATAATCCGGTGAGGTGTGCTCTTCGGCGGCATACTTCAGTGGAATAGCGCTATAAAAAGGGAAAGATTTCTCTATTACAACAAGAATACACAACACGAATATACCGCTGTCACCCAAAACACGCACCACACACTGCACACACCCAAAACACCGCATACATGGGGTGCCATCTTTACATGACCTTTGCTGTTATAAGGACGTTTATTCAATCAAACTTACAAACAAAACATTCGTATTTGCGTTTAACGGTGACCATCGAACACTGAGTGATTATGTAGTTTCAA
Source organism: Argopecten irradians (assembly GCF_041381155.1). NCBI lineage: Eukaryota > Metazoa > Mollusca > Bivalvia > Pectinida > Pectinidae > Argopecten > Argopecten irradians. The sequence goes on along the minus strand of NC_091148.1, from coordinate 7,514,722 downwards.
CTTCAACCTGTCTTATAAATTATTCCAGAGTCGTTGCAAGTCCATGGGAGCCAATTTGGTTGAAATTAAATCGGACGAGGAGGCTCAATTCATCCAGCGAAATCTGCCGACTCACGTTGGTTAGTAAGATTCCCATGTGTCTAAATTTCCTTTAAATTCATAGCGTTACCTCCTAAACATTAACTAAAGACATAACGTGTCCCGGTACTGTCAAAGGTTGACGTAAAAATAAAACAAACAAGAACTATTAAGGTGCATATGTTCTGTGTTGTAACTAATGTTTATAAAGCATCATATGTTTGTATGTCCATTCAAGTGATTTCCTAAAAAAATAACATGTCAAACTTTAGTTAAGCTACATAAGATGTCGTTGGTCAGGTGATGATCATTAACGTCTTATTAACAGCAGAAATGACATTTAAAATGTTGCACGACATGACTAGGCGTGTGTTTAAGGAGTGGTGTATTCGTGCAAAATTAAAAAAAACCCAAAAACTTATTATACTAGGTCCATAACATCCACATGAAATTCATTAAAGATGCTCAACCGCCGACAGAGTATAAACAATTCTCATTATTTGAACAATAATCATTGCGTGAATGTATGTCTAATTAACAAAAATATTACCCTAAATAACTTGTTTTGCTTTTGGTGGATGCGCAATCAGTACTTCATTCCATATAAAGCATTGTGCCATGGACAATTTTCGGGACGCAATTGATTATTGTTAATATTCTTATCTAAGTAAGTAAAAGAAGAAACTCCATAACACACAAAATATATTCAAATCAATCCTCTTAATTTAGTCTAATATTAATTATCTCTTCATAATTCAAAATTCACCGAAAGTGCTTTTCTTCTATGAAATCAATACGTCGTTAATCAGAAGCGGCGTTACAAATATCAATGCCATTTTCTCTTTATTTACCGATAAAACAAATTGTTTGCAATTGAAAATGCCCATTACAAGCAAGATGGAATGATTTAATTGTTTCTGGTAGTAGCGATTGTTTTCTACAGTTCTTTTGTGGTTTTTTTCAGGCTCAAGTGACTTAGTGTATACCGGCCGTGAAAGGAAAGGATCATACGATTGGTACTTTCTCAGCAATAGTGAGTTGGTTGATACTTCGGTCAGATCCTGGGCTTCTGGGGAACCGGACAACTCTGATAGTCAGACATGCGGATGTACTAAGTCCAGCGACAACTTCATGATGCACGACTGTTTGTGTACTGGGTTTAACCTCTACTACATTTGTGAGATCAGACGTTGAGAATCCTAGACGACTTCAAACCTATGTATCGTCACTGAGACATCCTAACCCCCCTGTATTCGATTTCTGTATAATGTAACATAATCGCACACTTGTTTTGGAAACCGCGAAATTCAAAAGCCTCGAAATTAGTTGGTTTACAGTACTCGAAAATGTGGGCTTAATTTTGTTAAGTTCGTAAAAATCTTTAAAATATACGACTTTGTCTCAACGTGGTTCAACTGTACTTTTACAACTGTATTCCAATATAAACATTCAAAAACATCATTGTTTTATTTTCATTTCATTCCATGGATTAATCAAAACAATAGGATATCTTCACTGGACCGTTAACGATCTGACAAAATATCCTTTGGCTTAGCCATGTCTGGACATTTGAAAACTACTATATAAAGTTATGACTGTTGATATTTATGTTGGTCATTTCTGTAAATTATGGAATTGATTATCTGATAACATAATACCATCCATATCATCGCTTTAATTAAACCTTCCAAAGTCCTTATAACGTGGTAGTATTTCGGTTTTTCAAAAAGTACTAGACTACATCGAGAATCACAGTTTTTGTCAAGACAATGAAATAGCTATTTATACATGGTTTTCCATTAGCTTAGTCATTTCACATAAAAACCTCCAGAAAATTGCAACAAAAGCAATTTTTGTTTAAGTCTTTAGAATAAATTTCAATAAACATTGAGTATAGAATCGGCCAAAATCGGCCCGTGAGAAAATGTTTTTTTAGACATTTTTGAAATATCGCATATTCCTTGTACGCGTACGGCCTGTATGAGTTGTGCAGACGACGGAAGTGATGAATGCCGCGGGTAAATAACATCAAGGTTTGGGCGTTTTAACACCAGAACGATTAAAAAGAACATCATGCCTTTAAGAAGTATATCCTTAAATACAGTGTCGTATATTATACGAATAGATAATTTAAATGAAGCGAAATGGTCAAAATTTATATTGGTATTTCCAGAAGAAATTCTAAAAACAGAACTGTGAAGAAACGAACAAAATTTGGCTTAATATATATGCAGATATTAAAATACATGCACATTGTGTAACAAATATGTCAGTTTACATTATAGGCAGTCTTATTTTACTATCTAATCTTCGTTTTAATTTTAAAAATCGTAAATAGATCTACATGTAAAACGGTACATATGTGGCGTGATCTAGACGAATATATAAATCTACATGTATGAGAGCACTTCAGCGCCATGCGGTCGAACAAAACATACACATGCTTCACCACACTTTAATTTCATATAAACACGACATGTTTTGAAATGTAGCTTAAATAACTGCTTGTAATTTGTAAGATAATGTATGTTTATCATCAGTACAATACAAAATAATTAATCTTGAAGCAAAACCATTGAATGTGCTTGAAGATATACTCATAATCTGACATCCTAACGCCTAGAAGTCTGCATGTGGTTATGCTATTCTTACGCGATTTTGAACTAAAGAGATTTCATAGCAATTGATTTTGCGGTAGTCAGATAATGCAATGTGTTCATGTGTATCACTGGTCAAAACAATAGAATGAACATGTTGTTGAGCAAACGGATAAATAAGCAAAAACCAGTTCATCTTAATCACAGTAATGTGTCATAAGTATAGTTCTAGACATTGTGTACATATCTACGTGTTTATAACCTTAATTGACCATGATTATTTTTTAAAAGAATCAGATCCGAAACAAATCTATAAGTACTCTCAAGCGCATCATTCCTCCAAAATGTAAATCATGTATGATAGCGGTAGTCTGATTTTCTTTTAAGGTAGTCCCTACAACATGTTATTTTGACAAAAAAATTCATTTAAAACAATAATAAGGAAATAAAAGGTTTTGAGAGAAGTTTGTTATTATGAAGATGTTTCTATAAACGATCTTTCATTAGTTATAACATGAAGGTTGAATGCAAATTGTGATAAATGGGCAAAACGGATGTGACTATAACTGTACCACCATAAGTGTACAGGTAACATTAACATTTAAGCCTAAACCAGAATGATCATATTCAGCTAAAAAGTGCCACCCTCCAGCAACGAATATATCTTGTCTACAGTTTAGTTTATATACAATTTGTAGAACACTTGCTGTGGGAAAATACGGATTCGCAAAGAAGAGACCCTGATTGGAAGATGTATGTTGTAATGGCACGCATATTGATTCAGTTTATTGCGACGGTATTTGTTGACGAGAATGTTTAAATTACTAAAGTATTTTGAGCAAGTGTGACGAAGGGGCCTTACAGATCACCGTTGTAATTTTTATGACCTCTTAATGAAATGATATACTGTACAATGGTCAATCTGATTTAAATCAAACTTGTCACAAAATTTCATTCATACAAAAAAAGGTAAAGAATCACAAGGAACATTTAGTGCAAACATATGCGTTCATAAATGTTCAAACCTTATTTGATACAAATACTAGAACTTATTATAACCAAGTTTGACTTATTTTCTTAAATTGAACAAATAACGCATTTGTTTTTACGCATCTAAATTACAATAAACCGAGGGAAAACTGAGACCTAGGGTCATCGAATTTCCCTATTATAATAAAAAAAACTTGATGTCTTTAATTTGAACTTTGAACTCCACCCGTGTCTAACCAAGTCCAGACCAAGGGTTCGAAGAGTTTCTCTCGGAGTAGGCCAACACGTTTTGTTCACGACTGATTTTACGACACTCCATTTAATCAGCGAATTTCACGTGAACTCACCCGTTTTGTTCACGACTCTCGAACTAGGGTATATAAATAGGATTTTACGACACTCCATTTAGTCAGCGAATTTCACGTGAACTCGCCCGTTTTGTTCACGACTCTCGAACTATGGTCTAATAGGATTACTTCACTCAACTCAACCCGCTAGTTTCACGTAAACTCGCCAAAGTATGAAAACATGATTTTCTTTGATTTCATATGGGAGTAGAGAAAAAAGGTGTTTTTTTAATTGTAGTGGTTAGTACCTGGCAACTGCCGTATAAGAGATTCAGGGGAGGTGGAGGGCTAGTGGATGTCAGTTTGACAATTTTAACATTTTTTACTCTTTTTTTCCATCCATCCCCGTTCCCTTGGGACTGGAACTATATCATTCATTTTTTAATTGGAAGTTTTATGTAAACATGAAATGGTTTAGTTGAGTGCCTTTTAAAAAAGTCTAATTTTTGAATTGATAACTGGCGCATGTAGGATGACGGACGACGGACATTAGCTAAACGACATACCGCGACAGACAATTATAGGTGAGTTGATAAGATATTTCATTTAGACTTCGATTCAGGTGACCTAAAAAGCTGTTGAATGATGTTTTATGACTGAACAGTGTTGTTTAAGGATGCAAAATAATATTTGTTGATGGATTTTTGGAATTTGAATATTTTCCCACCATTTCATTTAGAAGCATAAAAATGGCGGGAAATTTTGTGCAATTTATACAGTATTATCTCATCAATATTTTTTTATTTTATCCAAAACGACTGCAAGAACCAGTTACAATATATATATTGCGTTTTTATGTTAACCATGCTTTTATGGAACAATTTCTCTAAGAACATATTCTATGGGGTGAGTTAGCGCCCCATATTGAATATATTATCCATACATGTATGCTCAATACAAGCATGGTTAATATTACATCAAAATCCAATCCATGGTTAACATAAAAGCGAAATCCAATCCCTATATTTACACTCATACGACTTTTTTTATCTATATTTTATGCAATAAAATTTTCATTTGAATGTGACGTAATTATTCAATAAAAGTCGGTCAAAAGTGGGAGGAGCTTACTTAATTGAACAACGAATCATGACTCTTCACGTAAGGTAGAATTATTCATCCGCGGCGACAAAAAAGTTCAATATTTTATTATAAAATAAACGAGACAAACAAAGTAAATTTCAGAGAAAATTGTATTTCATCAGATCAGAACTGTAAAAATATATATGCATTTTTGTTAATGTATAGCGTAATAACATTAAGAATTTGTACTCGGCCACATATGTGAACTCGGTGACCGTTTTTGTGCAGCGAGGCGAAGCTGACGCACGCTTACATACTGGAGTTTGCCGAAGTTGTCAAAACACTGGTGTTCAAGAATCTAAACGTGTTTGAGATTGTCGTCTGACTTGACGATATTACATCCTTGGGAGCCATGTGAGTATATAATCTACGCTTAAATCCATCGACATCTACAGACGGAACAAAAAAAGGACAGAAAGTGGATATCAGTTCACAGATCTGTACAATTGTATACATAGTGCAAGCATGAAACATGTAGGCTAGTCAAATTACCCAATAATATATAGGAAACCTCCAAAAAATGCAATAAAAGAGTTTGACCTATATTTGAACACATCAGGGTAATACTAAAATGTTTAAAAAATCGGCTTGTAAAAAATGGCGGGAAACAGCTTTTTAGAGGTCATAAATAAGGAAGGTCAAATTTTGATCATAAAACCGTTTTCAGCTGTATCAAGTGTTCATAGGAATGTGATAATGTTAAAAGCAATATATTTACACTTGCTAGGCTTGTTCACTATATGCAAATACTGGCCGATTTTGTTTTTCCATAACTGCATGGTAACATTGAACTTTGAACTTGCGTATTAAAAGTTCAAATCAACTTAAAGGGGCTACTTTTCTAAAAAGAAACACATTGCTTTGTTTACATTTTGACGCAACATTACGTGTATATTGTTGTTTTTTATAGAAATTTAGAATGTTTTATATTTATATATGATACCAACATTTTTTTAAATTAACAATTACATAAAGAAATGGGAAAAATATCCCGACCGGGCCGACGTGCAGTGCTGTCAAATGTAAACATTACCTCTGTGTCTGTGTTCTTACTACAATCGAGTCTTTGGGGTGGACGGGCGTGAGACCCTCTGACAGATGTCAGTTATAAACATACCCTCTTGTCTTTGTTCTTTGAGAATTTAATCATGTGTATTATAAAACATGCACCGCTAGTAATCCACGTGTTGACAGTTACGCGTCACCATGAATACATTGTAACCCATCGAACACAATATATATCTATTTGTCTACAATCCCGAGGGAATTATAGGAACAGATATCATCCTAGAAGGCAACTTAATGCGTACATTTCCGTTTTCTGTTATTTTAAGCCAACTCGTAAAGTACACTGTTATCGCTATTACGAAATCAAATTCCCCGCTGTCCCCGTCAGTTGAGCATCATTTTAAAATCATAACTACAATTTATTGTTGCGAATAACAATCTTTTTTTATACTCCGGTAGCACGCAAGTATGCACAAAATTGCGCATTGCGTCATTACGTCATGATGTCGTTCAGAACGACATCACAATACCTCACAATATACACATCACTACACCAACGGGAGTTATAGGAGAATTATGATATCATGTCAGTCCCGAGTAAATGGAAATATATAACTTTAAGAATCCAAAGATTTTTGTATACTTTGTGAACCATAGCGAATAATGATTTTAATAGTAAAATATGTATAAGCATGTATGACATTGTATAGTAATTCTATTTAGCACATCGATTTGGTTTCACGATAATTCACTCTTTCCCTTTCAGTTGATCAGTGATTTCTCCCATGGACTATTTTTTTGCATATGTCACTAGTGTAATAAGACATGGACCGATATTCATGATAATTTATTGTGGCATCATTGTAGACGTGATAAGATGACACCAGGAATATGACGTGACGTTAGGATTTTGATGACGGAAAGACAAAATGGCGGCCTCCTCTGGATTTTCGCAATACATTGTGGCATCAAATTCTTCGAAGGATAGGTTGTTGTAGCGATGAGAAAAAGAAAATGTGTTCATTTCATATGAGATTTTTGAAACTCGTCTTGAAATTTAAAAAACAGCTTTGTAGACTCGTTTAGAAAAATCTCATACGAAATGAACACTCGTTTCTGATCATTTATATCTGGGCTATAGTTATTACAAACATACATAAATCATGATATTTAATTTTAGATCACAAAATTGGCAAAGCACAAACTTCCCTATTTAAACTATTCGTAGAGTAAGATATCACCTTCATTGCTTACCTGATAAGTTAGTTAAAGTTGATTAAAACAGATATCAAACATGAAAGAGGAGAGTAATATGATAATTAATATTTACTGAATCTTATAAAGATGTCACCTATAATTTGTTTCTGAATTTAGTCACAAGTAAGGAAGAGAAATATAACATTAAAGCAAAAAAAAAAAAAAAAAAAAAAAAAAAACCATAAACCATGTAATGCGACGATATATCCTGAAAGTTTACTAGACCAAGATCCAGAAACTGAAAACGCACATAAATATATAATTGACTGACTCGTAATAGGGATAACAATAGGCAAAATATGAGGATTAAGAATACATTATATTGTATGCCTGAGAGTATGTGATTTATGTTGTAAAATTGTATTGTAAAGCAATTATCATTTTCTCTTGTCTCAGAATAAATCTAATTACCTCTCACTACGAGAGGATGAAAACAACAGATTAGGTGGGGCGCATCTTATCAGCCATATATTTGTTGGGAACCTTCGTGTAGTTGAGTGGTATCTTTATATGAGTACAATGGTGATAAGTCATGTCATATTAAAACAAGTTATTTTAAAATGTATATAAAACATGTATGGTTGTTTGTTGAATAAATCTCCTCCTGTGTGAGGAGATATAATGTAATGTAAAATCGTGATTTTTTGAACAAAAAATTTGATTTTTAACCTAAAACATAATTTCTTAACTTAAGCCTTACTGTAACCTGTCTTGTATTTCAGTTAAATATGTATTTTGAATATGATATCGGGTCAATCGAAATTATAACCATTCTTTATCCACACAGAATAAATTGTGATTCCTTGTGATATATGTTTATTTTGCAGACACATATATATACATATAAATATATTTTTTTTTATATTTATGGACTTGGATTTTATTTTACATTCGTCATGCTTACAAGCAAAATATTCAAATGTCATATACTAGCAGAATGTTTGGAAATTCCATTTTTGATTGAGTGCCTAAAATACCATAAATAAAGAATGGAAATTTCCTACAGGAATTTCCAAGTTGGCTTCAGCATATAGCCAAATGTAAAGCATTGCAGATTTAATTCAAACTTACAGCAGCCGAACAATGTCAATTGTAGATGTGTGCAACATTATCCTTGTTTGTTGTACAATCGACAAGTATGATTTTACTGTTAGTTATAAATTATTTTTGTTTGTAAAAATAATTCTATTGGTGCGATAAAAAGTTAAATTTATGCACTTTTCGGAACATTTAAGTTGACAAGTTTAATATATCTACACCAAACAATATATGCCACTCAAAAACATTAACAGGGTGTTAGGTTTCTGGGAAATCACGTGACAAACATTTTTACTATTAAAACCATGTGGTGGTTACAAAAATTGTAGTCAACGCGTCCATTGTAGGCAAGAGTACGCTAACTATGGAATTGTATTATTTAGTTACAGCTTTGATAGTTTTATCGACGACTGAGCTTGTTGCAGCGGGCGATGATTCTGTTGAAAAATATGAAGAGAAAAGTTTAGCGAGTGAAGTTGTTGGCCTGCTAAACGCAACTTACTTCAATATCAACGAGAAAGTGTGTGAATTACAAAGACGAGTCGACGCCATTGAAGGCGATTCAAACTCCGGTCAGCAGTGTGGATGTAATTCAACGGAAATCCAGGAATTCAAAAGATCAGTATCCAGCGAAATAAATGACTTCTCAAAAATAATGTCTGGGTTTGAAAATGCACTACGGACAATGAAGAAAGAGCAGGCAGAATTACGAGCGATACTTGACGGAGGAGGTAAAGTTGAAGGCTTTGTTATATACGTTATGTGTTATGTATGTAAAGACGGTATTCATAGGTTCAATGAGCTCTCTGTACACTCAACACAAAGACACAAAATTGTTTCAGCAGGGTATTGCTTTGTTAATCTGTTAACTTAATATATAAGTAAGTAGGTATTCAAATAAGTAATTGTACGAACATGGTGTAAATAAGTAAATAAGTCCCGTAAATAATTAGTAGATGAGATAAATAAGTAACATCTTTACGTTATTTAAGTAAATAACATGTTATTGAATAATAAGTAAGTTATTGAGTAAGTATAAGTATAATTTTTAAGTTAGCATAATACCCCGCCATTTTGAAAGAAATTCGAAGAAATCCACGACTGAAAGTCAATTTTCCATACAGGAAAAATTATGCAATATTTTCAACACAAATTCCGTTGCTTGCATCTTTTATAGTAAAATCAGTCAGGTTGGAGAAAAAATGTTAAAATTTTACTGAGGAAATAGAATTTTGTTGGCGCCGTGACGTCACGAGGCTTTATTGCATCGGTAGCCATGCAATACATCATCAGGCGACATGAGTGTTTTGCCCTAGAACAGCCAGTATTACACCCGTAGGTATGAAAGAAAACACATGTATTCCATATAGTCGTATCCCATTAAGTCATATATGTAGACCAGTGCACATCTATATATAATATACAAACAAACTGTGCCATGGCGCAAGAGATTTCAATCATGCCTTATCGCTAACACACACATGTTTTAGATACCAGGCTTTGCTAGATTTGTCCAAATATATATTCTTTTACTGGCAGAATACACGTGTCATGTTTCCTTACAAACACATCACTCGCACTAACATGAAGCCTTTTCGCTAAAATAGTGTAAATTATGATAATGATATGTTATGTTCTAATGGACACATTTGTCCTCAAGAAATTTGGAGTACCCTCTACTATTATCAGATTCGATATTGAACGGAGTCAGTATTTCTGTATATCAGTCAGATTACATTAAAGACATATCTAATTTTGATGTATGATTATCTATCCAGTTACAGCGAGTACTACCACTGCCTCCACGCCAGCTCCGGAGTGTGAAGAAGGTTGGATCTTATCACCGGGAGGGAAGTGTTACTATGTCTCCACCACCTCGGAGAAGACGGAATGGGCCACATCTATCGTTAGTCATATGTAGTTCTCCCAAAATTAATACGGTATCCTCGCTTAGAAATAATAAATCTTTTACATTGGAACGTTTGTCCCGACAGGCCCCGATTAGTCCCGGCAAGCCTCGACAAGCCCCAACAACCCCCGGCAACCTCGGCATGCCCGGCAAACCCCGGAAAGCCTCGTCTTGAACAGGCAAAATCTTTCACTCGGAATATCTCTGTTCACTTGGTAGACCCATGTGTGATTCCATTAATCTCAAATCATCAACGCTTTGATGGTACACTTATATTAATAACAATTAGCTTATATATGGGATCTTATAGATTTTATCAATCGAGTGAAAGAATTGATATTTTTGCTTACCTTGGCAAGATTCGGTCAGTCACTTTTTTCTTTCTGTCCTGAGCCAGATGTGTAATGTAGTAATGCTTTTATTTCAGAACCGATGCTCTTCAATGGGGGCAAAACTAGTGGAATTCCGTACAAATGAAGAGGCACAATTTGTTATGCGGAATCTGCCATCGCGAGTCTGTACGTAAATTTATAATATTTTATCATAACAGGTCACGGTGAATGCTGAAAAAGCATTTGATCATGATTACAGGATAATACCTCGAGATCAAGACGCAGTCGTAAGTCTAAAACAATCTGAAATTTAAACTTAGTCAATGGAAAATGACAAAATGTTGAGTCATATGCGATTGGTTAATTACAAACCTAAGTCTAAGATTGCTTCATGATAATGGAGTCAGGTATTCAAATAAATATCAATAGAAACTACATACTACATACTTGTTTATTCCTAATTATTATCATTATTATGTCGAGAATGTTTTCAGTGACTCAGTTGACTACGGCGTACAAAACAAAACAAAAAACAAAACAAAAAAACAATGTTTTCGGATGGGAATTACTTCTCGAGATTATTTGCTTTTTTCTAAATAACTACCTTATATTTGCTGACCGCCAAGTCCATTTGTCAATCATTGAACTGACTTATGTAGGGGATTATTTTCAGATACAAGTGACATTGTATACACTGGACGTAAGAGGAATGATGCGGACGTGTGGGTATTTCTCAGTGACAATGAACCTGTTGATACGTCAGTGAGGACATGGGCAAGTGGGGAGCCAGACGGGGGAGAACAGACGTGCGGCTGTACCCGGAGGTCTGACGATTTCCTGATGTTGGACTGTCTCTGTCCTGGGTTTGACCTTTACTACATCTGCGAAACGTTGCGTAAGTCAGCAATGATGAATTAAATTGATTCATCATCAATATGTTATACTCTTGTGCACGGACACTTATTCCGTCGTTGAATATTACGAATTTACCTCCCTTGCGGGAAGGTATCCATAGTGACGTCATTATATGTGACGTTATACTCGTAAACACATGACGGCACAATCATGCAATACCTACCCACAAGGGAAGATAAGTCGTTAATGAGTACAGACGGGAAAAGCATTCATTCAGTATTATATCAATGTCAGTAATGTACGTTGACCTTACAAATTCAAATTAAATGCTTCACTTTAAAATATCAATACGACTCGTATTGTTTATTCGTTACAGCTGTATTGTTTTATCACACAAAATTATTAGTTTCAAATATAGTTAAATTCCTTGTCCACATATTCAGTATAAAATTTTACTATTATTGAATTGCTTACTGGTTACTATGGTAATATTTATACAAACAATATGTTTTAATAAATCATAGATTCCTTGTCCACATATTCAGTTTATTATTGTGATTTGACTTTCAGCTGGTGTCGCTACAACAACACCACCGTCAACAACACCAACAACAACGACTTCCAAATCACGTGACTGTAAGGATGGATGGATCGAATCGCCAGAAAAATGTTACTACGTCTCGACTAGATCCGAAAGAACTAATTGGGCTGATTCTGTGGTACGTTGTACATGCTTTAACCAGAATGTTTTCTAACGCTCTGCATTCCGGGAGTTGAACAACTGGCTCGCCCGTTGTCGGTATAATGTGATCGGGTGGGGTGTGTTGTTCGATGTCTTCAGTGACATGTGTCAGTGTTAAGCACTATAAAAAGGGCAAGAGTTCCACTATACAAGAAGACACAACATGAATATACCGCAGCCTTCCAAAACAAGCACCTCGCACTTCACACACGCTATACACTGCATACATGAGAGGCAGTCATTACATGACCCTGGCTGTTAATAGGATGTTAATTAATCGAAAATCAAGCTCTGTTTAATATGCGCTATTCACCGTTATTGTCATTTAATTTATGGACGCGCTTTCTCCAATAACTCCCACCTCATTCAAACAAAACATTAAAATTAGACGTATATGTCAATTGGTACTTAAAATAGTATTATAAATCATGTTGTCAATAAGTTTTGGTATTCGTATTTTCGCTGTACAGTGATCATCTCTGAACCAGTATGATAAATGCTGGAAAATAATGAAAATTGATTATAAATACGTATTTACAAATTAAAATTCGCTTACAAATTATTCCAGAGTCGTTGTAAGTCCAAGGGAGCCAATTTGGTTGAAATCAAAACAGACGAGGAGGCTGCATTCATCCAGCGAAATCTGCCGAGTCATGTTGGTAAGTAAGATGTGATTCGATTGTATATCAATTTCGTTTGAGTCCATAGTGTTATCTCCTAAAAGTTCACAATAGAGATAACGTTACCTCGTCACTGTGAACAGTAATTTTCAACATTTATTATCAAGAGTTAAACGAAGCACATTTTGACTCATTGTGTCCATGAAATTACCAATGTCAAACTCTTAGTGGACTTTAATAAAAAGCACACAAATCTTAGTGAACTCAAATAAATAGCACACAAATCTTAGTAAACTCTAATAGATAACATATAAAAGCACACATATCCTAATGAACTCTAATAAATAACACACAAATTTAGCAAACTCTAATAAATAGTACACAATTTTTAGCAAACTCTGAATTTTAATGAATAGCACACTAATCTTAGTGAACTCTAATAAATAGCACATAAATCTTAGTGAACTCTTATAAATAGCACACTAATCTTAGTGAACTCTAATAAATAGCACACTGATCAAAATGAACTCGATGAAGCGGTTAATGATGAGAGTACATTTAGATCTTTGTGTTATATCTTTATAACATAAAAACATACACAGTATATATCATAAGATAATTTTCATAACTCAATCTATTATAGATAATCTCTTCATAATTCAAAAGTTGTTTTTCTGTGAAATTATAATGCCGATGTTTAAGCTAATCAGAATCGATTTTACAAACATCAACGTGTCTCTTAAATGGACGATAGAGCAATTTTTGAGCAAATGAAAATGTTTGTTACAAGTAGGATTGAATTATTCTACAATTATTCTACATCTGGTTTGTTCCAGGCACAAGTGACCTCGTGTATACTGGGCGTGAGATGAAAGGATCATTCGTTTGGTACTTTCTCAGCAATGGCGAGCTGGTTGATACTTCAGTGAGATCCTGGGCTCCTGGAGAACCGGACGACTCTTCTACACAGAAATGCGGATGCACTAAGTCCGGGGAAGGTTTCAAGATGCACGATTGTGTGTGTACTGGATATAGTCTCTACTACATCTGCGAGATCAGACGTCAGGAGGCCTAGATGTGACGACTTCGCAATGTGATACATTCACATCATTAACTTGACGGGACCAAAATTGAACTTTCATATTCCATTTCGGTATATCGCTATCAACTTTCTTTCGCGTGTGATTTACTCACGCGAATTCACGTTCCAAAAGTAAATTCGCGAATTGATATCTACATCATTTATAGTGATAGGAACTTTAATGTTTTAAACCTCCGATGTTCATCGTTGTCGTTGCATACTCGTTTTAGAATGGAAAATGGCAATGGAAAAAGTTGGTTTAACGTACTAGAAATGTAATTTAAAGTTTGTTAAGGTCACGCATGCTCTTAAAATGATACAACTTCGGCACAGCGAGGTTCAACTGTACTTTTACAACTTTCTGTATTCAAGAATAAACATTGAAAGTCAGCATTGTCTTATTTTTGAACAAGTTACATGTACATGGGTTACCCGAAACAATAATATATATCCACTGGACTATTTACGATCTGATAAAAAATATCCTTGACCATTCCTGAACATTTAAAAATATGATAACATTATTTTACTGTTGGTATATCATAACATAAATCCATCACTTTAATTAAACCTTTCAAAATGATTTTATCTTGATTTTTTATCTCCCAGCTGCTTCATATATATTTGTGCGTCAATTGTAGTGGATATTTTATAGTAAGTGTGAACTTTTAAGTAAGAATATCTCCTCATATGGATTCGCTTCGGGATATCACTTTATTTCGAGTCCCAAGTTCGATTATTTCCGCTTAACGACGTGACCCGTATGTTCTTGTCGATTATCTCCCCCTTCAATAGTGTTGGAAACACACTTCCCTGTCGGTATTTACGGGAAATACCTTCAGAAGATTGAAGGATAAATGGTTTTATAAATAGTAATATAGTCAATAACATTGTATATTAGATATGCCCCGATTTTCCGCCACTCTCATTGGCTGATACACTGTCACGTGGAGAGCGATATTTAGCATATCGACTCGATGTTTCCAAATTTTTAGAAAGCATATTGACTCGATATTTTCATTTTTAGAAATACTCCTTATTGTGACGTCACACCCGAGTCGATTTTCCTATTGTGACGTCACTTTTAAGTCGATATTCCGAATGTACAAGAGGAAGGTCGTTGATATTTTGTTCATATATTCAACTCTACATGGACACGTACTTTTTTATTGGTAAGAATATCCATACATCTATTGCCTGTGGTGCTCAAAGTTTTGATTGAATTAGAAATGAATAGACTGACAATAACTTCTAATTAGTCCAGATTAATCAAGGTCTACATGCATGTACATGTACAAGCTCTTAGCAACTCCACTTAGTGTTTTGAGCAAGATTACACTAAAGGAATAAGGATTGTTTGAATATATAAAAATAAACTAACACATAACTTCTATCAATGGATGTTATTTTAAACTCAGTCATTTTTTCTTTGACTTAAAATTCAATGCATAATATGTGTACATGTACACTATACAATGTATATGTATGTGCTATCTGTGTATGAATATGATTGCGTAGCGGATTCCCACAAAAGTTTGCAAACAATTTTTTTTTTTCATACCCCGATAAAATTAAAAAAGTAGTGACATCAATACTTATAATTAATTTTATACTCTATTTGATAAAATGAAGTATGTTTAAATGTAACATTATAGTGGTTTTTCAAGGGACTCTTTTTTCCGAATCAATACGCAACGTCAAGTTTCTATTGTGACGTCACTATAACGTCGGGGTTTCGCGCAATTCTCGATTTTTTTTTCATAGTGGTATGCAAAAAAAAATATTGGCCAATCAAAAAGCCAGATTTGGTATGAAAACTAAGAAAAATTAATTATAACCAAATTTCACCAGAAATTTAAAATCACGTTTCTTTTAACGAACATTGAGCTTTTACAACACAAATATCAGAAATATACATACATGTACGTGTATAAAGTTTTATACTCGTTCAGGCGGTACATTGTGATTTTTTATCACAAATACATATGTATACACATATAGCTTTGCACAGAAATGCAGATTATGTCAAGTTTCTTCTCCGTGCTTATTTTACTTGATTTATTATTATATTTCATTTGGACCAAATGGTTATCCAAGGCAAGTCAAATATCGTCTGATATATTTATTAAAAAAAAGTATCACCAGAGATTTACATGTAGATAACCATTTTTGTCTCTATCTAGTACGATATATCTTGCCTATTTCATTATTTACAAATACCATTATTTATATATCTGGTACATTTTTGTACAATTTATTATCTAGTCTAATACGACGTATGGTATCGCAACACGCATTTTTTACGAAGTTTAAATACAGTTCCTACGAAAATCCCTCCGATGCCCCCCGAAAATTAGGCAAAGCATAGTCAATTCAACCGATCGCCGTATTGTAAACACTCAAAATGACCGAATGGAAGTATTGTGTATACGACGATAATGTATTGTATTGTTTCCTGAGGACTCTTCAACTTCATCACACAACAAAACATTTACTTGCTCATGATAAATAACAAGTTCTTCAGAATCTGTAGAAGTCCCTGCTAACACGATCGACACACTTTTGACTGGGTGCATGTCTTTCGTTTGGTCAGGAAAGTCACGTGATCGTCTAAGCATTGAAGATGGCGCGGTATGCATATTCAAACACTCTGGATATCGAACTTTTAATCATTAATTTCTTTTGAACTCGGGATTTTTTTGGTGTGTAATCAGGGGAAAGTTAATAACTTTTTAAAATGTATGTACCATAATGATTTTTTGTTGATTTACGGACCCTGAAAGATACGGATTATGCGGCTTTACAATAATTATCATATCTAATATAAAAATAAAGGACCTTTGTTTCGATCCATATGGTGTTATATTACCCTTGTAGAATTTCAGAGCCTACATCACAGGAGCGAACGCTCATTTAGAATGGTATTTAGTACGCCCTTTGACTGCAAATTATATTTTCAAGAAAACTAATTTTTTTTGTCAATATGCTGGGTTAGTTTTCTCAAAAACATTAAAATCCGGTAAAATAGCTTTTCAAAAGGCTGGAATGTATTTTTATGTCAAATATCAAATATGAACATTTGTCATATGTGGCTTTAAAGTTCCATATGAATCCTTAGAAAACAACACTAATTTAATTTTGTAATGTAACCATAAGATTAGTGCATTTATTCCCTGCATCTACCCTATCAACACATAAAGATCAACAATAAGATAAGCGTTTGGGTTAAACAAAAGTTATTTTTAATATCAGGCATCAAATGATCATTTGACAGAAATGTATTTCAACTGACAACTGAAACTAGAAAATACAAAATAACATTATTTTTCTCTCTTATGTAGATACCAACATATTGGAATTATGTTTAAAAACAAAAAATATACATGTATAACGAAACAGAATTACAATTACAATCTTTTTGAACAATTAGGTACCCTGATTCTCACAAAAGTTTGCAAACAAAATTGGTCACTTCAATGCTTATAATTAATTCTTCGTGCTACTTTATAAAATCAAATACGTTTACTCGTACGATTCAATTGATTTTTTACACGGGATTATTTTTTTCCCAAATCAATACGCAGCGTCAATATTTCTATTGTGACGTCACGATAACGTCGGGTTTCGGCGCCATTCTCGGATTTTTTTTTTCACCGTGGAATGAAAAAAAAATGAATAGGCCAATCAGAAAGCAAGAAACAAGAGAAAATTAATTATTAAAGCTTACAGAAAAATAGTTTCCTTTTTATATTTACTTTTGATAATTTTAAGGAACTTTTTAATTCATTTGACTCATGACGGCTTATATATCATTTACCCAATTTGCTTTGGCATTCGTCTGAGAATGTAGGAAGGGCTGTTTACATTTTCCGAGATATCTGCAATCACGGGAAATATTGTAGATACATTTGTATAGGTATTCAATTTCCCTCTACACCGGTAGATGTTGACCTCGATCTCAACTTCTTGTCGGTGTTTTGCTTATTATGTGTCTTCTTGGGAGGCTCGCGTAACGTTTTAAGCTGATAAAGTGGAACTGATATCTTAGATAAAATTTTATTCTGCACAATTGCAAATATTTTGATCTTCATTTGATATCATAACATTGAAATATAAAGTTTTTAAATAATACGTTTGTAAAGATTGAATTACAAGTAAAACTGACAAGTCAAATCTTAACTATATATGTATCTCAAAACCATAAACAGAGTGTTAGGTTACTGAGAAGTCACGTGACAAACAGTTTATCAATACCATGTGGTGGTTAAAACGTTTTAATCCGCGCCTGCATTGCAAAAATATAAAAATATGGTGTTCTATTATTTAGTTACAGCTTTGATAGTGTTATTCACGGCTGTAATTGTTAGAGGGAGCGCTGATTCCATGGAAAAATACGACGAAAACAGTTTAAAAAGTGAAGTTGTTGGCCTTCTTAATGCAACTTACTTCAATATCAACGAGAAAGTGTGTGAATTACAAAGACGGGTCGACGCCATTGAAGGCGGTACACACTCTGGTCAGCAGTGCGGGTGTAATTCAACGGAAATTCAAGAATTTAAAAGAACAGTATCCACCGAAATTAATGATTTCTCAAAAATATTGTCTGGGTTTGAAAATGAACTTCGGACAATGAAAAAAGAGCAGAATGAAATCCGTGAGCATCTGGGAGGAGAAGGTAATTGATGTACAGTTGTATCTTTATTTATATGCAGCGAAAACGATTTAATATTAGAATTTGCTATTTACAGAGTATCACTGACTTTTTCTTATGCTCTCGAAGATACACATTATAGAATGCTTTTTTTTAATTGAGCAAGTGTTCGATGTTATCTAAGTAATATATCCGTAGTAAATTGATTTATTTATTTATATATTTATTTCATTTATTTATTTATTTATTTATTTATGTGTCTGGGTGGTTAGTTGTGCTAGCATAGTAAATTTGATTATTGTGTTATTGATTTTTTTAATTAATTAATTTATTTACTTATTTATTTACTTACTTATTTATTGATATGGTAGGATTGTTCGCTGCGCACTCATAGTAAATGTATTTAATAATATAATTCTTGTAATTACAGTTATTAGTAGTACAACCATGAGTACGACCGAAGCTTTGGAGTGTGACAAAGGCTGGATATTATCCCCGGGAGGGAAATGTTACTATGTATCCTTAGAAAAAGCACAGTGGGCCACAGCCATCGTGAGTCGTATATGTATCTAGACTGGCCATATCAGTATCTAAAACATTGGGGAAAAATTGGCCTGATTATTTTTGTCTCTACTACAATGCCTGATTCCAAGTTTCGAATTAGGGGGAGATAATCGAGTGAAGTTCTCTGCTGAGAATGTCTTATCCACAGCTTAGGTTCTTGTGGCCAGTGTAATATATATTCTGTTTGACATTTATATGACCCGCCTTTCTGGATTTTACAGCGTCTCATATAAAACTTACACTCATGAAGCAAATTACGGCACCAAATGTAACGTTTCATACTGACGTGATGAATTTTTTAATGTAGTCAAAATATTTTATGGGAACTTCATCCGGGACATTCATTTAACACCCAATGAAACATCCTTGGTACACTGCGGGTTACTCTCACTCCGTAATATTCATTCCTGAACGAAGTTATAGTTTAACAACAGAGCCACTTTTGAAAATAACAACTGACCAATTATGATTCTAGGTTAACACAGACTTCGATTGTGACGTCCAGCTTTAAAGCAATACAAAGTAAATGAAAGTATAAATCTGTTTTTAAATACATAGCCTTCAGTTTTACTCATCGTATATCGGGGATACCGGAAACGTCCAATAGATAAATATTGATGTGTAAGGAATATTCCGGATGCTGTAGTATCAAGAATGGAATATTTGAGTGTGTATTTCACATATACCATGAGATACACTGCAATAGTTACAATGTATCAACGTCTTTATCGCATATATTTTTTTAGATATGAAACCAACTTTCTTTCGCGGCTACTAAACTTTGCTATTTTCATTTCATAGTATAATTGCAAAATTTCTTGGAAACCTGTTTTTGTGTCGCCTGCAACGCAAGGGCGACACTTATAGGTATCACTATTTCGGCGGCGTCGGCGTCGGCGTCGGTGTCGGTGTCGGCGTCGGCGTCGGCGTCCGGGTCCGGGAAACGGTTTCCTTGCGATAACTGAAGTATTTATTGTCCGATTTCAACCAAATTTGGTATATAGCTTTATATCAATGAGATCTCAGATGAGTTCGATAATGGTCAAAATCTGTCAATATTTGCAAGAGTTATGGGATTTTAAAATCGTCAAAACAGAAAAATCCATGGTTTCCGCTCGATAACTTTAATATTTATCGTCCAATTTCACCCAAATTTCATAAATTGTTTTATATCAATGAGATCTTGGATGAGTTCAATAATGGTCAAAATCCGTCAATATTTTCAAGAGTTACGGGACTTTAAAATCATCAAAACAGAAAAATCCATGGTTTCCGCTCAATAACTTAAATATTTATTGTCCGATTTCAATCAAATTTGGTATGTTGCTTTATATAAATGAGAACTTAGATGGGTTTGATACTGGTCAAAATCTGCCATATATTTGCAAGGGTTACGGGACCTTAAAATAGTCGAAACATGGCTTCCGCTTGAAAACTTTAGTATTTATTGTCCGATTTCAACCAAATTTGGTATATTGCTTTATACCAATGAGATCTTAGATGGGTTCGATACTTTTCAAAATCCATCAATATTTGCAAGAGATATGCAACTTGATTACTTCATCTAAATTATTAACAATATTTTCAACTGTAAATAACTATTTTTTGTGATGCTGTGCAGACGACACATCCACTTCCGTGGATTTCTTGTTGAATCTAAACACGATCACAGCGAATAATCTGAATTCCAAATCATACAATTTCTTTAAACAACATGAAACTAACCAGATAGGTATAATCATTTAATAGTATAATGCAATTTATGTACACGCAAAGTGTTTGCATACATGAGAATTAATGTAATTAGTTCAAAGTGATAATTTACTTATTTCAAGATATTTCTCCGCAATTATATGCACTATTCAAATGACCTAACAACATTGGATTTTCCGTCAAAGATATATATTTTTCGCACCTCGGACAGGGAAATCGCACATGATACCCTGTGCTAGATGTTTCTTTCTTGTCCGATCTGTCTGGTAGCTTTACGCGATTTTTGGCGGAATTTTACGCCATTCATGTAACAGTCCGCGCATGTGACGTCATACATTCGAATCGTTGACGTCACACGCTTCAGACATTCAGTCATTTACCATACATGGTTTTGGTTGATGTGTTTAATTATTAAAACAGTATGTGCCGATTGATCTTCGTTTTTCTTTGATATAACCGAACTATAGTTTTACGCGGAATGACTAAATTCAAAGCGCAGATGAAATCGTTAATCGGCTTTGAACCAGGAGGTCAAAGACGGGATAACTTTACACTCGTATGTAGATGGATTTTATTATATCTTTGAGGCGCGAGAAAAAAAATATTACCTTTAAGTAATCGAGATCGGGTTGTCTCAGTCTCGGGTTAACGCCTCAGTTGGGATTATGTTACAAAATCTTACCCTCGATTGAGATAACCCGATCTCGATCACTTACAGGTAACAGATTTTATTATTCTCCCATACCTGACATAGCTATCCCGAGGTTGCTGGGAAAAAGATAACTCTGTCTTTTACCAGGGTAGGAGAAAGGCAGCTCACACGCGCTTGAAAATAACGTCATCAATACAAGCGGATATTATTGTCGAGGACGCCATTAATTGTCAACAGTATAAAAATAATTCCTAATCTGACTTTTGTGTAATGTGGGAGAACAAATAATCTTACATGGGTCTGTCAATTGGACAGGGATATCTCAACCCTCGTGGAAAATTTTGACCGCCAACCCTCGGCAAGCCTCGAGTTGACCAGCCAAAATCTTTCACTCGGGTTGAGATATCCCTGTCCACTTGACAGACGCATGTAAGATTCTATTAATGCTGTATAAGTGGTAACGAATAATATTTTATAGTAACCAAAATGTGACATCACGTGGAAAAGTTCTATTTTTAGTACAAAGAACTTTTCTTTTTGTTGACTTGTCCCCCCAAAACTCGAACCAAATCTATTTATTTGATAAGCTATTAACAGTGCTCATATACCCGTCCTCGATATGTCATTTGGAAACTACAATTTGACAAATCATGATGTATATTTAGTAACAGTGACAATTTTAGTTGACCTTTTGATCTGAAACCCAATTCCAGATTGTTTCACTTTCAACCTTTAACCTAAAATTGTATAAAAATTCAACAAAATCCAAACTTGTTTATGATCTGGAAACATTAGTATGGCAAAACAATTTACAATTTCGTATTAGCGCCCTACATGTATGTAGTGAACATTTTGACAATCCAATGTTGTTTGACCTAACATATTCTACTTGTTTGAAGTTTCAATAAAATATGTTGTTTCCATTCTCGAGTTATTAAAGAAATTACAATTTGGCAGAAAGACAGACAGACTCACGAACGGACAGAAAGACAAACAGAAAAACTGCCATTTCAATGAGGACAATGACCTCGTTTGATATTTCAGGATCAATGTATTTCAAAATCGGCAAAGTTAGTGGAGTTTCAAACGGACGAAGAGGCACAGTTTGTCATGCGTAATCTGCCGTCACGTATTAGTAAGTATATTTCATGCTAATATTTCAAAATTGTCGAACAT
This sequence comes from Argopecten irradians, assembly GCF_041381155.1. Taxonomy (NCBI): domain Eukaryota; kingdom Metazoa; phylum Mollusca; class Bivalvia; order Pectinida; family Pectinidae; genus Argopecten; species Argopecten irradians. Next base: position 7,492,029 of record NC_091148.1, on the reverse strand, counting down.
ATGATTTACTGAAAAACAAATAAAAAAACCCATCCACAATAGCTCACTTAAACGCCAGTATTACGAGATATCGCTAACATCATGAATGTTTGCTTTTAATAAACAGTGAATAAATGTATTATCTCTAATGTAGGTCCTTACTAAATACTTCTTTATTTACTTTTAGACATCCACTTTTATCAAATTTCGCTCCTAGTTAACATAGAAATGCAAATTCAAAATATTTTTTAATATGTTTTTAAGGAACCTATTTGTACAAATATACGAATATCATACAAATACACAGAACACTACACTTAAACAGTAGTCAACGTTTTTCAGATTAGTTACATTATACACAAAGTTGCTTCAGTGATATAGCACTATAAAAAGGGCAAGAGTTCCACTATACAAGAAGACACAACACAAACATACTGCAGTCTTCCAAAACACACACCGCAAACTTCAGCACTTCACACACGCAACACACCGTAAACATGGGAGACCGTCATTCCATGACCCTGGCTGTTAATAGGACGTTAATTAATCAAACAAACAATTACAACTCAGTAAGTTAAACTCCTTTACATTATTAGTACTTAAAAGTTTGTTTGACTATCTTACATAAATAATACCGTTATTTCTATATAAATTTCTATTATCTTGGTAAATTAGACAAAAAAGAATAAAATGTAATTACTACGATGAGTTACGCTGTTTGATTTAACACTTTCAGCAACACAACACATAATATACACTGGACGTAAAAGGAACTCTAAGAATGTGTGGGTGTTTCTCAGTGACGATAGACCAGTGGATACAACAAGGCGGTCTTGGCATCCCGACCAGCCAGACGGAGGACAGCAGTCGTGTGGATGCATCGGACTAACATATGATTTTTTAATGTTGGATTGCTTTTGTAGAGGATACGATTTATACTACATCTGTGAAACCATGGGTAAGTCGGAAATTAAGGTATGTTTTAAATGAATTAACTGGAGGTAGAGGACAGATGTTGAGTGGATGTACATGAATAACATCCATATTTGTTTTGTTTCTGTAGAGATTGCAATTTGTACTACATATCTGGAACCATGCGTAAGTCGGACATTTTATATGTTTTAATACAACTAGACTGGTCACCAGACCCTAAGTTGTTGATAAGACTTTATCAGCAGAGTTCTCTACTAGATTACCTTCTCCTAGTTTGAAACTTAGAACTAGACATTTAGTCGAAACAAAAATAACCAAGCCAGATTTTAGTATTTTTTTAATATTCTAGAGACGTGTGGCCAGCCTATAATACAACAAGCAAATGTAATCCAGTGCTCATTATAAAATGCCAGTAATCAGTGCAAATTAACTACATATATAATACATGGCTAATATATAACCATACAAGGATTAATGCTTGCAAAAATAAAATAAAAAAAATATGGAAAGACGAGTTGACGAGGCATTTCTAATTCATCTCTGCTTTCCGTATCGACCAGAATATAAATATTGTATTGTAAGATAAAAGTCGTGTATTGCGTTTTCCTATTACCATTAGATTGCTAGGTATCTAAAACAAAGGTATATTGCTAGATGTTAACTTGTTTCGTAATTGATGTAACATAAATAAAGTTTACATTTAGATGTTTGCTAAGTTATCTAGTTACAATGATATATGTTTGCAGCTTTAACTTGCAAATCATGGGTATGCAAATTTCAGTTAAGAAAACAGACGGGACAGTCGTAGGTCACTGTGACCTAGTTCCACGTAGGGATTTATTCTATTTTAACAATAAAACTTATTATATTATTTTGCTGAAATCTTCCATTCTACAACGATATGATATCTTGGCATCGATGTTTAATACTGTATGTTGATCTTGACATGAAATGGCGATGATGATGTCATGGGCAAGGTTACGGAGAATAATTAAGTAATATTCAGTCATACGTGTTAATTATCAACTATGTAACTTCATGTTTGTAAATGTTAAAATTAGAGTTTTTAAAGTTTGTTTTCGAATATAATCTCAAGCAACGCCTACAATGAAGGTAGCATGTAAGAATTGTGCCTGCTATCTGACCATAAAAGGCGACTAAAGTTGGTGTCTTAATCTCATCGCTACCCAGGTAAAAAGACTTGCATTATCCAGCCATTTGATAGCTTGATATTGATGCTTTGAACTGAATGTGGACCTGGTTACAATGGTTACATCCTAGGGTCACATGTTATCATCATAATAGTGTATCATAATAATTACTTACTATCTATTAAAATCATTAACTTAAAAATGATCCACCGCCGACAGAACATAAATGATACTCATCATTGGAACAACAATTGGTGTTTAATCGTGTATAAATATGTCTAATAAACACAAGAAATAATAATAAAAAATATCTTAATTTGTTTTGGTGCCTGCGCAGTGAGAACATCATTCTATATAAAACATCGTGCCACGGATGATGCAATTAATTATTTCTAATATTTTTATCTTGAAGTAAAATTAGAAGCTCAAACTTTCCAATGGTGATAATGGTGTAAAGTAAGTAACTTTTGTAACTGAAGAAAAATACCAAATCGTCTGATCCTGTTTTTGATTTGTCAGCGCTGGAGCATCTTTAAGAAATATTTAAATTTGGTGTGTGCTTGTTAATGTGGTAGGATATACACAAACCATTGTTTTAATCATCTAAATTTTCCTTGTCAAATCTTTTGATAGAAAGAGCACTTAGAGGCCGTTAAGTCGCCACCAGATAGGGTCTGTGATTTATAATGGATATTGTACTCGAATCAAAATGGGTGATATCACAGCTAGGTTTGAAGTGTGTTTAGTTTTACTGTTATTTAATTGTGTATATGTTACGGATTGTTAAAGTTTTATATGAACTATGTTAAAACGCATAAATTTACTATTATGCATTCTATTGTATTCTAGCTGGTGCCGCTCCAACCCCAACAACACCTACAACAACACCACCACCAACAATAACATCAGCAGCAACGACTTCTAAATCACTTGACTGTAAAGACGGATGGATCGAGTCGCAAGAAAAATGTTATTACGTCTCGACGAGATCGGAGGCAACCGATTGGGCTACTGCCATTGTGAGTTATACCCGAAACTACCCTTGTTCGCCCACTGTCATACTTGCTTTGTTTAATAGCGAACATATAAATATACATGAAATATTTTAGTAATGCAAGTCAACCCCTTACATGTTATTAATCTGCATGTAATTATCATAACGTGAAAAATAAATACCAAATGGAAATCTTTCATTTCAGATATTAATGTATATCTTAGCAAAATTTCACGAAAATATAATGGGAGTTTAAATTCGTATAGAGGTTCATAGAGAAATGCATGTAAAATAGTATTTGATCCATTCTTGACGAAGAATTGAGGGGGTAGAGGGGTAAAATATTGGTGACCACAGCTTATTACACTACAAATAATATTTGTGTATTAATCGTATTTCGATCAAATTCATACTGTGTTGAAGTTTAGAACTTCATGACAATGAAAGTGTAATGAAATGTACTAATTTGTCCTTACATTATATAGATCGACATCAAAATGCGCACATAAACCGCCCATCATTATTATGAGTGCAGTTTGATATTGATCTATACATCGAAATGGCGTTCAATATACTTATTAATTATTATTACAGAATCGTTGCAAGTCCATCGGAGCAAACCTGGTTGAGATCAAAACAGATAAGGAGGCCCTTTTCATCGCCCGTAATCTGCCTTCGCGTATTGGTAAAGGATATTATATACATAATATTAGCTCGTATTTTAATTTCATTTTAATCCATGTAACACCTTAGTCACAATGACAATTGCAAATTAGACAACATTAGAAAATATAACAACTTTTTTTCAAAAACTCCCTTTAGACTACTTGTTTGGTTTCAGGTGATGATGACCTGTTTTACACTGGCCGAGAGAGAAAAAGTTCATTTGATTGGTTTTTCATCAGCGATAACGAAATGGTTGATACTACGGTAAGATCCTGGGCAGTTGGAGAACCTAGTAACACAGGCTCCCAGACATGTGGGTGTGCTAAATCCGAAGACAACTTCAAGATGCACGATTGTGTCTGTATGGGGTTCAGCGTCCTCTACATCTGCGAGATCAGACGTTAGGGTTTTTTTCGTAAAAGATGGCAAAAGCAAAAATAAGGTCTTTTGTTGAAAAAACCGGCAACTTCAAAAATGACATTTTTTGTCGTAAAAAAAGGCAACTGCAAAAATGTGGTCTTTTATAGTAAACAAATAACAAATGCAAGCATGTAACTACTGTATTCAATAATAAAATTAAAAACCATATTGTTTTCTTTTAAGTCCCGTTCAATTTATTTAACCGATATCCTTATGCCATGCCGATTAAAAACAGGCCAAAGGTCCAATAAGAACTGGTATCAAAACTGTTATATTATTTTTTTATATTTGTTTTGACAAAACAAGAGCAATGAAAAAACCTTCAGTTGAAGAAGGGTCATTTGCAGAAAAGGACATTAAAATGATTGGTATCAAAATCATCATAAAACTTTTTTTATCATTTTTCTTTGGAAAAAAATACGTCGATTTCACAATTTTAGAGCTTTGCATGAATAACGTTCTGTGTCACACAAAGAAATAATATGTAACAAATATATGTCATATCTGACTCGGTCAATTCCGTATTTGCATTCATTTGTCATCCTCGATACCCCAGGGATAACTATTACTGACGTTATATCCAACCCTGGACTATCACTTAGTAAAACTAGATGCAACAAAACAGAACAGGTGATTTAGTACTTTGATGTACATCAAAAGAGCCGTATAACGGTACTCCGTGGTTGCCTGTTTGGTTTTGAAGTTCGGCGTCGCTGCTCTCTCTGTGGTCTTCAAAGAAATTCTTTGCAGACCTGTGATTGGTTCAGATTTTTTCTTCTGAGCTGCCTTCAGTTTTATTATAGTCCAAGAAGCATCCAACGTCAGTCATAGTAAACCCTGGAGTATCGGAGGTGCTTGTGTTTAGTTGTTGATCGTTTCGCCATCATGCGCAAATTGCGTCGTCTGCCTCAGAAAATTCGACATTACACTCACAGACATGCTTCTCAGTTTTTCAAAGAAGTCATGTTTCAAACCAGTTCAAAGTAATATAACAAATTTTATATTTGAGGTTTAAAGAAAGTTTATCCCCAGCCGAGCACATATCACAACATTAGACATGACTGATATGTGTGTTATCTCGTTATCTAATTTACTAACTAACATAAACAAATGCCATGCAAAATCGGAAAATTTAACCGTACTATGTTCCCTATAGGTTGTATGTATGAATTGTTTTAAACTTTTGCAATCAATATTAGAAATTCGATAACTGAATTAAATATTTATGTATCATAACGTTTCATTGGATGTATCAATTATCAAATGACAATACAAAAATATATACATTGTATATATAATATAGTCCGCTAAATCTATATACGTATATGAAAGTTTTTATTAATTAAGATCAAACTAAATCACCCCTTCAAGTAATTTGCACATGATGACTATGCTGTATGTACTATATTTTTGTATGTCAGTATCTATGTTTGGAATATGTAATTTTAAATGGTTAAACCAGTATATATATTAATTATTAATCTAAATTATCATTAAAATGGTTATCATTTCATCACAACGTCCGTTAAACCTTTCTTTTTTTGCATAAAAATAAAAAAGAGCCTTATAATATATGCAGGTCACTGTTTGTGCATACAACGACATATCACATTAATATATATATACGACGGAAATCGATATTTTTTAACATACAAACTGATATATGTAAAAAAGAAATAACGAATGATATAGAAAAGCACCACATTCTAATATGTGAATATAAGATTATCGAAAAATGCGAATAAAAGACTAAACGGAAATGTGTGTTTTCTGTTTTAATTTTGAATACTAATATCCCAAATCAATTAGAGTTGTCTCCCCTTACCCAGTCTTAGCGCGTTAGACTGTCCTTAACTTTTTGGCGTCTACAAGTTCATTATATAGTTTCCATAGATAAATGTAAGCAATCGGTGGGAAATAATATTGGATTTTCTGTTGTAATATACGATAATATAGTATATTGTATATTTAAGTATATATATAGGATCTTACATGAATGATCATTTCATATGCGATCTTATGAAATGAGTCTACGAAGTTTTTATTTTTGCGAGCCTTGGCGAGCAAAAATTAAAACTTCGAGACGAGTTTCATAAAAAACACATGAAATGAACAAATTTAAGATACTTTTTATCACAAAACTCCAAATACCTACATACCAAAGAATTTCACGTCGAAATGTGTTCCAAAATTCCAGCAAAAACCGCCATTTTGTACCGCCGTCCTCGAAATTATGACGCCACGTCATTTTTCCTGACGTCCTGTTATTGTTTCTGTCTTACGTCACAATGAATTTCCATCCAATGAAAATCACTCCAAGTCATATTACATTATTGACATATGCAAAAATATTACACGGGCGACGTCACTTGATATTAGGCGGATTATGTGATAAGTGAAAATATATTCGGATTTGAAGTGTACATAAAAGGCGCATGTCCTGGATATCCGCACGGAAATAACCTGCAAAAGAGATCAAAATACATATGATTTATCGGATGCTTTAGATGAATTATTTTGGTTATATCCTTTGGACAACCGTAACGTATTTATGCGTAATTATTCATTTGCCCCATTTCATGCACCCTTCTGGAGCCCCACTGAGACCCTTGAAAACTTAATGCTTGTAGAAAAGGAGATATTCATCCCTATATAGCATGTCAATATCGATTCGGTTATTGCATTAGAGACGTCGCAAATCACCTTTGAACATGCCCAAATAAGTCAAAATTTGATGTCTGAAATCCGGATTTTAGTGTGTGCCCAGAAACCTGTCGTTGTGAGCTTAATTATCAAGATACAGACATGCAGATGGTCTTAAATGATAGAAGAGATATCAAAGTAAGAGAAAATAGAGAGAAAGAGAAAGGGAAGGGGAAAATAGCATCGATTTCGAAAAAAAAAATAAAACAAGTCCCAAGCGCAGGTTTCTGCCTCCCATTACCCGTGCGTGGTGACCTTTAGGGGACTTCCGGTAACTGGTTTTGCTTGCTTGTAGTGTGTACTGTTTGTTATTATCGTGAAAATGGCATCAAACCGAAATCTAGATGGAAACTGCTTTTATAGATGGCATTTGTTATAACCTACTATCAAAATTGAGTCAAGTTCGAATCCTGCCGGCCGTCGAAAGGATATCATCACATATCTTCAAATTGTTGCTTCAAATATGTTTTAAAAGAAAAATGTTATTGCTCATGTTCTGCCTTTTTACATTACAGTGTTACCTCCCTTGCGGAAAGGTATACATTGTGACGTCATTATTTTGTTAACGAAACTCGTTTTTACTGAAACCTCCGACGTAAAGCTCGCAAACACATGACGTCATAATCAATACCTATCCACAAGGGCATATAAGTATGTAACACGTAAATACAGAATGTCATGTAACCAGAAATGATTTAATAAAATTACATTCGTTTAGATGAAAAAATCATTTTCGTTACCTGAAATTCAAATGAGCGACACGAATCATATAATTTGCAGCATATTTATAATCGAAATACGATTTTTTTTTTCTCTCGATTGTCAATATGAAACATATATCAAAGTTGAAAAAATATGATACTAGGCAATAATATAGGCTTATTGTGAGGAAACGTTGTGAATATCTTTTAACACGGCAAATATATGGTAGATGGTTTGGAATGTAAAAGGAGTTATCTTTCTTTAAATATTAAACTCCTCAAAGCTAGAATCAAAGAAAACCATAATGAAGGAACTTTTAAAATTTTGTTTTCCGAAATCATAATTCACTAAAAATTTAAAGAAAGAGACAAAATCATGAATGAAAAACAATGATAAGATAACGTATTTTCTAAAACTCGAATGTAAGTCCTGAGACTAAAGCTTTCGTCTCTGACTTTATCCTTAAAAATTTAAAGCTTTCTTTGCCTTCCAAATTCATCAAACTTTGTGTTTAGCAATTGTATTATTGTACTTAAAAAACCCAATTGCATCCCTAGTGGACATGTAATGGTTCTATCATTGTGTAGCTCCGTTTGCAACGGTTACTATCCAAAAATGCAAAGAATTATAGTGTGTTTTATACAAGGAGGATGAAATGTTTTTTTTCAGTATAACGCGACCATAGATGCCATAGGTTAAGGACAAGTACTAAGCGAACACATGCTTGTTCTTTGATGTTGCAATTTCCATAAATATCATTATATAAATAAAATCCAAGCTTAGACCAAAAACGGCGCAAAATGTCCCTAGCCCTTTGACAATTTGACCACCGTTGACATATTTTATGAACAATTTTTCGTTGGAATCAATAGAACGCTGTGCTTTTCACCTAAAATTATATATATTTGATAAATTAGTGTTATGTTGCTATAAAGGACATAGACCATATATAATTCATCCTATTTTAATACATATAGTATTGTATGTAATTCCTCCTTGGATTAAATTGTCTAAAAATATGTTGCTTTCAGTGGTATTATGCAATGATATTTGTTTCTTTTTCTGAATGAAACAACCCTTTGTTAAAGCAGCTGCTTGTTTCTTGATTCTTCGACTATTTCATTAAGGAAGGCTACACAACCAAAGTACAGAACAAAACACCAAAATCACACTGATTCAAAATAAATAAAGATGTTTGAATTATGAAATTCTAAAGAGCTAAATTATTTTTAAAAAAAAACTCCCAACAAAAAGGCAGATAAAGGGGGCAAGGTAAAATAGGTCACTTATTGAAATATTATTCGAATAGTTGACGACTATTGACCTCCATTGTCAAGAAACAAGTATTTCAGTTGCAGGTAAGGGATGGAATAGAGAAACTAAAAGGAAGAAAGAGGAAACAGTATTTTAAGAAGATTTCATAGTATTTAAGGATTAACTTTGACAATTGTTTAATATTAGGTAGTCTTAATAAACCTCTAAATAAACACGAATAATGAGAGTACACACATATTTTTATGTTAAATATCTGTAACTAAATGATTTCCCCTTTTAATTCACTTAAACAAAATAATCATTTTTTTAAAATCTAAATTCATTTTAAGGCTTTTTTATGAAATTTATCACACCCTTATCCCAGTTAATTGTAATCAACTTTACAAACGGCAACGCCATTTTGTCTTTTATTGGCGGATAGAGTAATTTTTAAGACAATGAACATGCTCATTACAAGCAAAATTGCATTATTGATATTTTGAAAACACACAATCTCCGATACATGATCTTTATTAACATCTCACGTGTCGCCAGCAAACATAGTACATTATTGTATATTTGAGATCCGACTTTTCCCAGGCCCTTAGCAACCGAATAATTTCCTGACAGGTCCGACGAAAATGCCATGGAGACCCGTGACTACATGGATACGATAACACTAAATGTGTGGTCAATAAAACCGTCACAGTATGACAGTGTTAAGGTGTGGTCAGCTATTAGGGATGACGTTTTAATCACATGCACGGACACTGGTCATTTTGGACGACATTTTATGATGACACTTAAGTAACGAAGTAACCGGTGGGTTGAGTGGTCATTTCAATACCGTTATAAATTTTTAGTTTATGATTGCCGCGCAGACTGACCACTTTAGTTTATCCCTATACTGTGTAGTGGACACTTTAAATTTGACCATATGAAGCATGTAATGAGTTAAATCTGATAACAGTTTAAATTAGGTGTCATGATCGCTAAGGTTATGGTTGAAGGAAAGCCATTTCCGCGAAACTAAGATTGCTATTTAAACGTTATGCATGCCAAACGAGAGCCAACGTCTATCATTGTTCTCATATTAAATTAGAATTGTTATCGGATTTATAACTTGCCATTCTTAATAATGTAAACGTTCTATTTTCGTGCAGTCAAATTCTATCAGCGCAAAAGAAAAAGAAAAAGAAAAGAAAAAAACCAACTGTGAATCGTGATGTTAATTATGATTTAATACCACGACGGATATTAATTCTTGCTGTGGTTCAATACAGGATATAAATGTACCCTTTTACAAATTTATTTTTGCGCATCATATAATGCTTCAAAGATAGAGCGAAAAAGGTCTAAAATAATGCTGCCACCCAAAACAAAATTACAGTGGATATGAACATCATGTAGTGCAATTCGATGAGTCAATACAGAAAAAAACCTTGCTACGCAATGTAACGCTGTACCCAAATGAGTACATCAAAGACAGTGAGAAAAGCGCTACAATAAATTTACCCCAAACATAAACACTTTTACAGTAACAATATTGATCTGGTGATTGGTCTCCTTTCTACTGTTGCAAGTTAAGAAATGTTTTTGTGATCGGCTTTTCAAAACAAGTTTATGATGTGGCGCATTCGAAGGGGTCAGGGTGATGGAAAAAACAGTCCATGTGTTGCTCAGCTTTGTAAAGGTTTTTAAGTGTTGCGTTTTACAAACACATTATTTACTTGTGAAAGAACATTTGTTACCCATGCAGCAATGGACATACAATATGGTAAGCTTATGAACAAAAATTTATCTATAATTTTGTATGTACAACTCTGTTTTATCAAAAGTAGGATGTTGTAATCAGCAGATTAATATATAATTATCGATGAGGGGAGACTGAAGATTTGCGCTTGCAATGCGTTATCTCGAAATCAAAATAAAGATGGTTCATTACTAAATACTTACTGAGAAAGCTTCTGTGATAGATTACAGACAAAGCATTTAATGATACTTCACACGGAAAATGTAAGTAAATGACCGAAATGAATCATACTTTGTATTGTATTACATTGGCTGTGTTCTCCGCCATCATGCATAAAATTATGTTGTTACATGTATGTTCATTGTGATCATATGTGCTATTTGCATACGGAATTAACAAATTGAATCGAATTAAAAATGCATTCGTAAAGATTAATAGTATTATATCTACAGTGTATTTACAATTTGTGATTTAATGTCATTTTTTATCAATAAACATTTACTTTTTATATAACAGACTTGGATGATTTAATTTATTGTAGAAGTAATTATAAAATATTAAATGTGTGTCTCTAGTTATTTCCCGTTGTATCATCGTTTTATTGTTTAACGGAAATATGCATGTGAAGAATTTTCACGGCTCCATTCTGTAGATTTCGTGCATAATAAATTCTAATTAGCACGTCAAAATGTTGCTTTCTGCGCCATTAATATGAACCTTTGCGTTCTTTCCGTGTGAACAGAGAGGCGGAGTATATGCTGTAAGACCGTTCTCGGCGCCAACCAATCTGACAGACCGACCGATATACTCCATATTCTGTGATAATTGGTCCTGTACGCCTGTGTCCAGCCTCGTACGTCGACTCAAGGATCTAAATTAGACGGAATTGCTAAAGTATAATACCAATTAATTTCCGAGCGAAACACCTTTGTAATCAGAGGTCATTGTTCTAAGGCTATCCTGAAACGGCGGTGTCAAATAAGTATTGTGTTTCTTTCTTAATGGGTGAGAATTATTGTTATCTTTATGTTAACATAACGCTTTAAATTATCGCTTGGTTAATGGCGACAGCGCCGAGCCTGAAGAACAACAGTCGTTGTCGGAGATTACCTTACTAAACTGCAAGCAAACGTTCTTTTGTGGTTACAAATTTCGCGATTTCCGTTTAAATGAATTTTGCGGTGTCTAATTTTTACAGAGACAAAATTAAAAAAAAATCTTTCAAATATCAACGATGAAAATATTTATTAAACTGTTGTGACTTGTTTATTACTGACAGCTATTGTACACTTTTGTATATTTGATAATTAAGTAACCATTGTAAAGTATTCACATGAAAGCGAAAACCATAAGAGAAAAATGTTTCAAAGGTAAGAGAAACCATTTCCGCCAGTCTATAGGACATTGAAAATGCTAAATTGAAATTATCAAAATTGATAGAGCCGCTAATCAACAATTTAGAGTGTGAAATTTTGTATGAGTCAGACAACGCAAAAATAGACACGTTTTCTAGAAGAATATATCAAGTCTTGCAACCGATACAACATTTTCTTCATGTCTTGTGGTTCTATTTATAACAATACTGCAATACTATTTTTCGTGATGTTTTTATGTCAAATGATATTTGCGTTAGTCTTGACATGGTTTCACGAATTTTAGATTATATTTTCAGCAACTTTTACAATTTATAACATGTTTTCAATCTAATCTTATTATACATTTTCTTCGTGGCGTCCGTTTTATAGCAGCATTATTTTTCCGAGATTTTTGTATGTGAAAATGGTATTAGCTTTAATCTTGATATAGATTCACGAATTTGAGAATACATTTTGCAGTACATAGGCGTGAATCGTTAACGGTTCCCAACAAAGGAAATCTGATACATAGTTCGCGGTGCCTGTTGTGACCAGTACGTATTGTAGTAAATACATATTGACGTACAGCATCAATCTCTCTACAATAAAGATAGATGACTACATCTCCATACACTTTTATAGAGGAAATCCATAACACTAAAGGCTATGTCCTAACCGCCAGGAACCGTGTGAGGTTTTGGTAACTCTTCATTTGATGTCTTTTGAGATTGATTTGTTTGTACACTATGGAAGAGTTGATTCAGACTCTTCCATTGTTCTCTTCGTGTTTTGCATGTCCCTCGCTGTTCTTGTTGAATAAACATTGTCGTGTTCTTTATATCATGTTAAATCTAACACTTTAGGCTGACGTCGCCTGCTTTTAAGACTACATTATTTTGTAGTTGGCTTATGAGTGTTGCTCATGCACAATGGAATAATTGAATCGCCTTCCCCCAATGTTGTTCTTGTTTATTATTTCTCTCTAACTAAATATGATATAGTTGATTTGAGAGCGTTGTTTTTGTACTCTGGACGAATTGAATAAATTTCTTTATCTTTATTCTTGTTTAATATTCACTCTAATTGATATATTGGTCTTTTGAACATTGTTTATGCACGACTGAAGAATTGAATCAGTTTTTGTCATTGCTGTTCATGTTAAGTATTTCTCTCTTTCTATTTGACTGCATTATTGGCTAAATGTGTTCTCTTTATATAATTTTAAATCTGTCTCTTAAGGCTGTCGTCTCCTGCTTTTATGACTACTCTTACGTCTCTAGGTTCAATGTGAAAGAAAATCTGCATTTTACTCATCCTCATATTCATCCTCCTAGTTGTGATGCAGTCGACATTGTTCGCATGATTTCTGACTTCCACATTCCAAGAATCAAGCCAGTGTGTTCCACATCTGTATCTCAAACCTGGAAAAGATCTTTGAATATATTTTAAGTTGTATTTTGACGCATTTTTTGCACATTTTATATCCCAAAGCAGAAACAAAGAAATGACAAAACTGATTTTTGATGTAAACATTTTCCCATCATATGCTTTGAACATCTTTGATAAAATTCTTGTTTTCTTCTCTTCTGTATAAGAATATATATTTCTTATTTCTCTGCCATCAGTGTTTAGGGTACAGTAACTGCAGTTACTGTATTCCGGTTACGCAATTTGTCTGTTTAATTTTATGTTTCAACATACATACAAAATGCGTAATCATATGAATAAAATATGCTTGGATAACAATAGGAATCCAAAAACACACAGATTGAATTCAATAAAAGAATGTTAATATTTTGTATATAAATGTTGCATTTGAAATACACGTAGGTGGTGTAATTTAGCGAAGTGCTAACATATACTGCATAGCCCTATGTCAATGTTATTTCTAACTAACACGTGCGCGCGCGATTTTAATTAAGTTTCCTTAAATTTCACGGCACCCTGTTGCACGTGGACATATGCGTGTGTTTGTTTAGGATAGATTCTATGAAGATTGGCCAGAACTCTTTGCTTATAGAAACAGTTCGATTGACATTAATTGGGTTTTTCAGTTAAATCTGCCGTGGAAGTGTGCGTATTTCCCTATTTTGTGACTTCTAGGGTTCGGATGATATCTAGAGATTAAGAACCATCACATGTACTTTACGTGTAGGAATATGATGCAATGAACTATTCTTACATTTATATCAATTTTTGTGGATGTTTATTTTCCCTTTTTACCAAATGCATTGCAACTATTGTTTGTGATAATATATAAAATAATCTATATGCTAAATGGTATGCCCGTTATACGTATAATGTGAACGAGTGGGGTGTGCTGTTCGGTGTCTTCGCCGACAAGCTTCAGTGAGATAACATTATGAAAAGGGCCTCCATTCCAAAGAGCCAAAGCATAAATATACAACAGATCTTCACACACGCATCAAACAAAAGTTAAAACGTCATTATCTATGACGCATATAATAATATACGGTGTTCGCTTTGCATTTCCACTTGACTAAATCGCTGATTAAGGCGTTCGAATACTGAGTGAATATGCTCTGGTTATATGCAATAATAAATTAATCATGTTACAACCTTATTTAACAAAGAGCATAGAGGTTAAACCCTAGCATTTTTTTAGTATAATGGAGTAAAAAGTGGTGTGTTTTGATCACTATATGAGATACAATACTATCGAATATATGTTTCTATATGTTTGAGCTTTATTAAACATCTTTTGTAAATATGTAAAAATATCTATTGCTATTTCTATATGAAACATGCTTGGATGAAATAAAAATGCTGTTAAACTAATATTGCTGATATTTCTACGATATTCACTAACGTGTTAAAACAAGGATCAAACCACATATATTTACAGTCATAATTGTCAGTGTTAGTAACACATTTTCGACATCAAATATCGCACTGTTCCTGATAAACAAACCCTTAATCCATTTCAATTCCATATTTTCATTCCTATAATTCCCGGAGAGAGATCTAAAGAAAATCACATGTTTAGAGATTAAAGTCATAATTCAAAACATTTAAACGACTTAGATTTGTCCCAACAGGAGGGACGCTTGTCAATAGCCTCTAACCCCATCAATAATTCGCTAACTAGCTGTATGGACGGGCGATGTTATTTTGGTATGAGTGAGAGGTTAAGATCAGAAGTCCTGGTCAGGCGATATGTCCATTCTCCGGCCAATAACAGCTGGGGGTCAAGCTAGGTAATGTATGACCCGTAGTTATCAAAATATTTATCATAGTAATTGGACATACCTCGTCTTTGAAGCTATAAGCCAAATGTATATACATATATATCAGAACTATATAATTCACACTGAAATTGAGTGCAATCAGAAAGATTTTTTCTACTGACATTGGCATTGATAAAACATTTGATTTACAAAAATAACGACTTTTGTTGTTGCGTTATCAAATAGTTCAGCAAAAATGGAAACAGTGATATTAGTATTTTTAATTTATCACTGATACAAAAACCACTCTCATGTTAAGACACGTTAATATGAATGGCTAGTTCTACTCGGCCTACCAAACAGCTGTCGGCTAGTGTAATTTAGTTTCGGTTTTGACGAATTTAACATCGATTTTGATCTTTATGATCCACTCTTCTTATTCATACTTTATTATTATCATATGCATTTTGTATAGTAATTCTTATTGATATGAATCTTTACCTTTGCTTTATACAGAATTATAGTCTAATTAACTCTTTCAATAAAAAGGACAATATATAGTTTGTGCTAACTTTTGGCCCCCAACCTTCAAACCTATTGTTTAGTTATTTAATTTCAAATAGCGATAATATCCCTGAAAAACTGACATTGAAGCTGTAGTTGCTATGACAATCATTTTGAACATGTATTCATTTTACAAATGTGAAAATTCTGTCAACATTACTCATTTTCTACCGAGTTTGATAGTGCTCATCAAATGGATATATTCCACAAACATGCATTTCTCATTTGTTATCCATTTGTTTGTATCATTTTATTTTCTTCGAGCTGCCTCATACGATCATTCGATCTTGTTAACGCTGCCTCATTTGATTGTTCCTGTTCGAACTCTTTTAACAAATATAAATAAATTATCTACCATCATTATAGAAACGTCATATTTTTGCTTATTCGTTACGCTGCATGTTGTGCTGACGTCATGTGTATTGTGTAGCCCTTGTGAGCTGTTACACGCCCCATTGTCTAAGATAGAGTTGTCTTTCCCTAACAAAACCGGGAAAATAAGTATTCTAACCCCCAAATAGCCAACGTTTCTAACAACATTGGATATATAACTAAAAAAAAAAGTTTTTCGCTTCTGATAAAGAAAAAAACCATATATCTTAGCCACTTTTCAGTTTATGATGATAAAATCGATTGTTTAACATAGATGAATATTAAAATGGAGTAATAAGTTTTGCTGATTTATTAACACATTATGATATTTTATATCCTGGATTTAGTCCATTTCATTTACTTAGCATTATGTTGAATAACGTTTCTAATATATCTAAATAAGAAAAAGAAATGCCAAGTACAACAAGCGATGAAACAAAATAAACTTTGGAAAGCACTAGTTACCACCCAGCTCGACCACCTGTCGACTCCAAAATCAACCGGTTATGTATAAAATGACTTTCACTTGGGAAAATTCTAGTTTTATTTGACGTCTACCAAGCATCGCTTATTACAACCTGTTTCAGTTCCCATCTAATATTTTTTGCAGACTGCCATTTGCCTGTACTACCACCCCTATATTACATTATAAAACAAGTTAATATAATACACGGACGAGTTCATCTGGCCCAAAATGGGGAAGGCAGGATTCTATATCCCCGTAATTCGGACCCAGACACTTTTCCGCTGTTGTTGGTGTAGTCTGGTTGATATTATACAGATGCTCATCCCCATATAATCCCTGATTGCTGTTCCATCCAGTCATATAATGAAGACTTGTGGTTTCAAGTGATCGTATTAAAACCCACTAGCACAATTAAATTTACAAATTTAAGCTAATAAAATACGCATCTGGCAGATGTGTTTTCAGTTCTAAATTTAGCTTGCTGAATAAAGCATGCTCTAAATCAGATTGAGGTCATTGCGTTTTATTTCGTCGCGTCATTTTAAATCTTAACGTTATATTATACTTTTCATTTGTTTTCCTTCTGTGTATGTGTGGGAGGGTGGGTAGGGGGTATTTTATTTAATGTATGAACAACTACTATATAAAAAGACCACTTAATTGGCTTTACCACAGGACTATGAGATTACCAGAATAAATGGACAAAATAAAGAAAGTTTACAAAACATACAGAGAAATACGAAAATTGGGAAAAATATAAGAAAAGAAAATTAAAAAAAAAACAAAAAAAAAAAAAAAAAAAAACATGCTCCATACGTTATATATTCATTTAAAAACATATCTTTTCAAATAATGTAAAATTCATGACACCTGTGGTATACTGTACTTATTTTCAGATTTTCATGCGCAACGACAGTTTCACACTTTTAAATTTGTGACAAATTTTCATTGATTTAAATTTGTGATTTACCGGTAAAGATTTACAGTATCTGTATATATTGCTATTTGATATTCTTCAACATAAAGTTATATGTGGCGTATTTGGGCGAAAATATGAGATCTATTTCATTTGGTTTTATTCAGGGTTTTTTTTTGTGGCGATTTATTTTCACGCATTCTAATCGTTCCCTTAATACACAAAAATATGTCGATTTACAGTATCTGTATATATTGCTATTTGATATTCTTCAACATAAAGTTATATGTGGCGTATTTGGGCGAAAATATGACATGTTATTATTTCTTCATTAATCTATTGAAAACCATACGATTTGATGAATTAAGTTGTGGACATCATTCAAATGGCTTCAGATGCCTTATTAACGTTAGTTACGACAGGGAAATTATGTACTGTGAAATTGTTGTTTTTATGCCTTTTTATGTTTAGATGGAAAGATACCTGCATAAGTCAAATACTAATAACACTGTAAAAATGTTAAGAAATTGTAGACCACAATTTGACTTCGTGGTCTGACCCTATATACTCATTGCACTTCAATTCAGATATAGATATAATTATTTTTGGCGGTACTGCCAAAAAGTCATTTACAGCCCTTATTTGTAATTGTAAATTAAAACCTATGCATTGAAAGTACTGCAATTTTCAAAATGTTGGTAACTTTTGGTAATAAATAATGTATTCAAAGCTCATCTTGATTCATGAGTATGAAAAACACGACATTCATGACTTTATGCGTTCATTCTGTTAACGCAATATGCAGAACCAGTTGTGGACTATTAATTGTTTGTAGAATGCATACTTTGTTTAATGTTCTGAAACACTACTCACCGACGTATAAACAGTTGAAGAAAGGTGTTGTTATTTACATACATGGGGTATATATAGCACAGTAAGACATTTGATATTGAAATTTATAAATGAAATATTACAGAATACCATGACCATTTCTTGGCAATATCATCATTGGAATTAGCAAAGTTATTTAAAACGTTCTCTTGCTTTGCAAATATCTTCAAGTTATCTGAGAGCGAAATATTTTTATGAATATTTATAGTGCTGATTTAGATGTGAGGACAGAATAATACTGAGCAAATTAGAAATAAAAACATTGAAAATATTGATAATGAAACGACTTCGTTCTGCTTTTCTATTTTTCGAAAAAGAATAAAGTTATAAATAGTTATAAAAGTCAAAGGCAATAGAAAAAAAAGCATAGAAAAAAGTTGACATGGGGCGGTTACTTTGGTCCACGACACGAAAGTGAAGCCGCCATGAATTAATGACAATAGAATGTAGTAAGCATTGGAAGTTCAGTATTGATAACGTGCACGTGGTCAGGTAACCATGACGACAGAAGAAATTAGCGAATAACGAGGACGAATAGTTTAGTTCCTTGACAGCATTTTTATGTTTCCATATTGGTAACGGAGTCAGGCACCAATAAAGACAGAAGACAGGAGGGAATAAGGAGGACGAATAAGGTGGTCTCTGGTCACGTGTACTTTGGTTCAATGAAACCAGGTTTTATTTTACAGTATTCATAGCACCATCAGCCTACACAGATGGCACATACATACCTTACATTGCATCTGGTGTAACGAGCTCCAAAGTCTTTATCTTCTCAGGTTTTGTCAGCTTTTCCTTCCTCAAAAAGCGACAGAGCTTCATCCAACATGTCCAAAATTTATCAATTACACCAATGAGATTGCAATATTTTGAAAGTGATTTCGATATAGAAAGATTTAGTCGGATCCTTTGCGGAGTTAGCATGCATCTGGATGAAAATTTATATTTGTTAGCCAAGGGAAAGTAAGCTTATTCTTTTTTGTTCTGTTGTATGTTTTGATATTTTAGAGTATTACATCACAGTGTTCGAGCCAAACAACATGTGATTATCTGATATGCTGAACTAAAAAATAATATGGCGACTACTCTTTCATCGTTTTGACACGTTATATGCCCCGTAAACTGTAAATGACAAAATTGCAACGTGAAAATCGTATGAAAATATTTTAAATAGAAAAAATGTGGTATTTTGAGGAAAAGTAATTTCACAAGCTCGTCAACTCATTATCAGTTCTAGAGATATCCTTTATCGTACTTTTAAAGCGTGCTGTGCTTGAAGATATCTTGCAAAATACGACAAAAATATAATTCTTTAAAGATGATTCCAGAGAACAATTTTACGCATATGAATGCCATGTAGTATGAGATTAATGAAGAAAACGTGGTCAATATCCTGGTACGAGATAGCCGACATTTGGAACAAATCCACGTGAGTTATGAACAATTATTGACATATGAAGCATTTCGTATTGACCGATAAAGTATTTCTTATTGACGGATAAAGTATTTCGTATTGACGGATAAAGTATTTCTTATTGACGGATAAAGTATTTCTTATTGACGGATAAAGCATTTCTTATTGACGGATAAAGCATTTCTTATTGAAGAATAACGTATTTCTTATTGACGGATAAAGTATTTCTTATTGACAGATAAAGTATTTCTTATTGACGGATAAAGTATTTCTTATTGACGGATAAAGTACTTCTTATTGACGGATAAAGTATTTCTTATTGACGGATAAAGTATTTCTTATTGACGGATAAAGCATTTCTTATTGACGAATAACGTATTTCTTATTGACGGATAAAGTATTTCTTATTGACAGATAAAGTATTTCTTATTGACGAATAACGTATTTCTTATTGACGGATAAAGTATTTCTTATTGACGGATAAAGTATTTCTTATTGACAGATAAAGCATTTCTTATTGACGGATAAAGTATTTCTTATTGACGGATAAAGTATTTCTTATTGACGGATAAAGTACTTCTTATTGACGGATAAAGTATTTCTTATTGACGGATAAAGTATTTCTTATTGACAGATAAAGCATTTCTTATTGACGAATAACGTATTTCTTATTGACGGATAAAGTATTTCTTATTGACAGATAAAGTATTTCTTATTGACGAATAACGTATTTCTTATTGACGGATAAAGTATTTCTTATTGACAGATAAAGCATTTCTTATTGACGGATAAAGCACTTCTTATTGACGGATAAAGCATTTCGTATTGACGAATAAAGTATTTCTTATTGACGGATAAAGCATTTCTTATTGACGGATAAAGCAAGTTTCAGGGTAACCTAATATTACGTGCGTATTGCTGAATAATATCACGGCCATTTGGAATTAGTTACAGGGTCATTGAATTGGAAAAAAAAGTTTGCTACATCTATATATATGTCTGCTAATGTGGTACAGTCAAACCTGTCTATGAAGCCCACCAAAGACATAATGAAAACACTATCTTTGTGGACATGTGCTAATGTACCTGTATAATGATCATGAATAGAAAATAGACATCACCCCATTATACCCTACCATAATAGCTGTGTACTGAAACGCATGATTTAGGGGACGTTGACACCTACCAAAATACGTTGACGTCGTTTTCATGATTTTATGAGTAAAATTATAGCATATGCCAAATGTGATTTCATTCACCGTCTGGCATTGTGAAAACTAACGAAGGAGTGGTCAAGATCTAACCACTAATATTTGTATTTATGAGCGTAGCCTAGCGGAGAGAATTGGTACTAAGGCAGGTAATCCAGTATAAGGAATTACTTTAAAGTTATTCGCACGCGGAAATCAGTTGGTTTATAATAACAAAGGACATATTCGTGTTTAATAACAAAGGACATGGGGAAATAATTGTTTGAAACTAGACTATACAAATGAAATGAATTATACATTTTATATATAATTTGAAATCTCAAAATATCACGAATAATTTAGAGCATTTACCAAACACTTGGTATAACGCCATAGCAATGAATACTATTTTTATGTTTTCGGAGCGAAGCCTTGAAGTGAGTAGAAAAACTACGGCAGGCAATCCAGTTTAAGTAATCCCTTAGAGTTGAGACCGCGAAATGTAATTGAAGTGAATAAGTCGTTTAAAAGAAAAGCGCGGGAATTTTGTCGCTATGACAATAAGTCGATCTAAATCAAACTCTGGTATAACCCAGTACCAGTATAAACCAATAAGCGTCAGTCGATTTCGATCACCTCTTTCGCATTTTTTTTTCTGATGGCACACCGTGAAGGAATTACATTTGGATTGCGATATAATTTTTATTATAATAATATACCTTAAAAACGACGTCAACGTTCATGGTAGGTGTCGACTCCCCTTAAATCATGCTTTTACATTACACAACTATTATAGTAGCGTATTGGTAGTGGGGTGATGACCATTTGCATTATTTCTTGATCGTTATACAGTTACAGTAAAACAGTAAAACCTGTCTATAAAGACCACCTAAGTTACAAAAATAAAATGTTTTAAGGTTACGTGGTCTTCAACACAGGTAGATAAGAGTTAGACTTGTTAATTACTGTATATGGACCATCGGCCTCATAATGCAGGTAGTCTTTTTACAGAGGTGATCGCTAAGGAAGGCTTTATTGTTTGCCAAAGAACACCATATTTTGTAGTCCTATGTTGACCAGCGAACACCTTCAACTAAATTTGAGATATTGACACCGTAGTAACATAAAGGACAACAAAACCAGTTGTGTGACTCTTGGTCTATTCGGACGTCGAGCTCAAGATCTACGGCACCCAATCGCCGAGCCAAACATTTTGGCTTACACTTCTGCGCCACATCCATGTTGGAGAAAAATACGTTCCAATGACAAAATGATGGTCCTCCTGGTATGTTGATACGATCACAGAGATAAATCCGCTGTAGGAGTGAAACTTGATTATGAATTAAACGCAAACAAGTATTGATATCGTAACGGAGTACAGTTTCGTCAGGAAAAAAATCATAGCATCAGCCTTCAGTAAATGATAGTTTGAAATTTCCTTGAAATACATGCGTTATCACTGTTCGAAGGTGAATGTCTTGTTAGCTGGTAGTACGTTTGTAATTTTTAAAGAACTTATTTGAGTAATATTGCATTATATAGAGGAAATAAAAATACCATGAAGTGCATTTAAGTAAATAATGGCCAATTGAGAGTTAAGCAATTTTCGAATTTACAAATTAAAGTCTCACAAAACTTGGACGAGAAAGGAGTCGGGGATGCTACATAAACCTGTTTTATGCTTTGTGGTATACTGAATGTAATTGTACACTTAAAGAAGAGTCACCGTGAAACCTTTGTGTAGAGGTCAGGCAATATAAACACAAGTACATCCCATTATCATCCGGATCCTATTTCTCTTGTTTCAAGTAGGGAAGACGTATTTGTGTGCAGACCACGCAGTCAGTCAATTAGATGCAATAAAATGTTTTGTTACCGACGATGGTTAAACTAAAAGTATTGTTTATATAGATCAACATAGTAAAAAGCCTAGATAGATTTTGTTTATTAAAGCAATATATAGATAGTGAAAGTTAAGTATTTATAAACTTATTTTTTATGACGAATTGAAGATATTTAAAATGTATACGTTTATAGGTTTCAAATGAATAAAAGAACAGTTAATGCTTTGCTTATGAATTTATGTTTATATACGCGCAAAAAACCATTGTTAAGCTTACAGTATATCCAGAGAAGATGTTTAAAGATTTACAAATGCCCAATTTAACGTCAAAACAAACTCACTTTAGGAGTAGACGTCATAATGAGATTATGGCCGTTCACACACGAAAATCGTTTTTGTATCTGCGCTATTTTACGCTGCCATTGACGGAAAAAGGATATGTAAGTCATGAATGAATTTACATCAAAGAAATATCGTTAGATTTGATAGGTTATTTCTTACTGGCTCATGTCGATGGATTTCCCCTAGTTTTAACATGTTCGTATCCTCAAACCGTGTATAGTTCTTTTACGGTTCACATATTCAAAAACATTCCGCTATATTGTAGTCTCTTATAGTATACTTCAAATTCGGTAGATGTAACGATTGGGTTGGATTTAGCTAAAACAGACGATACATTTAAAATAAAGAGTAAAATAAATACTATAATACAATATATAATAAAATATATGTCTTTTGATTTAAAAAGATGGAAAAATAACAGAAAACCTAAATTTATTAAACTATTTTTTTGTTCAAAATCTGTTATTGTTAATGTTTTTATTTGGACATTTTGTTTCGATATATTGATGATGATGTAGCATGTTATTCTCATTAGTTTATTTGGTTTTAATGTACATATCATCATTATATATATCAATACTATTATTGTATTAATTTGGTTCTCACATTTTTCCTCGTGAGAATAAATAATGTTGAGAGTTTTTCTGAGATATTTCTCTAAGCTAAAGAAGCAAAGCAGTAGCTAATGCTGATGACTTTTCAGGTTTAATAATTAATATATAATTATGAAATTATGTTTTTTAATATCTTAATGTAATGAATACTAAAAATTGTTCAAATGGAGTTGTGTAATTTCGAATATTGGCGTGTATAAAAAAGTGAAGAAAACATATTTGAAATATTTTGCGTAGTTATTATAAAAGTTGAAATATTTATTGCTCATACTTATAAATACATCTATCACGTACGTCGTTTTGGATTTAATGTTATTCTGTCTGTAATCATATATTTCAGACACTATCAAAATCTTAGTGAAATTAATTTCATTCACGCATTACTTTAAAAAGTGGTAACATGTATAAAAGATATCTATTTTAATCAAATATGCTCTGAAAGTTTAAAGAAAATGACTTTTAGTTTTTATAACATGTTTATTCAATGAAGTATGATCTAAAATTTAAAAGCAAATAACTTTAAGTTTTTTTTATAAAATGATTATTTTAATATTTTATAATCTTAAATGCAAAAGAATATGGTTATCTTTCTTTGTTGTGCAAATCTATCAGAATCCCCATGTATCTTAATATACGACTTTAGACAGCTAAGAGAATATATCATTAATATATGTTTGGATTGTCTGCCATATAATATTATACGATTTGCTTGCTCTTGTGTGGGCCAGATGGAGTATATCTATACTGGCATCCTACGTGTAAGACATGCACAAGTTGATGTATTTCTCAAATAATACTAATGTATGGTACATTCCTCGCCGGGTTCGTGGATTTAAGCAAGACTTATTGATAAGGCTTGGGGTCGTGGAAAGAATTTATAAGGAGACAGAATGGCGTTTTGTTTGTACAAGAATTGATATATCATATTTTATAAACTAAAATATCTTGGGAGAGTCTCGAGCAACGGTATAGTGTTGATCTGTAAGAGAAGATGTTGCGAATATTTTTTAATGAATATTTTTAGTTCATCAGCCCTAGATTTTGTAATGGTTGCAAAGACATTTGTTTCTTTTTTATTTCCCCAAAAACAGAAATGACAATGACTCACACAAACATATTACCACCCTCACATATGATATATAAAAATCGTTTATTTCTGTGGTGAAAATATATCGCAATGTTAAGGGTCAGTGACGTGTCACCGAAAACTAGATTCGAAGCACAAAAAACTTATGAATCATGGTAATCTATTTATCTAGCAGATAATTTTGTTGGTCTTGTTGTTGCATGAACAGATTGTGATATAATACTGTAGCAAAGTTAAATAAAGAATTAAGGATATACTATTTATATTGATAATGAAATAGAAATATACACTGTATTTAGCTCTGAAATTATTTTACTCAAAATTTGAGCTTATTGAATTGTGCATTATCCCTAACGACCGCATGGTTAAAAATTCTCTGGCCATAAACCTCAGGGTAACAAATTCGAAACCCGTATACAAGATGTCACATACTGATCCACGTAGGTCGGTGGTTTTTCGCTGAGCATTTCGTCATTCATCTATCCCCTAAACCTTTCACAGTCTGAGAATAGGCTCTTGATAAAGAGATGGTGATGATTTTGTCCGAGTTCTCGAGTTTCCTTTACTTACTTCGGAATATGTCACGTCCTTCAACAGTTATAAACCCTTTTTGTTATAAGACAAAAATGTCTGAATCTGGACTACAAATTTATGCTGTATCTGGCATCGATATTGTTAGATAATCTGAAAAAAAGTCAAACAATCTTTAGAAGAAGCCAGCTTACTTGATGGCATATTCAAATGATCGATATCAACGAAATTCCTCGAATTAATCAGGGTATTCGGGTTACATATGTTCGATTTAACACTTCTTTCAGAATTTTTTTTTATCTTAGATGAATGCATGTTTGATTTGTAAGTGTTTCAACGAGTATGCCGTTCTCTTTAATACGCGATGAATTGTTTCATCATTATGTTTTTTTTCTTAAGCATGTCATGACAGTTTAAAGATTGATTCTGATTTTGCACCAAATTTTTGTTCTCTGCAAATGTAATTTTATTGTAACTTTGTTTGGTTTTATAAGTAACTTGCAATATAAGTGATTAATTATTAAACAGTCTTTTTATTTCAATAGAGTTCCTATAAGAGATAAATATTTTGTTAACTTATACTTAACAAATTATCAAAAAAGCTCATATTTTTGAAACCCATAACCATACACATAACAGAATAGTAAACAGTTCTGACAGGAATGTCAAAATGACGCAAAAATAGGGAAAATCATTTCTTTAAGTATCAAGAAATTTATCGAATAGGGTATATTTTTAATAACCCTAGGTTATAACTTTTTTTCTGATATTTATATATTATTATCTGCTTAATGAAATTTATTGAAGTGAGATTTCTTTGTCAATGCTAATATATAATTATATCTTCGTATATGTACTTTCTTTCTAACTCATTCATGTTTGAGTACAATACATTATACGTAGCTGCTTCGAAGCCTGTTAAACGATGGTTATGGAAAACAACACTAAGTAAATGTTTTGGAATAAAAATAAATCAGCAAATTATTGGTATCGTCCAAATAAGTCTTCTCTGGAACATCTACGTTAGAAGCCCATTGAAAAATCTCTTAGTTAATAACAAAGTCAATACTATATTTTTTTTAAATTTTTATTTTCATGATTTATTTTAATATATTCATGGTTTAATTTACATATTCATGAATATCTATATCAAAACATATACATTTCATGAAATGAAATCAGGACTCATATCAGATATACAAGGCAGATTCTTCATACGACTTTCTCGTGTATGGCACATAATACTGGAGTTTTCAAATACATTAAAAGTCCATTAAGTAACTGGAAAATATACAAAACAGACTATCCCGAACTGGCAAGAGATTATAAGTTCTAATAATAACTTGTAATATTAGGTTTTGTTATAACCATTTTTGGCAAACTTAATGCCATATGTAAAATATATTGATAAGGCATACCTTTTCTTTTTTATACATTGCAACAGAACGCTATGGTGTTACAAATGTATATATTTGTCCGTACCATTTTCCCAACATTATACAATTAATGACTTGCATGATGTTTCAATAAGCTGACTCAGCTCTTTTGAAGATACTTAAAAGAGTCGTTAATTAAAGTTCATATTGAATAATACAAAACAACTATGTTCATTTTCATAAACTATAATTTCACACATAGATACTACTATGGCACTAATACTCAGTTATAAAAATAAATATCATACACACTCTCATACTTTTACATAGATAATCTTATATACTTTACCCATAAATAATTGTGTGATAATAAGGACTCGTTGTAAACATATAAGGCACAAGAAAATCTGATGGAGGACCTGGTCCCAGGACCATGAAATACTCTAACTTAGACTTAAGTTTATGCTTAGCCTATAGAAAAAAATCACATTACGTTTTGTAAAGTCATCTGTAATTGGCTAAGTCTAAACCTAAGATGATCTTGGGGCCTGATCCGTAATGCATAATATATGTATATATATGAACAACAATTCATAATTACAACCATTTTAGTTCTTAAATGAAGTCAGCATTATGACAGATACTCTTAAAACAATAACATACAAAAATACCGTAAATAACTGAAGATCGGAAATATTTCTGCATATCATTTAGGTGTTTAATTTTGTCGAAATCTAAATTTAGTCTTCGGTCAGAAATAAATAAAGTTTATTCATATAGTCAACCTTTACTCTTTTTTTTAAACTAAATTAAATTAAACTGGTTACGAGAACTTCAGAGATATCAAGATAATCCCGAGACCGTTGAACAAATACAGAGAATTCAACCACCTGAAGTAAAATGAAAACCTAAATATCTCTGTTCTTAGGGTCATTCCGTGGTTGCTATGGGAAGTCTTCACGGGATGTTAAGACACATGTGTACTAAGGAAATATTCCTAGAAAGTAAGGAATAATATATACTCCGACATTGGATTTTTTAGGTACATTGCGATTAAGTAAATAGCCCAAGGTGACCATCGATAAATTTTCATATATCTTTAACAGGTTCATGTAAGATTTTTCAGAGATATGTCTCTATAAATCAGAAATAAAACATTTTAATATAATAAGAGTTATAGTTATCTTTAGTATTCAAATTTACCCTAATTGTACTTGATTTTGTAATATATGAACTCAATAGATTTTGTATGTGAAACAAAAGATACCACGAAGAGAAATTTTGATTTTATCGACAGTTTCTAAAAACGATTCTTAGCATAAATTAGCAAGCCTAATTCGTAAATTAGGTTATTTAATCAGTATGTTACAGAAAAACTGATATAACGATCATGAAAATAGTATCATTGTGTCAATATAGTAATTAAAAATATTATATTATGTTAATATATTAATCAATATTATTATATGATTACGTGAATTAGATAACAGAAAGTGGCATGATATGTTTCTGAAATGTTGAGTAACAAACAAATGTGTTAACCTACGTTTACAAATATTTCAATCTTGCATCATGATCATTGGCATATATTATATAAACCGTTGTATATAGTAAAATCACAGGGCCAAACTCTACGCCATAACAAGTTATATTTACACACATTTATGATAAAAGCCTATCTACAAACATATTACTGTTCTTGTAATGATCAATAGATCATTATAAGTAATGTATTTCATCATCAAATTTACAAAACAAATCTTTTCCTACATTTACTCTTTTAACACTGGTCCTACACAACCAAGCAATTTGTCTAATTTGACAATTATTTTCAACGTAAAATAACAAAATAAAACAATCGCTTACATTTAATGTTATTCATGAAAACAAAGAACTGAACACAAACTATGATGAGTCGTAGTTTCGTAATTTCCTGAGGTAGAGCTGTGGTTAATACTGAAGCCCAAGTTTAGTATGGAAGGTTTGATGAGCAAAAATGTTAATACCATTTGATTACGCGTTTTCATGATAACTTGATTTAAATCTGACAAAGTGGTGATGTGTTTCTTCAAGAGTATATATGACAATTCGGTGAGTATGCATCTTCAGAAATGTAAAATTATACGAATAAAATATTCGAGATATTGTTATATTGGACGTTCCAATCAATCTACAAATCAATAAATTTTATAAGTTTGATAATGTCTACCCCTTACATAACTCAAACCAGCACTCATTTCTCTCGTCATTGAAATATGTTTCCATTGTCCATTCATCTTTTTTTCATATCGCGTCTTTGTCTATCGAAACTATAAATGATGATTAATCAATTAGCACCGACGGCCACTGTATTTAAACTGGAATTGTCTGAATGTGGAATGCCACCAACGGACACGTGACCACTGTGTCCATGAAGGTCGGACTCTATCTTGACCGGAACTGCCTTCGGTGGTGAAGGAGAGGAATAATGCGTAACTGCGGCTAAATTTACGGGACTAGATAGGGATGAATGTTCTGAACCAACAGCTGTCAATGGCGTTACACCGGAAGTAGGTCCGAGGAGTGCAGTGACGTTTGTCCCATTCATGGAAGGGGTACCATTTCCGGTTCCGGTGTGGTGTCCACCCTGTCCAGACGACACGTTGTTGTTATTGTTGTTGTTGTTATTGGGTGAGTGGGCAGGTTTTATATCTGCAATGACAAAAAAAATCATCAATATGAATCCGGATAAAAAAGGCTTAGCTAGGTGTTATGTGTATCTAAATAATAAATAAAACGCATTTATTCCTTTCAATTTGAAAAAAATATAGATCTAGGTTGATGTCGTATCTTATCGTATTTTTTAAATTTCCTTATTTTAGTTGTAAGAACTTGAGCTCAGAATGTTCATCCTATAAAATCAAAATTAAATATAGTTGACAGGAATTTTAAATGAAAATTTGGTACCAATTCTAATAAACAAAATTAGATTATGCCATTATTTTTTGATAACGCCACATGTTGTCCTTATCGCAGAAATATTTACATAGTCTGAGCGTTGATTTTAATTGGCCGCACGTAATATGCTGAATTAAGGCACTTATCTAACAAGTTCAGCATTGTTCCCGATTGCTCTCGTGTGGCTAGGAGAGCTGAAAGCTAGCGTTTGTTTTCGGATATTTCACTTACAGATATATGTCAGAATGTCAAATATATTTAACTGACCTCAATTACACTTCGTAAAACTAACGTGTAAAAATGTTGATAATTTCTGTCATTAATCGTACTGATTTTCCAGACTGGGTCATTTCGATATGTTTTTATATACGTTAGTTTGCGAATATTTTGGTCAGATGATTTAAAACCAGTTATATCTCTTCCTATTTCTCTTTCTGTTTTAATTCAGTATGTTAATTAATGTATTTTATGATAAAACTAAAACTTCAGAAAAGATCTATTAGTCATGTCCAATATGAACTCATGATTAGCACTAACGTATGTGTATAAGGTTCGAGTGGGATATTTATATAATATAAAACATGGATATTTTTGATAGTTTTAATTTTAATTCGATACTTTATATACTAATTACAAGTTTATTTTAAACGATGCGTGTGGTATCTACATGGATACATTCATTATGTAAGAAATTGATCATAGTCAGATTAATGTCACAGCCAGATAGATTAATAAAATATTGACCTATTTCTGATACGGCCTCTATTGTATGTTAATAAATAAGACAAACAAATATCATTCCTTATGCACTTTGCTACATTATTCTTTTAAACAAAAAGGGATATTTAGTTGTTTAACTCGTTTCATGTATCCAAATAATTCTCAGTTTGTGTATGTAGATATCAATTTAGATTTCTATATAAATATAATGGAATCTGACCTAGATTTTATACTATTCTATACAAAACATTCCAATCCTACAACATTAGTCACGTGACTTGAGGTCAGCTGGACGTTTGACCTTTGCGGCCTATCATTGTTTGATCAGCTGAAGCCTACAAACAGTACATTAGCTAGAAGCACACCCCGTTGTATGATACAGAGAACACCAATAGTAAACGCTTTAAGTCACCCAGCATGAGTGCGAACAGGACACATCTTTAGTTCTTGCGTATCCCGGCATGCAGCCGAAACCTAACGAGCCAATTTATGGTATAGAAGGATGTCGTGAAAACGGAAGTGGGTAATTTCAAAGTCTGAAACTATGTCTGAAAGCAGTTTATGCCTTATCGACCCTTATCATAATATTGTTTCTCTCGAAATCTAATCTATCTGATTGGAATCTCTGAGAGATATGCTGGGTGTATACCACAGCTGTACAAATGGTTACTACGTTTGTCCATACCAAATAACCTGCACAAATACTCAAGAAGAATGTACCGAAAAACATGATATCATTATATCCGAAAACGCAACTGAAAAATATTTTTACACATATATTCTAATAACAAAGATGGAAATCTGTATATATCTTCATTTTTAATTTGTCTTTCTGTCTTTCATTTTTCATTTGGACATGTATTTGTATTTCATTTTCATTTACTAATATTATTATTATATTCACCTCACAAATTAAGAAATATATTTTTTCAACGAATTGGATCTATATTATGAAATTGATAACATTACCTTTAAGACTAAGACAGAATCGAAAACAGCACCCACCAATACGTGAGCTAAACGTTAACGTTGTTTGTATCCACATGAACATTATCAGAAGAAAAATATTTAGAATGAAAACTTACCATTTTGCTCTGACTTTGGCGCAGATTTATTCTTTGACAGACTCTTTGGTTTTCTTTTTCTCGTCTGAATTCCATCTTTTTTCATCGCTAGAGGTCGATTCACCTGAAACAAACAAAGCACACTGGTTAACTGAATGTAGTCCGCATTTACATATATGTTCATATCTCAAGATTTTTTTTTTTTTAATATAACATCACTTTCTTTCGTAATTGTTTCTTATTATGTTTAATATTAAAAACCAAAAGCAAAACATGAATTATTCTTCTTGAAGGATAAGTGAATAATGAACATTTTATTTTCTCATTTACATGTCCCCATAATGATATAATGTCGAGTCAATCATTGATGTTACACACGTATAGCTGGTGGGAAAAGACTTGCATTTTGTCTTGATTAAATTATTGAAAACCATAAGTTTTTATGAATAAAAATGTAAAATTCATTCAATGGTATGGACAAACATGTATGATGATTGTTTCGATCTTGTGTTTTATAAATTATCCGTCACTACTTACCCCGTGTAGTTTGTAGTAAAGTCCGCATGCGTTACATACGGGCTCTCCTTCGTTGTTTCGTCGCCATAACGTTGTAGTTGTAGTATGACAATTTGCGCATGACAATCCAACGCGGCGTGATGCGGACTATTAAAATAAAGATTAAAATGTTTAGTAACATTTATTTGTTTCAAAACAAAAAAAAATATAAACAAATATCTAAGTATGAAATATCTTAACAAATGCATTATACGGACAGGTAAAATTTTGAAAATTTTGATTTCATAGGTGAAAAAACACAAACATTATGTAACCTTAATATGTATAAATAAAACTACCTGTAATTTATATTTTTACTTTTTGAAGAAATTTTAATTTTCTAGTATACAGCATCAACGGTTTTATTTTGATTAGTTGCTATTCATTCGATTCCGATTTTTTTATTTGGAATTCTTTTGTTGATTTCGTTGGCGAAAAACAAACATTATGTAACCTTATTACAACGTATGTATTGATAGATAAGCTGTTTTTTAGAATTATGGTCTTAACTATGTTGAAGGATTTAATTTTGAGAACACAACAACTTTTTATTTGAATTCATCCGTATTAGTTCCATTTCGAGTTTGACTTCATAGTTCTGTTGGATTTCTTTGTTGGCTTTGTTACGTGTCGGTATTTGCACCTTGTAAACTATGCAGCTTATCGACCAAATATCTAACTTTACAATTTATATACGATTAAACAATCGACAAGAATTTTCATAAGATGTTTCATTATATCGATAAGAATTTTTAATTTCGCTTGAATAATAGAATCAAAATCTTAATTAGAATTGACTAAAATATATCGCTGTTCGCTGCATTTCATCAACCGAAATACAGATAATCTTGCAAAAACACAAATCCGTGTCACGTGACCAGAATTATCTGAGATCTCTTTCGAATCCACTTCAGATTTATCGCTTAATCACAAGGACCACCTCCGAAACCTTCCGGTACTTGTTCTGGTATATAAGTCGATGTTATCTGACTTATCTTTCTCGAGTGACGTCGTTATATTAAGATATTTGTAAATGGTGTAAACTAAAAAAATACCGACGCTTGAATTGGAGATCCGGTTTTTACTCCAGCTGCTTAGAAAAGTAATAGTTATAAGAACAGATAAGATGTACACAGTATTAACCTAGCCGAAAAGCGTTGACTACATCGTTCATAGAAAAGTCGGTACGTTAAGTAGCACTATTTACCAAACCTAATGCATTTTCGTCATAAATATTGTTATCTGATCAGCCAAATTGCGATTCAATTTTCTTTTCCAGTGCTTCGTGTATATAAAATGTAGATTTTAACTTTGTTAAAAAAATATTTCAATTATACTTTTACGTAATACGAATTTTAAACACAGTGTGTATGTATTTGTACAAATTGTAAAATGTCGCTTTTACCCTTCAACGATAAGCATCTTTAGTTAGTGCCATGATGGAAATCTGTATATCAAATTGCAAATTTTGACATTACGAAAATTCAAGTTCTCACCCCCGTCATTACAAAATAGCGTTAGTATATAGAGATATAATTACCGATAAAAACATCTATTTAACTCGAACAATGAGTGTTTTCATAAAATGGAGACATTTTCTCATAATTTCTATGTTGTTATCGTAATAATTAATCTTTAAATAAATGCCAACGCACTTTATGTCTTCGAGTTTTTACTTCATTTTTCAAGAGCATAGACGACATGCTACGTTTAGGCATGCGCAGTTCAGTATGAACGGCCTTATGTCAATACCTCGTATGCAGTAATAACTTCTGGCATGCGAAATATTGTTTAAACATGAATTTTTCTCAGCCACCCCCGAAGTTTGTGAACCCAGTCGAGTCGTTATAAGCGTATGTTAACTAGAGTCACACGGTAAAATAACCGATATCCATTTCTGAAGTAATAGATTTCCATAATTTCATTTCTTGTGGTGCACGAGATTTGTGCTGAATCTGAATTTAGACCTATTTAGAAATTGTGAATGTTGATAAAACTATAATATTTTTATATATTGCGATTAGAAGTCAATATATTGAAAGAGATGGCCATCTTTCGTACGTTGGCTTTTTGGGATTATCATAATACTTAAAGATTACATAATAGTATTATTTTACTTTATTTATCTATTTATGTTTATTTATTTACCCATTTAAAATCTATATTATGTATAAAGACCTTTACTGCGTTTGATCGTGTATCCTAATCTATATCATGACAGACGACCGAAATAAAATTTAAAAATCATTGAGATATCTTGAAATGTCCATCTGACATTTTATGACTAAACCGTGACTAAGACAGCTATTTAGTTATTGAAAAGCTTTCATTGTCTTCTCGGTCCATCCTTATTCGTAACGTTCTTCAACAGAACGACACGGCGAAGTCGACGAACAAATATAAATGGTACTCAACAAAGATGTTCATCATCTAGTACGCCATCAGCCGCAACCCTCCACGCACGTTCAACGAGACCAATCAGAAAGAAGATGACAGATGGATTAAGAGGAATGATGACAGCGTTTGTGAGGTACCATACGGGGGAACGTTCTCAAGTGTTTTTTTTAATCTATCATTTAACATTAGTATAACGTCTGTTATAATTTTGTTTAATTTTTGTTATTTCATTTAAATCGTGGTGTTCTTTTTCCAAACAGATAAAATTGTTTGATAAAGAGAATATTTTGATTTTATAGCTTAAAGAAATCTCCTGCGTGAGGCCAAACAATGTGGATATGTTTTGCATACACGCCTACATATACATGTCTGTGTTTGTTTATTTTGAAAGGATACAAACTTCTATAAATACGTTTACATAATGTTTGATAAATATTTACACCAGTCATATGTAATCAATCATTTTAAGTTTTTTGACCCGTCATCGTCAACATCAGATATTGTCATTATATTCGTTCGCACTTCATTAGAAATAACATCTCTAGACTGAATCAAGAGTTGTATAAACAGAAAAGAACATCTGGTGTTAGATAAGTATTGTTAAGTTTAAACAGTCTGAGATATAAAGAAATAAATTTCTTTTGAAGTTCTATTGTTCATCACTCTAAGTTAATGATATATTGAGAAACATGCTAATTGACGACAATGCAAAAACAAAGAAGGATATAGATTGTTTACGACTTTTCTTTAAGAATATATATTAAGAGACATGCAAACTGGTGACAAAACAAAAAAAGACAGATAGAAGGAAAACAGATAGAAAGTAAAATGATTAAATAAACAAACAAAAGGAAAGATGAAACGGATAAAGAATATAATAATGATATAAAATTAGCAAAAGAAATAAGAAAAAAAGAAATTGCAGAAACAAAAACATTAATGCATTGTAAATGAACGTTAAGGGAAATAAGGAAAACGTGATAATTAAAATAAACAAAACGTACTCTAGATTTTCCTATTGCTTTCGGCCCCGTTGTCCATGCCCCAAAGGCCTGGAGTGATGGATCCGGGGTTTGGTACTGGGGGCCTGAGGGGTACGGCTCGCCAAATTCACCCTAAAATATAGGCAAAATTTAAATATTAAAATTTTGTGACTTTTAAAACAATTTTGACATAAAAACGAACAAATTGGTCCTAATAAGTCGCGGTTTGCTAATCAGTCCCTCTCCACTGCTATTCTAACAACGAAGTCCCAAATTCAAAAACATATTCCAACATAAGAAATATGTCGATACAAGAATTTGCTTCCGATTTGAGTTCCCTATTTTTGTTCAGTCCAAATATCTATATGCAAACATGTTTTTGTTTTTGTGAAAACGTACAAACATGTTACAAAGAAAGCAGATTTGAAATGTTTGAAAGTTGACAAACTAACCAATCGCCTCTGAGGTTTAATGAGGGGACGGTTTATTCCATTCATCTTGTGATACAATCCACATGCGTTACATAAATAGTGGCCGGTCCCGTCCCGTCGCCATAACGGTGTAGATATTGCTCCGCAGTTGACACATTCCCGCCCTTCCAAATCCGCAAAATAGTCCTGGTTATCTGAGAGGGACAAGAGAAAATATAATTGTATAAATTTTAATGTATACTTACATAAGATAATGTAGAATATTCTGGCGCGTACATCATTCCTGGCAGCGATTTCGTAGGATCTATATATAGAAACAACAGTTTGTCACAAAAGGTCAAGCGCATGCAAAATTAGAGAAAAAAATCAAGGTTTAAATTCAGGTTTGTATGCATTAAAGATGCTCCACCGCCGACAAAGCATAAAGGATATTGATTTTTAAACAATAATTGGTGTTTATTCGTGTCAGTGTATATGTATGTCTAATTAACACAAAATAATATGTATTTGTTTTGTTTTTAGTAGATGTGCAATCAGTACTTCATTCCATTAGTGCCATGGAGGTTTTTTCTGGACGCAGATAATTATTTATAATATTTTTTATCTTGAAGTAAAAGAAGAAGCTCAAAGTGGTCAATTGTGGTAATG
This sequence comes from Argopecten irradians, assembly GCF_041381155.1. Classification (NCBI taxonomy): domain Eukaryota; kingdom Metazoa; phylum Mollusca; class Bivalvia; order Pectinida; family Pectinidae; genus Argopecten; species Argopecten irradians. Next base: position 7,455,590 of record NC_091148.1, on the reverse strand, counting down.
GTGTAAAATAAGTTACTTAAGTAAAATACTAATTCTGCTTCTGCTTTTTGATAGCAAAAATACCATTCGTCAGCGGTGTAGTATCTTCAATAGAAAAGAATAGCTAAACTTGTCAAGTTGTCCTCAATGTACATTTGTATGAAGTTATGTTCTGTCTTTGAAAGAAGTTAAGCTCGAGAAAATCTCATTTCGCGACACGTGCTGTACCAATGCACCGATAAAGTTAAGAAAGAACATTTTATTGTAGACAGGCAGGAGAATAAAAAAGCATACATGCAAAACTGGAGTTCTTCGTTTTATGACAAAAAAGGGCGGAATGTTTGCCTTCTGATAAAATTAGTCTATGGTCATATAAAGACTTAGAATTTTTCTAATTTTCCTTTAAAATAGTAACAATAAAACCACAATATCGATAGCATTTCTTAAACAAATCATGCAAAAATCTGGTAAGAAATATCACAAAACATAAAGACAACAAAAAAACCCACGAAAATGACATAAAGACGGAAATATAGCAAGACACATTATTGCCACGACAACATAAACATTCTGATCGTCCTGGTATAAAACGTATGATGATATTTATGACCCGCTTACAAGAAATATTCCAAATTGTACAATTTCATCAAAAATATATTTTGCCTCTTTAAGCACGTCATTATATATTCATCTGCCATACTCGTGGATTGTTCCAGTTAGTTTAGTTCAAAATATGATGATATTCAAACATATCAAGATACATATATACATGTATATCTATATATGCACGCTTGATATTTTCCAACCACACCTCATATGATTAGAAACAGCCTTAAGTTCAAAACTGTCTTCGTTTTAGACTTAGCTAATCAAAAATGACGTTACAAAAAGGAACATCATTTATGATTGGCTATGTCAAAACCTTTCATGATCCTGGGGCCTGCTCTTAACATATCTACATAAATATAAATTGCTAACATCGATTTGCTTTAATCCCATTTTTTCCAATAATTGTACAGTTGTATGTATATCCTGTATATGTCTGTCATTGATACATTTGGAGAATGCAGATAATAAAATGTTTGTCACATGTTTATCAACAATAGTCGTTAATTTTATTACATTAGAAGTATTAAACTGTATAACCAGATGTTAAACAGCTGTAACACACCGTTAACATCTGTATAGTGTGTTAACAATAATTTAATAATCTATACTATGTATTAAATTCCGCTTTCCATAATGTCTTAGTGAAGATAATATCAAAATGTTTAGTTTTCGTCATCAGATAACTTTAACTGCTCCCCAAATCAACAGACTATTATGTCATTAGAATCAAAAGAAATTTCATTAATTAGTGTCAGCTGGCGTCTCTTTGTGTAATATTTTGACTGCATCCATCAACAAAAAAAATGTTAAAAGAAACATAAGGATTCGAGGCAGTCATTTTTATACGGATTCGGCGTAAACGTTTCCCATGTCAATTCGAATAATACGCATCTAGACCTGATGAATAAATTGAATTTTAACATTTAGCTGTTGATTTCTTATAACTTTTGTTAAAGGGTTTACAGCACCAAAATGTGAATAAAAGTAGTACCAATTCCTCGAGCAAATTGTAAAAAGATAAATAAATGCACAGAATGCAAATATTATTAACACTTAATATTCAATTTCCAATTTGAATTAAGAATATTTCATAGAAATACTAATGTTTGATATTTCTCATGCAAATTTTCAAAAGCATATCATTGTGTTTATTTTAAAGTCTATTATATATTTGATCTTAAAAAATAATATTCCGGATATTTAATTTCAAAAATTGCATTAAGAATACTATATAGAAATAATAATTTTCTATGGATGATGTGTCTTTAGCTCACTCGCAGAACCTTCTACATTTTATTACTAGTTTTCATCGTAACACTACTCCACACCCTTAAGAGGTGTATTATTACAATATAAATCGTCACGCCCTTTTCAATGAAACGACATTCCGATAAAAAAAACTTGACAAAAATTGCGACCATGTTTATAAGATTTTCTATTCGTTTCCTATACTGTTATAAATTATCCGGTACATGAAACATAACACAGTTGTTCCTGATGATATAATTAATCCATTAAATTCTTTCATAACCCTTAGACTTGAGACGAGGCGGAACCTAATTCATCAACTGGTTTTTCCAATTAGAATCTCCTTGTGGTCGGGACGGCGCCGAGGTCTCGTGGGACGATAATTTACGAGGTATCGCGGGATTTGTTTTCACTCGATGTGAAAACTTCGGATTACTTGCGATAAAATTAGCTTAACCCTTTAATTAGCGCATGACAGGTTAAATAAATAAGCCATACATTACCGTAATGTACATATGGTGCTTTTCATATGGACCTGCGTTTAAGGTTTCTCGAATAAATCAGTGGTTTCGAAAACGTCCGCAAACTAGATTTTTGTCTTGAATTTGATATTAAGTCATTCCTTCAACTATTTATTTCCTTGCCTACTATTATATGGCTTCATTCAATATAATGTACTTTGAAAGTTTCCCCTTCTTATGTGTTGAAACCTATATTACATAAATTGGAGAAGTATATTATTATAATTATCATTTTCATTGGTATACCAAATTACACTGCATGTCAAATGAGTCGAGTTATCCAATGGATTGAAACCATCATGCCCCTAACGATACATTTTACATAAAATAACAATAAATATTACCAGTACAAATATATCAAATGCCCTTTTCTGTTATTCTTAATTATTGTTATCATGAATGGAACCTTTATGTAGTTTAATTGCGATTGTATTTTTCCTTAAAAGATGTAATTCGTTATGGTTAATTTTTATTTTCTCTTGTCCTTTATTATTCGATTGAAAAGATCCTTTTCTTAATTTTTGTTTTTGACACACTTCTGCTTTCGCCTCATTGATGTATGGTAATAGAGATTTGTTATCGACAAACCACGTCCGTTTGAGACATAATCGCCTGAGAACTTTATTAAATATAATTTCATCCGTGAGCATTGTAAAAAAATAATATAAACAATTTTGTTTTACATATCGTAAATAAAAAAAAACAAAAAACACACACACAAATGAGAACAAGATCCGGGTCTGAACGGTGTTTTGTTATGTTTGTCTCGCGTCTACCCTAGAAGGATAGGCTCGAAGTTCCTGTGTCGTTTTGTGTGGGTTTTGCACTCAAACAAAATAAACCTCAATTCATCAATATGATTTTCTATCTTAAATCAATGTTATAGTCTTATTGAAAAAAAAAGAAATACTTCACAAAACCTAAACAGGACATACTTTGCATTGAAATAAGACAAAAGGCGTTTGAAATAAATTCAATTAGAAAGTGATTACTGATAATCGACAAGTAAAACTAGAAATCCTGCTTTTTAGGGTGTCACGAAGTGTATACGATCTCAAGTTTACGACTCTCTACCCATACCCTTAGTTCAGCGATCAGATTAAATTTTGAAATTTTCCAACTTTTCTCTAATCAAGAAATCCAATCTTAGGTTAAAACATCCGAACTGCGTGGAATTCTATCTGAGTACCATGTGGCGATTTCGTCGATAACAGATACTACATCTTGCACAATTAGACTGAAATTTATATTTTTGTAGGAAAAATAGTTTTCTGAAATATTTAGAATCTTGGTATGGGGCTGTAGGTTTGAGTGTCATCTTTCTGACGGTTGGTAAAGATAGGCGGGAACCTTAGGGTGAGTCTAGAGGGCGCTGCTGCGATTACCGATAGTTATCTAACCTCCGGTAATATTTGCGGTAGACAAAGATCCGGAAAGATTTATAATCCGAGGGGAAAAATATAGACTATCTACAAATTGATCTATAGACTATGCTTACAGTAATGGATTCCGTCCGCTAATACGATTCAATGTATATATCTAGGTGATCTTTTTCTCTAAACACGTCTTGAAAATAATTTATCATCATTAGAATGATTGATAAGTCAAATGGCAAGGATTGTTAAAGTGTCAAGAAATAAGCTGAGTATGGGAGTTATAACTGCGGGAGCGCATACTGTAAACAAAGTTAATATTACAAATACATATATAAGTATAGTTATACTTTTTTAGTTTGTTGACGTAAAAAGTGTTAATTTTCGCATTTTAGTTCTTTCTAACTTTTTTTTCCAGAGTATTGATTATTGAACTTGTTTGTCTTTAATAATTAAAGAATAATCATTTTTAATAATATATGTTATTTTTCGAAATTTCGAAGTAAAAATGGTTACGTTCTAAATAAAATAGTCTTTGCTTTACGGTAATATTTTTCCATTGCGTTTCCAAAATAAAACAAAAGTGTATGGATAATAATTACAATGTCAGAACATATATATTAAAGGCACATGATGAAGTTACAGCGCTAACAAAATGGATTATTCCCTGTGTAAATATGTGTTTACAAGAAAAGGTTCATTTCCACAATGGGAAGCATGATACGACCTGCGTTTTATAAATTATTATCTAATTATATATGTTTAACCTCCGTACTACAATTTAAGAAGTGTTGATCAATTTGAAATCGATTCTGGAAAAGTATGTAAGAGATTTTGCTAGTAATTTATTAAGCTTTCTTTATATCTATTGTTAGTAATTTATTAAGCTTTCTTCATATCTATTGCTAGTAATTTATCTACATTTCTTCCTCTTCGTTACTAATAGTTTCCTAGATAGTGTAACAGATTAAGCAATGCGTTGAATCAACCAATCAACCATTACATCTTATCCGAAAAATGAATAATTTTCAAGAATGAAGGACAAACAAATGAGGAAGCATAACAATAAAACATACTTTCTATTGTTTTGAAACAGATTCCGCACGGTATATTTGGAGGAGGAATTTAGAACACTTTTTAATCATATACAGCAAATTAAAAAGCAAAGTAAGGTGCTAAACTAGTAGTAAATTTCAGTCATATCGAATGCACTATTTTATGAATCCCATTGTTTTCTTCTATGATGTTCTTAAGAATCTTAAGAACGTAGGTATCTCTATATATACAACTGTACAATATTTAGAAGTAATATCGTCATTTTTTTATGTTTGTCAAAGATATGTTTAAACAGATGATGTTTGCGTAAAGGATATCAGTAATACTATGAGGAAACAGTACATTAACACATAACAAAGCTATTTACCGGTTGTCATGGAGTTTATAATCGAGCGTTTTTGTGACACCGACTGGTTGTCAAGATCATCGGTCAAAAACAGATGTTTGGCGCGTGGCGTGTTATCAAAACGTTTAAGTGACTTGTAATAGTCGCATTAAAACTAGGCGAGAACGTTTCGCTTTCAAACTGTGCTATATAAAAATAGAAACAGTTTTAGGTGGCAAAATCGTGATAAAGACCATCTCTGTTATACATAATCTTATTTTATAGACTTATTTTCCATTACACGAAAATCCGTTATCAAAAATGAAAATTGCACTTAATGTAGCTTTGCTAATATAAGCGAAAATTACAGAGGATGGTAACGGTTAGGGGAGATAGCCATAATCGAATTGCTTAACATTTTGAATTATAACATAGTATAAATGTATGATTATATACTGGTCGGTTAACGGTAAAAAAAACTGACAAAATCCACAGGAATCAAAATTGCCATTAGCATATCTTGAGGGTTAAGAGCCACGCAAGGACATTCAATAACAGCTATCTACTTTATCGCTTGTATCATGCGGGTACAGATACGATTCGCAATCTTCAACACACGAGGGAAAAAAGTGAAGGGGAAGCCATTTTATATTTATCGAGATTCGGGATCAGAAGGTTTTTCTGATATAACATCAACGTTATCCTTGCTGTCCCCCATTTCAACCTGACAGCACGCGACCGCGCGCGAGAGCTTATCAGTTGCTATGGTGCTTGCGTGCTGTTAAGAATATGAAATTTTAATATGGTTTCGCGCCACGACATAGAACATAACCGCTCAAACAAACATTTATTCTTTAAATAAAAACCCGGACTTCAGATGTTTTCATGATAACACTGTATCTGATTATATGACAAGTAAAACCAACAAAAATCGGGTTATAATCTTTATCAGTTGAACACGTCCTATACCAAATGACATCTAGATAAAATGGATATTTTCTGACAGAAATTCTTCAAATGTAACAACAAAATCATTTTTCAGCATGACATTGCAAAAACTTATTTTTACACTATAAATGGTGATATATGCCTTCTGAGATCGTGATACAGATTGTTGGCTTTGACTCAAATCTTTTTTGTCTTATCTTGAAATGATCAGTCAAACTTTCCCTTTTAGATATATAACACACTGAAGATACTATCCTCCAGATTTAGATGGGCGCAGTTTCTTTAATAAAAACATGTTTCGCCTTTTTACTGTACATAATAAATGGTTGTAATACCGTTGTTATTTTGCGGGCCAATTCTTTAATGTGAAAGAATTTCATTCACGGACAAACTTAATAGAGACGAAAATAATTTCCGTTAACCATTAACAACTTATCTAATAAAATGTACTAGAAGATTAAGAATACTCAAACCTAAAAATATTCCACAAAAATTGAAAGTGAAATTTCAATGACAAAGATTTCTACCGAAACAAAGTTCAGTACGTATTCCACATCGAAACAATTAACATTATAAAAAATTCACCCCAAAATAATTCAAATATCACAAAAAGAAAAGGAAAATATTTTCTTAGAACAGACAAGGAAGTCATCAAATAGCTTTAAACTAAACTAAAAACAAACGATAAATGATCTACGGTTGTTCTTATCCGTTCTGTAATTGATATGCATTACATGATCAGACGAAATATACTATGATATATTCATATCTACATTGATTATGTTTTAAACACATATTTGTGTGTGATTCATCTCATGCGACGACGCAATTTCATTCTGATCTTTTTTTCACTAACAGGAGTATTGTTTTGTTATTTTGGGGAATATTTGATTGTTTATTCTGAAATGTAATATCAAGCATCGACTTATAGACTAAGAAACAAAACACAATTTCTTCGCTTTAAGATAACCTCCGAATTTCATAAAATCTGTGATGTAGCTAACTAGATAACAACGGACTTTATTTTGGCATGGTCTTAGTTTCTCATTACACCAGAGAGCAACAAAAAGATCACCAAACAATCCCTACGATCGCATGTCAGACGTGTTCTGATTGGCCAATGCTTTTACCTCTCATGACTTAAACGTTTTCATTGGTCAATGAAACATGATGTTTCGAGAAAAGTGCAAAACGACTTCCGGTGAAGGCGAAGAATACGAGATATCGTATTTCACGTGAATAGATAGGATATGTTAACTTATCCAAAACACAACTATTAATCAGTTAAATGTCTGCGGGGGTTCTGAGTCGAGAAACTTTGAAAGACAAACCTTAGTTCAAAAAATACAAAAGTAGATAAAATCAAGTTACACATACTCTAAAGTATCAGTAAAATATCTCTTACAACGACACAAAAGTAATTGTGGGTTTTGGTAGACTAGTAACGTGTAAGAACCTTCTTAATGTGTATAACACGATTGAAGACGAATATTGCGACGTGAAACTATGAATAAAATATTTTATTTTGATATCTTCTCTCTTTTAATGATAAAAGAAATATCATCATTATGATATCAAGTACTATAGTACAAAGATAAATTGATGACTTATTAAAATGTTCCGTAGCTTTTCCTATCTCTCTCAACTTAAATGTATCATGCGATGCATTTTTAACTGAAATATTGTGTTTCAATATATTCTTTAAATGATAAAAGAAATACCATTATTGAAATATAAAGTACTTTAGTACAAACATAAATTGATGATTTATAAGTAGATCCCGTGGCTTTTCCTATCTACCTAATCTTGTATATTATCAATTCATGAAAAATCCTATTGGGGATACCAATGGTCGTTGAACATGTCAGATTTTTTTTTCATAGCAACACTTGAAACACAGCGAACCTCTTTACTCGTAATATTCAAATAAGACTTTTAAATACTCCATAATACTCAATTGGGTATTTATCCCAATCAGCCCCTCGCGGTTGACATTTTAATCTTCTCTTCGGCTGCCATGATGGCTTACAAGTTACGTACAAGATTTGACAAGTCCCTAACCCCACTGTTCTTCCAATGTTTCCTCATTGTGGCCCACAAAATGATAAATAGTATCAGTATTCCTCTGTGTTTGTTGATCTTTTGACTTTTGACCATTGGATTAAAAGCGTATCCTAGAGCGGCGCGTTCGACTAAGAACCCAGTATCTTGGAGAGGCGTGTTCGACTTAGTCCCTAGATTAAGCGATGGTTTAACTGTATGCGCAATCAGCTGATAAACAGAGAAAAGCTGGTCTCCTTAACATATATCAAGGTATTTTATTGTCTAAAGATAATAGCGGCGGGCGACTGTTTGGCGAAACATTTTCAGGACGACTTTTCGTCATTGTCTGATACAAATATAATATGCTAATGTGTCCATTGCATACCGCATTACCGCATGCCAAGAAAAAAGCAAAAAACGGAAAAAACAGAAGAATTTAAATTAACGATTTAAAAGTCTTCATTCGATGGCATTTAATGGAGATCTGTGTTAGATTTGTTGGAGGAATTCTTTATTTTTTTTCCACTTTTGTCTGGAATGTCTTATATCTGTAAGGAACGCATATTTTACACGTTTCAGTAGTACAAAAGTAGGTATCAACCTCTACATAATTGTGAAAAGCAAAGAACAAAGGTAATCAATATCGTCAAGGAAACATACAAAATTCCAATAAACCTATGTATACCAAGCTTGGTTTTCTTGTTATCAAATATTTTTGTGACAAAATGCATACATAAATGTTTGTTTTTGAAAAAAACCACTGCCACATTTCAAGTAACCATCTGAAATATCAAACCTCTTTAGGGTGTCACAATAATGGGTAAAGATGAAATGCGATATTTTCTAAAACATCCGCACTAAATCTTTAGACACGGTTTTTTACATAAAACTGCGAAAACATTAATGGATTTCACTAAATGTATTGTTAGTTTTCCCTTGGCATCAAATCAATGGATTATATGATGATCAAAATTCACATTGAAACTATATCGCTTATGATGGAATTACAATTTTCAAATATAACTTGATGTTTAGTGTGAAAGTGCATCTTACATTTGTGGAAAATATAAACTATAAATATGTAGTTTTAGGTCAACATTTGATACATTTGCAAGAAAGGAAAGTGATTTTTGGTTTAACAGTACATCAAGGTCTGTTAATGTCAAGTTTGGAAATTTATACGGCTTAGTGTTTGAAAATGTTAGAAAACAGACAAAAACTGCCGTCAATAATTTGAGACGGTTTATCTTGTTCATACAAATGTCGTTTAAACAAGTCTGAGATTTTCCAGAAGTCTCAAATATTTAGCAATTTGAGAGAAACATTGTAACTACACCACGGCTATCCTACTGCTAGCGGCGAAACATGAAACACTCAAGGCAAGCAAATGTACAACGTGTCTGCGAAGGAACGAGTATTTGTTTACACGGTTAGGTAAATACGTATTAATATTTCCAACCAATAAAAGATGTCACGCAAGCTTGGATACAACCCAGAAGATCAACAGAGGTCAACATCCGAGAAGCGTTTGTGGTGACTGGTAAATGTAACAGTAAAGCGTCCAACGTGGGAGCGTTTTTTCAACCATGACGTCATATAAATTCAATATGGCCGCCGTGAAAGAATTTCGAATGCCTGTACTTGCGAATGAAGTAATACGTGTTGTATTACATCTTGTTGAGATAGTTCTCATCGATAAAATTTAACGGGGAATATTTTTTTTCATTCTCTAAGACTTAGAAGTATATATGTATTTTGTAGTCTAATCGAGCATGCAATGTAAATTCAATAAGGCAGAGATTGTCTCGATTATTCAGACTATCGGATGTAAATGCAATTTTTAGAAATAGTGTTTTTGATATTTACAACCACTGAAATCTACAATACATTACACTATAGGAAATTAGTAAATCAATAGTGCTGTGTTCTTATTACCGCAAGTACAGCAACCGCCAAACAAAGCAAATAATACTAAAGGATTACATTTCGTATGATATTATATTGCAATATTTAGGACATACATGGTGTATATGGCATAGTTTGATGTTATGACTTATAAGTCATGTTCAACTTTCACGAAACAAAGGCCACGGTCAATCACAGATATATAAATGAATAGTGTGGTTAAGGGTTTTATATGGAAAGTTGAATATTTGAACCTTTGCTTGTTTATGTTAACAAATAATCGTTGACCTATCTCCGAGTGGGTTGTAAATTAATAGTAGTTGAAGTAGTTCGCAGGGAGACTTTAAGGGCTAAGAACTAAGAGAGTTTCTCACCGGAAATAAGCAAGTTATCCACAAATAAAGGTATCAATATTAATGTAAGCTAACTAGGTATTAATATTAATTCGTGTAAGTGTTCAAATATGTACAGTAATAAAGAAAATATGAAAATCAAAAATGTTTAGGTCGCGTCTTTCACAACTTTGAGGAATTCATAATATCCATAATAAACCATTAATATGGCAGTGGAAAAAATCAAGGTATTTCGGGATTCGTTGCTTTTCTCAGCATCACCTAAACAACTTCTTGTTTTAGAACCGTCTATTTTATATCAACGCAATACATGCATCTTAATATGTTTCATCATTTTGGTGAATGTTGGATGTCATTGTTATGGTGTGGACAAAGTTTGACTGACTAAACGAAGATTTGGGAAGGAATAAAGCATAGAAACGTGGGAGGAAAATTTGCTTTGTTCGGGGAAGGTAACTTGGATCAAAGCATCGATATGACAAAACCACAGGTGCTTGCTGAGCGGAAATCTAACCAAACCCGGGATTTTAAAGATAAGACCTGGATTTCTTATTTCTGGATATTGGATATAGTATATACATGTACAACACTCCAGATATTCTATAATAAAGAGAATGACCAACTAATCCCTTTGTCCAACGGTCACGTGCTCCTAAAGCTCGCGCAAATAAAAATAGTCCCATAAATTACTACGCGATGAAGACAATCATTATAGAATGACGGCTGACGAGGTTTAGGATGATATACGGCGCCTCCGCGAACGGAATATAGATCCTGGACAAACATGGGAATTAAATATGTTTACAATGTATTGGGAACACTTCCTATCCTTGACTTGGAGAAGTTTGATTTATTTAAACCTGAAAGTTCTCATGTTTGATGTTATAAATTGAGAGATTTATACCTTTATATTAATTTCCTTCTAAGACTGTTTCATTTTACCCCATACGTGATATACAATAAGCTCCGACAAGTACAGTGTACATGTAATTACAACGTGTGCCTGACGTACCCTTTAATATGTAATTGTTTACATCTTATGAGAGTAAACAAAGCCTTCAACACATTTAATTTTATATAACGTCATTGAAATTGAAATCCAATGCCAATATGAATAAGTTAATTGACATACGTAGCCCTTCTTTAACACTACATCTAATCTGAAATAGTGGTTTTACAGTATAATAAAGAGAAAAAATACATCGATTATTCACATTCATACTATCGTGTTGTGTTTGATTGCTAAATATTGCTAATCATAGCGAATTCTGTTAATAAAATTCTTGTTTTGCATTTTTGGGTTGTTTCTGAGATATACTAGCCCTTACTTGTTGCTCCAGGTATGTATGAGAAATGACACATCCCCAATCATGTAAAATCCAACTTTATCATAAACATTTTCTCCGTCCCTTAAATTGTATTTGCACCCCCGAAGACACATTTGAACTCTTCTTATTCAATAGACTGGATGGGTTCACTATGATATTTCAGGGGTGAATGAGTCAATGGTACATGCTACCTAGGTATCCAATGTGATATCAATTGTGACGTCATTATTTTGTAATGAAAGTTCACGTCGTTTTCTTGACGTTACGCTTACAAACACGTGACGTCATATTCAATACCTAAACACAAGAGCAGTTGACACTGTAATTTGCAAATAAAGAATAGACAATTTGATATAATTTTATGTTGGTAAAGAATATGGATAAAACAATAGGCGGTGTCTGTATTACTTCCCTAACATATCTCATCATCCATTCCATACATTTGCATAAATTGATAATTAACAATTCAATCACCTTACAGCAGCATCCGTATAGAATATATTGATTTATATATATATATATATATATATATTGATGCTTACAATAGATTACAATGGTAATAATTAAGACTGTCGGTTGTAATTATTCTACATTTGCTGAATACTTGTTGTGAAAGATCTTTGCTAACAATTACTTAGAACGGTAATAATTGGTACTGTCAGTCGTAAATATTCTATATTTGCTAAATACTGGTTGTGAAAGATCAATCGCTGAACTAATTTATATTTATTCACTTTATTTATGCTAACAATAATTTAAAATGGTAATAATTGGGACTGTCAGTCGTAAGTATTCTATATTTGCTAAATACTGGTTGTGACAGACTAATCACCGAACTGATTTCTATTTATTCAGCAAATATCATTAGTCGTTATAGCCCCCAGAACGATTCTATACAGTGAAAGACATTTCAGGTGAATAACGACATTAAAAGCATTGATAAACATTCCCATTTACGTCAGAACAACCGGCAACGCATGGAATACTGGGATAGCAAACAAGGGAGACAATTCAGTGCGACGTTAATTTCTTTGATGTATTTGACTAACAACAAGATAAATGAGTATACACAGCGGCAGGCAGTGTTGTTTACTTAAGTATCAAACTTTCAGATTTATGAGTTTTCTTAAAGAATAGATTCGATGTGGCCCTTCGTCAAGCGAATTCGCCGAGCAACGAAATACGTGAACACTCTCCCCATCGTTTAGATATTTAATAGAACATCAGGCACATTCCGGCTACAAAATATTGACATATGAAGTAGAATAAAAGAACCGGGCAGTTTAAGGATGGTAACCGGGGAATTTTACTCTAATCTATTAGCTTAAGCGACCCGGGCAAACAATAGTCGCTTATGGCATTGAAAATATCGGGAGTGTTGTCAAAATGATATATCTTCAACTTGCTATTTATAGAGAGCCTATAGGGGTGTTATGATATATAAGTGTGCGTCGTGAAAAAATCAATTCTTCATATCCATGAATGGGATTCAACTGTTTAGCATATGAAACGTGTACAATGGTAGAATGAAACCTCGTAGTATCTGCGACATGTTTGTTGTGCTAATTCCAAGTATACGAGTTATCAGAAAATTGCCGATGACATCGAAGATAATGGTCACCTTTACAACCCGAGTGTATTTTGACGTAAACGACTTGTATTATTAATACATTCTTCTATGCACTGGTATCACAGATAGAGCCTCTTCAGAGTGACAGACAACCAAACAAGGAGTAAAAAGTAACCGATAAGTACAAAGTAACGCTACAATAAAATGTTTTAAGGACTGATATCCGAGATAAGGACAAATCTAGAGGGATTCCGATCCCGGCATTAAGTGTTAAGTTTTGTGATAACGACGGCGTTTATCATAAGACAACACGGAAAATTCAATTTATAACGTTGAGTGTTCCTAGAAGTTTTCCATTGATATATTTTTACAATAATACAATAAAATTTACATTACGGACTTTTTCCTCTGGCGAGAGCGTATGTTCTATTTTCAACTGTGTGTATTATTTCCATAAACTTAATGCAAAATACGTTTGTGTCATCAAATAAATTGTGTAAGAAACAAAGCATTACTTTTGTGTGTTCTTAGCAACATTTGTGTATTAAAAACGAAAAATGCATCTTTCATTTGTTTACCTTTTATACCGTTTCAAATTAATCATTTTTTTGAAACAGTATTGGCCTTTTAATATATATGATAAAATCAGGTTGAACTGGTGAAGAAACTATGAATGTGGACCATTATTTTCGATTACTTTCCATAAAGTCGAGCTTTTATCGACTCGGACTGTATAAATACAATTCTCTAGTTAATTTTTCGTTGTATGCATTTCGCTATAGTTTTCAGACGGTCAAAAGGATGCATAATCCATTATGAATAATAAACAGAATTGGTCAGCCTAGTGTTTAATGTAAATAATAATAAATACATTTTTCAAATTATTTTATATGCATTTGTAAATGATATCAGTAGAGCGAACAGCTCAATGAGTTCCACAGTGCAATATTTGTAATGCAGATTTAGTTATTTCGTTTCATATCACGTATTTTGTATCACATTAAATTTCAAAAAAAGTTCCTGTCTAATCCTGATATTTTGAAACTGTGAAAATGTGCATTCATTGGTTGATTTTAATTCCCTACAAACATAATGAGTTTACTGCTCAAGGTTTCCAATTACTCTTAAAATTGTGAAATGTAAAATATCACAGTTGAAATATGCCCGGACAATTTATGGAGAGAAATGTCTAATTTCATTCATCAATTAAATCTTTTAAATGATGTGAAACAGTGCAAGTTAAGTTCGCCTCATTAGATCGTATAGCAAACTACCCTAAACGCCCCGCCCTAAAATACCGAAACACAAAATGACACGACAGTCCACATACCCGGACATTTACGACTAGGGTAATTGACAATCACATACGCCGGACGTTTACGACTTGGGTAATTGAGAATCGTAAACGGAGGAGAACGGTGTTTGGGACATTTGCGTTAATTACGCTTGTAAACATGGAGTTAAGTTTATGGTTCCGCGGCATAACGGCCTTCTTCTTAAAGCATATACAGCTTAAAATTTCATCTTAATGCAAAACAAATATAATTCATTTTAACTAAACAAAAATAAAAATCTAATATTCAGAAAAATGACAACCTAACAATCATTTTGATACCAAACATCCTAAACTTTCTATGGATAAATAATTTTTAAAGTAAAATTAATTTCATTTATTTCCTTTTCAAGCTAGGACTACTTTAAGGAAAACTTGCTCGCTGTATTGACATAATTACTGCTGCAGTTTCTCTTTAACCACCGCATGGCCTGTCTAAGCTGGGTTTCATTACAGCAAATTGGTGCGTACAACCGAACAGGGAGTTAAACTTTCACGAGGGGCCGGTGGTCGGACGAAGCAATAGGTATTAATTACCAAAATATTTATGTTATTCGAGTGTCAAGTCATTTCTATTTACAACAAAAATATTCAGAAACATATTTATAGCAGGCACGGGGACATGCGCTGTTCTCATACTTTAACAGTCTCTCTCGGCTCGTTCGGATTCTTGCTTTATTTTCTTTTCGGTGGATAATTATTTATGTTTTCTTTATAAACAATACAGTGTACTTAGATGCTTATCAAATTTTAAACTGATCTGCTCATCTGATTTGGATAGTGTTGATCTATATTTTATCGTTTAATATTAAGGACATTAAATACTAAGAACTATAAATGCTGATATTTTCTCTCTATTTTTCTTGAACTAAAAAACAGCTGCGGAAGCGTTTTATTTGCGTTCTTCTAGTATGAAAACACAGATATTCATATGTTCTTTTCGAGTGTAATAAAATGTAGAATTTCCAAGTAATTTTTTTTTCTGCTCAGTACAATGAAAATTAGCATTGTTAAACCATAACTATTTTTTCTTGTCAATTAAATATGTTTAAGTCAGAAATTTTCTTTGTATGTAAACAAAATACCATATAAACACCCAATGCATATTTTAACAAAGAGAGGTTTGGTATGTAAATCTAAGACAAACGTTGATTATTGTTAAGTTTTTTGAAGATCAAATTTTGAGAAAATTCATTTTCACGAAAAAAAAAAGTACCTATGGCACAAATTTATTATTCCACTGAAATAAATAATTACGTTTAAAATTATAATCCTGATAGATGACACAATATCACACCAGTATATAGTACAAGGTCATCATAAAATAAAAATGATACTATTTGAATAATTCAATAACCATTAACATACATCCTTGAAGTATTATTCTGGACATGCAGAATGAAGAAAGGTTGGAATTTTAAACCTAAAAGGCATCCGCTACTTAAAGATGCTCCACAGCCGACGAACCATAAATCATTTGAACAACAATGTATGTTTAATCGTGTACATACATGTCTAATTAACACCAAAAAAAAATCATAAAATAATTTATTTTGCTTTTGGTGCATGCACAGTCAGAACTTCATTCTATATAGAACATAGTGCCACGGATTTTTTTCGGGATGCAATTAATTATTTCTAATATTTTTATCTTGACGTAAAATTAGAAGCTCAACCTTTCCAGTGGTGGTAATGGTGTTAAGTAAGTAACTTTTGTAACCGAAGAAAAATACCAAATCGTCTTATCCTTTTTTTAACAGTGAAAAAATACCATTTGTCAGCGGTGAAGCATCTTTAACCCAAAATAGCTCACAACATAGAACAGATAATACAAACCATGCTAGGTGAACAATACCAAAGAATCAAAACGAAACACAGATAACCTAGATACACTGACTAATAAAATAAATTCATTATATAAAAAGGGGATATTTGTAGAACTTGTCAAATGTCGAAATCAAACCTCTGCGAGTTAATTATAATTTAATAACAAACTGAACGATAATTTTGCTATAAATAAGAAAACATATCATTAATGCGTAATCGATTTTTGAACTTAATATTTTCGTATATACTGTTTTATTTTTTATATGGCATTTATTTATTTGTTATTCAACTGATTAGATATGTAGATTTAATTTCTGTTGTAGATCATATCGTCCATTGCTACTGAAACAGTGTACATTGTAAGTTGTTGTTGATGTAGAATAATGCCTTATTTTCATTCCAACACTTTTAATATTCCATAATTATTCTTACATTTTCATAAAAAAAAATAATTTGTTTGTGAACTATGTATTTTTTTCTAAACCTTGGCACAATTGTTCCAAAAGGAACATAATTTACTTTGTGTACACTTTATGAAATTACAAGTGTTTAACAGCACATTTCTTTATGGTGTATTAATAAATACAATATCTGTTGTTGTTTTTTTCATAATTATTTTGTAATTTATTAATCAACTATCTCCTTTGCTAAAGAAATAAAAATCTAAATGAGTTTTGTTCATTTTAATTCATTAACTTCATACCCTATCATTGATAAAATAATATTTCTCAATTGTTCTAATAAAAAAAACTTTTATTGCATTTTTCAATTCAATGTAACTAAAAATGCATAAGATAAGATCGAATTTATGTTTCAATATCAGAACAATGGTTATTCGGCTCAAATAAAATGTATTATATAAATACATATTTAATTATGTGGATATATCAAAATGCATATCTGTTTTCACAATATCTATTTCAGAACTAATTTATTGTTTTCTCTAGAACCAGCTGTTTATTAACTCTATTTTACTATTTTTTTTATTATAATTGCTAAACACTTCTGAAATTATTTTCAATATCGTTCTTTTTTGTAATGCTTTCTTAAGAAATGTCTATACTGCTTTGCAATGAATTTCTGTAAACTTTCACAACGTTTTGCAATATATTTTCAATATATGTTTCCTAAGAGCAGTGGATTTCTGTATACTTTTCACGGCGCTTTGCAATATATTTCCAGAATATGTTTCCTAAGAGCAATAGATTCCTGTATACTTTTCACGGCGCTTTTCAATATATTTTCAGATTATGTTTCCAACGTTGAATCCTACAGGTAGTTTTACGCTTATGTAAGTAATAACCGACTCTATAACCCACACTATTCACCACTTATAGACATATGGTTGTGATTTTGTTTTCACACGGTTTTAAATTGTCGCTAATGGCTGCTCGCTATGTTGAGAGATGAGAAACATACTCCCCAGTCTGTTACAGGCCTATTGGTATGTAAACACTCACGCTAGATCGCTGGCGAAGATTTACACTTTTAATGTTTATACGCCAATAATTGAATTATCTCGATTTTTATCAAATGAAAACCTAATATTAAATAAGCATAGTAATTCGCAATACCCTATACAGTTTTAAATTTATATGTGTGATATAAATAGATCTTTAAATTTAATTCGTTTGTTCTTTTATGTTTGAATTAATAATTTAAAGACAATACATGGACTTTTTTTTTATTTTTTTCAAGATTAATTTTTGTCTTTATTATATATCAAAACCATTGCGTAAATATTCTATTACAAAAGAAAATGATGGTGTTGTTTCAAACTTGAATGCGTGTTCATAATGATATATTATGCAATGTATCAAAGAAATGTCTTATAAACTAATAATTATTTTTGAAAAATGAAAATTTAATGCAAGTACCACATATTGACACAACTGCTTCATTAACCTATTTCTGGAACGTTTAAGTAATAAAATAATAATAAGCACACACAATTAAGAATAGAGATAATTATTATAAACAGGAAGTACTCACCGGGTGCGGACCTGCGCAGTCCTTGCTGCAGACTCATATTGTAGTTCCATGCGAATTCTGGGCTCATGTAAGGATATGGGCTAAGTCCGCTGGGTCGGGCTAAGGGTGCGTTGTAACTGGTGTCCGTCCGGGCCGTAGGGGAACTGATAGGCGAGCTTGGGGAGGGGGCGAACGCAAACCGAGGAGACACTGAGGGATGAGAATTCGAAGAACTATATGAAGCTTCTGGGGGCATTGTCCACATTGCTGGAGATCCGGATGGGGTCGAAACCGACTGTCCGCTTCCGTTGCTTACATACTGCATTGGAAGAACTGCACGTGTTGTTGGGACATATACGGGGCTGGCACCTGCGGGGTGCATGAAACTGTTAGCCCCTGGGGATTCGTGGTAGGTAGGGGCAGTCGCGCCCGAGGGAAGAGACATAGAGTGCATGGAACTATTCTGAAACATGCTTTCAGGAGAGAGTTTTGGGTTCGATTCTGGTGTGGATGTGTTCAGATGATGGGGCTCAGAGTCACGGCCTTGGCCTCTGACCTCGGAAGGAGAATGCTGGTTTGGCAAAGGTCTGTCCAAATGATTAAAGAAAACTTCGACGTCCTCACAAGGCAGAAGCGGACTGTTTTCTTGGAAATTCAGCATACCCCGCGAGGAGGCGCTTTGTGCTTCCAGCGAACTGCTGCCGGAACCGCTAAGGGGTGCTCTGGAATTAGTTCCGTTGAAAAGTTTCCTGTCTTCAAAACGGTGTTCTTTAGAACGATTCAAATGATTTTCCGAATTAAGCCAGAGGAGTTCCGAATGTGCCATTAAACTCCATTCGGTTAGCTACTTAAAACAATTCTACACAGTAAATTAACTAAATTGTTGTTGAGAAATGAGGCGATGGATGGCCAATGTCGTCGCAAAGAGATCAGTTGAAAAGGTCACCAAAATCTCGCATTTGTCGTGTTGTCGTTGAAACGGACAGAGGAACCGTAATCTGAAAATAAAAAATATATGTCTTAAGTTGGGTTGCCATTATTGCGGGTTTTAACCTTTCATTACAATTTAGGACACCATTCGGTCAAGCAACTGGTTGTACAAAATCCATTTTCATGATGCTTACACAATGAATATGCCATATGCATGTCAAATAAGGGAATGCATTCAACACCCATTTTTTCATAGAATATGTATGACTAGTTAACTATCCGTAGTAAAACCTGGCGGAATATAAACTGTGGTATAGGGTATTACATTTTTTAAATCCCAGTCATATTATTCCAAGATATGATAAGTATATCAATGATGTTTTAAAGCATATTCACTTGCCTTCGAAGTACTAAATTATTTGATTTGATACATAAATACACAAAGATTTACCAATCAAACATACAAAGTTGTTTTCAAATACCGATCAATACAATCGGTTAAAGGTAGTTAGAAGCAGACCTGGGTCTAAGTTTCAATAAATGAAAATGAAAATGAACATTTTTTAGTTAAGGCACTATTATCTGTTAGTTTCTCTTTTTTTCTTTGACAAATACGTTTCTCATAAGGCTACGCTCGGATATAAACTTCATCTCTTTGAATGAAACTACGTACAAGTTACGGTTCAGTAAAATCCACATTGGTTACACGGACAGACACAAAAACACGAACAACTGCACGTGCGCCTCATGTTCCATACTCAAATGTTCCTTAGAGTGCACGAGTTCGTTTCAGTGAAACACGTAATGAATTAATTCAATAAAATTGCAATTACCGAAGCTGCGTCTGGAAATCTTCTCCTGTAATTCTACATCCTTTTATTTTATACTCTCGCTTCAAATACTACATCTTAGCACAAACATTTTCGGATGGTTGTGGCTTCACATTAAATTACAAGGCAGGCTTACATTTTGTGCCCAATTGAAGCTTACTTGCCAAACGTTTATCTGAAGGAAAACTCTTTTGTAACATTCAACCATAAAATAGTTGGTAGGGTGTTGATTCTATTTGTATGATTATTACTAGAAAATTGAATGAATCATTGGCAGATTTAGAAAACAGACAGTGTCAAAACGTTACCTTGTTGTATTCCTATTAGTTTTCGTAAGTTAATATAAAGAACTATTGGGTTCTTAGTCAATCGGAAGTTAATATATTAGAACAAACAGAATGAATTATTAATATTAACATTCATATTCAACGAACGAATTGTCAAGTTTTCCAAATAAAACAATAAAATGTGATTTGACAAGACTGAACTACACAAATGGTAGTTTGATATCAGGTATCAGAAATTCATCATTTACACATTCGAGATACCGAAAGATTATCAAAAAGATTATTAAGTTTTAAAAACGTGTGAAATATAAATCTATCTACTTTATATGTTTAAGTAATCTACATGATATGCGCAATTTGATTATGATAAACATATCTGATTTTGGAAGTAATGAAGATAATGAAAGAAGCCATCCGAATCTTCTCCGCGCTTGACTTAGCTATGACTAATTACAAACCGGACACAAAAAGATCCGGACCACATTCGAAAATTTTCGAAATTTGTTAAAATTAATTGTAAAATAAGAGGAAACGAATACCTTTTTTTCGTTATATTGTGTTCTGCGTGTAGCTCCGTCGATCCGTTATCAGGTTTAGCTGAGTTCGTGCGCGAGATATCGGTACCTCGTGACTTCTGTATCATGCCCTAAGCAGCTGTATCTATTTATGACGATATGAAGTGCGATTAAAGTACAATACCCGACCTACGTTAAATATATAAATATACAGAATTATCAACAGGACTAGATAGACCATTGTCATTCCTGGTCATCGTATTCGCTAGAGTTTACCGTGTGTTATCTTAAACTCGGTGATACGGCCGCGTCAACTGCACGAGATACTCCGATATCGCAGTGATAAAATTCACAGAAGTCACAGTTTAGCCGGGACATTTTGTTGTTGTTATTATCATGTAAATAATGTAAAATTCAAAATGGAAATTTTGACATCCTGATTACATATTGTATATTTAGTAATCTTCCTATTATAATATTATAAGTATGGAGTACTATGTACATATGTTAATAAATCAAAATACGCGATGGCAATATACGATTAAAATTTTCAAATGTTTCATAGAATTGTGAACATCCCATTGTGAAATCAAATCTAACTTCAACTATATAAGAACTGTATAGACAAAGCAATATTAGAATAACAGCATTAAAATCGTAACGGCCTATTTGGAGGTGTTTTACATGTATCTGCATAGAGGATAAGTTCCGTGTAGCAAACGATAATTCAGTACTTTATAAATATATATGCGGATGTGTACATCATGTAGTATTTGACGAGAGGTTAACCAATACAAGAATGTGAATTACACCAGAGACTTGAAATGTCTTTACTCGATCGTAATGACATCGACAATAGTTGGAATTATATATGATATATCTTAAATAATTATCTTTGTGTCATTTTGTAGTATTTATAGCTAGATCATGTTATTTAGGAATGTACAAAAAGAAATCTGAGAAAATCACTTAAGAACGACCGATACATGCGCAAACAAGTAACAGCAATACAAATATAATGCAGAGCAAGAGGGGAAACCTATCAACAATTAATGTTGTTAATAAAATAAAATATGTGAGGGAGGGGGTAAATTATTAAATATCAAACGCAAAATCATACATGTATTAAACCGTATCAACATTTTTGTATTCGTTTAACGGACAGCCGATATCATACATAAAAATTCAGCAAATAATGACATTTAAACACGTACATGTAAATATGACAATTTCAACATTAACTCAGGTAAGCAACATCTACATGTAAGATATCTGGGACTACATCATTTGCTTTAAGCACAGAGTAATTTCGTATTTTTCCTTATTGAATTTCCATGACCAATCAATAAACTTACCTGGATGGTTTTCACGTCTCACTAACCCTGTCATACACCGACACTACATATATTCATTTCATGTAAAAGATACGCACAACTTCACTGAAGAAAGGAATTTGCTTCAAATGCCATTTACCGGGTACAGATCGTCGAAGCCTACAGTATTTGATGTTGCCGACATAATTTCTAAGAAAACACCCGTCTTAACCGTGACTACTTACGGCAAACCATTTGAGAGGATAAAACGATTTTTGGCTTCTAAGCCTCGGTAATACCCTATGTCGGGCTTATTGTAAAAACAAAAACTCAGGTAGGTCAGAAGCCAGGTAATTTCACAGGTAAGTCGGCCTATCCAAAGAGATCAATCGGAATTAGTCATTAAGGAGGGGTCAAGTATATTTTAAGGTGGGGATCAAGTGTTTATGAGATAATAGGTTTAAATATATGGTTTAGTTGAGTTACATATGTAATGAAAAAAAATCAGAAAAAGATCAATTAAAACAAAAAATATATAATATAGTACTTAGAATAATATGATATTTCATTTTGTTTTTTAATCATTTGCGTCATTGATATAATCAATATGCAATGAATGTATAAGGGTTTTTTACGACAATGTGTTATAGAAAATTATACTGAATTAATTCGAATTTTCTAATGACATTGGCAATTTGTTTTACATACATTAATCTCAATTCAGATTTGTGGACATTGCAATTATTACGCAAGTCCATGTACAGTTGTACGCTAATAACGCAATCAAGGATATATCTATGTCATTGACGCATTTATTATAATAAAATAAATATTATAAAAGTTCATCATTAAAACTATATAACACCGTGTAAATGTAATAAACTATGTGACATGTATGTTATAAAATAAATTGCAATTAACAGATGTGGTTTATCGATAAAAATGTCCCCAATACGATTTTTTTGTAGGAAACTTTAAAAGCAGCTACGGGTGTGGAACACTTTCTTGATTCATTTGAAAGGTTAACTTCAATCTCGTATACAAATAAAACACTTGACCCTATAATATAACCAGGTAAATTTGTATCGCACCCATAAATAATAGCTCAGGTGAACACAGGTAAAACAAAGAAAGATTTAAGTCAAATTTTCTACTACAAAGTGGCGTATTCTAGACAAACGTTAGATCGTATTTTGGGAATAAAAATCTCCTTAACGGAAAAAATATCCGATTTTCAAGAGGGCATCAGAAAGATAAATATAGACACACAGGTGTGGTGTTACACCAGCTTACCTGTCAAAATCCAATCAGGGTACATTCTAATATCCAAAATGACTTATCCAGGGGTAAATCCGGAAACGTCGGCACATTTCAAATAAACTAAAACAACGACCGTATGTATCCCTATACACCCTATACAGACACCATGTTCGAATAAATTCATGATAGATTTTGAAATTGAATATTTTTACCCTGATCTAAAAAAAAACAAATAAATTTATAAATGAGGCCGTTTCTCTAGAAATATATTTCGTATAAAAATAAATAAAAAAAATATGAAAAAATAAATAATGAATGTCTTAGTTAGAAGAACGGAGTGAAAATGAAGTAATTTTGTAGAGCTGTAAAAGTTATACCGATAATAGAATAGAGTGATTAGATTAGTGTAATGGTGAAGAGCTCGCTATCGCGGGATAAGTCGTATGCTATCTTTCGGACACCAAGTTTCGTTACCAATTACAATCTATAGATAAAGAGCACCTACCCTCCAGTCTGAATTCCGGCTCCGTCTTAGTCCCGCTATCCGAGTTGTATATTATAGTCAACTTTTTTATCACTTATCAGAAAAACCTGGGTCAGTTCCACCAAGGCGAATTTCTCCACTATCCTCCGAGCATAAGAACACACTGATACGGTCCGGACGCGTTTTCTCATTTAGACAAGACCTGAGTGGTTCAACCCCCTCTCAAGCGGTACTATCCCTGATAACGCAAGTGGGCGGAGCTTACAGCGCAAGACGTGTTTGTTTCAAAATACGCGAACCAACACTACAACCAAGCCTGCGGTATTGAAGTTTATATACTTATGTAAACCAATAAAAACACACCAGTACATTAAGTCTTTTACTCCGAGAGTGCTGATAAAGTTAAACCCGAAATTAAACTTTTAAAATAGTATATTCTCTAATGGGGGGCCTTATCAGAAGTTTAGTAATAGTTGGGATTTTAAATTAAAACACCTCTTCTGAGTTTCCACACTTAGAATGAATTATCCGTGAATTACCGGGTTTAAGATCAAACTCTGCTCGTACAGACAGTCGTTTTCCTGTGCATCTGCATGTTTAACGAAATGTCATTATACTGATTTTAGATATACTAAGTAAAAAAACGGCGAATCTCGGAGAAATTCTAATTAACCTCTTCCACGAGTGCACGAGCGCACGAGAGCACACGCATGTTAATTTCTTTGAAACAGAAAATCTTATCTGGTTTCGGAGATAAACCTAAGTCGTGAAAGAATTCAAATTTCTACACATTTTCAGAAGAAAGAAACGGAAAAACAAAGGAATTGTTTAACATACGGGTAAGTTTTACGATCACGTGATATTAATTTCGGCGTAACGAAATAATTTTTGTATAATTAATTGATATTAGATGCTAATTAAGATATATCACAATTACTGATAACTTTTCTTTAATTGTACATTATAGTTTATAAAGCCGAGGAAGAAATACATTTGCATTTGACATGATATGTATGAGGTTTACGAAATACGCCAAACTCACTTAGCTACATGTATAGAGGCACATATTCTTGCGATATGTCATGTTGATCTATATATTATTTATTCATTAATTAAAAAAAATCTCTTGAGATTATAATGTCTCAGTATCATGTCCGAACATTTTTTTGTCGTGAATATTCATATGTTTTCATGAATATTCATAGACTTCATGAATATTCATAGATTGTCATGAATATTCATACATTATCATGGATATCATTCATATACATTACCAGGTTATATAACATATCAAATAGTGTTTATTCACAAGTTAGTTAAGTATCTGGTAATACAGTGTATTTTATATCGGTTAAACATGTGATAAATAGACCGCTCTGTCCATTTAACTAATATATTATACATACATTCTACTCAGAGCTCACGTGTTATTTACATTATTTTTAAAGCTACAATGTAACATACAGAAAATAAATAAATGTATATTATAACATCTAGTCTAGTACATATATATTCAATATTTTGTCATGAATATTTAAAATTTTGCTATGAATATTCAATATCTTGCCATGAATATTCAATATTATGCGTTCAATATGAGATGCAATTAATCAATCAAATTATTTCATTTCCGTGTCAAACGCATGATAACTCATATATTTAGCTGTAGACATTTGTTGAAAACGGCAAATAGTAATAAAACTCGTAGAAATGGTACATGATCGATGCTGTATCAAAAACATTAACATAAAAACACAACTGATAGAATAATATTTTTGTCGGGTCAATTTAAGAAATAACTTGATATTTTTTGCGCTAACGCAGTGAACAACTTTTGAAAATTGAAAACCACTCCAGATTTGTGCAGCAACCCATGGACAGCTACTATACTCGTGGTGTGGTCATCTCCAAAGATTAAGTGGACTGGTCTAATATATGACCACGCACCTGTTCACGAGAGTATCATTTAATCCACGGAAGTGGACTGACCCTCATAAAGTTTCCAAATTTTTACTCACATGTCATAAAACCAGGAGCATGGTTAGCTTGAAACGTGAAAATATTATAAATTAATACACTTAATTCAACCAAAGGGATATATTTCTATTATATTGAAGATATTTTTGTTAGATCGTTATTCATTTATTAATCTAAAAAATATATATAGAGTTTCGGTATTCATAGTTATGTGTTAGAATGAAAACATATTTCTTTGTTAAGAGAACCATACTTTAAATAGCGATGGCCATTTTAGTCCCGATTTTCGCCCCACAGGACCACAAGGGTCAACGAGGCCCAACACCACTACATCGTGCAGTGCCAGGTAAACTACCCACACTTATCAGATTTTGTTCGTATCTTAAATCTGATGTCTATCTGAAAGGATAGCCACCAAAATCAGGGGTGTCGATTTATACCTATCTCTGACGCTAGTTATAATATCTGAAATAATCTGGCTCTTCGGCTTTGCTTAGCGGTGCTTGTAATATCAGAAAGAATACAGATGTAGCTCTCCGAAATCGTTGACATAAAATTACATTTGTATATGTCCATTTTTGACGCTTATATAATATCAGAAAGAATAGCCCTCCGAAATCGAGGACACACAATTATATGTCCGTTTTTTGACGCTGTTTATAATATCAGAAAGAACGGCTCTACGAAATCAGGAATGTATAATTGCTCTATCTAACTCTGCTTATTATAATATCAGAAAGAACGGATCCCGAAAAGCAAGCATGAACGATTCTTTGTCTTTGGTTTATGCTGTCATTAATATCAGAAAGAAAACGCTTCTTGCTTCGTTTTATAAAAGTAGTGCTTGATGGCAACCATCAAATATATACATTTATGTGTGCGTATGTACAAGTATTGAATTACTGACCTACATATAGTTTTAAAATTGTCGTAATGTTTTCGCAATTGTTCCAAAAATATATTATAATCTGTTTCACAAAATGATACAAATGTCTTTGAGCAAACTTAATCGCTTTGGTGTATTTTTGTCATATAAAGCATCTTTTGTTTTTGAGTAAGAGACAAAGACAAAAACAACACTTATCATCATTTTGCTATGCACACGGACACAATATATTCAAAACTACGCATACACTAGCACTGAATTAAGAAAGTTTTTTTAAAGATAATATAAATATTAGGAGTTTATTTGCTTATTTGTTTGTTTGAGTTTTACGGCAAATCGACAACTAAGGTCATTTACATGTAGTAGGGAGTTAAATTTAACGATAGGAATGGAATATGCACGCACCATTCTATCCGCTTAAGAGTATGTTATTGAAGGTGTTAGGGTCGGAGGAAACTCGGACTACATCGTAACCCTCTCGTCTGATCCCTCTGATTTTCTAAGCAACATTCATTATTATGTATATTAATCGCATAATAGCCATGCGTCAAGACTGTGAAAGGGGATAGGCTATATAATCAGGTGTCTGAGCTAGTCGGGGCCGTGTCAACCAAGCTAAGGGGCCAACGACATAGGGGCGGTTGTTAGGGAAGAAACAGGGCCCCTTTTTGAACGAATATGCATGCTGCAATTAATTATTTCTACGCTCAGAATTTCCCCCAAATACTAAGTACCGCCATATTATTTAACGCAGTACCAATTTCGTGTAAATCGTTGGAGCCTTTTACGACATTCGTTTTTGTTTATGACTCAATCTACCCTTTGTTTCCGTTGCTAGGTAACATAATAACAAATCCCTATATTGTCTCAAATTTTGATTTAAGGTAATTAACGTAGGTTTTATATATGACTAATGGCAATAACATGGTTTATCTCCGTATGCTAATTAGGGGGCCATGCCATCTACGGACCGGCTTAATTACGGCAATTACTATCAAAACATCAAAGGAATTAGTTTATATTAGGTCACGCTCGATTGAGCTAAGCCATGCAGGTGCGCATGCGGTGTCTATTACTAAAGTACTTTCAGTAAAATATGAGTTCTTCATTGAAGTCCTATTTTAGAAAGTTTCGTGGACATGGAATTATTTCATTTTATAAAAATTCTTTTTAATGCATGTTTTTATCGCTAGTGGCTTCGATATGTATATAGAGAGAATACTGTCTTAGCCTCCATCTATCATATCTATATTAATGTTACTATGAATAGGGTAAATAGCTGACTAGGCTATGATAGTCAAGTGCTTTTTTATTTCATTATTTGTTCATATTTACGTTTTCAGCGGATAAAACGCCAACAAATGTTATTGGTGGTGGTTAATCTGCGTTTGTAAGGTGGACATACGTACGTAAAACATTGAAGTGATTCCGATCATGAGAAATAATGAAAAAAAAAAAAAAAAAAAAACGGTCTGATGGAATAAAATAAAGCAATTTTTCCTCGTGATAATTTTGTTTAAAAAAATGCCTGGCAGAAAAGAAAAAAGTCAGTAAAAACAAATTAACTTCGAAACATCCAAAAACATATTTTATTTCAATGTAATAATCGCCCCTCCCAATCGAAAACTAGCTTTAACGAAATTACTAAAATCATCGGACCTCTTTTTACTGTTTAAATTAATCTATTTGTAATCTTCAAATGTATGATTATTCTCGGACATTCAGAGAAGAAACTATTTACTTCTTATTACGTCTTTCTAATCACAATATTTTGATTTATTTCACTCTCTTGTTTAGACATGAAATAACATAATTTTAGAGTAAACAGGCTTGTCACTTCATTGAGAGATACACATCCTCGCCGCTCGTGCGGTTGGTCTGGACTGAAGATGGATTCATCAGCGTCCCTTATCAAGTTTTAGTTAGAACTTTTGGAGCATTTCAGTGATCTGTTAGCGTGTAAATTTACAAGGCACCGGAATGCAAACCTGTCACGCGCCAATGCACGTTCGCTATGAAGCTGAAAGAGATACATTCCGACTCTACCGAGAAGATTTTACACCAAACCCTACTGTCGGGATGGAATGAAGAAACTTTATTCTAAAAGTCAAGAGTCGGGTTGATGAGCTACTCGGATACTGCATGCATGTTTGGGTACAGTATAAAACATTACAGACTAAAGTTGTCTCGATCTAGGTTCAAATCTCGCCAGTTTGGTGCGAATTTCTCAAGTGCTACATATATCGAGATGCTATCTGGGTAATTCTGTGAAGAGTCAATTAATATGAAGTGTGAACGTCTTCATGATCAACGTAAAAAGTTTTAACGAACCACAACACACGTTATCTGACGGTATTTAATACCATAACAGTTCTCTTCTCAAGTATGTTGTTAAAATTGACAAACATTACCCGTAGAGAATGTACTTCACAATGTACATATATATTCACTGTGCAAATTTCAAGCGACAAAATCCGATTGATATTTATTTGCCGATTTCGTAGATATCGGAAAATGAAAGAATGTGTTCTTTTACAATAGTTTCATTAATGATTTGAAATTTCACAAATTGATAAGCGTAGTTTGTAACGAACGTTCTGATTGGATATTCAATGTCTTGTCAGCACTAAATCAGATATGCAAACACAAACAAGACATTTTTATCTATTAATTTGTCTTCGTTTATTTCGAAATTTGGCAAAATACTTTGACAGTCAAAGTCTTATAATTATTCGTAAATATAATCCAAGACGTACATATATGTTCACTGAGATAAATTCTCATTAATATTCCTTCTTTTTAAGAAGAAACCTACTTTTTCTCAGTTCGTTTAAGGGTAATATTGTCACCATAGTACATGTTGATATAATCCATATGCTATAATAATTCTAAAAAGAATGATGAATGATCTTAAAGTCATGAACGACTACTAATGACTCGAACTGAAAATTTCTGCTTTTAGGTATATAAAGCTGTCAATTAATAATATAGCTCTTGAAAAGATAGGCTGACCCAAGAATCGCTTCACTGAGAAAAAGCGGTTTTAGTGGTTCCATTTTAACTAAATGTGTTTGTTTATTAAGAGGAAATTCACGTCTAAAAGAGTTATTATAAGGATACGTGTCTAAATAGCTCATCCACACAACAAAACGACAACCCTAATGAAGGGATTCGCACTTATTTACTAGGGCAGGTGTAAGTTCTAAAGATAAGAACCGGACATCGGACCAGTTATTCCGGATGATGGACAACCCGATGCAAGCGCCCCTCGTCAGTCACGTGCCATCATCAATTACGAGGGAAAGCTGTCATTTCTAGTTTATTAGAATCGTTTGTGTAAAACATCCAAATGACCACGATCTAGACGGTTGATAAGTACGCGGAATGTGTTTAGGATGGTAAAAATGAAACGACGCGAAATGGATGATTTTGTATCTGTTAACGAAATACAGTTTTTTTTTATTTTGCTTTCGTTTTTATTAAGTTGACGTGAAGTTGTTTTATGAAACATCTATGTAAAATGTGAAAATACTGGTTTTTACAGGATATTTTAGTCACTAAGAGAATATTTCTTCTGTTCATAGAGCGATATATATTGATTTTTTTGTTTTGTTTTAAAGTACGTGTGCAAACGAACATATCAATCAAAATTTTTCATGTTCCAGTCTTATTCACAATGTTATTTTCTACAATGTACAAATGACGCGCAATTCATTTCAATGATACTTTTTATCTCGATCAATGAAGAAATATTCACGATATTATACAATGAAGAAAATAAAGACATTTGCAGTATATTTCGATTCAGTCAGTGATGCAACTATTGTCATTTCGTTTTAACTTATCAGGAATATGGTTATACAACTCAAGTTCAAAAAACTATCTTTACCCATGGACCCAAGCTCTATTATGACGTCATGATATGAATAACGGCGTTACGCTATGTTCACGTATTAGGCATGCACAGTGCAATCATTTAGTCGTTTTTGTTTAGTAATGCAATTCACATCTATTGTTTGTTCATCCTGAAGATTTACAAATAACATTAACGTTTTAGGAATATTAAAAACTTCTTACAAGTTCTATATAACGAATATTGTGTCATTAACTATTCGAATTAAGTGATTTTCTTTGTATCGAGTAATATTATGTTTATCTAGAGTATGTAAATTTGTTTACAAAAAGAACACATTCCAACAATTCACAACTATTAGCATTCAAGAACAGACACACCACAAAGAAAAGGCGACTATTTCTCTGCTACATAACACTTCTAGCGCGTTGAATGCACATCAGAAGCACACTCTATAAACTGGTATGCAAACGATGTCACTATCACTTTGAAATTGACAACCCTGTTAATTCCTTCGTATGCGAAACAAAGAAATTGCGTTATAACTTGTATACATAGTTGTTAATGTATATAGTTTATTTAGCAGGATAGCGTCTGCATTAGGGTTTCGTATTTCTCTCTCGTGCGCTCCCTCCCATACACCCAACTCCCCGGGGACGTTCTGCGAGGCAGAATGTATACACATCAAATTCATGAAAGACTGGTCAACTTAATAACGAAATGGCCAATTGCTTTTTACTTCATGGATATAAAATTAGAATACGATTAAATGAAAGAAGCATGGCGTTCTATTTGTATTCATATTTTCTTAGTAAAAATGTATCATTTGAAATTAGTCATTAATATGAAACTGGTCTGAAACAACCACATTTGCCAAAACTGGCTGATGTTTTTATACTGCCAAAGAATGATTGTATCTACACACTGTAACTGTACATGTGTGTCTGGTCAAGCTGGAATTCGAAAAGGATTTTTTTTAAATATTTGCACGAGTATGTCCCTTTATAGTTTGAAAAAAAAAATATTCAGAAGACGTTTACAAGAATTCAAATGTTAAGGCCATGTCTTTAATATTTAAGAGATGTTCAAAACAAAAAGCCGCTAAACCGATAGCATTGATAAAAATTTGATACCATATGCCTAAAAATGGCCAAGAATAAGATACTGTTAGCAAAAAAACCGTTCATATTCATTCAAAGATAAACTTGAATATATCTTATTTATGTTATGGATATATAACACTAAATTCTGAGTATGACCTCATCGGTTTATGGTGATTCATATGAATACATTCAAGTTAATCTTTATAATTCATCTTTTTTTTACCTCTAATTCCACTTATATTGGTGGACTCTTTTCTTTCAGAAATTAATACGCTGCTGTATCGACCAATCAAAAGTGACGTTATAACTGGCGACGTCATTGTTGAATTCTGATCTGATAACATACATTTTAAGTCAATCAAAATGCTTGTTGCAAGAAATATTGATTTATTTCAAAGCGTTAAAAATCAAATTCTTTCTTTGCTTTGCATGGTTGAACTTCTTTCTTTCTTTCTTTCTTTCTTTCCTTTTTCTTTTTTCTTTCTTTCTTTCTTTCTTTCTTTCTTTCTTTCTTTCTTTCTTTCTTTCTTTCTTTCTTTCTTTCTTTCTTTCTTTCTTTCTCTCTTTCTTTCTTTCTTTCTCTGTTTCTATTAGAAGCGTCTTTACTGTTATTTTTTCCTTTGCCATTTTCGTAAATAAAAATATATTTCCATTGTTTTATCATATACATTATAATTTTTAACTCGGTTAAACCTCTCCTGAAATGTCACAACAACGTTGACAAGAACAGGGAAGCATCATGTTCTGACATTCGACATTATCTATCTTGACACGATGACAATTTTAAGTTAATCGAGCAAACCCATTAAGTGAGTGTTCACAAAACGTCTTACATCACGAGACACGTTGTGTAATTATCTCCCCTGTATTGGAGCTCTTCTTCCTTTCTTAACAGTTTATCTCAATTCCCATTCATTATTTTATCTGTGTAATCTTGTCTCTGATGAGATATCGTTAATTTTGCCAACACTTGTGATAAAGGTATCTTTAAGATAACTCTCAAACTTCCGTGGCTGAGTTGGATCTCATTCATACTGTACGTTCTGTCCCATGCACACACAACAACCTCTTTTCTTTCCTGTTTACACGAAAAAACACTCGCAGGAAGCATTTACTAAATATCCTCCTCTTGAACAATGGATAATAGTTCTTAAGAATGACTTCAATGAAAAACATCTATTTATCTATTTGAGAACAGAAGATTAAACTAATTAAGAAAAAAGTGTTGTTATTTTAATTTTGGGACTAGATGATTACGGAGAATTAGCGTCTTCAGTTTCAGTGATAGCTTCTAATATTAACTTGCGAGCTTTAAAAAGTTTATATACATGTACACGGCCACAAGAACAATTCACGATAAGGGTTCCATATTTTTTTTATTTAAAAAGTGAAAATGAATCAAAATAAATACCGGACGAGAACCATTTTGCAGCCAAAACCAGAGAACCTTTCATTTTGCGATGTTCGATACGACTTAATGTTAACTGAACACACATCAAACAAATAGATGATGGAGTGTATTGCAAGTATTATTATTGAATGATTGTGTAATGCACAGATTATGGAACAGATACATATAATCATATAAGAATGATAAGGTCAACATATTATTCATTATCGAGATGTACCTTACAAAATGTACATGGATGAAACAGATGTTTGATATATATTTCTTACATATTTTCTGCTTATATACGGATGGATTGGTTAGGAACCTTTTCTGTACAGAATGCATTCTTCCATAAAAGATCATGTTTCCACACTACGCTACTGACAAAAGCCGTTTGTTAACGGAAATGATTATTGCAAACATATTTATATGTTTAATCTTAGGCATTACAGAAATTTTAAAGAAATTATAACTTTTAGATATTTACGAAACTAAGTAATCAGCTATTTACTCAATTCCATGGCTCGTATATTCGAAACTACGGCATTGATCTTTTACACGTCAACATTGCTGTCATGACAGGCGACCAAAAATATTGGTCTTTAGTTTCGTAAACAAAGTAAAGAAGTTGTGGCATACACACGTCTAAACATTGATAATAATCGCACTAAATTGAGTAAATCCCCATGTACAATGAAGACAGATAGCGAAAAGATAGACTCCGCGCGCCCGAGTTCTAAAGTAAACAATCCGGATCCCACAAACGTTTGTGCTGGACGCCTGTTTTCTGTTAATCGTCTTATAGCATAAATACGTAAGTAAAACAAGTGTAAACATGGCTACGGTCCTAAAAAGTCAGCATATTGAGGAAAGACACCTCGAGGATGTCTACTCAGGTGGAAGACGTTGTCTTGTCTTTTGCCACCTCAAACTTTCAGACATTACAAAACAACTCTTGCTTTCGATAAACTAACTTTTATTAAACTGGGTTTAGACCTCTTCGTTAGATCAATGATTTTGAGAAGATTTGACAAAAACGTATATTGAGGAAAGACACATTGAAAATGTCTAACCAGGTGAAAGACGTTGTCTTGTCTTTTACCGTTCTCAATCAAGCTAAGGAATTTATTTAATGCAGCGTTTTCGATCGATAGTTTAGCTCTTATTCAATTGGTTTGTAAAAACTTCTTCGTTAGTTCAATATTTGAGGATATTAACAAAACAAAACAAAAATTGACAAGCTTAAAGCTGCATCTTTGTTTGAGCTTTAGTAAAAACATGTTTACATTCTAACAAAGACAATGTATGAAATTCAAACTAAAAAAAACCATTATAAATATAGATTTCATAATTTGGTAAGTGACTACTTAGAAATTGCTTCGAACGAGTATGCATTTTAATTGTTGGGGGCAACAGTGACACTAGCCATACAAATCTAGGTAACACCAGTCAAAAGTTCAATCGAAAACTAATGTTTGAATCATTTCGTCTAGTCATTATAACATCTTTGTAAATCACAACCTTGGGATGCTTGTCCGGATTATTTCGGGAATTTATTAATAAAAATTGAATTCCGTTCCGAAAATGGAGTTCCGGATTCGGAATCCGAATTTACGGACTAGTGAGTATAAATAACGTT
Organism: Argopecten irradians; assembly: GCF_041381155.1. NCBI lineage: Eukaryota > Metazoa > Mollusca > Bivalvia > Pectinida > Pectinidae > Argopecten > Argopecten irradians. Next base: position 7,420,734 of record NC_091148.1, on the reverse strand, counting down.
ACAGAAATCCGTCCCCTGACATTTCCGTCGGATTGCAGGTTCTCCGGGCTATCGGCGTCCGGATTATCGCGGATCCACTGTATATGAGATATATATATATTTAGTACATTTGTTGGCTAATTTGAGAACCCCTAAGTTGACTTTATTGTACAAATGTGTATTATACTTTTGTTGTTGAATTCGTATAAGGAGTGAATTTTGTCCAGGTCAATAAACTATGATGTCTTTATCCAATGAATATGACATTTATATATTTTAAGAAATGAAATAAATATGTCAATGTTTTTGTTGTTTGTGCTGCAAAGACCACCGAAGCTCTTTCAACGATTTCAGCATATAGGTTGATCATTAGTATATTACGCTTGTATATTTTTGGCTTCTTTCAAAAGAAATTTAATATAAAATTTATTTTGTAGTTTTTCATCGAGTAAATCGGTGCAATTTTCTGATTACTAGACTATTTGGTTTTGGTTCTTATGCTTTACTGCATGTTTGTTTATTTTCCCTTTTCAAATAGAGTCCATTTTCCGGCAATAACACATTGTTATACACACACTATGTGTACATACGCTGTACCTATACATATGATAATTTAAAACATATTTTATTGTTTGATTTTTAATTGAATTCGAAAAATAAATTTGATCGTAAAATCTATTTAAAGCTGCCATGGTAATCATAAAATGAATGTTTCTTGAGTTGTATCTGGTAAGTATAACACCGTATCTAGAAACGGATTTTAACAGTGATTTGAGATAGAAGTTAAAAAGACGTTATCTGATCATAAACGTCTGCGAAAGACATCCATGTCCTTAACATGTTTCTGTCACGTGCGGCGGCCATCTTGAACAATCTGACGGCGGTTTGAAGAGATTTGATCAGATAAACTGTTCGTACTAACGATTCTTCACGTTTGCCGATCGCTGACAACCCCTATCATATTGGAGCATTTTTATTTTTTGAGTTTACATAAAAATAATTTCATTTTTTCCTGTAAAAAGCATTTATCTGTAGTGATAAATATATAATTTCATATGCTGTGATTTTATAGTTCTCTACAATCTTATCAGAGACATTTTTATCTCTTCATCACAACAATTTCGTGATTTGAAAAGATTTGTTTTTTATTTCTGTGATTTTTCCGGAATTGTCCTCTTGAGTCAATGTGTATTTCAATCCTGCCTCTTTTTCGGGTTTTCCGTAATTAAATGACAAGACTAACTGATAAATAAAACAGCTGGTCGGGGCTGATGCTCCGGATAAAATATTTTTGAGTTGCGCACGAACATATGTACTCATGCTTTACACGTACAGATGTATGTGCAATGACTTTGATTGAATCTTAAGAAAACATGTAATTTCAAAGTTTGGTTCAATCATTTACTAAATAAATTTTCAGAATTTCATAATTAAGCTCGATATCAATAATATTTTGTGCAATTTCTTTTTTGTATGTCTTTCCTTCTTTTGATTATACTATAAAACGGATTGATAAAGAAAACAAATTGATAAAAAAAGAAGGCCACAAAATTAGAACTTTACCTTACGTATTTTCATATTTTATGAAGTAGAATGAAGTTAGGTTTGTGCAAAATTCACAACAAAAATGTCAATCTTTGTATGGAACCCTTTGTGTTGTGTAGTGGACTAAATCACGTTATTAAATATCAACATAATTTAGAAAAGGTAAAGATAGGTATTTACATTTATATATTCATATAAGGAACAAAAGACGATGTAGAACTATCAAACTCACGGGAATAGTGTTCATGTTATATACCCCTGCGTCAAAAATTCATCATTAACTTAAAAGTAAACAAAGTAAACATTATTTAGAAAAAAAACAGATAGAGCGAACGATTAATATATATGAGGAATATAAAGGATGTTTGATTAGTTACATGTTTGACACCTACATTACTTCGCTTATTAAAAGGCTTTGTCTACAGCATTCATGGGACAATGTTTAATATCCGTCCAGAAAAAATACCCCGAAACTGAAATATAAACATATTTTATCAAAATGATAATAGCGCGAGCGGCTAATTTATATGAGGAAATTAGAAATTGTATATAAATTAACATTAGTTAATGGCATATCACCTACATGACTTCGCCTATTACCAGACTTTGTCTATAACCCTCATGGGACATTGTTTTACACCCCTCTGGCCTCACACAGCGGAGAGAGAACACTGTGAGGAGAAGCCCTACTCCGTTCCAGAGCTCCCCCAATGTCATGCCTCGTCGGGTCTGCATTCACTCAAGAACAAGGCTGACCTGCCGGGTGTCATCTGGTCTCGTTAACCAAGGATTTACGTGCCGCGCAAAGGCACGACCGAAAACACGTGCATCGTGTTACGATCGTCTTGTTTCTTTGATAAAATGTTTTTGTTGTTTTGAGGTTTTTTTGTGTGTGTAGTTTCTTGTTATAGTTTCTATCTACAGATCACTCAATGCGATCTCTATCCAATCTATCCAAGTGTAATGAAACAACGAAAAACGCGTAAACACGCGAATTTTAGCTGAATCTTTTCTAGCGCTTTTCTTTAGTTTTATTCTCGGAGTTATCTTATTTTAGTCGCAAATTTACTGACATTATGTTAATGCTCAATAGGTTTTCGTCACTGACTTTTTTGGTGGTAATATATATCTATAACAGAGAATTCTATTTGCCAGTTTCTATCGAAAATAATGCGCCTTTTGCATGTAAAAAATACATACATAACTACTTTATGATATGTCTTTAATAAGTATAATGATGTGCTGTGTGTTCTAAAACATTTTCTTCTATATTTTCTTAATTTCTATCGCCAAAATAACATTTCTTTCTATGCATTGTACATAACATATTGTAAAAATTCAGTTACAACCAACGATAATGTATGGCCAATGTGCAAAAACGTTTCCCGTTGATATTATTTGTACAATATTTGATGCTATACTTTCAATATTTCCAATATTATATAATCACACATAGACTACCAACAAGTCTCTGGAGTATCAAAACATCATTAAAATTTGGCCTAACCATATAGAGAAGATCGTTTAGTAGTAGGTATCGACTGAGAAAATCTTACATGTAGCAATAATATATGGTCTGGTGGACAGTCTAAATCACACAAGATATAAACAAAATTTTGCTAGGAAGGTAAAATAATTCGAATATCAATGGACTCCAGAACTAAGGTTTCAATCAAATTCAGTGCATCATTTTATATCACGCCGATACTACAAATCAACCTTTTTACGCGGCTTTTAAATTTCGCGATTTCCATTTCAAACTAAGTTGACGAAGATTAACATCCGCGGATTTAAACCTGGAATGAGATTTCCTATCAATATAAATAATGTAGATGTTATTTCCCAGAAATAAACTTCTCGAATTTACTAGGATCATAAAATTCGGACGTTCACGTTACAAAAGGATAACGGTATTCGCGTTTGACTGGTGGTTACTTCAAAATAGAAGTGTTCATTTCAGTATTTTTGAATTTTAAGCAAAACGATTTATTTCCAGACGACAACTTAAAGAGAAAAGGCAATTGAATGTTAATGATTTCATTCTGGGTCCATGGTTACAACAAGCATTCAAAGTTACATGGTAAGGTAAGGATAACTTCATAGTTCATTTCGTACATCCGAGTGGACGTCAATATTATAATAACAGTTTGAACATTTACAGCGGATACCCACGAAACATATAGGTACAAACTGCATGTGCATTTGTTGAATGTTGTAATTATGTGTCTTTTACACTGTAACTTTTAGAGTTTGGGACTAAATCCAGTTTGAAGTTGAGATAATGATAATGTTAATGTTAAAAATATCACCGTGACCTATTTAATATTGATGTAATTTTATTATAAATTGTCATAATGAATCAACTGCAAAATTAATATCATTAGGACAAATAGTGATGGTTTATTTCTATATAGTATTTTGATGGATATTCTTCGTGTAACATGGCCTGATTATAGGGAAAAAGATATTATTAAAACCGTGTTAAGGGATTTATTTTAATGAATATCTGGTTAAATATTGCGAAAACAGAGATGTATTGTTTATTTTTCAGCTACTATTCACTAATTTCTCCATATTTATGCTTCTTAAATATTGAAAATGACATTTATTATTTGTACTTCAATATCTGATCATTTATTATCGTCATTTTTAAAAAAAAAAAAAAAAAAAAAAAAAAAGCGGACATCACCTATGATTGTAAATATGATGTAAGATATTCATGTTATATCCATTCTCTTTGGCTCTCATTTTTCTTATCTTTAAAAAACTATTATGATAATACTATTCAATATTTAAAGCCATCTTATGATATCTATGTAGATGCAATACGTTGTTGCGTTTGTCAGTTAGATTGAATTTGTGCCAGACACATTTTCTAATTATGATAATAAAACCTCAACTACCCGTTACGTATACCCTTACGCAGAGAAAATTACATCCCAAAATATAACGTCTTTGACGCGTTGAATGAATCCATTCCATACTTTCCTATCTCCAGATTCTGGGTTTAGGACCTGTATCTTGAGATTTGCCGTTAATACCATCAGTAACCCACACTACGCCTGTAATGGCCATATCAGGTTCCAAGATAAACTCTCCATTGTTTCCCTCGCGCCTGGTCAATGGTCTCCGGAACTTCAAAGATGTGTCTAATTGCGTAAAAAAGAAAACAAATGGCGGAAATCGGAATTGTGGTTGTTTTGAAGGTGTGTATCAGGAATTTAGAGGTGTCGGGATCTTTAACCTTGAAAGTGTCTGAAGCCTGAATGGAAACACGAAGAAGTGTTTTGTCTGACATTATTGAGGTAGACTTGGGTTTTTTTTATCGTGAATTCCGGCACAGTTTGTTGTTGCTTCCAAATCAATGACAAAGCTACCGTATATGTACCCCTGTAGCATAACTTCAATGTTTGTAACATAAAAATGTGAGATTAAAGATTAAATATAAATGTTTTATTAATTCAAAGTCTGAACATAGATATTATATTGATTTTATTTTTATAACGTTGCATTTGATTTGTTGTAAATGTATGAATACATATCATGCTTTGAATAAAGGATATGATTTAGGCATTTTGTTCTTCTTATATCGATTTCATCTCATTTATTCCTTCCCCCTCTATTCTTGCTCTTTTCACCATCATCATCATCATCATCATCATCATCATCTTCTTCTTCTTCTTTTTCTTTTTCTTCGTCTACTTCTTCTTCGTGTTTTTTTTTTCTTCAAAGTCTTCTCTTAGTTCTCAGGAATATGAACGAAACAACAATGTTATCAGGAAACTTTATCATATCTTACTTTATCATTAATGATCAGTGATATACACTAATGTAACACAATATTCTTCACAAGCAGCTGTATGCATTCCAAAAATTAGCGTCAATTTGACACGTTTTTGTACCACACCTCGATCACTTCCGGTTAGTAGTAATTTTAAAATCCCGCACGGAGGGAAAAGTTTAAAAGTCAAACTAAACAACACCACGCCTGTTACCATTGCAGATTCCGTGCCAATGCGTAAGCCAACATTCGCTGACCAAATATATTTTTTATGCTAGAAAAGAACATATGTGTATAAATCCGTCGAATTCAGACCACACCCAGTCTACTTCCGGGTTGAAAGGTGGATTTTTTTCTGCCAATATTTTAGCAAATAAAATTTTGACGGTTAATTATTCAATTATTCGGACATTCTTTAAGTTTAAGTTTTTAAACCTTTGCCTCCAACGTTGATAATTTGCGGTCAAAGGAAAAGACCTTGATGAGAGACCGTGCTTGACCTTGGTTCCGTACTACAAGTCGTGCGCAGCGCACGTGCAGCCTACACCTGGAGGGCTGCCAGAATCGGAGTTTTGTTCAAATAAAGAGAGTAAGGCTAAGGTATTGAAGCATAAGCACTCTTCTCAAATTGAATGTCATGGATTTGAGTGAATAAAAAAAGAACAAAACAAAAAATCTTATTAAATGTTATCTAAATTACAAACTGGATACCGTATAGGCGATAATTTACGTGGGTCATTTTTTTGCGATTTTAACACAAGTTGAAGTGGTGTTTAATTTTCACGATCTGGTTTTCAGAGTAAATGTGACTGAATCATTTATCAATATTTGGTATCATAATATGCTATTTGTCTACTTAGTATACGTACTACAAGAACATGTGGGTGATAATAATGTTGAACTGTTTTAATAATGTATTTGATGTCCTCAACAGCATGTGCCTGAATGCATAGAAAATTATGTTTTTATATATGTGGGTATTTTGACAATTTTAGCCATTTGTTGCTATGTTTTTGTATTTGAACCCATAGAGCGCATCAAGGAACAAATTTAACATTTAGTGAGAATATATATATGCACTTACGATACATCTTAGGAAGAAATATGAAGTTTGTGCAAGGATGCGCTTTATGATTCCATAGACCAAAAAAACTAACGATTGGCTACCATGGTAGCCGAAGCTGTAATATTATAAAACGTTCATTACAATTCAATAAGAGATATACTAAATATGTCAAATTTAACAATTCAAATGCTAAAAAACAGCTTTGAAATAATGACGGATTTGGGTGCAAAAAACATACATTTAAAAGATAAATAAAATGAGCTCCACAGTATCAGCTGTCGCTTTATATAATTTTTCATTTTTTTTGATATGTAGAAAATAAAATTAAAAAAAAAATAGATAATTTAGATAATCTAGCGGTCAGGTCCGTTACAACATTCATTGTAAACTCATTTTAGTTAGGCGAAGAAGTGGTTCACAAAATCCGTATAAACTTGTAACTATATACAGAGGGTTCGCCTATACATGTATGTATACAACAAGGGAACGAGTAAGGTAGATTAATTATGTAAAATTGACGGGTTTCATACCGGTCCGTTTGACTGTTCTCGATAAGATAACGGCTCCTCTAGAAACCAGTACAGTGTAAACATGGGGTCGTTCAAGGGATCACAATTCAACGACAATCTGATAAAATTTGACAGTCGTTTACGAAACATTAAAATAGTCATATTGTTCCGGAAAATCTGGCACGTTGTTTTCCTGACGTTTGTACACACCTAGTATTGACGGGAGTCGGTGTATCGAATGCGCCTTTTTATCTTGTTATCGCCCTTTGTTATCGTGACTGTAGTGTTACAGATTAGAGACGGTGCTTTCGGGTTGTTTAAATAAAACCTTTAATACGATGTACGGATATGTTCCTGATTTTTTTTTGTCAATTATACAAATATTTAATGATAAAATTTGGTTTTATCTAACTTAAACAATTGTCATTTTGATTAGATGTGACATTTTTATTTCCATGACAAATATGACGGAAGTAGAAGGAAAAAAATGACGGTACAAAAATTGTCAAATTATCGAGAGCATGCCGAGTTTTAGATATAGGATGTGTTATTAAAATGATACAATATCTAATATCGATAATACAACAATGATACTGATATACAATCGGTATTTTACACTACACAACCGTTTTATGATGGCGACTTTTGTTCAATAAGGCGAAAATTATCATAAAAAACCGGTAAGAATTGTATTTGATCATATACAGTGTATAGTGTATATCAAAATAAAAAACAAATACAAAAAACAAATAAATAAATAAATAAAAAAAGAAATATAAAAATAATTTTCATGATGGTGACACAATATGTGAACACCCTATACGTGCATTGTATTTAGAATTGCATTTGATAAATACCGCATAAGCAGTAGATGCGACTGCCATTTTGATGTAAAAATCAAGATAAAAAATTATTAAACTTTTTCAAATGATGTATAAGTGAAACGAAATAAAATGGAGTAAAATTTCATGGTTGAATGTAATATGATGTCAACTCTTTCTGTTTCGATTTGAAAATATGCTTGGAAGTTTAAAATTAGTGAATATATTAAAAACGCACTAGATCTTGCAATCTCAATGAAAATGACTGCGTAAATATCTTACAATCAAGCGGGTGGTTAAACCAACATCAAAGCGAAACTGGATAATATTGCTTATAATAAGGAAGGTGTCATCTGGAGTTGGTCATACTTCCAGAGAGTTATAACACTGACTATACTTTCTATGCTTCTAAGTTAATAAGTTTTACAACTAATCATGCGCCCATTCACTTCCGCCTAAAATAGTTCCGCAAAATTTATTCTCGCTATCTTGAAAAGTAAATAAATAATCGTGTTTAAGGAGGACATATCTAGAAATATCTTCAACAGTGTCATTTAATCTCTGCGATCATCATTTATTAATTGGTGGTCTAGAGTTTTAGGATAAGATAGATGTTCGCGTGTTATGTCCATGGCGGATGGGTTTCGCCTACTAGTGCCCTATCTCTCATCGGGTAGATACGAGTCCGCTATCTTTACAAAATATAGTCCTTAACACTCTAACCTGATAAGTGGGATATGTTGAGTGTATGGCGCCGACGAGAGTCTGATATCAGGAGAAGATAACTGAGACATACACGGGAGATAACTCTGTCGAGTGATACCCTCGTTAGAACATTACCAGCTATCCAGATGTATACATACATGCTTATACAAATACTTAAAAGTGCAGATAAAAATGTGAAAAGTTTAATGCTATCTTGTTAAACAAATTAATTTATCAAAATGTTAAAAAAGGTTAATTGATAATTAAAATATAATTTGATTTTCTTGTTTCGTTTTTCACGTGTAATATATGTACGGGTGATAAAGATGAATATTTACGTCATAAAACATTTTATTTCGGGAAAAGTTGAACTCCACCCTAACTCAAAGTTCAACTTTAACTGAGTTATTTTCGTTTTAATTTTAAAAAGTATATATATGCAATACCAGAAGAATTGTTACCATATGGTTAAAGATAAGTTAGCTTTAACATTATGAAAAATAGTGTAAAATATCTTTATTTTTGTATAAAAATGTTCCAAATCCATAATAGTTCAAAAATTAGTTTGGCCTTCCCTAGGAAATGGACGCAATGATTCGTTTACTGTTGTAGTGTACATAAATGCTTAAGTAAATCTATTTTAGTAATTTCGACTCAGACAATCTTAAAGTCTCCATGTTCATTAAAGACATAGATGATCTGAATATGCATAACAAGTATTCTGAATTAACGATACTGTAAATTATCTTTCTTCCATGTGCGATTTAATTTCGCGTATATCGCGATCCAAATGAAGTCGCGAAAGTTTATCTCAGCGGATTAACATTTCCATCATTGATTCTGATTGGTTTTATCGAATACTAAATACTTTTTAAATCCGCGAATGTTAGTCTTCACGAACTTATTTTCTAAATGAAAATCGTCTAATTTTGTAGCCGCGAAAGAAAATTGCTTTACAGCATGCATTTTTTTATCTTGTACATTTTCTAACGTATTTCGACAAACCTAAACACGAACTCATTTCTCTTGTCTTCTTCTTCAGTTGAAGTATCAGAGCTCTAACGATAAAGTGCAATTGACGCTGTTGAGTTACCTTGTCATCTTGTGCTCACTGATATTGTGATCAGGGTAATATGAGTAAGTAACTAATTACCATTTACCAGACAATCTTTGGGTAGACAACATCTGTAATTCATTCACAAATATCTACACGAAAAAAATCGCAATCACAATATCGCAAAATTATTTACGCCAAGCAATTCTCCACATACATTATTCACGAGAGTAATAAAGAGATTATCGCTATTTCTGAAATAATGTTAACCGCAATATTTTCGCAAAATACACTTTTCGCATAATTGTGTTAGAGAGCTTGAGCGCAACGTAAAAATGTTTGCGGATAATAATATCAAAACACATGAGTGTACGAGTATCAATACGAACCCTCGGCTCGTAAATTCATATATTTGCGAATCTGTTAAAACTAAAAAGAAAGACATGATATATTTTATACTGAAAACTAAATTATTTTTAGATTAAATTTCGCGAGCGATAAGAAATCGCAAAAACATATCCTCGCGAAGATATTTAGAATACAAGTAAAGTAGAGCAATGGAGGTTAAGATCACAGAATTAAATCACCATGAAAAAGTCTTTTTTTGCGATAACATATTTCCGTGTTTCCAAGTTACAGTACGCGATAATGAAGTGGTTTGCAGTAGATAGAAGGTGTGTTTTTGTGATTTGTGGAAGTAGTCTGTGTGACTACTAAGACCGAGTGACCTGTCAACCGTCTATTCAAAGAAAAGTAACAAATCTACAACTAACATAAATACTCACTGGAACTCCCGTTTGTGTATTGTGTACACGGACTGACTGGAATACTGATAATTCAGGAAAACATACAATGTAATCTTTGTTTTTGTCAAAATATGATATCGATGTATTCTTGACCAGATGACCACCATCGGACTGGACTAAAGCACGATGGTTGTAAATCTGACCATTGGTCAATATTGACTTGACCAGTAATGATAAGGAGCGATTTACTTTGTACTAGACTTTGGTCAATGTAGTAAGACTATGGCCGCAGTGCTTACTTCCAAGACGCTTGAATTATGCGCGTATCTATGCAACAATGAAGATATAGATTGGCCTGATTTTGCCATACTTATGATAAGCAAGGATTTTTTGTTTGATTTTGTGGATATGGAATTTGACTCACGATAAGTGATTATATAATCCTCTTTCTGATGTTTTCCCCTCTTTGTCCATATTTCATTTCATGTATTTGACCATCATAAATTACCTCTTGGATATTGGTCACGATTTTACTCTAATGACGCCTACATGTAACATATTATCGTATGTAGGGCATATGGTATTCATATTCTCATTACGCTTGCCATTTATAATATAATAGAGATATATTTGAATGATTTAAAACAAACTATTATACTGGATACTCTGTATATTTAAGCCTTGATACTAGACTGCTGGTATATCACCTATCAGAACACCAATAGGAGACTTTCTACACTTATTACACCATACAATCCAACATCTTCTGTCTAGTACTCGTCGGTGATAAATTAGCGGTCCAATGTATATTGGTAACATTGATTGTGAATAAAACAGAGACTTACAAGGGATGTGATCAGTCAACGACGTCAATGAACGGTGTAGGAGACCAATAACATAATAAACTTGATTCTTGTTTTGGTAAAAATTCATCATTATTGACTTAAGTTTGTTTTGCAACTCAAGTGATATAGATACCTAAGATTATATTTTTCTCTCTTGCTGCAGGCGGCCATAAGTTCCCATAGGACTGACTTACCTATGTGTAGTGCAATCCCACTGACACATACTACCAAATATAACAAACATCACATCGTGCGCAGTATTACCCTGATTATGGGGAAACCAGTCATCAGACTCCAGAATGCAATTGCTATAAACAAAACAAACTTGCATGTCTCAGCAAGAAGACAGAGCCAAGCGAATTTCCTCCGTAAACGAGCTCCCGACCAATTGGCAGAATTGGAGGCGGTGTTAGGATGACCAGGAGGCAGGGTGCGGCGGAATGTCATTAAGGAGGAAGAAAAAGATTATGGATTGTACTTTGTATAGCAATAATACTGTAAATCAACTTTCTGTCGTGGCTACTAAATTTCATGATTTCTGTTTTAAAATAGGTTCGCGAAGATGAACATTTATGAATTTTAAATCAAATTAAAATTCTTATAGATATAAGTTATGTAGGATCATTTCGAGAAGATCAGTTAACCGAAATGACCTGATCGCGAAATTCGCGAAAGCAAACTGAACACGTTAGACAGTTGACTGTCAGTATAGGATCGATTACATAGTTTGTCTACTGTAATCCAACTTCTTTCGCGTATGATTTACTTTTGCGAATTTTGCGATCCAAGTTTATCTCCGCGATTTTTTTTACATAATTGTCTCAGATAGGAATATCCGGATAAATGTTATATCCGTGAATTTTAATCTTCGCCAACTTGTTTTAAAATTGCAGTCGCGAAATTTAGTAGCCGTGAAAGAGAGTTGGATTACAGAATTCGAAACCTTTGATTTATTTTGATTCGTGACGATGTCAATGATCAAAGGTCAGATGATTTAAAAATATATATTTCTATTTTGTACTCCTCACGAGGTCTTAACACTCCGGCCATGAGGGTCTGGGAGCCGTCATGTCCGGCATTAATGGGGTCAACGTTTAAAGTGAAGGAGTACGGTCTACCTTGTCCCTCCGTTGATACCACTCAATGTTGGACGTCGTTCTAAACACGGCCAGTCCAATGTAATTTATCATTACACGTTTATTGAATTTCTCTAAAACAATACAAACATAGGGTTGGTGTGATGGTCAATCAGGACAAAACTGGACACAACTAAAGTCACCTGTGTAAGAAAAATGACTCATAAAGTCGTGGTTTCATACCACCGTCACAGTACGGTGTCCAAACCAGGACATATTTCAAACATGAGTCCCACAGCCATGTAAGTTGAAATGGGCTGTACAAATAGTTATACAATTATTTAAAGCTAGATAAATCATCATCTTATTGCTAATACATGTAAAATGTGGTGTAATTATATTAATGGAAGTGCACTTTCCATCTAAGTCTTGAAACATTTTAGACTTGCGTTGATGCTTAGCAAATAAGAATTTAGGTATTTTTTTGCAAAGTCATCTACAAGTATAAATTTAAGATAGCTTGCCGACTTGAGATTTTTACATGAACTTCGAGCTTGTTTGCCTTATGCTATACTGTAGTTTATCGTCTAGTCATGGGTATTTATGATCACGTTTTAATAATTCCAGTCGACTAATTCAAGCCTGATATTCAGTGAAATATTTAATTTTGAAATGCACTTGATCTGATGGTTGTGTATCATTATAGCTAGCTTTAGTTGCAATGGCTACCATTATTAAATGAGTCAATTATGCAAATGTAAACCTTTGCCAATATAGGTAATTTTTAGGTCTCCATCTAGAAGGATTCTTGAACAAAAGTAAACTATTATATAAGTTATCATAGCAAATGCAGCTGTGATATTAGAAAACATTAGATTGGAGTATGGGATATTCTAAATATTTTGAAATACAGTTTCGCAATGATGCGTGAATTATGCACAATTTTGTCAATATAGACTATTTTGGCTTTCGTTCAATAAAACGCATCCCTTTACACACTTTAGGAAATAAGTAGTATTATCTGCTCCTGCTAAGACTGCATTCTTACAAAAAATACTCTTAGCTTAGGTAAAATAACTTAAATTTCACATTTGCGACATTTGCTATATTTCGGATAGATTTCTAGAAACAACTACAGCTGCAACAATAATAAATATGTCATTTAATTTGAATACAGGATGTACTGGATATTTTGAAAGACAATTTCATAATTGTCAAACACTTAATTATAGAATGATGAATTTGGTGTATAAATTCCTTGGTTTGAAAATCTATCCATTTCAATTGTGCCAGTGCTGGTCTAGAGAGTAAAGACTGGGTGTATGTTGTAAAGTCAAAAGTAGGTGGAATTTGGACAACTGGACAACAGCTGAGAAGTGTCACATTTCGGGGTAGGAAGGGTACATACACAAATAGCCCTTATCTACCACACAAATCCGGTCCGGACAGCTTATGTAATACCGCGATAACGTTCACTGGACAGGACCATGGGACTCAGGAAATAAATAGCTGGGACACCTAGATCTCGACTCACGATAAACTATTTACAAAACAAGTGGACGGCTATATGGAAATGTGTTGGTGATGTTGCTGGACGTTTTATCAACTTTTGTCATATAATCAAGAAAATACCTCTTGTCGACACTTAGGTCTTTAACATAAACAACATCTCTCAGTTCATGTAACAAAGAAACATTATTGGAATTCCTATTAAGATTTATTTTGAATATTGAAAATGAAATAAATTTGTATGTCAAGATGACAATGCTACTGCTTGTCTTTGAGTTTGGAGTAAGGAAATGGTCTGTCCGTTTGAAGGGATTAAAGAGGTGGAGGAATTGATATTTGGCTTGCTCATAGGTAGGCTAAGTTTTATCATGTGGATACCAATGTGGTATCATAATTATATCATGCAGATAATAATCGGTAACACCTTATAAGTTATCAGAAATTAAGTCTTGAAAAAATATTGATGTGCGTAAGCATTATTCGTTGGATATGTCATGTAACATTCAGTATCTAGCTCTGGCTTGAACACAATGCGAATTAATACAAATTTAGTATACATACATGTAACTGTTTATGACAAATTATTTACCATTATATATCTGTATTACAACAGAACTTTTACAATATGTTTCTTTTTTGTTTGCTATTTTCGCAGTTGTTATGGAATATAAAAGACAACGAAACATGTTCATATGGTTCAAACAGTACAAATGTCGCTTTAACAAATTTTTGACCTATTTAATTGCCCATCTTCAGGCATATAGATACAAATTGTTTCACCGTTTTACAACTACAGTTTCTACCGATGAAGTTATTTGAAAGCAAATACATTACCTACGAATAGTTCAAGTAATACAGTAATCGGTGAATATAACAATTTTAGTTTTACATACCATTAATACAACACAATACTCCGGTTAATCGATATATGAACCACTTTTACTGTTGTGAAGCCAGGACAACTACAGTTAAATTTTCATAACCAAGTGAAAAATTTACTCACGATAATTTTGACACGAACAACTTACTTGAACCATAGACATTGTACTTTTGCGCTTCTCTTTTATTTCAGAAAGCTGGTCTCTATCAGAAACAAAAATAAGTTTGAAAGAAGATATAAATTTACCTATATGACACATATTTCTCCAGCACAAATGAAACACCACGTGTACTTTTATATGTGTATGTCATATGTAACGAAATGTAAGCGGTGGGTCTAACGAAAAGTGGTTTGTGAAATATAAATGATTGCATATGGCTTTCAGTTTGAGCGGTGTCCTTTTGAAAAGGGGCTTGGGAAAAGGCTACATCACACATGCCCTTTCGGGTGTAGAGAAAATCACTTTTGACAGATCGTGGTAGGGTGTTAAGCACATATTAAGCAGAATTTCTTGTGTTTCATAAATCATAGCGCTATAAGCCCAGACTTAACCGAGTGATATGACAGGTTGGTGGGTGATAGAACTTGCAGAGACATCAGTAATATACAGATATGTCTGATAATGGTCGCGATAAAGAAAATTGATATTGATGAAGAAACTGGTTAAAATTCCGAACATTACATCGAATTAAGATATTCTTTATTCAAAGATCATTTTTAATATATACTCATGAATATTTACTAGATGTCCTTCCTTTAATATAGATACATCTTGGATATTATTTTATATGAAATCATTTCCTTCATTTGCAGCTTTGACCATCTTTCCACCACAAAATACGCATTGTAAACTTTAAAAACACTGTATACTACCTGCACATAAATGACATGTTTCTCAGATTCCCGATGGCGCCGCGCGTTGTTAGGCAACAGTAGGGGGCGCCCTCCTAACTGACAAAGAGGCTTATATTACTTGTCACAAGTCATGACACCTGGCATTATGTGAACCCGACATGTATACACAGTTAAAACCGTCTATCTTCTATTTTGTATCATGTTTACTTGTCTTTGTTTCTTAAAGATTGAGAATGAATAATACGGTAGGGGGTTGCTGAAAAACCTCTTTATCAAAATGTTTGATGGGCATAAGAAAAACTACCATACTATTTATTGTTACAATCATTTGTTTGATGAATTACTAAATTATTGCTATTTATCTATTGGTATTATTTTGTCAATTTTAGATAATTGAATTGATAATTTTCCTTTATTTATCTCTTTTTAAGATACTTTATAACATTCGCAATTGTGTTGATTCAGGGTAATGATATAAAAAAAATCGTGAAGAAGATGAAGAATAAGAAGAAGAAGAAGATGAAGGAGAAGATGATGATGATGATGATGAAGAAGAGAAAGAAGAAGGAGGAGGAGGAGGAGGAAACAGCAGGAAGAAGAAGAAGAAAGAAAAAAGAACAGGAAGAAAAAAAAATATTGTGAGATGAATAAGCTAGAGAGCAAAGAAAAAGAAAGAACATTCAAAGAAAATTAAAAGAAGAATCTGAAAAGAAAAAGAAATTGAGAAGAAGCAAGAAATCGAAGCATGTATGTCTGTGGGCTGAAACCTAATTTCCCACAAACCCATCTAGGTTACATAAGAGCCCAACCTCCGTGACATTGACACAGAAAATGTCGAGGAGAGTTCTGTTCTACCCGACTCAAGTGCAGTGTACATTTCGCATTCTACAGATAACGGTTGACAATCCGGGGTAGTCAAGCTATGTCCTTGTTTCTCGTGCTCTAAGCGACTTGGACGATAACCCCGCGCTATGTTAGTTGTCATTCACACGAATGAATCGTTGAGTAAACCTTGCGCGTGACCTTGGGGTGGATTGTATTATCGAGTGCTTAAGCGGTCTAAGTATTGTACAAGCCTCCTTTCTGAAGAGTTCCAAAATGATTAATGTTGTACTTTTTGTATTTGTTTATTTGCTCTCTTCTAGCTGTCCTTTTGCTATAAATAGTTCAATTATTGTAAATGCATACCACGCACATTCTGTACGGGTATTTATATTTGTGACATACATATCCTTCATTCTCCACTAATTTGCATGTTTTCAGAAATAAAAACATAAAATATGAAAATTGAAAATAAAGTTTTTATATATTGCCATTTGTTTGGCAAATATCTCTGTCGTCCGATGATAAATTCACTTTTTCATGAAAAAATAATACATTTATAAATATTTGTATGTACATACATCATACAATTGCTTAAAAAAACCCGAAATAATGATGTAGGGTAATGTTGTCAAGGTAGAACTTCTCTTATCGTCACCTTTTATGTTGTAACGGGTATGATCTTGCAATTTATTAATTTGAACTCCAATAAAATAACTTTTTTTGTCATTGCTATCTTTGAGATGCGTGATGTAGGTCAAGAAGTGAAATTGTTTTACTCATCTTTCTATGCTCCTCAGATCTGATCTCTAATTATCACCCTATAACATGGGGTACTGTAGTTGACCACGAATATCTTATAGCTGGGTGTTTGGTTTTTCACCGCGATACCCGTCTTTTTCCAATAAGTCCAAAAATAATTTCATATACAATTATGATATGGCTTTTGAACTGAAAATCACGGAAATAATTTGGCGTGAAAAACATTTTTTCGCATAAAATGCAAAATTGCGTTTGTATATAATATCACAAAATACATGTATGTAAGTAAGTGAAAAATGAATATCACATTTTTGATAAATTATTGTAAAAAAAAACAAAAAAAAAAACTTTTGTTTCTTATGAGGTCTAATAAATACGCAAAAACCCAGATTGTTTTTGTTCGGATTCCGAGACAATTACAAAAGGCGTACCTTTTCCGGTCTCGTCGTACAAGGATAGGCTACCCGTATATTTCGAGTGTTTACGAGTGTTCACTTGAATGAGAAAATTTAAACAACAAACCGGAGAGGTTAATCTTAGCATAGAGCCACTTAGTCCGCGGGAAAGATTTGTATTAAAGAGACACATTCCGTAAAATGAATTGATTTTTCATGAAACGAATGTATATCAATGATGAATCCTTAAACATGCTTATGAATGGCTATTGAACTAAGTTTGATGTTTTAATTATTCATGAATCAATCATACTATTTAGAAAATAAACTTTTTAATTTAATGTGTTTAGATGCTACTATGATCTGTTCATTTCCTTCGAATTTATCTTTTACAGTTGTACATTGTCGCTGCATTGAACTGACCCGGATCTGATAGAAGATGAATCAAAGCAAATTAATTCTACAACATTCCATTTGTTTTTTCGGAAATCAGATGTTAACAACAAATGATAGAAAACAAGATACGGAGACGGACTACAATAAAATTCCGGAAATCATATTTCTATTGTTAGTGATATAAAAATTAATATAAATCTACCATGAATAAATTAGTTTAGTTACGTATTAAAGAAAATGTCTTTAATTAAACGTAAAATAATCATTGTAATGATATAAGAAATCAATCTTGATCAGAGACCTTCCGAATGGAGATCTTCCGGGTGGAAAGTTTCATCACCCCGATCGTAGCCCCTTAATGTTACCGGTAGAGCATACCTTTATCTCTAACGATGGGTTACATTGGTATCTGGGTTTACGGGTAATTGAGGGACTCCACTCTAACGAGTCCAAGATATCACGCCAATATCCCCAGCTTTACGGAGATAACGAGACATACACATAGAGAGGATAGTATCGACACAGCGTAATTAATATTCGTGTATATACTTACATAAGATATGTAAACACATAGGTACTGACACTTGACATATAGATAACAAAGATGTTACACTATCACAAATGTAACTAGTAAGTTTTTTGTCATTAAATAGCAGATATTGACGCCTATGATAGTCTATCTATAAATATTTTGTCTTTCTTTACTTTAAACATTTCAGGTAGTTGTTGCCACGAGTTATACCTTCCTATTACGGGTAGAGAGTTCAAATCTTGTGGTTGACAGTTGACAGTAGGTTGATAGTTTTCCTCGAGATGCCAGGCTCATTCCACCATTAAAACCTTCTACTGATTCATTAATTTATCCATTCATTCATCCAATGATCTATTCATTCATTCGTTCATTCATTCATTCATTCATTCATTCATTGAATGTAATTCGTTGTATAAAAATCATTCATTCATTCATTCATTCATTCATTCATAAAAATCATTCATTCATTCAATCATTCATTCATTCACTCATTCATTCATTGAATTTCATTCAATCAAAAGTCTATCAAATTTACTAGGTCGTCAGTATATGCATTCAATTGACGGTTGGTTGTTTCTTTAATTCATGCATATTCCATGACAGAAATTAAGAAGATGACGTTCATCACAGATAAACTATAAAATCTGAACCATCTAATGACTCGGACATGTCGTCACATTCCATTAAGGTTTAGACATCTGTTACACGTCATTTCCGCCATCTTTCATCGTCCGCAGCAAATAAGCATTTGCAGACTCGTATTTAACTGCCAGACTAATGCATTGAACACAGACTTGGCCATCGGTCACTTATCTCAACTGGTCAATGTCTGCCAGTGTCCACATTACTGGTCATTTTCATCCAAATTACGGCCAATTTGTTCTAATGGCTTACGATTCTATACATGCAACACATTTACGCACCTGCGCACTTCGATCATAGCTTAACGTAACAAACATATTGCAAGTATTAAGAGTCTTCAAAAGACTTTCAAACGTTACAACGTCCTGTGTTCACTGAACCGAACAAATCCGAAAACTTTTAAACTCCGTAAGATTAAACCCCGGGGAAAGCTTTACTCTCAAATCCCGCGGGAATAAGCAAGATAAAATAATAAAATTACGTTTAAGTCACTATACTTCTACATTTCGGGGTCTCATAAGTGATACCGTGGAAATTGTGTAATTTTATAGCCAATTACGGTCATAAAATCATTTTTTGATCTTTGTTTTTAATTGCTTATTTCGTACGTTTCTTTTAGATAAGACTTACTATTTTCAAATTGAAATAAAAATTATGAGTTACATCCATATTATATTTTCCCCTTTGTTTAATTCTTGACCAATAATTATGAAAAAGTATACTCGTCTACCGAACCGATGGTAGAGAGAATGTACATGAAAAAAGTACAATAAACTTGAAGGAAAAATATTTAAAATGCTTATTTACGCATGCAAACATTTAATTAAAAAACTGAAATTAAGAGGTCACACCCTGGGCGAGTTTGTTTTGTAGTATTACTTTTTACATGTAAAACTTAGCGTATCTTAGATAGCAAAAAACTTTCACTGTCTTCTTTAGTTGGTCTCGTTAGCTACAGTAATAATACATCTTCTGCTTATTTTACTTGTTACATGTACCAGTATGTGGGTTTTAACAATCGGCGCCCATTGTTATTTTCATAATAGAAATCTGTTATTTTATGAGACAAGAAAAAATAGCTTTTTTTCTTTTCAAAAAATGAAACCAAAACCGATTTATGGACATAAGAAAACTCGGTGTTGATAAAACTCGCCTAATCAGAACCGGAAATGCAATGTTCATTCTAATTGTGATCGGATTCCGGACCCCTGCGGAGATGATCTGAGCCAGTGACTGGGCCTGTCGTCGGGTCGTAATCACCAGCAGCGAGTTAACAGCGTTGGTGCTGCGATTAATGAAGTATTAATTAAGGAGTCTATGACCAGTGGTCAAGCGAAATGACCACAGGAGGGGTCACTTTAGGGGTCATATGAAGAACGAGAGGTAACATCTTGGCGTGTTGAATTCTAAACATCTCATATTTTTGTTTTACTATTTATGTATTAATTCATTTATTGATTCATTAATTATTTTATTTTAATTATTTACATTAATTTATCTATTTATTATTTTATTTGATAATTTTTATTCAGTATTTGCTCATTGTATCGTTTGAACTAATAAATTAAATTTTCATTTAATACATCTTAAATCATACATGTATGCTATAAATAGGTACATTGTATTCTTTGTATGCGTTGGTCTTCTTCTTCGTTTGTAAATGCTATCCACTTCTAAAGTTTAACCAACACGAAGTTTATAATTTCCATAATCTTAAAACATTATAAAAAAACCAAATCCCAATAATTGTCTTTTCACCGCGTGTGAGAATTTAATGCAATCTATATATTAAAATTACATTTTTTCAATAAATAAAGATTTGGCAGGAGATTAATAAATCACTTGAAATATTTTGAAATAAAATTCGTAAATCCTTTTTCTTAACCTAGACACAATGACACTCACAATGGGGCCTAAAAGTCAAAGCCATTAAATTAACGTTAAAACCCATTTTCATTAGATCAAAAATATTTTAACCCATTTTTCATAAATTTTCATTCACATCTTAGCCACCTTAAAATGTTCATCCGGGAATTTCCTTACGTCCATTGAATTGCAATAATACCTAGCTCAGACCAGAAATCCGAACCACTATTTACGAATCAAGCTTAGGCTGAGATAAAATTCGGATCGAAATATAATACAAATCAGTTGGGGTTTTGATAAAATACGGATTGACAATGTGATAAGGGCGTTAGGAAAAGCTAGGAGAGCAATTCAGAAAGATCCCGAGATAGGACTAGTTCTTCAATACCGGGTATAGAGGGGGACAAGGATAGGCATTATCGGGTCTTTGGCACTCGAGGACTTGTTCGGGACTTATTAGGGGTAAAAAGGGTAAGAGGGGATTGACACAAGGTCACGTGATATCCCTGTTCACTACCTGGATACGAAAGTACGGTTTCGTTATGTTCGCTGAATGATAAATTATATGTGTTTAGTATTTTTGAATCTGCGATCATAAAGGAGCATAGCAGAAAGTTTTCACATATAAAAGTATTCATAGCATATTATGGTATTTGTTAGACATTAAATGTCCTTTAAAAACATAGATAAGTAAAATATAAAACAATACTTGCGTTTCTTCAAATACGGAAAAGCAACAGCAGATAACTCTGTTCATGTACATCTGTATATATACGTTTGTTAAAATGTGCATTTGTCTATTGAGATAAAAACAAACAAACAAATAAACAAACAAAAAACAAGCAAAAAAAAAACCACACAAAACATTACAGCATTACAGTTTGAGTTGAAGCATTTGAAAAGGACTTAAATAGGCGTAGTCAAATGTCCAATCCATTTTATGGATACTATATCAACACATTTTTTAAGTTTAAGATCAAATAAGATATACGTTTTATTCATTTTTAAAGGATGGTTCAAACCAAATATTTCATGAAACGGACACTTCAAACGACTACAGACAGTTTTCATTTAATTTACATATAACATAAGAAGGAAATGTAGCCAATTTGTCAAATTAGTTTCTTGTAGGAGAGAATAAAATGTTATTAGAGAGTTTCACGTAACCCCTAGAGAACAACTTCGGTTTAATTTCCTATAAACCTTAAAGTGCTTTGTTCTGATGGAAAGATCTGAAGCTATATAATTATGTCCCGTGACCTTGAACTGTTCACCTGTCGCAATGCACGTGAGCGCGTGAGCTTGCGGAGAAAAGTCTACTTAAGACAGTTTAACAACCAGATCAAGTTTTACTCACATCAAACACTTTATAAAAAACAAACTATTATTTTTTTAGTGTAAAACAGAAACCATCACGTTTTAAAGCCAAATCCAGCTGTTGTGACCTGACAAACCCTGACGCGATCAGATGTCACACTTTTGTGTCGGAGTCAAACGTGTTGCATCTTTCTTGTTACCAGCTGTCGCTGACGGGACGTAACTTCAAAGAGAACTACTTTCTCTACACTTGCACGAACTCATTACTCAAAATTCATCCGCACCACATGACCAATTTTGCCCGTGAAATCAATACACGAATGCCGATCATCACTTGGGTAAACGCGTTTATTAGATGTGGCTTTGAAGAGGTGTTGAGTCCCAATTACCATAATGACACCCCTCTGTGCATGTCTGTACAGACATAATTCGGATTTTACTACACCCCGGTCGGGTCTCAATTACTTTCGTATCCCTTTATGTATGTGCGGAAGCGTGTCGGGGAAGTTTACATACAGGATTTTCCTACTGTTGTCCTGTAAAAACAACAAAGCATCATCTCGCTCAATCTTCAGATGAATTGATCACTTAGTTCAATTATATAATTTTGTTGAAGAAAAATATTATAACATTTGTATACTAGATCAAAATACTGACCGGAAGTATTGTCGGGGAAGTTAATATAAATCGTGTACATAGATCATACATAGGTAGTATTTCTTCACGTGAAGCCACATTCACGTGAAATTCACGTGGATATTTTCTTCACGTGTCTATTTTCTTCATGAGAAAATCAGGTAAAAGTAAATCACTTGAAAAGCGTTAATATGAAATTAAATTCATGTGGAGTTCAGATGAAATTCATGTGAACATTTTCACGTGAAATTCACTTTTTTTGCCCCGGTTCACGTGAAATTCATGTGAAGAAATATTGCGTACATGATTTTTGATCTTCTTATTCCATCGTTGGATGGAATTTATTCCACTATATGGCGAAGAAAACTAGTATCATATTGGTATGCTTTGGGTTTTTTTAACAAAAACGCCATTGAAACATATTAATAAATCATTACCTATATTATAATTTTCGTAAAATTTCAAGAAGTTATTGCAACTAATAGAGGTTGTATAACAGTGAGATATGGTTGCTGGTTTCTCAGTTGTGAAAACAATCATTGACCTTTACGTTGTTACAGTTTCATAAAATGAAAGGTTCTATATGTCTTTAACCATCGATTTTTGATATTTGGCATATAGAACCATTATCAATATGTCCTTATGAAGTCTTCATGTAAGAAGGGACAAAGGGTAACCGTATGCGAATGGAGACAAGCAGAGCGTAGGCGAAAGACTAAAGGGTCAGAATGTTGTATAAAATGGGTAGCAGTGGAGGGAAAACCCACATATCGAAGGGGTCGAGAAGTATTATTAGGGAACGTGTGAGGAGGAGAGCAAAGTCGTGTGGGAAGGGGGATAAAGAAAGAAAGGTCCTATGAGGATGTTATTTGGAGGAGGGTTACGGGGATGGCTCACATATGGAAGGGGCTCGGAGGAAGGGATGACCGTCTTAGGAGGGAATATGAGGATAGAATGGGTAGGAATTTGTGGGGAGGGAGGGGGAGCGAGCTGTGAGGGAGGAGGCTGACGGATGAGGACTGACACGCTGGGTGAGAGAGACCAGTTGGTCCATTAGCTGTAACAGACAAGTACAGGTGACGTCCCCAGGAACAACATTGTAACGTTAGCCGACTATCAAACATCCAGTGTAAATTCCGTCAGCATTACCCCAGAACTACAACGCCAGTAAAATCCTCTCTAGGGACTCCTGTGTCTATGTATAGAGGCATACCCTAGGCATAACATAGACCAGACACCAGGCTTTTATACGCTATACAAGTTAGGACAGGACCGTGTGTAATTACTGTTCAATTTGTATAATGCTAGTTCTATGATAATTCGGGCGACATGTGTTTTCCCTTCGAGAAACATGAGAAATGGATCGGGGATTTTGTGTTAGTGGTGAGAAAAACTGCTAAGAAGTCACGTTCGACGGACATGGAGCCTGATGTATGAAGATTAGTTATTACCACAAACAACTAATGACTTTCAGAGAGACATAACCAGAACTTGTGAACCGTCAAAATAGATTACGATATTAACCGAGGCAACACTCTACAGTTTATTTTGTTTTTAGGCTTTATTACACAGGTGGCAAATTAAATGTCATTTTAATTTGCTGTGCTTTTTTTCGTTCATGTCCCCAAGGAACATGTTAATCCGTTAATGTAATGTTTATGCGGTAATGACTTTAATTTGTGTTAATAGTAATTATTATCAACGTTAACCTTCCACTTACATCCTATTGAAACAATACCCATAAAAGAAGCAAAAAGTGAGGGGTTTGTCTATGGTGTTGAATTAAGCAAATGTAAACTGTGAAGAATAATTTAGCAATGGACACCTTACAACTTTTTTTTGCTCTCAAATTATACATTATTATAAGTAAAAAAAAAGATGTAATATGAAATACATGTGTGTGTTATGTAATACTTATGATGGACGCAGATGTTATTATTTTTATGACTCTATGTCCAGATCTAGTACCAACAAGATAGTCCATTATTTTGTATCACTTTGCCTGGGTAAATACTCCTGTTGAAGGTTGTGAGTGGTCACAATATTTGGGTGAAGCCAGAGTACCAGGATTGAACCTGCGTGGTTCGCGAAAGTAACCCATACTTGTTATGTCCAATCAGGAATTAAATCACAGTCGATGGGGAAACTGTTAAGTTTTATAATATTTTTACCACTGTGTCGAAACAGTTATCACTATTTAAGGCGCTGATAAGTTATGGGAACTTTTGCCTTATAATTTGTTTGTTATTTCAACAATCAATATATTTAAATTATACTAAATGTAATCAATAGATCTGTCTACTAGCAAATGGTGAAATTAAATATTACAATAAATATAATTTCAAATATATTTTCCTCGTCATGTAATTCTACACGCGAGTAACATGCGCATTTTTAATAAACATGTTTATAATCCGGAGAGGAAAAACATACATATATTCAGTGCCAACATGTAAACTTTGGTAGGTAAATTAAATTGTCAATTTCACAGATGTGAAAGCTTGGCGTCAGCGTGGTTGATGGAACAATTAAAGCGCGTACAAGACGTTGATTTAAAGCGCGAATATGACTCTGATTTACGAGCTGAAACGGATCGATTTTTTCACGATTTGATTGGTTAATTTTCCGAACCTGTCCTGTCCTAAGCTAAGACCGACGAGTGCTGCGTATAATTTATGCACTGAATCTTTACATTCTCTTTATTGGTCTATTAAGGATGTAATTAACTAAAATCGAAAACGAGACATAAATTCACACCAGTGTGTACATGTATATTCAAGACATATCATGGTGGTTCATGTATATAAACAGTGATGTCAGTAGGCAGAGTGGATAATTTTTTTTCACATTTCTGCGCTATTCAACTTTTAATTAATACAAAAATGCGAGAAATGCAAAAAATCATCTTCACAAGAAAAACCATAATTTATTTTTATTTCTATTTAATTGATATTTGAAACTACTTTATAGCATTTTGACATGGAAGAGATTTTGTCTCGAAATATGAGCTGGTATACTTTATCGCTGCATTGCAAGAGTATATGGGATTTTTGTGGGAATTTCTTTAAGTGCTCTAGTTAAAGACCTCCGTCACAACATTCACCTAAATAAATGACATATATAGATAATTAATCAAGGTCTTATGTTTGTTAAAATATTTATGTAAACTTCTGTAATCGATAAGTCCTACTTTATTTTTTACATCCCTGTCAAACATTATTTTCATTTTTGATTTTGTTATGATATAAATATCTTTACAGCTGGTAAGAAATGTGAAGTACTAAATATTGAATTGCCAGTTTATTAAAGACCCCATAAGAATTTCGTCTTGACACAGAAATTATATAACAGAAAAAAACGTTTCAGCGGATCACTTTCATTCTGGTTGCGGCATAAAATTTAATCCCTTCTTGCAGTGTTTTTTTCTGGTATCAAATACATCTATCAAGTCAAATAACGATTTTTATTGAAATTCTTCAACCTGCGCTTAGTCAAGAATGTTTCACATCGTGAAAGATGATCAGCGATGTGATGAAGCTTAAATAATAAAAGTAAAATTGAAATTTTCCATCCTGCCAACACCCTGAGAAATTGACACGTGAAATGGACTGTTAAAGGTAATAACTGCTCAGTTTTATTGACGAAAATTCTAGTGGATGTAAAATAATCGTTGTGCACTTTTTTCTCAAGATATTATTAAATATGTAGGTTGCCCATGCAGACGTGAAGGAAACAAATACATGACCTTAACGTCTATGGTGACGCTACAGACACACTCTTTGGCTGGGTCCTATATAATATCATAACCCTTAATTATTAACCACACATGTTCCCAATCTTATGTTTCTCGTAAAGACTCCAAATTCCCAATATAATTAGTTTCAATTCAAAACATTAATAAAGAAAGAAAATCATATACATTTGGCACACATAACAATATAGTTTTTATAATGTTCAATATTTTTAAACCTTTTTTTTTTAATTTGTCCATCCGTAAAAAATCAAAACTGGATAAAAAGTAGAATGAAAATATAGTTTTTTAATATTCGAAAAAAACTCCGTCTGGTGTCTGACTCGCGCGTTTTTCTTTCTCCTTGAATCAAATTTCTATTGGTTCTGTACAATTTAAAGCTAGCTAAAACTAATACATTCCTTGTCGATTTATCCTTGCTTTTTAACTGCCCTTCAACGTTAATAACATATTCTGATTAATACATTGGCCAAAGCGAATTTAATTATACGAAATGGCCAACACTAAGCGCATGAATTACCTGATAATATGCTTCTTATCACACGGGAAGGGATTTTTCATCTACGCCGAGGTCAACAAACTCATCGAAGTAGATGAAATCTCGCTCTTCTTGAAGATAACTGGCGACACCGCGTATTTAGACGTAGAACAGTTACCATCAGATAATCTGAAGTTTTTCTCCGTCATTTTACATCTCAATGAAGTAAACATGTTCACAAATAGTTGGATTGAAATAAAACATGACTTGGCAGGTAGGACATCAAACCATTTATGAAAATGACCGTCGATGGCGATCGACTTATTCGAAACTCGCTATACATGCACCAAGTATTGAGACATTTTAAAATTGACATATATACCAGGTATAAGACTGGCCAACAGATCAAAAGTATTGTCTCATTAGAGTTTATAATTCTAGATTATCTCCCTCTAGTTTGATGGACCTAGAAAGAGACACGTGACAGAGGCTAAAATTATCAAGTCAAATTAGTGTTTTTTCTTGAATATCTAATATTCTAGAGAATTGTAGCTTCTTTAACCAGTGATGTACATTATCAAAAAATATTTCTCTGGTGACAAAAATAAATCATTGAAAGTATTGTTGATAACCGTGACTATATGTTTATAAACTGTTTTGATACACAACCACAAAATGTTTATATGTGACATTTCGTTTATTACTGCAGCCAGATGCCGTCAAATCATATATGCACATGACATGTCAAGTTTGCACAAAAAATTATATCAAGTTATTGAAATATGTTATCTTACTCTTTGTTCTAGGTGCGGAATGCCCATCATAATAACGAGGAAAATATGACATGGAATATTCGTCACTTACAATGATTGTACCGTGACATTATACAACTATAGTTGTGTATAATATGCATTTCACAATAATCGGGGGAAGTGGTGATAATTGAAGAAATATGAAGAGGATATTCCTTGTGTCTTGATGAATACCAGTAATATTTCATCTAGTGAGGTGGGAACTTTGATATTTTTCTCGAGTGCGAAGTGAAAATATCACTTATATTTTCACCATAAATCCTTATATTTCACTACGAAAAAAAAAAATAAATAATATAGTATTGCTTTGACAAAATAGACAAAATGATAATGAAATAACGTTATATATCATAAGATGATACATGTGATATCTATTAATTAATGATTCCTTAAAATATGTTCTTCTTATTTGAAAGTATTGATTATGTTATGATAGTGTTAGATAATTTCATGAAGACAATAAAAAACCATCCAGCAAACTTTTGTATTACTATAGATAATATGTCAAATTATACAGGGGAGTTTAGTATACATGTATAAACTTTATATGTAATGTTAGAACTGATGTTATGTTCAAAAACGTATACTGTATTTATTTTGTATTTAACATCGACGCTAAGGACATTTTCTCATTGATGCAAATAAGGTTATTTCATTTATAATATTTTGCTAATAAGGTTATTTTACTTACAATATTTTGCTAATAAGGTTATTTTAATAATATTTTGCTAAGTAATAATTGACGTTAAAAGGACACAAATGGTAAGCCAATAGGAACAAATCACAATGTTTTCGTAATATTCCAATAATCTGAATATGTGTTATAGAGTTACAGTATTTCTTTATTAACTGTTAGATGAATACATAATTAGTAAATGTATATGACGTATCATACCTCGCACGTTAAGACAACTCCCGAAAATGATAAATAAAAACTTAATCTAAAGAGAAAATCTTAAACATAAATAATCGTTTTCGAATAGTATCCTTTAAACTATGTGGATTGTAAAAAAGAAAGGATTAACCAATATGAAAAATAATTACATCTAGCCTTTATTTTGGTAAAATTGCTAATGTACATCGCTAGCATTCTTGTTTAATATAATTATATTTTGGTAAATTGTTGACCTCGGTTTTTTTATTATAACCCAATATATAAGTATTTTTGTCATAACTAGTATACACTATCACAAGTAAAAATCACATTGTCATGCATAAATTTTGTACAGATGTGAAGTTTTCTCTCGGATATAATGGCATATCACATAAATAAGTATAAACATAGCATATACTTAAATGTCCCAGTCTGTTAATAGGTTACTAATTAGCAAAAACAAATAAACTTGATTACGGTTGATTAAATAATGATTAATAAATAAACTGTAGATGATAAAACGATAAAACGCTTAATTTAATTCGATACCCGTTTCCATGAATATCCGGTTAAGCCGGGTATATTCGTGGTAATTTTATTTGCATCGACTTTGTGTATAATCAAGAAAATTCCATACGCGAAACATTTAGAATGATTCAGTGTTTTTCCTAAAATCTAGATCAGGAAAATTCTATTTGTTCAAATATAATATCTTATATATGTACATATATAGTGTTGGTGATTTTATTCTTTTGCATTTATCCTTACTAGTAAGGCCATTTATATATATTTAAGGACTTAAATATGGATACAAATATTACATAAGTACAATGTACGATGATGTGTAATAGGTGCAACTAGTGTTCCCGTAAAATGCTTGTCAAGACAAACAATTCTATATGTGCTTAACAATGCTTAAATGCACTAACTCTGGCCATCCATGGCTATACTAACTGAATACTGAAAATCCGTAAACAATAATTGTACACTAGACAGAACACCCTAAATACCAACAAACAAACTTGTCTGTTTATGAAAAAGAAGCATATCTATGAATATCTGATCATTTATAATAGCATCTACAGATGTACTCTTGAAATGATGCTAGCATGTTTTAAATAAGATCTGCGGTATAAAGATCGTTAGATAGGGCCAACGAGCGGTCGTTCACTTGCATGATTTTATTTCTGGTCGCTATTCCCATGAAATGCTAGAATTTTGATAAGCTTGTACATAGTATATGTGTTATGGGATCATAAATGTGGTACGGATTAGTTTAACGTATTAGAATATAAAACACATTACGAGACAAAATATTTATATAATAACGCGGATTGTTTATGTATTAATGTATTTAATTATTTGTTTATTTTTGACAGAAAAAAACACCAATTAATAGACAAAGAACAAAAACCAGTATATTATTAGTAATTTTTAAGAATTAACACTAAATCATAATGGGGAATAAAGCATTACGTAAACATTTTAAAACCTATTTTCTAGCTCTTTGGTTAGGAAAAATAACATGACAGGGAAAATACGTAGATATCCCCGAAGTTTCCACGTATATAACGCTGAGGGCTTTGCCTTCACACTGCAATAGAAGAGATCGGGGACATAAAGGGCTAACATGGGGACATGGGAGGGTTCCCTGGGATCAGATGAGATAAGGGGAATATGTTAGTGGGAGATTTCGTGATAGCGACTCTATCAGATTTTAGGTAAGTTTTCCACTTTAGTAATCCCCAAACACATACTGTCTAATTGATAATTATCATAGCACACCCGGCTCTGGTCGCGCCATGTACTTCTTACTTTGTAAACATTGAAATATACAAGCCGTACTCTACGCGCTTGTCAATTGCACGTGTTTGGGTGTCAATCAAACTCACGTGCAGAGTTAAGATTAGCAAGTTAAGTATGTACTTATGTCCCGATATGAATATTACCGCACCACGTTTTGAATACGTTCACGTGAGAGTTGTTTTTATTACTTTGATTAAATTTTTGTTTTTACAGATATGATTATTATTGTTTCATTTTCTATTTTCATAACATTATTTTCATAATCTTTACACCTGATAAAATAATCGTGATAATTAATTCAGCTTTCCATTCACAATACTCTAACATATTAATAGTCATTAAGATCTATTTGGATAGACAATTGGAAATTAAATTATTATTCAAACGTTTTTGAAGTATGATGATATAAAAGTAAGGTAAAATTTTAGCCTTAAAGTCTAAAACCTAAATACATTTCGATTTCGCCTCGTGTTAACAACGGATTGTTACCTGATTTCGTCCTGATTTGTTCACCTGATATTCACATGAAACATTATTCTAGCTCAGGTGAAATAACATATTGTGTAAATCTCAGTTACATTTTCCACAGAGTATCAAAAATGGATTTCTTTTGGATGATAATCGTGTATTAATTTATACCTGCATCAAGTGGATATATTTTCCATGTTAACATCAAAGGATGAATTGTACGTATTAATAGCCGTATTCATCGTGTCCTGTAACAATCGGCTTTATAAGCTTCCACCTATCAGTTATACATATTCTGTGGGGTATAAACAGAGTACATATATTGGCAACAACAAAATAACATTAATTTTGTAATGCAGATTTTATAGTTATAAATTCGTAGCCGTTCAGTTGTCTTACTGAAATTGAGAATGTGAATATAAAAAGTTTATCATTTAGATATTGTCGTAATAGCCACATAATGCATAATATTCAATAAATTCATCACGGCAATTTTACAGAAAAAATATGAGCAAGTTTATAAACAGAAAGGCTAAGGCGGCAAATACCACTGATACGAAATACACGTAAATATGTTGATAAATAAATTTATAAAACATAACATAACATATTAAATGTTTATCTCTGTATGAAAAGCTACACATCATCAAGATATAACTTCTTTCTTGCTGGATATATCACCGCTTTATATCAAGATCGTGTTGTGGGAGTGAAATGGAAGTTGAGATTAAAATCAAAATCTTGGATCAAAATTATCCATCATCAAAACAATCAGATTCTCCGGAAAAAAATCCACATCCACCCCCGCTTACACTTTGTATCTCCCTTGGATCAAATGTCTTTAGGATTTTGACAAACTCCAGAATGAGACGAAATTGTAAATGAGAGACGTTTCAACCCATCCGTAATGTATACCGACTTTTACGATAGGAGATCAAGGTCTTTGATAATGAAGCAAACATGAAACAGACAAAAATGACGAGCCTTTAAAATGTAAATGGAAAATTATATGGATTCATACTTTTAAGTGAAAATCTGGCAGGCAAAATGCAATAACAACATCCTTTCAATTCTAAAGAAAAAAATATGCTTTTGAATATAAATATCAAATTTACTTACCTATCATATACTGCCCATTTCTGACACAGGAATATGACAGCCCGATCAGTTATTATATTACAGGTTAAGAGCAAAATCCCACAAAACATATTCCTACACATATAATATTAACATGTTCAATATAACACATCATGAACGCACAATTTTAACAAGTTTGCCTGCAGCCGTTTAGGGTTAAGTGACATTGGTAGAGCTCGTCAAAACCAATATAAAGGGGACTTATCGTTTGTTGGGGAGATAGACCAAGGGTTCGAGTAACTTGAGAGTACGATAGCTAGAAATAAACTTGGACAAAATAAGATATATTTTGATAATTCTATCGACTACTGCAGAATATTATAATAAAAGCTTGGCGGTTTCACGATAACATGTCTAAGACACTCCAGTATTGCTGGAGATATCCACTCTTCAAATCTGTGTGTTCTGAGGGGTATCGCTAAAGATAATAACCGCTGCCTGATACAATATGTAGTGTTTATCTATACAAAGATTGGGGAGAACTTGTATATCTGTCCCACAACGGAACAAAAAATCGCAACTTATCTATGATCGAACAGTCTTTGCATGTATAATATACCACTAAGATTTTATCGTCTTCAATTTTGCTAATACCAGTAGTGGCATAATAATCGCCCCAATTACCGTAATTATTTTTCCGGAATGCTTGAACAGGGTGAAGAAGATATACATGTATTTTTATTAATGACACAGCACGATATAAAGCTAGTATATCAATACTCCGAAATAAAAGCCCAAAATGAAAATATTCAAAGTAAAATTAAAAAAAATCATTTCTATGAAATATATATTCAGCCAATATAGGGCCTTCTTCAGTCCAAATAACACTAACACAACGTCATATATTTTCTTTAAAAAATGATATTACGATGGCCGACAACAGCATGGCTGAATGCTATCAAAATCTGTTACACTTTTCTTTGGAACAGTTTTTGCATATCTTTTTTGTCAGGCTCTTGTCGGACGTTGTATTATAACAATAATAATGTCGGAATCTATTTAAAGTCTTATAAAAACTGAAAATATATCAATAGACTGAAATGCGTTTACTACAGTAATAAAATTACAAACATGCTGTTTGCTTATTACAAAATACTGATTTTCTCATGTTTAAAGTTTGTAACAGTATGTATTTACTATTCTTAAGCGCAGAAGACCAAGTTAGTAGTTGAGTTGATACGATTATGTAAATAAAAATGCAATGGTATAAATAATTTGAAAACAATTTATACGAAAGCTGAGCAACTCTACGACTTCTTCGCAATAAGTATTATGTGAAAATAACATTTTGCAACGCCAGTCATTTACCCCCAACATAATGCGGAATCAATCATCGTTGAAAGGTTATGTTTTATGCAATGATGGCACGAGTTTTTTTTTAATTGTCTGTTCATAATCGAGTAAAATCCATCTCGTAATAAAAACGCGTCTATTGTCAGATTTATGAAGACAATAAATATAATAAAAGAACATCTAGTAATCATAAAAAAACAATATATAAAAGTAAGAAAATTTCCCAGCTTATCATATACAGTGTACATGATAAAATATAATGCTATAACATAAAAAAGCATAACATACAATATCAGTAATGAATATATATCAAAACAATAAACGCGTTTTCTTTAAGAAGCAGTATTTCAAATGAGCATATGCAAATATACAGTACGGTTGCAGACAATATATGGAAACCGTTTGTATTCTTACCAGTGATTTGGCTGACACCGTCAAACTAACTTGATGGGTTGTCGTGTCATTGCAATCTATGTTGCCAGCAAATATATTTCAGATTTCGTATTTAACCCCAATAAGATTTGCGTGAATGCAAGCTTTGTCTAGTATATCTAAAATATAAATTACCAATATGTGTATTTCTTAATCGGAATTATTAAAAAAAGCTATTTATACAAAATAATGCAGAGTATGAAAGCGTCAGATGTATGGCATATTTGTATTTCACTTAAAGTGTTATACATTGAATATGATTGTGAATTTTTAGTAAAATCATATTTGTAGATTGGTAAGAAATAAGTCGAAATTTAATCCTTTACAATAATTCACATACTAAAGAAGACATATTAAAATAAATCGCAATGAATGCGTCATAAATATGAAGAATTTTTAAGTTGTAATTTTTTTATTCACATAATAATAATCTTATAATAATTATATGATTAAACAGCTTTCTATGGTGAGAAATATGGAATATCTTATGATATTCTGACACAGCCAAAGAATATTAACTGGTTGCGTAACAATGTCATTACATTGGTTTTGTATATTATGTTTTGGTATCAAATCATTATCATTTAATGTTCTCATATACGAGATAATTTGATAGACTATCGTGAAGTTTGATATAAACCAGTTAAGACATTATCTAACTTTAACAGTATCGGGGACAGAATCAAACGGAGCCGTTTGTATTCTCCATGTGAAAGCGAAATCGTCATCACAAAAACGAAGTGACAAATTATTATGTTTTACACATGTCGTCAGGGAATGTTTATCTTGTCTCAACGATAAAGAAGAAAATGATAAAACCGGGTGATAAAGATAAAAAGCCATTCTCGATATCACTCTAGCGGTTTTACTCTCGACCGAATTTTAAAATTGTTAATTACATATTTAACAGTCATTTCCATTTTGTGGGATTATACTAGATACAAACGATGTCGATCGTATCAAAACACATTTGATACAAAATACTAACAATTGAGTATAAGAGAGTGTGTGGTCACATGTGTATGTATTCTTGTTGAAAGTATTAATGACGAATCATATCAACCATTGCGAGACCATTCAACGTTTTTGTATTAATATGATTAAAATTATATATATCTGAAAAACAAAATAAAACAAAAATTATTAAAGCGTGCTCGTTGCAGGAAGGCGTTTTTCCTCGTCGCTATTGTTTAATAAGTTCGTTGTAGTCTAGTTGACTTACTACAATTAGGCTTCAGGGGGGAAAACTAATCAACGGATAGTCCATGGTGGATTGGCGGATTTTTGTTTTCAACGCCCCAAAAGGTATCACGTAAAATCGTAAACATGTATTCAGGCATACTTTCATGTACTTTAGTAAATAGTAACTTAAAAAACATTAAATCGTTTCATTTATAAACAAAACTTATTCCAACAAACATATAAGTGAAATCAATTTTTGATTTGATTAGGTAGTGAAAATGAAATTTACTTACAATATACATGGCAACCGTGATCCAGAATCGAAGCCAAATGAAATAAGACTTCGTTTTGTCCTATACAAATATTTGGCAGCTGAAAACAGATCTGACTGGTCCAGATTAACATGCAATCAAACCATGTATCGTAGAATAAAAAAAAACCTGAATGAGGAGAAAATTGTTTGTTTTTGTCGATTTTTGCTGGTTTTTATTGATTGAAATAATTGGGAAATCAGAGTACTGATGTATTTGTATAAGTAAGAAAGCGAGTTTGCATTTAGAAATATGATTTTAAATATGTCTAAAGCTGCTATAATTATAAGAGTATCTTGGGA
Organism: Argopecten irradians; assembly: GCF_041381155.1. Classification (NCBI taxonomy): domain Eukaryota; kingdom Metazoa; phylum Mollusca; class Bivalvia; order Pectinida; family Pectinidae; genus Argopecten; species Argopecten irradians. Next base: position 7,385,149 of record NC_091148.1, on the reverse strand, counting down.
GTAAACGTAATTACGTCATGTTGTAATTGAAATTAGCACGTGCGTGACACTTAAGCCCCGCCCATCTGTAATTTATCAAATTGTAGTCTCGTTTTCATCATGACCTCGCTTGACTTTATAAATTATTGCTGCTGCCAGTCGAAATGGCGCCCGAGGACGCAAATCTGTATAAAATACCATCACTCTGCTAAAAATCTCCGCCTACGGTGAAAAATTACGAGGACCCGAGCTAAACTGCCGAAAATCGTTTTCGAGATGACAGGGTAAGGTTGTGGAAATCAAAATATATGAGGAATACCCATAAAATGTGAATTAAACTTAGACGGCTGCTAACAGCTGTTACATTTACCTCCCCAATTAATCTCCCACGTGAGCGGCCATTTTGACACTCCAAGTGTCCCGACCCAATCTGGTGTTATCGTTCTTATCTCGGAAATTCTCTATTTATCTCGGCTCCTCGCTAGGAGGGGAAGAAGCGTTTGGATACATTTTCCTTGTTCTGCATTCTTCAATATACTTAGGGGTCTATCTGAAATACGTTGCTCACGCGTTCTCGTGAAGGTTTTATCAGTACACATACTGCTATATAGAAAATGAAGATTGATAAACAAATGCATATTGTTAATTTAATACGATTTCATTTTTATTTTTTAAATTAAACAGATGTATTTTATAAATTCAATTAAATTTTGGCTATTTTAGTGTCCTTTCTGTTATGCAAGAGTACAAAGCAAACCGGTGTATACATTTAATATCTGATCCGATAATAAACGATAAAAAATCTTATTTAAAGATATATGTGTGCCATAGCTGAGTGAACTCCCTATATTTTTCTTCACTAATCTATTGAAAACCGTAACGTGTTTGAAGAATTAAACTGTATAATTTAAATAAAGGCATGGGATAACATGCATGATGTTTTATACGCATTTGCATCAACACATAATTTCAAAAAGGTAGGCTGTTGTTTTTATGCTTTATTTATGTTTAGATAAAACTCATTTCTGAAGATTTCACTTTATAATTAGTAAGACTAATACCACTGTAAAAGGACAACACAACTTTGCTTCTTGGTTTGACCATGTGTAGTCTTTATATTGTATTGGCGAAGCAAATATGATCCGTAACAACTGGGCCAAGAATTATGCGGAAAATAAGTGGAAAGGAATACTTTTCTAGATAATTATTTTACATTTTGGGATTTTTTTCATGTACTCAATTTGTATTATTAAACTCCAATATCAACATAATATAACCACATGTGTCCATTTATTTTATTGTGTTCTTAATTATTTTCATCTTTATAGTTTGACTGTAGTAATATTGTTTGCGGATGCACGTCGTCTCTTTATCAGTATAGTTCCTTGGTTAAATTTAGACCTTATCATGTACAAACTGAAACTTGTTCTCGAGACAAGATATTGTACAATTCAGAAAACACGGATTCTCACAGTTTATAAAAAAATAATACCCCGATGAAATAAGCAAAAAGTAATAACATCAATGCTTTAGTGATAGCAGGATTATCAGCAAGATCCCTTGTCGCTGATCGCGAATGTAGAAATGATCTTAATAGTCATTTGATCTTTATACACAGGTCATATTATGTCTAAAATCACCATTTGAGATCAAACAAAAGTGGTCTATTTAGCAGGTGGTCTTTATATAGAGGTGGTCACTTTTATTGCATATAGACGCGAAACAAAAATGTTTCCAGTATATATAGGTATCCTTTAGAATGAAAAGGGTCGTGTGTGTTTGTTTACAATCCAGCAAAGTTCCGTCTTTGATGTTTGTTTATCGTTAATGTTGCCTTGCGATCATTAACAGGAACACCTCAAGACATCAGGTGTTAGTGTGGGGTCACCAAAGGTCATTGCGCATCCGCATCGCGATCCACAGCGCCACCTAGCCGTAATTAACCTCGATGACTTGGATGGGTACACACCTTGAAAGACTTTTTTAACCACCTACATTTATTTTTTTCATTCCGATCAGGTGCCAATTTATAATGCAGTTCTGTACTGTATGGTGTCAGCGAAGAAATGGCTCATTTGCTTCTCGTCAACAGAAGAACCGCTTATCTACCAAAGGTCCGACCTTTCGGAACTACATTTGGTTTCTTCAATTATAGGTACAATTTAACTTCTGTAATTGAAACAGGAGTGAAATGTTTAAAAGAATTCAAATGAAAAAAGGTTACAAGCTGGCCGAGGTAATGTCTAAATTTTGAAAAGAAGGCTGGGTCATTAGTTCCGGAATTTGGCAAGCACGTGCTGCATGGGTCATGTCGATAACACCATTGCTACCTCAATCGCAGTCAATGGCAAATGCCATATTGCGTAAGTCTTACAGACGCGCATTCCTTCCTTCTCAAATCTGGCTTGCTTTTCAATTTACTCCATGAATCCCTCGTTTAGCCTAATGTGATTCGCATCTTATTGTTATATACCAAAGCGATTATATTTTAAAACGCAATTTCAGCACATTCGCAAATGTTAATGGCATGAGGTGATACTTTTGAACTTGATCTGTGTTTACGTATAGTTGCCGGCTCATATTATATCAATAACTTTTCGTCTTTTATCGTCCCATTTATTTCGTCTTTCTGCATTTGTATCTTTTTAACAACTACCTATATTTGCTTTTTGGTCTTATTTTTATTTGCTGTACATGTATTTGTCATATATTTCCAAAAACCGTTATTGAAACTTAGCTGATGAAAGGGTTGCTTCAGTGTTTTGACAATTTGCTTATGACTCAAAAGCAAATCCAACTTCCTAATCCGAAATTTACCTTTTCAGTTCACGTATTTTGAACTTCTACGCCTTCAGTAAATCGCAGTTAACTACGTCAATGAGAACCTTTGTTGCCGTGAAAAAATCTTATAATGTCTTCACATATTACAGAGTTATCTGTCCTTGCGGGTTAAATAGGATTTCTTTCTTCTTTAAAGAATATGACGTATTGCTCCAACACACATATATATGACATCACAATTATTACTAGTCTCTATATGAAATTGTAATATGTCCATAAAATCGAAAACTTAAAACAGCCTACGAAAAAAGGTTCATTAAACCGTTTCATTTTCGGATATAAAATGTTCCGTGTCTTCAGTATTGTCAACATTTTCTCAAATACATAATTTGCGGTCAATGGGTCTTACTAACATTCGTGCATTTGTATATTTGCTCTGAATTTTCGTGGATTATACAATTTTACAATTTCGTTAGCACTTAATTTCGTGGAGAAAGAAAACATAACCTGATATTTGTACATATTCATTATAAAGATTAGTTTTCGTGGAGTTGTAAATTTAATTGATTTTGGTCAAAAAACTAATTCCATGAATATTAAGCCCCCACGAAAAATTTCACAGTATTCCTGAAACATTTTGCAAAATAGATATCTCGTTAAAATTGATAGACAGTACATTAATTCTTCTTTAACAAAGTGCATAACTTCTAGTGGTTGAAATCGAACGATTGTAGACCTACTTCTGCAATACATAATGCAATTTTGTTAACATAAATTTGTTGAAAAGGCCTTGATTGAATATAATAGATAATTGGTAAATGAAGAATATATTGAAATGTAAAAGTAGGGGAAAGTCTACATTTATGTGTAGACTTACCTAAAAATGAAATATTTCTGCTGACATCTCTATGTGTTGAGAATAGCTTGATGAAATAGTTTTTTGAAGAATAGAAGATGGCATTGTAGCGATAAAAGGCTATGCGTATGCGTATTTGTGGTCGCATTTAAATATCGTTAATATACCGGGAAGTTAATATGTGTTGTAACAAGGGAGAAAAAATGTTGAAATAAACATAATAAATCTCCCACTGTCTAAAACATATACCCAAGCACACCACTTACAAGGCACATGGTTCAACAGTCTTTCGGTTCAAAACATTCGAACATTTAAGTATTCAATGCAATAACACTTCAGAATTTAACAGTTTACATAATTAAAATTTAATTGATATGGCTTTGGCTTGAAAATTGTCGAAACAGAATCCATTTTTGTCATTTGTTTATAATTTAAACCATTTTCGTTTGGAATCTCGTCGAATTAAACACAGCGTATAATGATATGAAGAAACATAACAGTTATCGTGAAATCTCATCCACGTGACCTTTCGTGTAAGATAACGTGACCTGTGCGAGATTTGTTTCCACATTCTACCCTACACTTGACATAGAGTTATAAAAATATAAACTTTCTCACCAGAGGAGAGCGAAACTAAATCTAGTTATGCAAAATGGTCTTCTTAGTGTTTAGAAGTTTATGTTGCAGTTTGTTCTTACATAATATGGTTTAATAAAGTATACACATGTTTTTGTGCAGAAAAAAGGTCTAAGTTATCCTTATCACTAAGTGAAGTTTATTGGCAAATAATGATATTTTGCTCTTTTTCTCACCCCTGTGATAAAATCGTGTTATACAATACAGCACCAACAGGTGTAGCGATGTCTGAATCATTTTGACACCAGATAACGGCTTAATTCAATGTGGTGACAAAACACAGCCTTCTTGGTCTAAGTTTAATCCTTCAACTTCATTTCAAATGCTGATATGAGGACAGCGCTGCAAACATGCATACCACATAACAATCTGTTATTGTTGCGAGATATTAATATGATCGAAAAAATGATCCGCGAAACAGAATTAATTGAATTATATTGTTCCTGAAAGTTAAATCGCAAAAATTCAAATCGTGATAAATTATAATTTTCTCGATTTTAGCTGAAATCGCGTATACCATGATCTGCGAAAAATAGCATGATATTCGGTAATATTTTTTTTCTTTTAAAAATAAATAATAATGATTAAGATCCTAATCCATTATTAACCAACCTAGGATATAACAATCATGTTACAATGCATTCTCTGTGAACATATTGGAAGAGTTGTCTGTCCTTGCGGCTAGGTATTGATTGTAACGTCATGTTATATATGTTTACCTTCGGCTATTGATCGAACAAAACGAAATCACAAATAATAAAAAGTGCAACAATTTTTATTTGCCTATTATAAAAGCCTGCCATCAGTTACAATAATCAGTTCAGAAAAGAAAGCAAAATGTTTTACAAAATTAATAATGCTGCATCAAATTCTATTTCAAAATGTCATTTGAATTATTTTATACCATTTCTTTCTTTTTTAGTTGGAATTTTCATTCATAAAAAGGTTGATGATTTCTAGACAATGTTTAGCTGTTTTCATACGAACATGCCAATGATTCCAAATACAAATGCTATCATGGAATTTAATTTGTGCCATTGATAACGAAATTGAAAATATGGCACACAATCAAATAACGTTATACATGTATACAGACGCGTTTTCAGAATGTCCAAAACTGAAATTCAAATTTCTATTTGCGAACTAGTGGTGATAACACTTTCTGATATGATCTATACATATGGTGGTAAAATGGTATGATATCACTACGCAGCGTGGGATTATCATTATAGATAATTCAAAACAAGAAATTTAAAATAAACCTTCTGTATATAAGGTTAGTTAAATCCCCTTGCGCGTGCCCATTATCATCATTACCCGTTGGCTATGGAATTGATTATATCATAATCATATTTTAATATTCACTTTTTAGAATGACTTTAAATCGACACAAATCATTTATCAAAATTTTAAACATAACTGTTGATTTTTAACACAGAACTTTGTTGTTTCTTTTTCAACACATGCAGTGTTTGGAATGGATTAGAAATACCTAAATGAATATTCGCTGTTATTTCAGAAAACGGCTGAATGTGATTGGTTTAAACAGAACAGAAAACCGTCAATCTCATAGAGTATTTTCTTTTATGGCCCATTATATAGTTGTAAGACTAAAGGGTATCAAACTAAATGATAAAAACCGGCATATATAACATTCCCTATCGCCTGGGTCGTTCATACAAGGTATGCTATCGTAACTTCACTAGATATGGTCTTTACAACATATGTTTTTGGGGGATACTTTGTTTTTATGTTCAGTTATAAGCATTGTAATAATGAAGACATTATCTTACTTAAAAGTTTTGTCAGTTTTATCAAAAATAAAAATTCAGATATAAAATGGTATTTAATGTTCTAATGCAACTGTTAAAAGACATTTGCTTCATCTAACAACATTTTAAAATTATTCGTAATATAACAAAAAATGTGAAATTAATTAAATATTTTTTGTTTGTTTTCATATATATTTTTTTTGATCTGTAAGCTAACAAATTGGAGTGTCAGGGTTGTAGCGAAACTTAAGTGTCTTTCTTTTAAGATACAGTGGTTCTTTTGTTTATGTCAATAAACACTGCAGAAATCAGATCGGACCGCCCAGGCACACATTAAGAGAGTTTTATTAATATATTTTGTCAATAAAATAGTTTTATGACATTATGTCCTGTTGTTTTGCGAATCTATGAAAAAAAGTCAATTGTTAATTCGGCTCATTTTCTATTTTGTCTGAACTAATGGAAAATTGAAGTGTCAATTTTTTTTATTTTTTTTTCTAAATTGCATGGTGATATAAAGACCCGTCTGTATAATGCAGTAAAGTCATTTAAGTAATGGTTTTTAAATTATATATGTGGTAATATTATTTCGATATTTTTGTGTTTTACGAGCGTCTAGAACATATTTGAAAATGTTTTTCGTAAACAGAACAAGACACCAATGTAAGGGGCCATGTTAAAAAAAACCTACCGTCACTTAACAAAATTTAAAAGCCAATCCCAGAATCAAAAGACATTCCGAGGAGATAGTGATCAAGCGGTGTATATTGAAATAAGAACGGACTGAAACACACATTCCCTATAAAAAATGGGATTTCAGATTTATGTACCGAAGACACATACGAAAAAAACTATAGATAAGAAAATAGCATGGTGCCTTTTTGACACAACATCTGTATACAAATGTTCCATACTAACTTCGCAAGGAATACTTCATATAAAAAGGGAAGAGTTAAGTTCATAACGGAACAACGTAGGAGGCACTAACATACAGAACCGACTTCCGCCATCACATATCCGGAAAATCTGTATCATTATCTAAAAGCATCTACATTCAGATAGATATAACACGCTGTGTACAGACCGCTATCACAGCTGTTGTAAGTAAAGTTGGACCGATATTGAAGATAACTCCAGCATACGGCGAAAATTTATTGAAAGTTTGACGGGCGATATTTTAGATATAATTTTTAAAGCTAATTTGCCGTTCGTTTTTATTTCAATTTCTCAGTGTGAGAAAGAGGAAATTTAATGGCTTTGTATCATTTCCTCACAAATTGGTGAGCATCAGACAAAATATGACTGTATAGCCAAGACGTACATGTAATAAAATAAAACATATATGTATATATAACTAAAATATATTATCAGTACCTCAGAGCGCTACTGCTGTCTTCTGTTAGCTTTTCATTCTTTTGAAATTTATCAATCCGAAAAAAATGTGTAAAAGCGGGCGGTGATTATGTTTCTTTACTTTCATAGCGTAGCGTAACAACTTCGTTACACGTTTTGTCGATTGCGGTGCATATTTTGAGAACGTGACATTTTTTTTAATAAAGCTGTTTAGAATGCATACAAGACTTACTTTATCGAAATGTTAAGTCACACTCATACTATCGTGTACTTCTTAACTGATTTTATTCATTTTTTTACATTTCAACAAAGTTAATAATATTTTGTACAAAAACGCCTTTTATTTAAGCATTCACATATTTTCCTATGGCATCTATGGTGTATGTATATAGGTGCCAGAGCTTTGCAGACAATCTTCATAATGCGCGCTATATTGATTGTCTGCAAAACTCTGCCATCTATATACACCATAAATGCAATAGGAAGATAATTTAATGCTTATATTTTACATTATCAACTCATTTTAAGGTCTCTGCATTAACATTGTTTAAGCTAGACCACGAAAACCGTTTATCAACGACAATTTGTTCCACAAGATGGAACAGCCATTTTGTCGGTCATCAGTTGACGTTATGTTTTTTAAGTTATACCCTCATATACTTCACTTTACCTTGGTTAGTTTATATAACAAGAAAAAGTGACACGTAAATGTAAAGTTATATACATGTATATTAATAGCAAAATTGCATCAAAGTAGCGTTCATTAACTATAAACTTAATCATTTGATTTTAAAACTATTACCCATTTTAATTTTGATCAGTTTATTCAATTAACTCGATTGTCCGTATGACACGAATTTCTCATAAATGATATGAAACTATTTAATATCAAAATAACATGATATTGGGTCTGAAATAGAGAGTGGCACACTTGTCTTCATTTTGATACATAACTCATATAGGATGCATTAAAGTATTATGAGAGGTTAAAAATACATGGTTACACCTCTTATAACAAGTGGCATGTAACAAAATACCCTTATAACAACTAGGTATGAACTAAATGTATGTCCAACAGTTGTTTGCCAAACACCACGTGCGGGGGTAACCCCACGTGACGACCACAGATTCACCTGTCATTGTCAACATCAGTGACGTACGGAACTGATCTCACGCGGAGATAACAGCGGATGAATACATAACACCAAAACAGGTGCCGCTTTTGATCAGACCATAATACCATCATGTGACCACTTGAAAAGGGCTCATTACCTCCTTGAATCAATTTCACTAAAATTAATTCGTCACTTTTATAGGTTTCCTTAAACATTATTGTTCATACGACTAACATCCATCACTTACATAGTTTGTCATTCAAAAAATGTGCTGCGTTTGATCAGACCAAAATATGACCATGTGACCAGATGAAAAGGATTCATTCCCTCCTTCTTTAATCCATTTAACTGAATTTGTCAATTCTATATGTTTTCTAAAATATTATTGTTCTCAAGTGTACACGCATTGTTTTTATATTGTTTTATTAAAAAAGATGATAACAAACATATTATTTTTCAATAGACCGAAAGAATTGTGCGCCGTGTTTTATGACGTCATACATAGATAACGTTTTCGCGGGGAATTTCAAAAAAGGTCACAGTCATTGACAAAACAAAATTATTGGATAAGATATTACCTCACAGCAACTCAATTTGTTTTATTATAAAAGTGAGTAAAGTCACAGAAATCCATGTCTCATTAGTACCTGATTGAGTTATCTGGATACAATCATAAGCTCTATTCTCAATATACATATGCGTATTTGGGTTTTGAAGTCATAGACAAAAAAACGGAAGGAGATTCTTCATAGATGCGAAGTATATCTAGGAAAGAATGCCCTTCCTTTGTTTGTCCATGACTTCATAACCCAGAAATATATTGAGAATTATGCTTAGATATTTTTCATACGTAAACTAACATGATTTAAAAATCTGTTATTTACAAAGGTGCTACTCTTGGTCTGGCCAAATTATAATCATTTAACAGGCTGAAAAGGACCTAAACTATTAATCCATTCCACTAAAATTAATTCTTCTAGTTTACATTTGTTCAAATAAACAACATTTTTCATAAGTGTGCAATTATCATTTACAAGGTGTGTTACAAATATATTCAATCATTTTTAAGCATTTTGTATTGAAGCAAAGTATTTGAAAGTGTTTATATAGGAAGTCTTATATATTGCCTTCTCAAGCACATTATATTTTCATTTTAACACCTTAAATTTTTTTTTTTTTACGTTCGTTCTTTGGCGTATTTCGTCGCAAAAATCCGTTCGTTCACAGTAATTTGTTTCGAACATTCTTATTGTTTAACAGTTTTATTTTAATATTCGAACATGATTTTTCTCCACCACCGACAGAGCATTAATGATACTCATCATTTGAACCATAAGGTGTGTTAGATAGTGTATATATATGTCTAATTAACACAAAAATCATGTTTAATAATTATTTTGCTTTTGGTACAATCCAAACTGTACTTAAGTTCATAAAGGACATAGTGCTATGGATGTTTTTCGGACGTAGTTAATTATTTTCATTTTTTTTTATCTTGAAGTAAAATCAGAAGCTGAAACTTGTCAATGATGGTAATGGTTTGAAGTAAGTATACTGTAACATTTGGAACTGAAGACAAATACTAATTCGTAAGTTCCTTCTTTAAAGTGCACACGGAATGGTTTGGCATATATGGCTTGATAGAGAACAAATGTCAATTCAGAAAAGTTGAAAGTTTTGGATTGTGATAGTATTTCGTGTCGAATATACTGCAAAGTTTCTTTTTAATTACTTTAGTATACTGTATATAAAACATGTCCCAATAATTGTAAATAACATGTGATCTTTTGATGTTATATCCACTCTTCTTCCCCTCTTTTTATCTATTTATCTAATATGATAATAAAATATGTTTAAACTAAAGTAAACTAAATATCATTTGTCAGCAGTGTAGCATCTTAAATCTTTACATCTTCAGTTGTTATATGTTTTCACTTTCTTTACAGTAATAACGTTTCACAATGACTGGATATAACATTATAGATTCCCAAAGATTTCTATTTTGGTTATATTATGTTAAACCAATTAGATTATGTTATCATCAGAATCTACTCAGACTAATTTTCTCGTGAATTCTTTTTATGTTTACCCCAAGGGGTTACCCTATCTCAAACATCTGTTATCAAAATCTCGATTTGATAGTTTATTCTTGTATGAACTGAAATCACTCGCTATCTTATCTGTAATGTAATGTACCATATATTCACAAGTGTATAGGCATGTTTGCGTATCTCCTTCTAAAATCCCAAATTATCGACAAAACTTGCCATTTTTTGTCATGCAATTAATATCAGATAAGGCCATTCAATGTCGATTTCGCACGTGCAGTTGTACATTTCACTCCAACGCGGCCGCTGTCCTGCCCAAGAGATGTAAATAGATAGTCCCGTGTTTGCCTCCTCAGTCCCGTAAGCGTTTCCACGACGTTCTAAACAGTTATGTGCCTCCATGCGATGACCTTAGCAGATATAAGAACTGCAACATTGAACAAAGAGGAGACTTTTAATTAATTATATTCTGTTTTACCAATGGTTATGATATATAGCTTCAGGAAAAGGGACTTTATACACGCATTACTGTAAACCAAGGTTCTTTCGCGTTTTATGACTCATACTATTTCGCGCAGATACAAATGTACCTGAAATTGGACTCATTTCGTTATGCTTAATGTTCATGAACTGTATTCGTCGGCAAAATACACGAATATTTCTGTCAAAATTTACCAAAAAGAAACAGTAAGCATGCAAATGATTATTTTTGGATATCAAAAATCATTTTGCAAAAGATTTTTAGCTTTGGTCATATTGTTTCACTTTTTGACGAATCGAAAGGGAAACTATCACTTTTTTCCACTAAAAACTACAAAAATAAATTAAAATGAAATGATAATTAAGTATCTGAGTTTAGAATACATTTATATTATTTACTCTATTCCTGTTATTTTTATGACTCTTATTTTCGCGATCCCGCTTGCATACATGTGCTACGGAATCGTGAAAATCTTCAACTGGCGGAAATAACAAGCTATGGTAAGCCAAATAACTTCAACAGTGTTTTTGACGTGAAACCAATATGGGACACTATTTCGTTATCATTGCAATAATATTGATATATCATATTATTATATTATTAACAACATGTACAAATTTATGCTCAAAATTCCTACGCAAACATTGTCATTAAAATTAACATAAAAATGTAAACATTTACAAAAAGCAAAAAAAAAATATTAATAATCGAAAAATGAAAAAAAAATGAAAATAAATCAACAACAAAAAACAAAAACAAAAAACAAGATAAAAAAACAACAGCAACAAAGTAATAGAAATACCCAAAATTAAAGAAATATTTACCTTTCATCTCAAAGTTCGAGTATTCTTTTAATGCTTTTTTATAAACTAGAAGCATAGATAATTACTTGAATTAAACACATGAAAAGGTTTTCGTCATTCGGCTAATATTATGGAAATAGGTAATGCAAACTAGAATGTTACACTGAAGAGAATCTTTCATAATTTCATCAAAAATCAGAGCGTGTAATCCTCGCATGCAACCGTGTAATTACTAATGAACTGTATAATGAAAAGCACGAGATTATATTTTTCCTTTTCTAAATTGTGAAAGTTTTCCAAATAAATGGTCAAACGCAGAACTTTTTTTTTAAAACCAAAGTTAAAAGATATCTGTATTACTAATTTGGGCGTAAAGATAACTTTATTAATAACAAACTATAGTTTCATTATGATTTTATAATGTGTATCAAATCATACTTGAAACTTCCTTTCGCGTAAGGTACATTTCTTAGCGCCTAGTGATAAAAAAATCTCGAACGACTATTTCCTCAAATTCTCTCGCATATATAAAGATGTTTTTTTTATCTAATTGGAAGATCTGCAAACTGAAAATCGCGAAATTGCATTTAAGTCGTGAAAAATAATTTGTTTATTGTATTCCAACAATAAAGAAAATTCCAAAATGATCAAAATGATGTAATATGAAAAAAAATCTTGGTCTTCCTTCGGGTATGCCGACACCTAATCAGTGATATCTCTTTTTGTTATTCGTTGAAGCAATGCGTGAATTAGACGTAGAGTACATCATCCATTGTTAGTTATAACCCTGTGTTAGTATCACAGATAAAGTCATTCATTTGTCCATATCTACACAAATCAAGCATTTACATTTTCCCCTTCGTTCCATCTGGAAGCTCCTTTGAACATAAATTTGCCAAAGTCGTAATCTTGTTTTCAACCCAAGCAGAACGATCTACGGCTTATGCCAAAAACCGGAATGAAGTCACGCGCGAGCCACGAGACCTCCCGAGACCTAACTCAACAAGCTTAGGTCGACCTCGAGTAAAGGTCAGGCTTTTGATCATTTAGCAGTTTTTTTGTTCTGTTGAAATAGCAAAAAAGAGATTTTCTTTAATAATTCAGTGTAACATATTAATGTTTTGGAAGCAAAAATAGGAAAGCCATTACAAGCTACTCAAATCACACGTGGATACCAACGTCCAAAAGAACTGAAATCTGATTAATTGTTTTCATTTCGTGAAATTAACGTTAAACTACAGTAAAACTTGCTTTAGCGACCACCTCTATGTCAAGATCACCTGCTCAATAAGACTATTTTTCTAGGGTTCCATATGACCATTTTGTATGCAATCAAACCAGTTTTTTTTGGCTGTAAATGCCATTTGTCTCTTCCCCTGAGTGGTCGTTATGGACAGGTAGGATTAAACAAACCACGAAAATGAATACACACGAATATTCTTATATTCAATGTTACGCTAAAAAACATGTTTATATCGAACACGCTTACAACGAATCCATGATTATATATTTCCCTTTGCTATGTATATAACGAAGTACAATGTATGGTTATAACGAAATAATTCAATTTTACTTGTAACGAGAATTTTCATTGGCTTAACAATTTACTTTATTAGCCCACAAAGAGAAAAATGGCGTCGCCGTTTGTTACGTTGGTTCTGATCGGCTGGGATGACGGCGTAACGATTTCATAGACAAGAGAGTCCCTAAATAAACTTTGACTATTGAAGAGATTATCTTAAATTAAAATATTATAAGAATTAATTCTAATATTTTTTTTTATTTCATGGAGATTTAATACAAGAGTCTGAGTGTACTCTCATCATAAACTGCGTCGCAGTCAGAGTTTCAGTGTATAAGTAGCATAGCAATGAACAGAATTTCCACGAATACGAGATATCAATTGCACCAGCTACTTTCAACTATTGAAAAAAATCAAGGTCCGTCTTAAAGTGAATTAGAATGGGTTGAATCCTATACCTAAAATACATCATTTATACGAGGAATTTTCTGTTGTTTATGAAAAATATGGAAAAGTTTGTTAGCGGTTATTTTCATAAGGATGTATCCTCTATCATTAGCAAAGTTTGGTACTTTATGACGATAATTGTAATTTAACACTACAGTACTGTATGTGTGAAACCCATCTACACGGCCAAAACACTTAGCTATTAAATTATGCTGCTAGAATGTTACCACTAAATATGTTTTTCAAGGCTAGTATGATTTATTCTCTTGGCGATGGACGAGATTTGCATAATGATTTTAAAAGTCATGGTAAAATATTTCTTTTTATTTCGTGATGAAGAACGATATTAATATATATATATAACAAAATGTAGGCCACATTAATCTCCCTTAGCATTGTACAATATATTCCTGCTTGATGATTACCATCTTATGATGCAATGTCAAGGAAAACGAAATTTCCATCTGGTCGTAAACAAAATATCAAATTTATTTAACTTATTTGTAACTTATCTACACTGTTTGGTAAAAACATGTGTACATATTTGAATATTAATACTTAATCCCAAGCTGAAGATTCTAAAGAACATTAAAAACGTTTGAATATAATAATAGGCCTTTGCGGCTTCATATTGACTTAGCGTTTGCTTTGATTGATGTTTCCTTTTTGAATAATGCAGATTTTGAATAGTCTCTTATTAAGAAATCGAACAACTGGCAATAGTATATGCCATATTTGCGTTATTTTAGACAAATTACAATGCTTTAAAGATTTTTTTCTTCTGAAAACGTATTCATCAAGTTTTAAAATAAGTTATTAGTTAAAATAGACTGTTGTCTGTTTGTCAGTCCTTAATTCGACAATCCTGGATATATTACGACAATGAGATCTTATTATTCTGTTTAGAGACTAAAGTTTGTTTGTTTTTACAAACGTTGACAAGTAATAATAAATAATATTGATAATTTGTTAAAAGGTCAATTACTAATGACATCAAACTCGAGTTTAATCTAAACCATAGTTTATATTTAGTTGATAAGAAAACATTAAATTTGATCTAAATCAATTATTATACCATCAACGTTGGGCTGCAAAATATGTCTCACTATATGTTTTGGGAGCCTGTGGTATGCTCGTGTTGTGTCTCCTTGTGACAGTGTGTTTGTGTAGCAAGTTCGCCTTGTGATAAAGGATTGATTTTCTACTTAAAGTACTATTTTAATGAAACATAATACTGATGACTAGATTAAGAACATTCCAACATTAAATTACAGCGACACTCGGAACATCATTTTCTCCTCGAAAGATAAAAGCTAAGCAAGAACGGAAACTACCATTTTAAAGACTATATGTTTCTAGATCACTTCGCGGGCATTTTGACCCACAAATACAACCGGGTCAATTATGTTTTAATAATCAGAATAACAATTAATCCGAGGTAAGTCGCCTGGTAAATGATAATGCAATAATGTAAAAAAAAAAAACCTTTGTACTGTGGAGATGGTTTTACTCTTTCAAGATTTAAAATCATTTGGAATGAGCGCTTCATATTTTGTACGGAAATCACCCATTTGTATTAACACACAGACATGGAAAAATAAATGATTTGGATTAAATAAAGATATACATATGCATATGGAAAAAAATATTTACCACCAATCAAAACCATTTATTGACTTGCAAATTCATTGACTTGCAAATGCAGATTGTTTTTATTTCACAAAGGATTGTGTATGGTTTGGGCTGATATTGTCTCCAAATCCATCAATTTTTGAACTAAGTGTTACAAAATTAAGCTTTTGTATTTGAAATACACACCATGTATTTAACATATCCCTGATTAACCTATTGCCACGTGGTATTTTTCTAATATTGCAGGTCCAGTTGCCATGGTAAATATCAAAAATATTCATAAATTAATCAAATGTGAACATTTGGTCATTCGGCCTATTTCAATCTATGCATATTTTGGATGACCATCATGACAAAGATATCTGCACTCATACACAACTATCATGCCAATCGTTTCAGAAATGTACTCAATATTCAAAATACAACAATTTAATCACTAAATACATGTAGTAAGTTTAAAACTTTGACGGCAAAATAAGGACAAATTATAAAATAAATGATTTGGATTAAATAAAGATATACATATGCATATGGAAAAAAATATCTACCACCAATCAAAACCATTTATTGACTTGCAAATTTATTGACTTGCAAATGCAGATTGTTTTTATTTTTATTGTTTTTATTTCACAAAGGATTGTGTATGGTTTGGGCTGATATTGTCCCAAAATCCATCAATTTTTGTACACTAAGTGTTACAAAATTAAGCTTTTGTATTTGAAATACATACCATGTATTTAACATATCCCTGATTAACCTAGGCCCACGTGGTAGATTTCTATTATTGCAGGTCCAGTTGCCATGGTAAATATCAAAAATATTCATAAATTAATCAAATGTGAACATTTGGTCACTCGGTCTATTTCAATCTATGCATATTTTGGATGACCACCATGACAAAGATATCTGCACTCATACACAACTATCATGCCAATCGTTTCAGAAATGTACTCAATATTCAAAATTCAACAATTTAATCACTAAATACATGTAGTAAGTTTAAAACTTTGACGGCAAAATAAGGACAAATTATAGATATTCCTTTCTTTGGGCTCTTCCACTCGTTTCCGTGCTCAAAACAGGCCGAGAAAAATATTTTGAAACCGGATTTTTTTTTTTCAATTTTTTTTAAAGTGTTAATATTTACACACTCTGAATGTGCTTTTGCTAGAAATAAGGCTGATTCGGATCCTATAGGTACGGATGGCTATCGTGAAGCTACACCTGTCCAATTTCACCTGTGATGCAAAAACCGTCATAATCATCAGGCGCGTTCGATTGACACGTTTATCAATACAGATACGCGCGTTCGAACATAATGTTATCGAAACACCTGCATTATGTGTAGGCCAGTAGGTATATTTAATCATCGATAATTAGCAGGTGAAAACATGAGGACCTTGTTTTCTTATTAGATAAAACTAAGAAATCGATCGTTTGCTAGTAGGCGTCGATTTCTAATGAGATTATAACCATGTGAAATTAAAGTATATTCGAAGGAAAGATCTGGCATGCATCGAACAATCCAGTCGAGTTGCATGATATAACGAAATAAACTGAGGAAAAACGACACACAAAATAAAAAAAAATGGAAAAAAAATGGGGAAAAAAACGTGTAGAGCAAATGAAATTGTTTTTCTTTTCTTTTTGCGAATAAATTAGATACCTTATTTATTCAATTCTTCCTGGCTGACTTTCATCGTCCTTACGTCTCCCTTTCTACTATTCCACATTTGGCCTTGAGCTAAGTGCGAGAGAAAGGCTCTGGGTTCTATCCCCATATAGTTTCTGCATCTGCATAACGCTCTGCTTAAAAAGGAATGACCGGGTTGGGTTTTTTGTTCGGTGTCTTTGGTGACACGGTTCATTTATATATAACATTATTTACAAACGGACACCAACATACCGTGGTCTCCTAAAACATACATCACTCTGCACACGCATTATATTGTTTGATCTTAAGTATGGATAGAATGTTAGGCTTTATCAACCTACTGAACTGCATACGTTATATATAATAATAAAGCCGACCTATCGTTTACGCAGTGTGTTGGGTTGGGAAACTGTGGTATATTCGTGTTGTGTCTTGTTGTATAGGGGAACTCTTGCCCATTTAAAAGTTCTATATCACTGAAGCATGCCACCGAAGACACCAAGCAACTAATTCCAACCGGTAACATTATAATGACAACAGACGAACCAGTCATCGCGCTTCCTTAATAGTGCTGAGCGCTAAGTAGGAGCAGAAACTACCACTTTTATAGACTTTGGTGTGTTTCGACCAAGGGACAGAATCCAGATCCTACCTCACAGGGGCGACCGCCAAACTGAAGGCCAAAACGGAGGCGTTAGAAAGAAGAACATTAGTTAGGAAGAAGAGAAAACACAATATAGTAAATTTAGTCACCTTCTACGATCATGTAAAAGGGGCAGCAGGTACAACTCTAAAGCCCTATCTGTGGGACATGGTAAAACTTAGTTCCGCCTAATTTGCGTCGATAAGAATTTTCGAAAAATATTCAACTACACATAAAACAGAATATTTTACCTGCAAATCGCGAAATGAATTCGTCGTCGAAATGTCAATGGGAATGAAAACGCGAAATTAATTAGTCGCGGAAATGTCAATGGAATGGAAACGCGAAATGGATTCATCGTGGAAATGTTAATGGGAATGAAAACGCGAAATCGATTCGTCGTGGAAATGTCAATGGGAATGAAAACGCGAAATTGATTCGTCGTGGAAATGTCAATGGGAATGAAAACGCGAAATGAATACGCCGCTAAAATTGCTTGATTGACAGTAATGTGACAATTTGTATAGTTTATATTTCAAATGTAAATACTTGATTGCTAATATAAATAATCCGTAAATGACTAAACCGGCCACTAAATTCTAGAATATTGAAAACAGAATTAATAAAATTTGGCTTGGTTATTTTTGTCTCTACTTTATGTCTGATCCGAGGTTTCAAACTAGTGAAAGATAATCTATTCTACCCCATTCGGACATAGATATCTGCACTTTAGGGGCGGGTACAATATCTCTGTCTTACCCAGAGCAGGACAGCCTGCACGCGGAGAACATATTCGCGTGATAAACCAGAAGTTGGAAAACGTCATATACAAATTTAAATTAAGTAAACCTGTCCAGTCCAATTTGACAATCAATATCACATTCGAACTGGAGCTTGTGCTTCACGCGCGTGCTGAACTTTGACCTAATGATCATTGCATTGGAATTCCACCTACCTTCACATATTTTCGATTATGTTTACACGGTAAAAATACTTAATTAACTGATTTTCATAAATATCAGTAAGTATTTTTATTACTGTGATTTTTTTAAAATGATTTAGATTCTTGTTTGTCATAGTGGAACAATTTTAACAAAGTTTTTGACGAAATGAAATAGAAATCTCCAAGTTGATTTATTGATTTTTCTTGGATTTTATTTTAATCGCGTGTTTGTAGGCAGAAAATGGATCATTCCTAACCTAGAGACTAGGACAGGGAACTAAGTCTCTACTCTCGGAGGATATTTACGACTGTTTAACCCGAGGTTTGCTCAGTCGCGACATCTAGCGATTGATGGATCGCCATCTGTCAATCAAACCGCACGTGACTTTGCATTTTGTATTGTGTATACTATGATGTTCGCTCCGACATTGAATAGGTACATGTGTGTTTGCGAGTATCTGCCTTTTCTGCATGGGAAGAAAGACAACTCTTACATATTCATCGAAATCTAGAGGTCATTTTTCTTGTAGAACTATGAGATGAAGATAACAAGGAATGTATAAACGTCTGTATCATATGATGACAAGGAGTTGTCATGGGACAAAGTTGATTCATATAATATAATCAATACTGAAATATTGGGAGAAACAATGTTTAACATCATTTTTTTCATTCTATCTATTTTATCTATATCTGTTAGTTTTCTATAGTTATCTATAGAAAATTATATTGAAAAACAAACTCCCCATGTTTTTGCGTCCTTTTTATTTTTTTTTATTTTTTTTTTTTTTGCATTCCAAAATATAAAGACTATGGGCATTTTCTTCCCATTTTTTTAAATCGAAAATAAAATACAAATAAAAAGAACTAGTTAAAGAGGAATCTTTATCACAGTTTCATTCCCGTCTCAAACAGTTATAATGTAGGGGAATTTTTTAGTAGTACAGCAGATATAAAAGTAAGAAACGTGCTCAAATGACAATTTTGATAAATGCGATCACTCGTTTCGTAAATTCGAAAAATACTTAGCACGGGTAATTGATTTTTTTAACTAAATTTTAAATATAATAGTCATACGAAAAGTCTACTTTAAAATAGCTCCAATGATGCAAGTTTTATGTACACGTGTTCATTGTTAATGAAGTAGCACTTCAAAAAAAATATTCATTTTTCTACGAATACCGTTTTTACAGAGAAAACACTGTTTTTTATAGAAACACTGACGGATTGTTCAATTGGTTGAACGAATGAGTGAATGATTCCAAGTTCAAATGAATGAATGGTTGTTTGAATGAAAGAATGAATGAAGTAATGAGGAGATGAATGAACGAATGAATGAATGATTGAACGAATGAAGGGACTATACTGATGTCCTTTGTGATTTTTATATTTGTAATATTTCAACACTATTTTATCAGTGGTGTTATTTTACACAAACAGTGGTACATGTAACCTGTTAAGTGAATTGCCGCTACATGTATCGATCGACGGAGATAATTAGCATGGATCGCGATCGGGTACTTACCGATAAGCGGATTAAATGTAATTCGTTTCCCAAATATATATATTTTTAGAAGTAAGTACAGAGTTACCTACCATTTATTTACAATAGAAATAAATGAACAAAATAAAATATCCATATTCTACGCATAGGTATGTCATCTAGTTAATTTATGAATGTTTAGAAATTACAAAACTGTGTTCTATAAAAGTGATTAAAGTTAAGAGTGAAAGAAAAGGAAATAGGGAGTTGTTGAAAATACGTAAATTTTAAAAAAGATCGATGGTTTTTATAATATAATCATAAAAATGGGGAGTTATAGACATTTTCAAACACAGGTGCACAAAGTACCAATGTGTAATCAAAGCTCCCCTTAACCCTGATTGGCCTTCCCGTAGTATAGGTTTACCCTCATACAGATGTAGATTGTTACAGTGTACTAGTACTACACTTACATCTACGTTTGTGAATTTTCCTCTGGATACTTCGACTCTGATAGATGTGTCCGTATATTGGGAGATCCTATTTTTTAGGTTAATTCTAATAGGATATGTCCTTCGGTAGTAGTTGTTCCTTTGGAAGATCTCCATAGAGTGTGGATGGCAGAGAGAGTATGAGAGAGGGAAGGAGAGAGTAAGGGCTAACGTATAATAAAGCCCAATTCAAAATTGAATAGGTGGCTGGGCTGAGTGCCTCATTTCACATTTATTTTCAAAGAGAAACAAACAGGAATTTTAACATTTCCTGAATATTTCTTTTAATAATCCAAATAATGAATTCAAAGTACATACAAAATGTTATACATTATTTTCGACAAAAGTCATGTGACCGAGTCTTTTGTTTTGTATTGATATAATTATCAATTGTGACGCAAACAAATTAGTTATACAATACAATCCATATTCACATTTATAAAACAATTTCTTTGTATATGCAAATATCCTGTACACCCAATGGTGTAAGGGAGATAACTCCGAGACTATAACTCTCCCAGATTGCTGAACTGCAAAATACGATATGTATATGTTCTGTATTGTACCGGCTTTCGAGTTAACACTTTTAACATAGGGTAAATTAATTAAATCGGTTCCTTGGCTTCCCTGATGAACGATCCCTGCAAAAACGCTCCGGAAATTCCAAACAAAATGCCACTGACGACAGCCAAGGCGAAGGACCAGGACAGAGACAGTTTGATGCTGATTCCGTAGATAAGAACAGACAGCAATATACATCCACCTGTTTAAACATATACAAATAAGGTTATTGGAATCAGTGAATGCTTAATTGACATGAAAAAAAAGTTTTATTAATAGGATAAGCTGCTTGGCGACATCACAGGGATACGAGATTTACTACATATGTACTATGTAGAGAATTGTTTTTACAGGATATTTTATCTGACCCCTAAAACCCCTAAAGTGATCCAAGAGCATTGTGTTGGGTCCATAATTACATGTATATAAACTTCAACTAATTCTCAGATCCCTGCGGTTAAATAAATAGGTAAGCTGATTGGCTTTGCAATTACTATTTAGACACGCCAGAGTGTCCTTACACCATTTTCAATGCTATAGGTGTCTAAATAAAAAAAAACGGTAAATTACAGTAAACCACGGTTATAAAGAACACACTTAAAACGAACAATGGTTATAACATAGTAATTTTCGTTCCCGTTATATATCATATTGTATGTTTGCAATATGTGTATAACGAACTATGCTTATCACGAAGTCATTTCGAAGGTTCCCACCGGTTCGTTATAAACGTGTTTAGTGTAACTGTAAATACATTATGTAATTTTCAGATCCCCGCTGACGACAAAGCACACAAAATCTATGCGTACTCACCCGTGACGATGCTGGAAATTGCAGCCACTAAAAACACCAAGAACTTCCGGCGGAAGTCCGATTTGAAGATGTAGAATAATAACGTTGCTATAGCAACACAGGACGCCAGAACACCAATACTCTGGAAGGCTCGGACTGCTTGGAGCCAATCTAAAAGAAAAATGTGAATATTTATCAGTTCATTAATGGTGTATCGAAGGAAAAAAAGCATTTGGCCAATGCCGGAAATGACATTCTCCGCACCACAGAGGAAACCTCCAGCATTTTCCATAAAGAAGAAAAAAAGATGATAAACGTTCATAGTTAATGAGAAAAAGATACGTCGATTTGGAGATGATTTAGGTAAAATGCCACTTTAGTCGATAATTCTATTCATATAGGAACGTTCTACGTTCATGTACAATTTTTCTCCGTCTATAAAAATCTAATCGCATACTTAACACAGATAAATACTAGCGTATATTTTATCATAGATCCGCCATGATTCTTCAGACTGGATACATGTACATATTACTTAACAAAATATATAAACTGATTTCGTTTTGTAGTAAAATTGCAAACATTTTGATCAAATGTATCGATATAACTTGAAACTTGCACATAAGTATTCAGCACATTTTGAAGTAACTCCACTTTGATAATTAACTTCTGTTCGTTCTTAATTAATATCATATGTTTTACATATGTATCTTTTTTATAAAGATTACATTTCAATATTTTCGTTTTGTTTTTCTGTAATACGAATCGATCCATTATTCGATTCTAAGCAATAATTGAATAATTTAATATAAAAGTACAAGTAACGTATTTATTCCCTAATCAAATTTCATTCATTCCAATCTATAAAATCAATGGATGAAATATATTCATTCATTCATTCATTCATTCATTCATCTATTCATAATGAACCATTATGCTATTCTTTTATTCATACTATTATTCGTATTGTCATCTACATAATGTAATTCAATATATTCTATATATGATATTACAGGCATAGATTTTGTGTTAGTATCATTACCCACGGTTTAAATAAAAGACTGATGTTTGTTATAAATCACACAGAAATATAAAATTGTGAGATAAGCTATGATATAGTGTTTAACCTCATTAAGATTGAGTCAACCTAGTCACACGTTACAGTGAACAATTTCGGCAGCAGTCGCTACACACAATGATACAAAATGTATCAGAGCTCTAGACAATGGGCGTATGACTAAGTTTTATAATGACGTAATGTTTAGGAAGAGTCGTGTCACTAGTGTTTTATTTAATTAATGGCTATTATCTTTTCTCTATTCATTCCCTTACACACTGTTTGATACTTTATAGACATATTGGGGTTCGCGTAGGCTATATAGCTGCTGGCAAATTTCTATTGTTTAGCAAAGATCTACACATTAACTAATTGTGAAAACGAAATTATATTTTGATATAATTGTGTAGTTTGTGTTCTTTGCACTAATGATATTTTTATATTTCTGTTTTTTAAACAAATGATTTAATCGAATGTATCAAGATTAAAATAATAACACCTTATACCAAAAGGTAATCGATATACTCATTGATTAACCGCGAAGGACAACGAACGTTAATCGTTTGTTTGTAGACTATTTAAATAATTAAACAAAATAAAGTCAGATTTTCTTAAAGCGTGATACCCATCCATTTTTTCCCCTGCAAAAATGTCTTCGGTTTTCACCAATGACAGTGATAGTAACCGATGGAGTATCGGGGATAAACATCACCAAACATTAATGTTTAAAGATGATCCAGATTATCATTCAAAATCACAAATCATTCTGCCTAATTAATAACCAAATCATCACGATACCATACTCTAATGTCACATGCAGAATTTCATATACATGCATGCCCATGCGATCGACATATCTCATTAGCAAAACAAATTTTAATCAACATGTTACTTGCGCAATCGCGCAATATGCTGTTGTTTTATCATTGATATTAAAACAAAGCAAAAGCTAAATCAAAAATAGAAGCACAGGCGTTTGACTCTAGAGACATTTTTTCTCTATCTCACGGTATTGCTTATACATGTATATATAGAGAGAAAAATGCTTAAGAGTCAAACGCACGTGAAATAACGAGGATAAGCACGGTTATCATTAGATACAAAACGGAAAATAAATCGAGTCATACCTCGACCAGCCACATCGATGTCGGCACAGATACTGTTTATACAACTTCTCCAAAGACCTTCATCAAATCCTTGAATAACAATGGCAGACTCCAGCCGGGTACCCTGGTCGTCATAGAGACGAAACGTTTCAAAATGGACGGAACGCCAAAATGGCGTCGAAAAGGCGATCACGTTGAAAACAAAGGCGATAACCTCTAGTAATGTTGCGATTTTGATGAGGATCGGGGCATCTAAGAATTCAGGCATTTTGAAGATTGGTTATTGAAACACCTTTTCCGCACTAAAAAAAAGTATCGTCCGTTCGTAAATCACTACTAATATCCTCTTATTTTTCCTGATCACTTAGATCCACGTTGATAATGGGGCGCCATTACTACACCAACAAATGGCGTACCTTCCTATATGATCCATATATAGTCACACATACAGTTGTTAATCACAGAATAACAATTTAGATTTCCTCTGTTAAATTCCTTGAAGACCTTAGGAAAACGAATCAGACTTGACTTTTAGACAAATTTCCGAGATCGTCAGATGTAGAGTAACTACATACAGTGTTCGTATAATTAACGGTACATGCATGGATGTATATCTATATACATATACATCTACAATATAAACAAGATGCATGTATATATGAACGCCTTGTAGGAAACCACTGAAGCGTAACATTATCAGTCATCTCTCCTCGGGGCATTACCGTGACGAGCTATATACCTTACACATCATATATATAATGTATATAATTATCACATCAACCTCGCTTTACGCGAATACGGACGTGACCGCGGAAGCCCTTAAGCGACAGTCTGGGAATTCGCTATGATAATAACAATCGTTTTACTCTTGTCCGCTAGAAACTTAATACACCTTAATATATTACGTACTATCTGCATTTGCACTGTATTCTTTATGTTGGAGTAATATTTAAGCATTTCACTACATTCAGGTAGCAATTATGGGAGAATGAATGCCAGATGGATAACGGCAAATTTTACGAAGCGCACTAGCGCTACATAATCACACTCTCATAATTAAAACATATTTTGATGTTGTTTCTTCATAACACGAAACTCAATTTAAATTAATCCTTATAATTTAATATACTACAGCCAATCTCTTTAAGATTTAAAATTTATATTGGGACACTTTTTTCTATGAAATCACTACGCCGTTTTTAACCAATCAGAAACGACGTTACAAAGCAATGTAACTACTTACATTTTGAATGCAATTATAACTCAGTATATTGGCAAATAATTATTTTGAAATACGTCTGTTTGTAACGAGCATTTTCAATGGCTTAAAAATTTACTTTATAAGCCTATAAAGGGAAAAAAACTGCTGTTTGTAAAGTCGCCTCGGATTGGCCGATATAACGGCGTAATGATTCCATAGACAAAATAGTTCGAAGTTCAATTTTGAATATTAAAGAGATTATTTTTGGTAAATTGAATTATGATAATTTATTTGAATATATGTTTTATGTTTTGGAGATTTAATACAGAGATACAGTGAAGTCTCATCATAAACCGCCTTATTTACAGTACACTCAGATTTTAGTGTTATCTTACCATGACATGAAGATATGTATTCAAATAAATCAACTTAAGGTGATCCTTAAATGAATATCTACAGGTGTATTTTCTCACAGAAAAGTCATTTTCAACGTCATCAATATTTATTTCAAAATAGAATGGCAACGGGAAATTATTTGTAAAAAACCAGTTGCTACATAGAGTATTCCATATTAGATTACGAATTATCTCCAAATGTCTGTAGAAAAGTTTCACTGCAATAAACTAGAAGACTTGTCAAGATATTCATTTCACAGGAATACGATATGTAGATTTACCATATTAGAAATATCAAATGACCAGTAGTTCTATTTAAACCACATGTACACTTAAAACTGTTTTTGGATTTTCACACGTTTATACCTAGACTGGCTACCAGTCTCTAGAATATTAAACAAATCACTGAAAATTGGCTTGATTATTTTTGTCTCTACTACATGCCTGATCCTAAGTTTTAAACTAGGGGGAGATAATCTAGTAAAGAACTCTGTTGAGAAAGTCTTATCAGCAACTTAGGGTCTGGTGGCCAGTCTAGTTTATACCAAACAAGACTTTAGCATGATGAAGACGTGTTTTACTCTCCGTATTCTATTTTTGATATCGTTCAATGAAGGAGTGTTTTCAAACACCAACGTCCGGTTCGATAAGTTGGAAAATTCAAAATTGAGGAGTTTATCAAACGAAGGGTTTGATAATTTGAACCAAACTTATTTCAGTCTAAACGAGAAAATACTTCAACTACAAAGACGAGTTGATACAATGGAGGAACTCACAGGAGTTGACGATCAGTGTGATTGTGACCAATCAGAATTCAAGAGATCAACATCAAACGAACTCGAAGATTTGTCAAAGATGCTGTCATGGTTTGAAAACGAGATTCGCCATCTTGAGAATGAACAGGAATAATTTGGTCGCCTACTGGACGGTAGGGATAATACAGGTAAATCTTCAAATTGGTTTATAATACTTGACATTATATCAGTCAATAATTTTAATGGTACCTTTGACATATTTGTGCACTTATAACACGTTTTTTTTCGTTTTTAACGTAAATTATCCTCTCAAAGTACATATACAGTTATTGAGTAATTTGCCAGCCAAATTTTCGTCTTATTATGCATAATGAGAAGATAACTAGTAAATTTTTTAGTTAGAATAGGATGGAAAGGACTCAGCAAATTGTTTTCCTTTATGGGCTGATAAAAGTAAAATTTTAATTGAATAAAAATGCTCCTTGACCTTAGAAGCAAAGTTGAATTAAAAAGCCATCATATACATATATATATATATATATATATATATATATATATATTGTATTATATAATTGTGATTTTTAGAGGGCATTTGTAAGTTTGAATTGACTTAAAATGACAATAAAACGTTAAAATCAAGATATCAAGATGACAGACGCGATGTTAAGCTGTCTTGAAATATATTGTTATATACAAATGCGCAAAATTATTTCGGCGCAAAAATAGTTTGGTTTACATTTCTTGGTATTATCTGATATTAAATCATTTGTGCAGGTATTTTTTCATACAAATTAGAGCTGAATACAATGTTTGTCCGTGCTGCTAAAAATATAATGAAAAGAGAAAATACGTTCAGACCATGAAACCAAGGTGTTGTCTACATTTTTTTTTACATTATTACAGTGTTATTAATATGTGAACTGATTTTTTCGTGTATGTTTCAATCTTAATATACATAGACCTTAACAAGAAATGTACAGTGCATATATGTATGTGATGTTATTAACATTTATAAGGCAACATACATTTTTGTCTGTCAATTGGAAAGCTTTTTACGGCTTATTTCATTAAACATAATGATTTTCAATTGATCACTGTAGAAAACATGCCCTGTCAACATTTTCGTCCAGTTATAATATACATATCATTTATGATATACATATAACTTTGAAACATGGAAACATAATAAAATCAGCATATCAGCACACAAACCTACTACACACTCATGCCGCCTGAGGCTGTATTGCATGGCTACCCATGCAATAAAGCCTCGTGACGTCACGGCGGCAACAAATTCTCTATTTTCTCGGAAAAGTTTTAACTTTTTTTTTTCTTACAAATATGACTGGTTTTACTATAAAAGATGCAAACAACAGAATTGTTGTTGAAAATGTCACGTAACTTTTCATGTATGGAAAATTGACTTCCAGTCGTGGATTTCTTCGAATTAATTTGAAAATAGCGGGATATTATAGTTGTAAGATTGAAATAGAATATCCCTATCCTTCATATCCACATATGAAAGAGTCTTATATTATTGCCCTGGTGTGAGGGAAACAGTTTTTTGGCTACGCCTTCGGGAAACATGATTTATCTTGGGGGGAAATCTTTATGGCTCCCTCATACCAGGGTAATAAATGTTTTATTATACCGAGTCTGTAACTGTATATGTTTAAGAACCAAAGAATGCATAAAATCGTACAGACTACTATACCAACGTACAAAGAGTAAACTTAATTGACAGTAGTGGTGTTTAAAAATATGGAAGAAATACAAATTAACATTCTTTAACAATTAATATTTTTGGCAATTTCAATTGTAATAAAATGTTATCAACAACTCGTAATCTATAAAACCACATTCCTTTCTATTTGCCGGATAATTGTTAACAATATTTGATATTCATGAAAACACCTGAGAGGTTCCGAGAGGGAAACTGGATGGAGTGGGTTCCGAGAGGGATACTAGATAATTTGTTTCCATGACACGTGACTCTGTTAAACCAATCACCGGCACTGTTACATCGATGGGGAATAATAATAGTAATTGTCAAAGTACAAAGGGTGCATAAACTAATCTCGAGTATAATTTTCTCGCTGAAATATCGCTGAAACTTTTCTCTTCAACAGCAGAACTTGTCTGTGAAGACGGATGGCTTTCTTCACACGAAGAACTTTGTTACTACATTTCGGATTCTTACGAAAAGACAAACTGGGCGGCAGCAGTTGTAAGCTTAGATTATTTATCTTTTGTTATTTGCCGGTTTTATTTTTCCATGGCGCATTCCCTGCAATGATTACTCAGTTAAAAATACTAACGGGACTAATTATATTATAGATATTTAAAATAGGTTTATCACATAAATACCCCGTCCAGCCATGTCTTACGACCATGTCATAAATATCGCAAGACACTGATAACATTATTATGACGTCACATGTAGATTTGACGTAACAATCTAGACGTCGTATTATTGTCTCAGTAGACGGAAATGTCACATCGGAGCCTGATTTCTTCTGTTTTATATAGAGACGAAATTAAAAGTTTAATTTATATTTCTATCAATATACGTTATGCGATAAATATAATATTATACTCGTGACTGGGTGATATGAAATATATCAAACTCGTTACATAATTTGATATGGCACTAGCCTAAAGCCTCGTAGTATTGAACTTGTTTGATAAATTATTGAACTTGTTTGATAAATTCCATCTTACATACAAAAAATATGTAGTCACGAGTGTAAGATTCTTTTTATCACATAACTTCTACTCATGTAAGATCCTCTATTTGAGGATGACTAAATTAGGCTTTGCCTAACGACGTGATATCAAATCCATTTGCTTTTTGCAATATTCATTGAAATTGAAATAAGTTAAAATATATAACATTATTTGTTATACAACGTACAAATACATTGTTTTTTTTTAAATATAAATGATATCTTGTTGTTGCAGGAACAATGTGCATCCAAGGAAGCGAAACTTGTAGAATTCAAAACAGACGACCAAGCGGAGTTCGTGTTGAACAATATGCCAGAACATATTTGTATGTAAGCTTGGTGTCTGTTTGATCCCCAATCATTCCTCATCAGTATCACATACGTTTATTGCTGATAAAGAAAACCAATGGATATACATTATCAAGGACTGAACTGATTGGAATATTGTCAATCTGTCTCAATACATAACTGCAAAATGAAATCTCAATATAAATCAAACTGTATTTGCATTTTTTTCGGGATTATTTTTGCGCATTATCTATGAAGCCTTTGAACTGTTTTTTTTAGAAGACAGGCGTACTTTGTAAGCGTTTTAAATCACTAACTTAATTAAAACCATTTCTTCATAAATTTCGCGAGGTATCAAACTTTGCGAATTTGGGGGATCCGCGAATCAAACTCCCGCGAATTTAGTAACTGTACAGTACATTTTAACTACTTTCGTTTCAATTGCTATTTCATTTTGTCAAAAGTATTGCCAAAAAAAGGACTTTCTACTAAATTGTATATAAGATAAATAAATAAAATTTTATTATGTATTATATTTTTCCCTTACTCTTTACCAAATCGTAAATGCTATAAATAAATAGCATTTGATTGTTGTATTATATTTCTCCATGTCAGCCTTATATGGCAATTTTTTTTGTTTTTTTTTTAAACATAAAAAACGACTCTTTACCAATTTATATATTAATTAGATAAATGATATTTGATCCTGTGTTATATTTTCTCTATGCTAACCTCTGTATTAATTTTTGCATTGTACTATGTATGTAAGGGCCGCGGTGGCCGAGTGGTTAAGATGTCTCGACATATTACCACAAGCCATCCACCTCTGGGTCGCGAGTTCGAATCCCATGTGGGGTAGTTGCCAGGTACTGACCGCTGGTCGGTGGTTTTTTCTCCGGGTACTCCGGCTTTTCTCCACCAACAAACCTGGCACGTCATTAAATGACCCTGGCTGTTAATAGGACGTTAAACTAAAAACAAAAGCAAAAGTATTATGTATGTAGCGATGTATGTAGCGACATCCAGTTCCGGTTATATACATTATGTATTAAGCACAAGAAGCAAATGCATTTAATTTCTTTTTTGTAGCAAGTAATTCTCTGATATATACTGGTCGTAAGATAAATGATCAGAACGTGTGGGTGTTCCATAGCAATGGCGAACCTGTTGATACGTCACTAAGGACGTGGAGACGCGGGGAGCCAGATGGGGGAGACCAGTCCTGTGGCTGTACCAAAATGTCGACTGACTTCCGGATGTCGGACTGTCATTGTACAGGCTATAGTTTCCACTTTATCTGCGAGAAAAGACGTAAGTATATCGTATTTGGTGTTATTAATCGCATACAGGTTACAATTACTCTTCAAAAATTATTTCTTATTTTCATAATTATATGTAATATCATTACAAAATAAGGGGCTGCGATGGCAAAGTGGTTAGGATGTCCCTGCACATTGTTGCAAGCCACAATCGTCGGGTCGTAAGTGCTAATTTTACTGACCGGTTGGCGGTAGTTTTTCTCCGGGTACTCCGGCTTTCTTCTGCCATCTAAACCTGGCATGTACATTGTATTTGTAATTACATAACTCTAGCTGTTAATAGGACGTATACTATCTAAGGTCATATGACTGATTTTCTAAAACACACAGTGTGATACGTTTATGTCCTAAATGCAAACGCACGCACCATACATCTGCAGGATCCCCTGACGAAATGATGCATTTGATCTCCAGGAAAATAAGAGATTCCCATACTTCTATTTACAGCTTCAGTTGCGAGGAAGGAGTCTCCCCCTACACCACCACCACGTGACTGTGACAGTGATTGGGTTCCGTCTAGGGAGAAATGTTACTATTATTCTACTATAGACGAGAAAACCACTTGGGCAACGGCACAGGTGAGTGATTCCTTTTCATTAAAGATGTTACACCAATGACAAATAGTAGTTTTTTCTCTATCAAAAAACAGGAATAGAAGAGGTAAAATGTCTCTTCGGTTACAAGAGTTTTTTAGTTTACACCAACTACCACCATTGCAATAGTTGGGGCTTCTTGTTTTACTTCAATATAGATATATTAAAAATAATCCCGAAATGTCAGTGACACTATATCCTATATGGAAAGAAGTACTGATTGCGAAAGTTATTCTCCCAAGTTGTTGTGTTATCTTAACTAACCGCGAAGATTAATCATTTCGCTGTTTTGCCGTCTGACGCAATGACAGTTAATTGATGCGCGGTGATTAGGACGACGGTTTAAAACACAGGGACCTGGCACGATTTTTTTAAACTAACAGTATACATATACATATTATAGTATCAAGGGTATGAACTCGGCGGTCGAGGAAAACGGACCTATATGTTTAAAACCGTGATTATTTTAATAAATTGGTTCTATACAACATTGACGGATATCTTACCTTAAAGAGAAATAATTCATCTTAACATTGAGTGCTTGATGAACAAGTTTGGCCAAGTATTGACGAAGTTATGACTTGATGAATCGGGAAATTTACGAAAAATATGCCAGGTAGACATTTCCCTGTCCGGTCGAAATGTCGTCTCGGCTCTAATGGGCACCTCAAAAACCAAGCCATAATCACAAAATCTACGCTTGTGGTGGTAAACAGTACCCATAACTGTGGTCATCCACAAATTCCTTTGGAGGTGTCATGACCCGTACTTTGTAGAAACTACATTTAAACATCGTGTAGCTCACTTACTTTAACCGTCACCGCCATGTTCATTTGTCCTTCGGAATGCTTCTCGAGTTTACCCAAAAGCACAACATTACATAATTTGCATAATGTAGTCACATTATGTAAAGTCGAGAAGCGTTCCGAGAGAAAAATGAACATGGCGGTGACGGTTAAAGTAAGTGAGCTACACGATGTTTTTATGGAGTTTCTACAAAGTACGGGTCATGACACCTCCAAAGGAGATTGTGGATGAACACAGTTATGGGTACTGTTCACCACCACAAGCGTAGATTTTGTGATTTTGGCTTGGTTTTTGAGGGTACCCATTAGAGCCGAGACGACATTTCGACCGGACAGGGAAATGTCTACCTAGCATATTTTTCGTAAATTTCCCGATATATCAAGCCATAACTTCGTCAATACTTGGCCAATTTTGTTCATCAAGCACTCAATGGAAAGATAAATTATTTCTCTTAAAGGTAAGATATCCGTCAATGTTGTATAGAACCCATTTATGAAAATAATCACGGTTTTAAAAAAAATAGGTTCGTTTTTCTCGACCGCCGAGTTCATTCCCTTGATACTATAACATATATATATGTATACTGTTGGTTAAAAATTTTCGTACCAGGTCCCTGCGGTGATTAGGACGACGGTTAAAAACATAAGACGACCCGCGATATCAAAATAACCCTAGAAAAAGAGTTAATGAGTGTACAATACCTACATGTACCAATGCCAAGCGACCGTGAGACGTTACGGCGTAAACACAAATGTTGTTTTCTCGGTAAAGTTTGAATGCAAAATTCAGATATCAGACAGATATTGTAAAATAAGCCACAATTTTCATGCTTCCAAAATAATAGTGGTTTTTGATACTCTAATTAAAAGCAGAATGGCGATATATAAGTAATAATAATGTCGATATATGGGAGAAAATACCCTTACATATAATGTTATCAGTAAGAATAGGGTTAGCCTACTCTCGGGGATTAGAAAATCTTGAAAACGAAACGACAAACCTTGGGATAACTACATATTGTGACTGTAAACAACTCTATCCTTGTCATATCAAAAACCGTTCAAACTGAGGTCATTTTGAAAAAGGTTTTCGTTTGTAGCAGAAAAATATATATTTAAATTATTTTTTTTATTCTCATTGAAGAGTCGGTGTCAGGCAAAGGGAGGTAACTTAGCTGAGATAAAGACTGATGAAGAAGGTATCTTTGTGAAGAACAATATACCAAGCCACATCGGTAAGTTAACGAATAGATACGTCTTGCCGACTTTGTTTTGCTTCTGAAAGTAGTATCACCGTTATCATTCACACATGTTGTTTCCGTCTCTTTGTAGTCGTCGTTTATTGTTACTTAACCGCCATCTTGTTGTTTATGACGCTCGGGTTAAGGAACAATCACTATATCGCCCAAACCTAATATGGTTTCTACTCAACTAATATGACTGTATCTTGGATATCACGTGACATTATTTTAACCAATAGTAAAACAAGCCTCAAGCTTCTTGGGCAGAATAATATCATATATTTTGTTTTCACACCCAAATTAAGTATGTTATGCATAGTAATACTATATAGATACTTATGTTCACTGGTACACCTCCTCACAACAAATACAGGTATTCAAGCGCATGTACAAAGACACACACTATGTAGTTACTAGATAATATTATATACATGCCCACAACATAGACAGTAGACACCATATACATGTAAATATTTAAGGATTAACTTGAATAGATTTTTTTATGTTATGGAGATATAACATAAAAATCTGTGTGTACTCTAAATAAACCGCGAAGCGGTTTATGATGAGAGTACACTCCGATTTTTGTGTTATATCTCCATATCATAAAAAATCTATTCAAATTAATCCTTATAATTCAAATTACTAAAGATAATCTCTTCAATAATCAAAATTCATTTTGGGGCTCCTTTGTTTATGAAATCATTACGCCGTCATCTCTGCCAATCAGAATTAGCAACGTCACAAACGGCGACGCCATTTTTTCCTTTATGGGCTGATAAAGTAAATTGTTAAGCCAATGAAAATGCTCGTAACAAGCAAAATTGAATTATATACCTGTAATTTCATGATGTCTCCAGTTACATTTTTGTCGTTTGACTTCACATATGATGAGATAAGTTTTGCGTTTGACATGGCTATAATATAAGCTATCATGATAGTTTTATTAATTATCCTTAATTAGTCTTATTATTGACTGTCTTTAATACCCAGCTTATATTGTTTCACAGGAGCAAGAGACATATTGTATACAGGACGTAAGATGAACGACGAAGGATATTGGGTTTTCGCCAGCAGTAGTGAAAGAGTGGATACGACGAAAAGGTCATGGGCGAAGAACGAGCCTAGTGGACGAGGACATTCACAGGAATGTGGTTGTACTCAATTTGTGGGCAACCTCCTGATGCATGACTGTTATTGCACGGGGTATAGTGTGCACTTTATTTGTGAGATGATACGTTAAATGTTCATGTGTAAACAGGAAGGATACTGGATGCACTATTCTCGCTAAGTGATGATATATGAGTTATCAGCGCGTCACTATACACAACGAATACAATCAATGTCATAAAAAACTGGTGTCTAGTTATGTTAGATGTATATCTGATGTTATGCTCTAGAGGAAGGATAACAGAGTGCATAGTATATTTATGGTACAAAATAAGTTACAGCACCATATAAATGCTGTATTCCCAAATTTATGTCAACAATGGAGGTTCGTTTCTAGCCAACTACATTGTATACATGCACTTTACGGTGCCTTGTATTCCATTTGTATGTGTTGGTACGATTTTTTTTGTGACGCACCTGTCCAAGATGGCGGGCATGATGTTAAAGTTAATAGTCGGGCAAAGAAAACCAGTCTAAATGCGTTCATTGGCCTTCCAAAAGTCCTCATATATCAAAACGACTGTCAAGTTCTGCATACGTTGCCCAGTTCTGACCATTAAAATAATGGAAAAGTTCTAAAAATGAATTCGTCTAACCCTTTGAAAGCGGGGCTGTGTGGAAAATGTAACCATGGACAAAGCTAGCCGGGAGGACGTTTTAGAATTCCTATAATTTAAATTAATTTCTTCGCATGCAGAGCGATTTTTGCGGCAGATTTTATTTTTTCTATTTCAAAAGGAATTATACTGGATACATTCACACCATTTTTACCGATTTTAGCCTTCTTTTGACCGATTGTTCACTTTAAGCATTTATCATTAAAATTTTCATCTGGTTGACAAAAAAGTTTTATTTTGTTGAAATTAATCATTATGTTATTAGATACATGTGATATATTTTATATATTGTATTTATATCCCCAATGGTAGACAAAATATACAATAAATGTAATTATCAATTTTTTCGAAGCGTATTCTCCACATGAATGACGTCATATTGGAAACGATCCAAACGAGTTCTTTTCGGCAGTGCCAAATAATTTCCGTGCAACTGACACGAACCCACACATGGAAGGTCCGGCATTTATAGGTAGGAGGACTGCGGGAACAGAATAACACGCGTTATTGGACTTAACATCTCAAAATAAAAGTCGCTTTGGCTTAGATAACTTTAACGTAGTTTTAGAAAATACTTACGATATGTTACTGGCATATGCTGGTAATACATGTATATTGCATATTTGATTCGCATCGATCGATACATCATCCTCGATATCCCAGGGGCTACTATACATGCCATTATATCTACCCCTTGACTATCGATGTCATGACAATAACATAAGGTTCTGTGTTCGATGCCATATGACCAGTGAGAGTGATCCTTTGAATAACGGTATCCTGTGGTTGACTGTGTTGTTTTAGAGTTGGACGTCGCTTTCCATATCATCTGCAAAGAAAATCTGTATAGGTATGTGCTTGGTCAGTCTGGTTACTATTGAACTACCTCCAGTCAGTGTTGTACTATGAGTCCAAGGGTGGATATTATGACAGTGATAATAACCACTGCAATAGATCCCCAAGCACTTCTTCAGCTGATAATCTCTGGCAAGCTAGAGATCATCAGTGCAGACAGCAATGATGTTGCAAACTTTCCGGCATCTGGTAACAAAATAAACGAAACCACACGTCATTCCTGAAACAGGAACATTTACAAATTCCGTTTTAAACAACGCTTTATGTAATATATTTCTGATGCCATCTACCTGTAAAGAAAACGTGAAAGTTGTCCAAAAAAAAGACCTGTCATCGCCTACTGATTGCAGAGAACGTCCTCGCAGGAAAAGGGGCAATTCTAAAAAAAAAAGTATGAAGACAAAAACAGGAAACAATTAGAAAAAGCAGATAAAAGGAAGAAAAAAGGGCTATAATGAACTTATAATTTTAATTAATTTATCAATTATAGCAAATAACTTCATTATCAAGGACTGTTTGTGGAAATAAGAACCTAACTTTACCAGTGAAATCATTGAAAATTATATAATATAACTTTCGTAATTGATACTGTATTTTTCTAAAGAATATCTATCTATTTACAGTAAATAGAAAAAAAAATAATGCTGCGATAAATATCTACTTTTCATGTCAAATTATTCTTAAATGCTGTAGTAAAACATTATTGTAACTTATTGTAATTCATAATACAATAATTGGATGGATATCTCTTCTTTAAAACAAATATCATGGGTCCGACTTTTAATGTTGCTGCCCGACTTTTGCTGCTTTAGCCTTTCCGGATTGTAGATTTTATTTTAGTATCGCCATAGCATATCCAATGAAAATCCTTGTTGTAAATAGTGTAAAAATAGTAACACTATTATGCAACAAGTTCCTGTAGGTTGAAAGAGTGAGACAGGTTCTGAATGTCATAACATTTGTTGGGATCGCTGTGTAAACTGTCCGACTTTCCATGCTTTACCCCCGGAGGATGGCAAATGATGAATCATATACGGTACATGTATTCCACGTGAAATTATTAGGTTTTTTTAGAAATAATTAGCGTCCTATTAACAGCAAGTTTCATTTAAGGACGGCATCCCGTGCATGTGATGTGTTGCGTGTATGAAGTGTGCGGTGCGTGTTTTGGGAGACTGCAGTATACTCATTTCTTGTCGTCTTGTATAATGAACATCCTACACATGAAATTGTTTCAGATCATTTCAACAATATCATATATAGACGAACATCAATCAAATTGTTGTGATCTGAAAGACTTGCATACCCATGGAAACAAAAGTTGGTATATTGCGTTCATGATATATTCATTCTATTAAAAAGGTGATCAAACCTTAAATAACGCGTTAAGGATGTACTCCTCTGAGAAGTCAAAATTTTCTTGAATTAAACTTTTTTTCTCATAAAGATTTTTGGAAATAGGAGTTCATACCATAAAAGAAAATGGAAGAAAAACATATGTCCGTGTGCTCATTTTTATCCTATTGTCACTCAAAGATACCTAGTTGACAAAATATTGGATTTTATGGGAATTTTGTCGTTTTGACAATATACAAAATTAAAGCGATGATTTCCTAATGAGACGTTTGATATGTATGGATGTTTGAAGAATTTATTTTCCTGTAGTCTTCTTTAAAAATATACCAGTTTTGATTAATAAGACTTTTTCTCAGAATAATAACATATGCTACTCCTACCCCTTAATTTTGAGCTACAAAATACACCATTTTCAGCCATTTTTGCTAAATTTAACCCTTTATGGAAAAAGTTCTGGTATTAATTTTTTGTTAATATTTTGTATATCAATAGGGAATGGGTTGTTTTTTCTAAATAAGGCATATAAATGGGGGGTCCGTGTACTTACGTTTTTGCCCCATTTGAATATTTGTTATTTTTCAGTATTTTAGAGTAAAAAATAAAAATGCTCAAATTACCATTAAATGTAAAAATAAAGTGACAAAAGTGTATCAAGTCACGCATTAATGCGTCATATTTTAATTTCTACGAACCTACATGTAGTAAAGATTTACAGCAAAAACTAGCTCGATACAGCTAAAAATGCTGGCACAGTGATGATTTAAGTAAAAACAATTTCAGTAAAAAATGGTAAACCTGTGGCTCTACTCAAAGCGAAATAATCCACAATTTCAAAATGGCCGTCAAATAGGCCATTTCTTAAAATCCCTGCATAAAAAATTATTTAAAATAGAAATGTGATTTTTTGACAAAATTTGCATCTGGCAACTTGCTACAGATATTAATTAATCATAGTAGAAAATCTCATAACTTCTTTTATATTTGTCGAAACGAGACTTCAACGGGACTGAAACCTCAGAAGAATACATCCTTAAAATTC
The DNA here is from genome assembly GCF_041381155.1 of Argopecten irradians. NCBI lineage: Eukaryota > Metazoa > Mollusca > Bivalvia > Pectinida > Pectinidae > Argopecten > Argopecten irradians. The sequence goes on along the minus strand of NC_091148.1, from coordinate 7,346,633 downwards.
GTTTCATGACGTCATAAGTCCATCCGCAAAATATCTGAGTTGCAAAGCCTTCTAGGGTGGTCAATATGTAGAAGTTGAACTGTAAATATCAACATAAAGATAATATTCATGGCATATTCTGATGATTAAATATTCATACTCCACGCTAAATATCATTTATCAAGGACTTTTGGAGAGGTTGCTAGACGGCCATTCCGACCTGTGCGTAGCCCGTCGTCTAAAAATGCTGGCACAGTGATGATTTAAGTAAAAACAATTTCAGTAAAAAATGGTAAAACTGTGGCTCTACTCAAAGCGAAATAATCCACAATTTCAAAATGGCCGTCAAATAGGCCATTTCTTAAAATCCCTGCATAAAAAATTATTTAAAATAGAAATGTGATTTTTTGACAAAATTTGCATCTGGCAACTTGCTACAGATATTAATTAATCATAGTAGAAAATCTCATAACTTCTTTTATATTTGTCGAAACGAGACTTCAACGGGACTGAAACCTCAGAAGAATACATCCTTAAAATTCGTTTCATGACGTCATAAGTCCATCCGCAAAATATCTGAGTTGCAAAGCCTTCTAGGGTGGTCAATATGTAGAAGTTGAACTGTAAATATCAACATATAGATAATATTCATGGCATATTCTGATGATTAAATATTCATACTCCACGCTAAATATCATTTATCAAGGACTTTTGGAGAGGTTGATAGACGGCCATTCCGACCTGTGCGTAGCCCGTCGTCGTTATACGAGATTTTACCAAAGTGATATAGCACTATATTAACTAAGATACATGTCCTTTATGTATTGTTGGATACTGGGATATGAATGTTTTGGATTTTTATCCTATTCCATTTCTTCACTTTGTATGGATGTTATTTACTAAAATAACGTTGGTTTCAGAACACCACCCTGGGAAACTCAATGAACCCCTCATTTTTTTACTTTTTTTACTTGATATAAAGGATACTTCCTAGAATGGCACTGATTTAAGGGAACGACCCTGGGGAACTCAATATAAGGGCACAGTCTTTGTTTCCAAATCAGAGTCGTTATATTAATGCAACTCGTTATATTAATGCAACGGTTCTAGAAAAGTAAACAACGCGGCGATGTATGGGAAATAACAACCATGGATACAATGTACATTAATTAGTCAATGTGAAATATGATAATATATCACAGCAGGCGTTCCTCGGCTGGTTTATATAAGTGTTGCATCAAATTTTGAATGACATCATCGACCAATATTTGACGTAAACACTATATACCGGCGTCCTATTAATTCCGGCTTTTTATACCACGGAGTTTCTTACCTTGCGGATAGAGTATCCATTTTGACGTCATATTTTGTGAGCGACATTAATTAACGTCGATTTCTCTGTAAAGTATGGCGTTATATTTGCAAATACATATAAACGTCACAATCATATACCTACCTGAACCCAAAAGGGGAGATAACTCTTTAGTAAGCAAATACATAATATCAGTGAAATAACATCAAAAGTAGCGTTCGAAGGTTGGACCAGTATGACAAATATATACACAAGATATGAAAATATAAATTTAGATATATTTGTACCAAACAAGAATCTAACAGAAACGTCTATTTAGATCTTTATTATTAAAATATTTATTTTGTGTAATTAACTCTATTAAGGGATTAAAAGAAATATACTTGGTCATATTATACAAATAAAGAAAAGGGCAAACATATAGATACAAATTAAATAACGTATTATCATTCCTATGATTAGATTTTACCTACTGATGAAAAACTATTTGTGGATTTAGTTCTTACCTTAACTGCCAGACATAGTATTTGTCAACTATGGACCTTTGTTCGGGTCGATATAGTGTTATAACGCCTTCGTGACATCAAATAATGATAGAGGGCGTTTTAGATTCTACCAAGGCGTTGTAATACCATATGGACCGGGTCAAAGGTCTTTAATTCGCATAGATATTTAGTTCCTCTTACAAATGTTAAACAAATATCAAATTTGTAATTTAATTACAAAAAGAACGATGGCTACAGAACGTCACCCTGGGTAATGACGTCACAGATGGTATATTGTCCATATTTAATAGATGGTATATTGTCCATATTTAATAGATCAAACAGCTGATGACCATTTATTAAACAAAGAGAAGAGAGAGAAATCAGAACATATGTGATATATGTGAATATGTGCTATCGGATTACATGTCTACCAGACTGACCACAAGACCTTAATTAGTAACAATAAGTCCTTGATAAAATGGTCTAATACTAGGTACAAGATACTAAAATACTAGATTAATTTCCCCAAATTGGAAAATAGAGTCAGATATGTCGCAGACACAAAACAATATCAAGCCAAAATTTAGTGATGTTTTTAATATTCTAGAGATTGGTGGTCAGTCTATATATGTAGTGTGCCTGTGCAACCAGATTATTATCACACATGTGGTGTTGATTAAGACTGACTCGTGAAATGGTTAAGGACCGCGTGGAGTAAGTTTGTTTATGTAGAATTATTTGTACATATGGCCTGTTTCTAAATATTTAGTTAAGCGTTAATGGTTAATGAAACTAAAACACAAAACTGTGAGAAAAAAGTATCGATAACATTTTCATCGTTTTTCTTGTTTTATTTTTTTTATCGAAATGTGCATTTTTCGCATTTTGCAAAATTGACAATCGGTTATATACTTGTGCAGTGTTGTAAATAGCATATCGACTCGGTGTTTTCAGTTTAAGAAACGTCGATTTAATATACCGTGTGTGACGCCATTATCCAAACGTTGTGTTCTTCAGGGTGACGTCCTGTAGCCATCGTTCTTCCTGTAAAGACTGTATAAATTTGATAATTCTTTTGACATTTGTCAAAGGAACAACATAACCTTATATAGAAATTAAGGACATCTGATCGGTCATCATTTAATTGTGACAAGGCGTTATAACATCATATGAACCTCAACAAAGGTCCATAATTGATAAATTCATTATGTTGGGTTTTTTTTTTTTTTTTTTTTTTTTTTTTTTTCCATTTTTTCGTTTGTTTGTTTTTATTTAGAATCCTGTATTGTTTAGCACCAATGCAGCACCTTATCTGTAAAAGTCAACAGAACAGTTTAAGTGTTGAGATTCACATCTATACACCAGAAAACCTAGGCCTGCCATCATGAATATAATTACCGTATTAGAAATATCAAATTACCGGTATTTCTATTCAAACCATATGTTAACTTAAAATTCTGTCCGCACTTAAATATCTATACATACCATGCAGGCTTTAAGAATGGGAAAGACGCGCTTGTTAACAACTCTTAGCGTTCTAATACTTATGTTGTGCAATGAGGCAATTATTGCAGATAAAAATGTTCCATTGGATAACGTTAAACAGAAAGACTTAACAAATGACGAATTTAGTCATTTGAATCAGACTTATTCCAGTCTAAACGAGAAGCTATTTCAACTACAAAGACGAGTGGATACAATGGAGGAACTCACAGGAGTTGATGATCAGTGTGATTGTGACCAATCAGAATTCACCAGATCGGTAACAAACGAACTCGAAGACTTGTCAAAGACGCTGTCAGGGTTTGAAAATGAGATGCGTCTTGTGGAGAAACAACAGGAAGAATTTGCCCGTATACTAGATGGAAAAAACAATTCATGTATTTTTATTATTGTTTTTTTTACTTTCATATCCACTATAAGATAATATTTTGATATTAAAAACTATTTTAATTGATTTTTGTGAATGTCGCGGAACTACATATGATGACATTACTCTACGCTTCACTATCGAAAAAAAACTGTAAATAAAAGGAACAACTTTTGATTTTGTTAGGGTTATGAAGTTGATAATATTATTTGAGCCCCCTTGCATGCCCCTTGAGCCGCTGTAACTTGTATGTAATCCGGCTTACACGATGTACCCGTACTCAATTAACTTTTTTTTGTTTTTTGTTTTTTTGGTTGTTGTTGTTGTTTTTTTGTGTGTGTGGGGGGGGGGGGTTGTTTGTTTGTTTTATATTTATTCCTCCGGGGGGGAGGGGGTCATTAATTTGCAAAACAAACATGTGTGTCACGGTATATAGAACGTCGCGAGTATACTTTTGTATTATATACCGTAAGTATTTCGGTATAAGTCCTGTTAACTGTATACATCTAGAAATATGTATTGAGTTGACACAATTGGGGAATTGTAGCATTTCAAAACAGTAAAAGCAGCAAAAGTTCAGCTAATATACATATTTATCTGTGGAGACAGACATAAATGTACTTTTTAAATCATTTTAGAAAAATCATGCAGATCTTGATGTAGAAGGCTATAACTGATGAAAAAAGTGGATTTCTTCGCTCCCTGAAAAAAGTCACCTTATTTCTGATTTCACTCACATACAAGAAAAATGTCTATTCAAACAATAAGCCCGAAAAGTCCTTTAAAATTTGGACATTAAATGTTTATTATAATAATTTATTTTCATATATTACAGTCATTTCTATAAGTTAGAAGTTTGAGTTTCTTTTTGTTTCGCGCCAATAAAGATTGTTGTTCCGTTCGTTGTTCTAAGACGCATAAATCCAAAAGATATTGAGAATAATGTGACATTAAATGTCTCAATAACCATACCTATCATTCCTACTCTATATCATTTCCTTCGCCACTGCGGAGTAACTGTTTCTACTTCACCCAATGTACAATTGTATATATCAGACAGAATTGTTCTCGCCAATAATAATACTTTAGGGGTATTATACTTATTCAATACGGAAATACGAAGGAATATTTCTTACAGTTAATGTCTGTAATAAATTAAGTAAACGATTCTTATGTTGTTGTCTTGCATTGTTGTCGGGAATATTGATATGATGTCACTCAACGTATTTCATAGGCGTTGTAAAACCGACTGTTTATTAATTATATGGTATAATATGCTTGGCAGACACATCAACAGCAGAAATTATCGCAGTCACGTACGGTAGTCATATGTATTCACGCTGGGTCTCGCATTTTCAATGAAGTGCGTTATAGCGCACCATGGTAGATATGCTAGAACCCCCAATGCATGTTACATATTATAATTAATGCATGCCAAAAATATGGTAAGCAATGGCTATATATACATTTAAATAATGCTATTTCTTACATAAATAAAGTTATTTCTTACATAAATAAAGTTATTTCTGAAATAAATAAAGTTTTTTCTGAAATAAATAAAGTTTTTTCTTGAATGAATAAATAATTACTTTAATAAAAAGTTATTTGTTGAATAAATAAAGTTATTTCTTGAATAAATAAAGTTATTTCTTGAATAAATAAAGTCATTTCTTGAATAATTAAAGTTATTTCTTGAATAGATAAAGCTTTTTCTTAAATTATAAGATCATTGAATTCCTGTATACTTTTGTATGGATATATACTCATAACGGTACATATTTATTACATAATGGTATGTATATATTTTACAAGGGCATGCATATCCATTTGCTTGATAATTTTACATGTATTTTATTTTATTTATTTTTGTATTCTTAAAACTCCAACAACATAGTATAGTTGCCACATTAATGGAAAAAATACCTAAGGTTGTAACTAGCCATTTTTTTCTAGTCCAGTCTTTATCTCTTTTATCTCTCCTCTCTTCATTTTTCTCTCAATCTATTGCTTACTATTATGTTTTCTTTCTCCTTTTCTTGTCTCTTCTTATGTGTATGTATGTAAAGATGAGTATGTACGTGAGGACTTCCTTAGTATTCTTGTTTGTTAGTATGTGTGAGTGCATGTATGTGCGAGTATGTGTGTGTATGTTATGTAAGTGGTATGAAGGTTGTGTGATGCCTTATTTACATCAAAAGCTGAATTATGTTTAGTTATTTAATTATCATTATTACTAGGAAGATTTGTTTGAACCTATGAGGTTTTTGATAATGAGGAATGATTATGCAAATTAGATTTAGTTATTATGTTGATAATGAATAATGATAATGATGATGAATTGATAATAATTAGGATGAGGATGATGATGAATGACTATAACATTAATGATGGATGGCCACGATGATGATGATGATGAGTGATGAAAATGATGAATAACAGTAAACATTATGAGTAAATGTAAATGATGAAAGGATTTGATTGGTGAAAATGATGCTAAATTGCTATGACTGATGAAAATGATAATTTTGAGTGTGTTGATGAGGATAGATTATGATTGATGAGTATGAGCCCTTAGTGTAAATGAAAATGATGGTGAGAATGATAATGAGGATAAGAAATAATGCATATGATTAGAAAATTGTTGCTGCTGTTGGAAAAAACAAAACAATTACAAAAAAATATTTCTTGAATAAATACAGTTATTTCTTGAATAAATACAGTTATTTCTTGAATAAATACAGTTATTTCTAAATAAATAAAATTATTTCTTATAAAAATAAATATAACCACAGTTATTTCTTGAATAAATAAAGTTGTTTCTTTAAAAAAGTTATATCGTATATAAATCAATATGAATGATATAAATAAAGTTATTTCTTAAATACAGAAAGTTATTTCTTGAATAAATAAAGTCATTTCTTGAATAAAGAAAGTCATTTTCATTTCTTGAATGAATAAAGTCATTTCTTGAATAAATAAAGTCATTCCTTGAATAAATAAAGTAATTTCTTGAATAAATAAAGTTATTTCTTGAATAAATAAAGTCATTTCTTGAATAAATAAAGTCATTTCTTGAATAGATAAAGTCTTTTCTTGAATAATATACAAATCTAGCATTTTGATGAGGTCGATACATGGTTATATCGACCAAAGAAAAAATATTGACCGAGGACGTAGTCCGAGGTCGATATTTTTTCTGTGGTCGATATAACCATGTATTGACCGAAATCAAAATGCTATAATTGTTTTATTATTTTTCTGGATTTTTTTCCATTTTGAAATGAGTGTGAAACTAAATGAGCATCGCATTGTAAATTCTGCTTCGTGATGACAGTTACAATCATTTGATTTTGTAACAAGTATAATTCAAAAACAACATATTAAACAGTATCAATTGATGCCCTTCAAACTTTTATTACATGAACCCGCAGCATTCGTGTTTGTAGCATGCACATGTACTCCATTATACATGCAGCTCTATGTCTTAAGGACACAGTCAATTAAATGTATAGTTTGTTCTCCGTTGAAATAATACACTTCGACGTCAAACATACATTAACAGATTCAGATTGACATTAAGATACATTATCTTATGCCTAGTACTCCATTCCGTAAAATAAAAATCGTATACATACAGTAGGATTAGCCTAGGCCAAATGTTGTAGGTAGACTAGGTGGAATTTTAAAAATAAATATCAAACGTATTCACTATTCAATGGCTCCAGACGCTTAATGAATGTTAATGATTATTTCCTACTCTCCTACCGTGTTTATATTGAAACTTCAAAAGCTTAAACTGTAGTCATCAGCTGGAAGTCATCATCATCTTTGTTAGAAACCGAAACAATCAACGTCGTCTGTCACATTTTGTGGTTACGCTTCAAACTCAGGTCGTCAAAGCGTTTGTTTCAAGGCGCCAGAAACACAAAGCGTTTTGGTAACGTAGACGATACCGTTATCTAAAAATAACCGTGCAATATACTTTTTCTATAAACTACTTCCGGAAAAATCGTGCAATATAGTTTTTATCGGTGATCACGTGGCGTGTTTTTGACCAATGAGAAGTGACAAAAAATCCAGAAAAATAATAAATAAAGTTATTTCTTGAATGAATAAAGTTATTTCTTGAATAAATAAAGTTATTTCTTATATAAATAAATGCATTTCCTACATATTTTTTATCTGACTGAATAGTTACAAACCAAGCTCCTGAACTTACCTGTGAAGATGGCTGGATCTGGTCTCCAGAGGGGATCTGTTACTACGTCACACCTCCATCTGAGCAAACAAACTGGGCTACAGCTATCGTAAGTTTGGAGGATATTTTTATTATTGAAAACGTTCTGCATAGTTGGTAATATTCGGGGGTGTTCTAATTTCGCTAAATTCGCGGATGCATCCAAAATCGCGATATTAGATGCCTTACAATTTATCAAATTAATGGTTTTTCATATTACAGCCTGTGGTATTCATGAATGACGCTTCCAAATGATGCAAAGGTAATCCGTGAAAATAGACCCCCACGAACAGTAAATCGCAAAAAAATTACATCCGCGAACAGTAAATCGCAAAAAATTACATCACTTATTTTTGCGACTTCCAATTTTAGCGGAAATGCGATCTTGAGTAGTTAAGTACAATGGGGAATTCTTTCAATCACCACAATAGAATACAATACAGACTTCAACTTTTTATGACAAAAGTAATATATTTATATTTATATCTAAAATCCAAAATTAAAATGATGTCCATTACACAAATTCTTTTGTATAATATATTTCTTATTGAAGGAACGATGCAAATCCAAGGGAGCGAACCTTGTGGAGTTTAGAACAGACGAGCAAGCGGAGTTCATGTTACAGAATATGCCAAACATGTGTATGTAAAGTTATATGAATATAAGTATATGATTTAATTATCTCTACTTACCCGTATATCTATCAGATAACGTCAATGCGATTGTAGTTTCAATCATATTCTAAAATAGACTCATTTAAAAATAACGGATGACTTGAATTTTGTTTTCTATTCATAAACGGTAACTAAACACTTTTGATTACGTTTTCAGCAATGACCTATTATATATATACTGGGCGTAAAATGAATGAAAAGGACGAGTGGGTGTTCCTCACTGACTGTGAACCAGTTGATACGTCACTGAGAACGTGGGCTCGCAATGAACCGGATGGAACGGAACCGACGACCGCGTGTGGCTGCATCAAAACGTTGTCGGCCGACTTCCGGATGTCGGACTGTATATGTGCAGGTTTTCCCTTCCAATTTATATGCCAGAAAGAGCGTAAGTATAGACATTTTTTGTGTATTTTAAGATCATACCATGTAGGTCAAACGAGATAAGGATGGAAAGGGATTCGATGCAGTGTTTTAATGATTTCATATAATTCATTTTGGTTGTAACGAATATTTTCATCGGCTTAAAAATTACATGATCAGCCCATCAAGGAAAAATGATCTGCTATTGTTTGTGTATTTGCTAATGCTGTTAGTTATAGGCTATGGGTTTAAATTGCTAGCAGACCATATATGTTTTCTAGAAAACGACTGTTGTTGCTCCGATTTGTTGGTTTTTATAAATCCACATACCCGTGCATCCTCGAGCTCGATACTCCAGGGGTTACTAATACGGTTGTTATATCCACCATAGATGATCTTATAGAAAGAAAACATAAACCCGGAGGCAATAGAAGACACAGACTATTTGATCCTTTGGCATTGTGTAGCGGTACACTGTCGTTGACTGTTGCTTTGAATTTGGGCGTCGCTCGCTCTCTCTCTGTCTCTCTCTGTCTCTTTCTGTAACTTTCTCTCTCTGTCTCTCTCTGTCTCTCTCTGTAACTTTCAAAGGAAGTGTCTGCATGCCTGTAATTGGTCAGCTTTTTTCTCCTGATCTGAATCAAGTTTTACTATGAGATAGTCCAGGGGTGGATATAACGTCAGTAATAGTAACCCCTGGGATATCGAGGCTGATTTCTAGGAGAAGTCGTCTTGTTCCTTATCTCATGCATTACCGAGAGTTGCAAATTTTGTATACTGTGTTATACATGTATGATTTCATAGAAGTCGTTGCATAACGTAATCAGTTCTCAAACACAGGCTAATCGTACAAACCGGGCTACGCTATTTACGCTCGTGGAAACGCTTTTTTACATAGAAAAATATCGTCTGGGGGAGCATACGTGATAAATATTTGCTCGGTATTCAACTCACGGCCAATTTTCCCAAAATACAAGTTGTCCACGGAACAGTGGAGTGTTTCACCAATGCATAGAAGCAAAAGTGATGATTTACTGTGTTAGACTTTGTCCTGTATTTCGCGCACAATATAGACGGGTATGTCATATCATGGATGAAAGTATGATTTTTGTCGTATATCCAAACAGATATATAACGAAACGAGAGACAGAGATAAAACTGGATTCATTTCATAAAATTCTCACAGATTTCAATGATTCGGTGCCCTTTTCTTGTTGAATGTTACTGTTATAACTACATTTTCTAAATTTCGCATGCGAAAACGCTGCAGACTGGTATAGCTGTACGCGTATGGAACACTTGAAACAATATGCAAGGCAGTAAATATTAGTTCTTAATTTATAATTTCTTCAGTCAAAAGCCATTTCCATGACAACACATATATGTATACACGCGATTTTTTATTAGTTTAATTATTCGAATCTAGTTAACCTTTACTTATGGAAACGGGTAAAAATCCCTTAGTCCCAAGAATTAAATACAAGCAGCATGTCCCAGTTAGAGAAACGTCAGTTTCCGTCAAATTGAATACGACCTTCCGTTGGAACGAAACCGGTTTATCTTGTAAGTCTCGTTACATTAAATAATGAATGCTTAGAATATGATTGGTTCACAAAATACATGTATAAACCAGGATGTTCTCCAGAATTTTAATTTCGGTGTTTACAGTTTAAGCGTTGAACAGTTTACAGTTTGGTAAGTAATCAAAATAGGATGGATTCCAATACGTGAATTGAATCATTCTTTATACAAGGTATTTCAATTCAAAACACATGATAATTATATATTAATACCTTATTGGATTACATACATATGTATGAAAATGTCTAAAATAAAAAGATTTAGTTTCTTCGGTATCAAACCAAGAACGAGATATTTTAGAATCTACGTTATGTACATTAATGTATATTCTAAAATATCGCGCGCATACACATGCATATACATATATGTTAACATTGAAATATAAGGACGGCCTCTCATGTGTGCAGTGTGTTGGGTGAGAGAAGTGCATGGTGCGTGTTTTTAGAGACTGTGGTATATTCGGATATATCTTTTTGGATAGTGAATTTCTTGTCCTTTTTATAGTGATGTACACTGTAAGTATATCATCGAAGACAACAAGCAACACACTCCACCCGGTGACATTTAATCTGCTAAACCTGTCTATATATATATATTATCAGGGTTTATAACTTATAATATGCAGGTTTATCGGACTAGGTCACATGATACGGACAACGGGCTAACCAGTCGTCTCACTCCCTTTATGCTGAGCACTGCATGTCTAAGAACCCAAATCCTACCTCGTGTAAGGCGGTGTCAAGGGAGACGTTACGAAGGAGAAAATAAAATAGGAAGAGAAAAGATAACAATCTTAGTTTTTCATCATGCACGTACTATTCAACTGAAAATGAAGAAATGATTGAGGAACAACTACGTATCCACTGCCTTGTATGTTTTCTGTGTACATGTACATAACGGTTAGCGTTTTCGCATGTTTAATTTAGACAAAATAGTTTTAACAGTAAAATTCAACAAAAAAGTTACCTAATAATTGAAATCTGTAATGATTTTATAAACTGAATCCAGTTTTATCTCTGATTCTCGTTTAGAAATATATCTGTTTCAATATATAACAAAAATCACACTTTTCGACGATGATATGACATACCCCTTTATACTGTGCGCAAAATACATGACAAAGTATAAAACAATAAAACCTCAATTTTGCTTCTACCCATTGGTGAAACACTCTACTGCTCTGTGGGCAACTTGTATATTTGGATTCTTGGCCGTGAGTTGAATACCGAGCAAATATTTATCACGTATGCTCCCCCAGACGACATTTTGTCTATGTAAAAGAAGCGTTTCCACGAGCGTAAATAACGTAGCCCGTTTTGTACGATTAACCTCGGTGAAACTTTATGCATGTGTTATGCTAGGTATTCTTAAAGTGTAAACGGAATGATTTGTTTTATAAGAATCAGAATATAACATCTAAATAACATGAATGGTTCAGAAGTAGATAATTCTATTCATGATATTTTATTTTGTTTTATGTTTTACATTATTAGTGTACACCTTATTCCGGGAAATTGTGTCCAATTCATATTTTTCACATTATTATATTATTTTTTAAGTAGAAAAAATAGGAACGCGATATCAAAGACAAATGTTTCTCAGTCTCTCCCCTTCAAAGCTTAGCAATAATGATACATTGTCTTATATTAAATAAAAATTCTTTGCTTCTTGCTAATTGTAAATTAACGATTACTTTTCTAATTAATACATTATAGCAATGCCCGTAGGAGCTACTCCGACTCCAACACCCAGATCACGTGACTGTGATGATGGCTGGACATCGTCTCTGGGAAAGTGTTACTATTACTCTGAAGATAAAACTAATTGGATAAATGCAAAGGTACATACAATAGATCATTTTCTGAATTGGCATATTACAGAGTTATCTGCCCTTTCGGGTAGGTGTTGATTATGACATCATGTATTTGCGAGCGTAACGTCATACTATATAGAGAAAACGACGTGGAGTTTCGCTCACAAAGTAATGACGTCACAATGAATACCTGCCCGCAAGGGTGAAAACTATTAGTTATGTGAAGACAAAATACTTTAACAAATGTTAAAATTGGGAATAAAAAACAACACGTGTAAGATTAAAAATGCTAAAACCTTAGATAACTACTTACATATTTGGGATGCATAGTTTTGATAAATTATGAAAAACGCTGAAAACTGAAACTGTTTACCTGCACATCTATTTCTTGGTAAATATGTAAGACAAATCAAATTGTATCTATTTTTTCTTGCTTGAAAATCGCTGGATCCGATAAAAAACGGAAGGTAAATATGTAAGAAAGATCAAATTGTATCGATTTTTTCCTGCTTGAAAATCGCTGGATCCGATCAAAAACGGAAGGTTATAAGTAAGAAAAATCAAATTGTATCTATTTTTTCTTGCTTGAAAATCGCTGGATACGATCAGAAACGGAAGGTAAATATGTAAGAAAAATCAAATTGTATCTATTTTTTCTTGCTTGAAAATCGCTGGATCCGATCAAAAACGGAAGGTGAATATGAAAGAAAAATCTAATTGTATCGAATTTTCTTATTTGACAATCGTTGGATCCGATCAGAAACGGAAGGTGAATATGAAAGAAAAATCTAATTGTATCGAATTTTCTTATTTGACAATCGTTGGATCCGATCAAAAACGGAAGGTGAATATGAAAGAAAAATCTAATAGTATCGAATTTTCTTATTTGACAATCGCTGGATCCGATCAAAAACGGAAGGTGAATATGAAAGAAAAATCTAATTGTATCGAATTTTCTTATTTGACAATCGTTGGATCCGATCAGAAACGGAAGGTGAATATGAAAGAAAAATCTAATTGTATCGAATCGATTTTCTTATTTGACAATCGTTGGATCCGATCAGAAACGGAAGGTGAATATGAAAGAAAAATCTAATTGTATCGAATTTTCTTATTTGACAATCGTTTGGATCCGATCAGAAACGTGGAATCAAACGGTGAATATGAAAGAAAAATCTAATTGTATCGAATTTTCTTATTTGACAATCGTTGGATCCGATCAGAAACGGAAGGTGAATATGAAAGAAAAATCTAATTGTATCGAATTTTCTTATTTGACAATCGTTGGATCCGATCAGAAACGGAAGGTAAATATGAAAGAAAAATCTAATTGTATCGAATTTTCTTATTTGACAATCGTTGGATCCGATTAAAAATAAAACTCTATTTGTTCATTTTTTTTCTGAAATATCAACGGCTGATTTGTACGCACAATCATTGTTACATAAGTAGCTTATAAAAGTGTGCAAATTTACGAATAATTTATGATGATAAATCGTTAGTGGATTAATTTTAACCTTAATAAAGGATTCCTGTGAAACAAAGGGAGCTAATTTGGTTGAGATGAAGACGGACGAGGAAGCGCTCTATGTGATGGAGAATTTACCAAGTTGCATCGGTAAGCCAAAAATAATAATATTTAAAGCTTGTTCTCCAAAACAATTTAACCGAATGAAATAAAAAAAAAATGCAGACACCGCTTAAGGCCAGAGCCGTAGTGTGCCGCTTTCATTTATCGTTAAAATAAACGCTTTTGCATAAATTCTTTTTTTCTTGCAAATATTATATATATATATAAACTTTTTACAGGACCCAACGATCTAGTGTATACTGGACGTAAAGTAAATGACGTGGGACGATGGGTTTTCGGTAGCAGTGGAGACGCAATCGACAGGGCGAAAAGGTCATGGGCAATGTTTGAGCCAAATCGAGAAGGGGTTCAGAACTGTGGATGTACAAAATCAAATGGTTTCTTCCGGATGAGAGACTGTCACTGTATAGGGTTCAGCCTGTACTATATATGTGAGATCATGCGCTAAAATTATGCCATCGGAACTCCTCGGATGTGATAGATGTAAGACTTATCTAAAAAATGAAACATTTTCTTCCGCGGAAAACCTAATTACGCCCTATGTGCGCATAAGTAAATAGATAGTTATTGGAATCTTGAACCTCTATAGTCGTGTTTTCAGAAATTGAATTGATTTTCCTCCTTCTAGGCGGACAGCACACAACATCGTGTGGAGGGGAAGTGTTCTCGGTCGCAAGCCGTTGTTATGAAACTAGTCCCTTAGTTTCAAAATGGTGGCCCCTTACATTACATCCGAAGATTACATAAAGATACGACAGTTACATCCGAGAGGTTCCGAGTGTAAATTTATTTCAGAGTGATATTGCATGCATTGTGTTCGGCAAATAGCAATATACATGTAGCTATTTTGTGGTATTACAAATCACCGCACATCACTGTATAAAATCCAGACATTGAGATATTCATACAAACAAGAGGTATCAAATTAAAAGGAAAGGAACTCTGAGAGATCAGAGTGTCTATGGAACTTGACTATGAACTGGATCACTCATTGACGGATCGCCAGCTGTCAATCAAACCATCCGGGTACCGCACATGACTTTTCAATTTATATTGTGCATGACACGATATTTGCTACGACATTGAATAGGTACACGTGTATTTGCTAATATTAGACGTGGTGACATGTATAAATCGCCTGGCGGTCGGTTAATATTACACGTGGACGCATACACGTGGTAGCGTTATAGTGGGACCGGTCATCATAATTTCAACATGTGAAAAATTAAAACTCAATTCTAAAAAAAGAATGCTGAAGAAGTAATTCTAAACTGGTGTTTTATATATTATCATTGAGAGTGCATATATATGGTGATGATCTTTTGGGCGGGGGAATGAAACTTGAACTGGATAAATATATCTCCCTAATGCATGAATCTAAAATTGTAGATAAACCGTCAACGTTTTACAATAAACGTTATTTTACAGGCATGCCCGTTGTTTGTATATATATTGATAGATGTGTTGTGTTCTACATATTTTTATTCGCCTCTTTAAGTTTTAAGCTTCCCATATTTACCACATTTTGTAAACTTCGTATTCGCAAAGTTATTTAATAATCAATTCTTAATATTAATTTCCCACGTGCACACGTTTGAAATATTTTTGAAAACTCCAAACTACTCTGATCTATTGCGATGTTGGTCACGTGATACGACTCGGGAGATTCCGATCTATACCGGTATTACCGATGTTGGTCACGTGATGCAACTCGGTTTTCCGATATTATCCGAAAGTGTGAAACATGCCGTTGACTGTGGCGGTTCTTTAAAATGTGTGATATTTCATGCGACATTTACCAATACGTATAAATTTCGTACCATCTTTAAGGTCAACAGAGCCGTTTTAATTTCAGTAATGCATCTGCGGTATAAACCAGAAATCTTGTTACGATATGGTG
The DNA here is from genome assembly GCF_041381155.1 of Argopecten irradians. Classification (NCBI taxonomy): domain Eukaryota; kingdom Metazoa; phylum Mollusca; class Bivalvia; order Pectinida; family Pectinidae; genus Argopecten; species Argopecten irradians. The sequence continues at coordinate 7,330,825 of NC_091148.1, read as the reverse complement.
TAGATACTCATTCCATAAACATATGATATACATTTTTACCGTATTCGAACCCCCCTCAATCAAGCAGTATTTCTATTAAAGCCATATGTTAACCTAACTTTCTTCTGCATTACACGGTCATATCAGCAGGACTTTAAATTGACAAAGATGTGGTTAACTCTCTGTATTTCAGTGTTAATGCTGTGCAATGAAAGAGTATTTGCAAATTCTTTCTGAATTACACGACCATATCAGCAGGAATTTAGAATGACAAAGATGTGGTTAACTCTCAGTATTTTAGTTTTGATACTGTGCAATGAAAGAGTATTTCCAGATACAACTCCTCAGTTGATAGAATCCAATGGGAGTGGTTTATCAAACGAAGGATTTGGGCATTTGAACGAGACTTATTTCAATCTAAACGATAAAATGCTTCAACTGCAAAGACGAATTGATACAATGGAGGAACTCACTGGAGTTGACGATCAGGGTGATTGTAACCAATCAGAATTCACGAGATCAACATCAAATGAACTCAAAGACTTGTCAAAGACGTTGTCGGGGTTTGAGAACGAGATTCGTCTTCTTGGGAATGAACAGGAAGAATTTGACCGCATACTGGATGCATTCGGCAACATCGGTAAGGTGTCTCTTTCTTTAGGTTTTTACACTTACGTTATATGAACGTTGTATACTTTTTTTTTACATTTGTCGTAGTGAAATATAAGGTTTTTACTGTGAATATAATTTCACTCCAGTGAAAATATCAATTAAATATCGAATCTGATTTTTCAATCTCTTTTGACCAATCGAAATGCAGCATTGACAGAGAAAAAGTCCTTTATGATTGTTTATTTGTAAATTTCTATTTTCTAGGTACAATTTAAGTTTTTTTATAGAAGTAAAATTGCGTTAAAAAATCAAGGTGTGAAAGAAAATACACTTTATTATGTGGATTTGAAGGATAGGGATATTTTCCCCTCGGGATCATAAAATGTTGTAAAACCCTTCATATCCACATATGAAAGAGTTTTATAGTCCTTACCAACTACAGAAGATTTTGAAGGGAATATTTCCCGGGTGCGACGTGTATTTAGGTTACTGGTTGGCTGTTAGGAAATCCGGGAGGCTGAAGTTGGTTCCGAGTTCCGAGTTCCGTTTAAGCTAAACGGAACTCGGAACCTTTCCGAGTTCCGTTTAAGTAAAACGGAACTCGGAACCAGTTCCGAGTTCCGTTTTAGGAAATTCTCTATCATTTTAGATAAAAGTTGTCAATGTGCTTTGCACATATTAGAAATGTTGCCTGTTGGCTTTTTAAATGGATTAATATTGTAAAATCCACTTTAATTTAGTTTTCGATCAACTCCCAGTTCCGAGTTCCGTTTAAGTAAAACGGAACTCGGAACCAGTTCCGAGTTCCGTTTAAGGAAATTCTCTATCATTTTAGATAAAATCTTTCTATATACCTAAGACATATGAGAAATGTTGCCTATTTGCTTTTTAAATGGATTGATATTGGTAAATCCACTTTAATTTAGTTTTTGGTCAACTCCCATTTCCGAGTTCCGTTTAAGTAAAACGGAACTCGGAACCAGTTCCGAGTTCCGTTTAAGGAAATTCTCTATCATTTTAGATAAAAGTTGTCAATGTGCTTTGCACATATTAGAAATGTTGCCTGTTGGCTTTTTAGCAATATTGAAAGTTTCGATCAACTCCCAGTTCCGAGTTCCGTTTAAGTAAAACGGAACTCGGAACCAGTTCCGAGTTCCGTTTAAGGAAATTCTCTATCATTTTAGATAAATCATTCTATATACCTAAGACATATGAGAAATGTTGCCTATTTGCTTTTTAAATGGATTGATATTGTAAATCCACTTTAATTTAGTTTTTGGTCAACTCCCATTTCCGAGTTCCGTTTAAGTAAAACGGAACTCGGAACCAGTTCCGAGTTCCGTTTAAGGAAATTCTCTATCATTTTAGATAAAAGTTGTCAATGTGTTTTGCACATATTAGAAATGTTGCCTGTTGGCTTTTTAAATGGATTAATATTGTTCAATCCACTTTAATTTAGTTTTCGGTCAACTCCCATTTCCCAGTTCCGTTTAAGTAAAACGGAACTCGGAACTGGTTCCGTGTTCCGTTTAGCTTAAACGGAACTCGGAACTCGGAACTCGGAACCAACTTCAGCCTCAATAAGGGTAGTTAAGAACGTGAACTAGTGATGAAATGATACATTTTGATAAATTATACATTTTGTGCTAAACTGAATTCATACACAGCAGTGCTAGCCTGTGATGAAGGCTGGATCCGATCTCCAGAGGGAGAGATCTGTTACTTCGTCTCAGCATATCGCGAGAAAACAGACTGGGCTACAGCTATCGTAAGTTTAGTCACCGTAATCCATATCTTGCCTTTCGAATGGTATTTAACAATGCCAATTACACTCTTTTTTAGTTTTATTTCAGCGCATATCCATGTACAGCGCTGAGGTTTGTAAAAGGCCGATTCGGTATTATGCCAACGAATTGCGCTAGTTCATATACACGATATTATTTACATTTGACAGCTCTTACTTATGATCATTAACACTGATTAAAGATGTTACATCGCTGACATATGGTATTTTGTCTCTATAAAAACACAGGCTATTATAAGTATCGTTCATCCATTAAAACAAACGACTTATTTAGTAACACTGATACCAACATTGAAAAGTTTGATCTTCTAATTTTACTTCAAGATAAAAAAAAAATTAAAAAATATTTCATTGTGCCCGGAAAATGTCCATGATACTACGTCCTGTTTACAACGAAGTGCTAATTGCGCATCAACGAAAAGGAAAGAAAATTGTTTTATATTGTGTTTGTGTTTCTAAAAAGTAATCAGGTTTGCAAATACATGATTATTCACCAATTATGCTCTGTTGGTGGTAGAACATCTTTAAATACAATTATTTAATGTATGGTACCGTTAGGAGAGGCAAATTCAACAAAGTTATAGAAATCATCACTTAGTTGCTTGTGTACATTCAAGTGTAAATGTATGATAATAATGCAGAACATTTTTGATATAGGAACGATGTGCATTAAAGGGTGCAAGACTTGTCGAGCTAAGAACAAACAGTCAAGCTCAGTTCCTGATGCAAAATCTACCAAATCGAGTTTGTAGGTAATCTTTATTACTACTTGAAATACATGTAGAAAAATGTAAATTTTATTATCAAAAACAGTTTAGTAGGGATGATATTTGGCACTTTTACGAGTTTATTGCTATGATCGCGAATATTTCATCCGAAAATTGTGAACACGTTGAGTTATATACTTGATGTAAATTCTTAAAGAATATAGAAGGAATTATCTTCCCTTATTTGTTATCAGCGAATGTCTTTAATTTAAAGTGATATCAAAACTGTCTTTATGATTCAATATATATGCAGCAATTGTAGTCTGCACTATAAAATAATGCGTATTTGGTCAGTTAAACACAAAATTAAACACAAATAAATAAAAAAATCGCCAAAATTTGACGCTGCAAAAATTTTATTTCATCACTTTCAGTTCAAATCGTGAAAATTTTGACCCGCGAAATTCACCAGTTATGCGGTAATATACATGTATATGTAACCTCACTTCAATCGCATTCAAGCAATAAAACTGATTTCAAATCACCGTAATCAGGAATATTTAATCAAAAATTCAAATTCAATTTCAATATTCCGCTTTCAAGTGTAGCCAGTAAAACGTTTTATTAAACTTTAAATGCATATAAAAAAACTCTCGTGTTTTTTTTGTGTTTTTTTTTTTTTTTTTTTGTGGTGGGGGTGGTTTAGGTTTTTTTCTTCCTTTGTAAAGTATGTAAGAAAAATGTCCATCCGAGTGTTTTAAATACTGCATCTGTTCAGAAAATCTGCCATTTGTCTATTGCATAACATCGCAGAACATCGCTATGATCATAATGATACACGAAATATTGAAAATGGCAGACCGCGAAAATTTAAAACCGCAAATGTTTGATTTTTCGTTTATGATAAAATTGTTAGAATTCGGACCCGCCTAAAAATGGCTATATAGCATCTTACAGAGTTATCTCCCTTGCGGGTAGGTATCAATTGTTACGTCATTATTTTGTGAGCCCAATTTACATCGCTTTCTTCGAAAAGTATGACGTTACGCTCGCAAGCACACGACGTCACAATCAATACCTACCGCAAGGGCAGATAACTTTGTAATATGCAAATACAGATAAACTCTGCTTTCTTTAATATGGCGCATATGTCATATATTGTTCTAACGAATTGATTCACTTATCAATTTTAATCTTGTTTGATTGGTTACTTTTAGTTCCTAATGACATTATATATACCGGACGGAAGAGGAATGACGATGACATATGGGTTTTTCTGAGTGACGGCTTTCCAGTCTTGCTTACTGATAGGATGTGGGGTTCTGGAGAACCGGATGGAGGGTATCAAACATGTGGGTGTACAAAGAAGACGGCTGACTTCCGGATGTTGGATTGTTTTTGTACAGACACAGCTATGCTTTATTATATCTGCGAGAAAGAACGTAAGTATGCACTTTTTAACATTTAATGAAACTGTTCTCATGAGAATGTTGTTAAGGGGAGACAAATATATGCGGGACAATGTAAAAAAGGCAGTTCACTGAAAAAGTTATTGACAAAATATTTCTTATCTCACCCCAACGGCTCAGTGTCTAGTACGATCTACTGCCTTCTGAAAATTCTCTCAAACGCGGAACTAATAAGTACGTGTGAAATGCAATATAATATAACTTATTTATCGAACGTCAGGGCCTTTCAGTATTCAGTAACAATTCATTGACGACTTTGTCATTATGCATGTGTGTTTTGTGTTTATAAAGAAATAATGATTTTTTCTTTGTTTTCATACCAAATCTGGCTTTTTTATTGGCCAATATTTGTTTTGAATACCATTATGAAAAAGAAACATCCGATATTGGCGCAAATTCCCAATGTCATCGTGACATCACAATGGAGACATTGACGTTGCATATTGATTCGGAAAAAAAGAACCCCTTGAAAAACCACTAGAATGATACATTTTAACATACTTTATCTTATCAAATAGATTAAAAAATTATTTATAAGCATTGATGTCCATACTCTTTTAAAAATTTTATCGGGTTATGAAAAACAATTGTTCGCAAAGGTTTGTGAAAATCCGCGCTTTAAGCGGATTCACACAGTTTGCAAACAACTTTTTTTTCATACTCCTATAAAATTTAAAACTAGTGACATGGATGCTAACGAAAAAATACCCCTCCCCCCCCTTCCCCCTCCCACGTCTAGAGAGAACAATATACTTTCCCTCACTGTTAAAAGAAGTTAAGCCAATGAAAGCAAACCGTGCTCTTTAACAAATAAATATCTGTTCTTTATTTACAGCGTCGATTGAAATAAATATTCCTACCCCGATACCCAGACCACGTGACTGTGAAGATCGCTGGACGTCGTCACGTGACAAGTGTTACTATTACTCGACTTGGTTCGAGAAAACGACTTGGAGAATAGCACGTGTGAGTAATCCCTGTTCATTGAGAAGATTATTATTGACAATGAGGTAATATAATAAAAATACATTTATTATTTAGAAGTATTATTTTTTTCCTGTTGCCTCATCAGCTACAAAAATTATAAAGCAAATGGTTTCATCATTTTGTGATCTATCTAAATCGAATTTGCATGCCCATTGATAACGCAGTCAAAAGCAGTTGAAATATTCTGGAGTCTTATTCTATTATGTTCAGTAAGTGACGGAAGACTTACTGGTAACATATAACTGGTTAACTTTATCCAAGGTTCGGTGTGACGCAATGGGAGCTACCTTGGTTGAGATGAAAACAGATGAGGAAGCTCTTTTTGTGATGGATAATTTGCCAAGTCGCATCGGTAAGCTACGAAAATCAAATTTACGAATCAACAGTATTGTTTACGTAAGACCAAAAAGAACAGGTTTCATGAAAGATTTGAAATTATGATTCCTCTGCTGAAGTTATTCTATATGTCCAAATTGTTGCCATATGATATGTATGTTACTGTAAAATTTGTCTTATAGTAGTTAAGCGTATTACGAGGATTCAAACCTTCATAAATCACTGTTTTAATGTTGAGACCAAGTAATGGTTGTGTGTAAATGTCCATTATACGAAATGTATTATTCTGCGTGCTTTGCACTCGGCTTAGAAACTACCATAAAATATGTATTTTTAACTTAATTCAAAAAGGTATACACACAAAAAACTCATATAGCAAGTGTTAATAAGTTAAATACGTAAATGTGATAGGAAATGATTATTTTTAAAAATCAATATTCATTTTTGCAAATGCATTTGTAGTAACGTATTCTTTCAAATATATATTTAAAAAGTATACCCATCATATGAACGTCAAGTGGATAGATAAACAGGAAATCTGGTGACATTGGCCTTCATGCAATGCAGATTCGCGTAAACTGTTTTCGAGCAGAAGATACCTCCATTTTTTCACAGTTATGCCCATTTGTTACAAAACGAAAGGGAAGAATGCAGGGTTCAAGCATAATCATTAAACCTTGTTTTTATATAATATAGAAACAAGTTATACAACTTACGTAAATCACTCTCGATGGCCCGGATGTAAGCAAGGGGTCTTAGTGTGGAAGGAAACCGGAGTGCCCAGAGAAAACCCACGTGGTCACATAAAACCTTGTTTTATCTTCTGGACCCTCATCTAATGTTATAGTGCGGCACCACATGCACTAAACTAGGGATTCTATTTAGTTAGCTGATGTAATAACACGTAATTCAATGCACTAAACTAGGGATTCTATTTAGTTAACTGATGTAATAATACGTATCTCAATGCACTAAACTAGGGATTCTATTTGGTTAACTGATGTAATAATACGTAACTAAATTGACTAAACTAGGGATTCTATTTGGTTAACTGATGTAATAATACGTAACTCAATTGACTAAACTAGGGATTCTATTTAGTTAACTGATGTAATAATACGTAACTCAATGCACTAAACTAGGGATTCTATTTGGTTAACTGATGTAATAATACGTAACTCAATTGACTAAACTTGGGATTATATTTGGTTAACTGATGTAATAATACGTAATTTATTTGACTAAACTAGGGATTCTATTTGGTTAACTGATGTAATAATACGTAACTCAATTGACTAAACTAAGGATTCTATTTGGTTAACTGATGTAACAATATGTAACTCAATGCACTAAACTAGGGATTCTATTTGGTTAACTGATGTAATAATACGTAACTAAATTGACTAAACTAGGGATTCTGTTTGGTTAACTGATGTAATGATACGTAACTTAATTGACTACAAATAAGGATTCTATTTGGTTAACTGATGTAATAATACGTAACTCAATGCACCAAACTAGGGATTATATTTGGTTAACTGATGTAATAATACGTAACTAAATTGATTAAAATATGGATTCTATTTGGTTATCTGATGTAATAATACATAACTCAATGCACCAAACTAGGGATTCTATTTGGTTAACTGATGTAATAATACGTAACTCAATTGACTAAAATATGGATTCTATTTGGTTAACTGATGTAATAATACGTAACTCAATTGACTAAAATATGGATTCTATTTGGTTAACTGATGTAATAATACGTAACTCAATGCACCAAACTAGGGATTCTATTTGGTTAACTGATGTAATAATACGTAACTCAATTGACTAAAATATGGATTCTATTTGGTTAACTGATGTAATAATACGTAACTCAATTGACTAAAATATGGATTCTATTTGGTTAACTGATGTAATAATACGTAACTAAATGCACTTATTACATTCGACAAACTTTATGTATTGAGTGCTATATTCACAAATATTTTAGAAAACTAATATAGTTATAAGTATTTTAGCTCACCTTTTATTGTTTACCATAAAATAATGTTTTGAACTGATATAGCCATAAATGGCTCATCTTCACATGTCAAGGCAAGCTAATCCATTACACTCCTTACTGGCCTTGACAGAATCCGCCGCTTTTACGGTGCTTTATTACTGCTGCCATGTGGTGGCAAACATTTTCACCACAGTCCCGTTACTGGTCAATGACGTAAATTCTGACGAATCCGAGCGCTCGTTTCTTTCTTGAAGGTCGCTAATTTTTAGCGCTACTTTCAGTTTCAGACAGCCACGTTGCTGATTTGTAACGGGCGCTCTGATTATACTGTCGATTCTCATAGCAGCCAATCAGCGCATGGGTTTCCAAGGCACCGAGAAAGCGGGTCAAGAGGCCAAGGGATCATCGACGTATGTCGGTATCGCTTTGTAGGCGAAGGTGTAAATGGCTTAGCACACTTCGTATCAAATAAAAAAAACCTAAGATTATTGGTATATATCCATAAGTATATAGTTGAGTTGTTTTCACATAGCATCAATCTAGGATTGTAATCGATATAACCATTAAATGTCGTTATAGTTCTCATTCAGATATATATACATGATTTATTAGCAACCTCATGAAAGAAAGCGAATATATTTAAAGTTAAATGTGTTTACTACGACAATTTTCTTTTAATAGGAGCCACCGAGTTTATATATACAGGACGACATATAGACGATGGAGAATGGTTATTTTCTACCAGTGGTGAAAGAGTGGATACGGCGAAAAGGTCCTGGGCGAATGGACAACCGAATGGAGGAGGAATTAAAAAATGTGGATGTACAAGATCAACTGATAATTTCGGTATGCGTGACTGCTACTGTACGGACCTAATCGGGTATTACATCTGTGAGCAAATACGTACGCTGAACACACGGTTATAGAAAGCGGATGTTTCGTAATTAATATAACCGATGGATTCATTACTTCAATGATGTGGTGTAAAAGGTGGTTTGGATACCAAAGAAATACAAAGTTCTGGAACTATAATCCCATCGGCTTACTTTTTTACCGTTAATTCTCTCAATTTGTATCAGATAATTAAAGAGGAAATAAACATTGAATTGGATTTAAAATGTTTTCTCTATTTGCCGACAAAACGTCACCATATAGAATATATTTCAATTCTACTTTCAGTTACTCGTTTTATCTATGTTCAACCAGATAGAAAATATCATGTTATGAACTCCCATCTGGTCAAGGTTTTGAATAGTTAACGTCACTGACAATGTATAACATATATACCTACGCATATACATAACGGTCAAGTAATTTAAAAAGTATTATCGTGTTGACAAAGTAACATGAATCGCATAGCTTTCATTTGTTTGCTTGTTTTAAACCATTTTTTGGTGGAACTATATATTCAGAAGCTGATGATATGGCTGTTCCGTTTATTGAACTTGGAGACGTCAATGCCAGCTCAAACTGGAAATTAAAAATATATACACGTATTGTTTTGAATTTTAATTATCCTAATGGGCGCTATTCTAATTTTTTTATCTATCTTCCGCATGGGTTTCATATCAACTTTATGTCTAATCTGGTACCAGTTTATTGCTTAAGTATATGGAGATAATTCCTATCCACGTATTACAAACGGCGCAAAACACGGACCATCGATCTATCAATATGATGCCTAATATGCATAGGGATAAATTACATATGAAATAAAAAAAAAAAGAATAAAAATGATTTTTTTAGTTTGCAGATTTTGCGATCCAAGATAATTCTCGAAATTATATTTCCACGAATTTTAATGTTCGCGAACTTGTTTTTGAATTAAATTCATAGAATTTAAAAGTCACGAAAGAAAAATGGCTTACAGCAATATGACGTTGTCATTTTAATGAGAACAGAAATACAAGTTTCGTGTCTCCTAGTAAATAAGGATACCATCTATAGTACTTTATTGTCATGAATTCCTAGTAGAAATTGAAACCTTTCACGTTTGCCTGAAGTACCATACTCCATCCAGATTCAGCGTTTGGTTTTGAAGACTCGAAGTCGAATCAAACAATGTACAGCGAGTGGAGCCGACATTAAACAAGAAGTTGTCACATCCCAACCACTTGTAACACACAATCCCACACGTTCCATGGTTTGAAGCGTTCGTGTCCTCAAGAACAGAGAAAATATCGCCAGAGGATCCTTTTTTAGCTTCCCATTTTGGACAGGTGTCTACAAAATAACGTTATTATATACATGTATATTATAATCCGGCAAATAAAGATAAAAGATATAAAAAGATAGTTATCTTATTCAAAACTACAGCATTATTCTTTGCAATATTGCAATGTCCAAGTATTCACTGATGTACATCAAAAGAGCCGTATAACGGTACACTGTGGTTGACTGTGTGGCTTTGCAGTCGGGCGTCGTTCTCACTGTGGTCTTCTGCCTTTAGTTTTACTATGAGATAATCCAGGGGTAAAGAGATCGTAAGTGATTGGAACCCCTAGAATATCGAGGATAAGATTTAGGAAGTATGAAATCCATTTAGGAAGTTATTGCATCATTACCTGTTATCACTTTAGAATCGTGACCAGTTTCTTCCTGCTATCAACGAACAACAATTTACCAACTCTACAGAGCAGTCAACTATAAAATGAATTTGTTTGTTTGATTAATTAACGTCCTATTAACAGCCAGGGTCATGTAAGAACGGCCTCCCATTTATGCAGTGTGTAGCGTGTGTGAAGTGAGAGGTGTGTGTTTTGGGAGACTGCGGTATGTTCGTGTTTTGTCTTCTTGTATAGTGGAACTCTTCCCTTTTTGCTATATCACTGAAGCATGCCGCCAAAGACACCAAGCAACACATCCCACCGGTCATATTATACTGACAACGGGCGAACCAGTCGTCTGATTCCCGTTATGCTGAGCGCTAAGCAGGAGCAGAAACTACCACTTTTATAGACTTTGGTGCGTCTCGGCCAGTGGACAGAACCCAGAGTCTTCCTCACAGGGCCAAACGCTCAACTCAAGGCCTAAAGAGAGGCAGTGCGAAGAGAGGCATTAGGAACGATAAAGTCAGTTAGAAAGAAAAGAAAATATAAGATCCTAAATTTAGTCGCCTTTTACGATTATACAATAGAGGCAGTAAGTACAATTCTAACGCCCTACCTGCAGGGCTATAAAATCAAAAATACCAGCTACAAACCGTGAAAACATCATAAATGACGATTTCACCGCCAAAATAGATGATACACAGAAATTACAATTAACGTACTAATCCTGGTGTGAGGGAAAAATGAAAATAAAATATGATAGCCGCTAAAATATGTTCTTTAATTGTATATGTATCCATATATATTTACCTGACAACATCGAAACTGGACATCCTTGTACTTCAAGCTTCATCGACCTAAATCGATTATCATTACCGACAGAGATAACCCGGATGTACTTCGCCACTATGTTTCCTTCTAGTATGTTCGTAACAGTTGATGTCGAGTCGACGTTTCCATCAAATACCTATATTAAAGCAACATTATATGCAACTACCAACACAAATTCAAGTTAGTTAGATGTATTTGAAATCAAGTTATCAAAGAAAATCTATAATGATTTCTTAGTACCTGTGGTACAGCAGTTATTGAAAGTCGATACTTGTAAATATGCCTTCATTTCCACTGGTCGCCATAGAAGTTACGGTTATAACGATTATTGCCGAACGGAAGTAGGAAAGTTAAGCCCCCTTCTCGGAAGAGTTCGGACAGAGGTTACGTAGTTACGGTAGTCACATGACGCCCCGGCAGTGTGAGGTGCCGTGACATCACAAGGTTGTATTGGCAACTGGGATGTATCACATGGGATAAACTATCGTTACACCCAGAGGTGTACTGTAGACATGAAAAATAAAACAGTTTTACACTGTCATAACACTCATGATACCATATAACTGGTTATTTTCGTGGCGATAATATTATCGCAAAAATGATTCGAGAAATAGTAAGAAATGCTTCACTCACAGAAACTAAAAAAGCAAGATCGCAAAAATGTAAAAGTTTCTCTTTTTATTTAAAATCGCAAAAATGTTGATCCGTGTAATTAATCGGGTATAATTCACGATCTTTTGACATAAAGTAGTTGGCGTTTTAATTTTATCTTGTTACATATCATCGCTTGCGTTATATCGCACACGGCCGTGTTATCTGTTATATTGGCAATGCATTGTAGCCAATTATATTGATTGTGACGTCATGTCTCATATTGTCATATTTGTAGAGAAAAAGACGTGAGTCACTTACGAAATAATATTTACAATTGCTAGACTTGTTCACTATACGCAAGTACTAGCTGATTTTGTTTACCATAACTGCATGGTAACATTAAACTTTGAACTTGCGTATGAAAATGTTCTATGCAACGTAATGGGGCTACTTTAAAAAAAGAACACATGGCTTTGTTTACATTTTGACGCAACATATATGAGTATATTGTTGTTTTCATAGAATTTTGGAAGAATGTAAACAATACATATATGATTTATATATATGATACAGACATTTTTTAAAATTAACAATTCTATAAAGAAACGGGGAAAAATATCCCGACCGGGGCGACGTGCAGTGCTTTCATTTGTAAACATAACCTCTGTCTGTGTTCGTCCTACGATCGAGTCTTTGGGGTGGACAGGCGCGAGACCCTCTGACAGAGGTCAGTTATAAACATAGCCTCTTGTCTTTGTTCTTTGAATATTTAATCGTGTGTATTATAACTCATGCACCGCTAGTAATCTAGGTGTTGACAGTTACGCGTCATCACAAATATATTGTACATTGTATCCATCAAACACAAGTGAAGTTGTTCCATCAAACGATGGCGATTGATCTAAGCGTAGATTATATAATCACATGGCTCCCAAAGATGTAATATCGTCAAGTCAGACGACAATCTCAAACATATTGAGCTACTTGAACACTGGTGTTTTGACAACTTCGGCAAAACTCAAATGCGTAAGCGTGCGTCAGCTTCGCCTCGTTGCACAATAACGGTCACCGAGTTCACACATGTGGCCGAGTACAAATAGTTTATGCTATTACGCTATACATGTATATTAACTTTTTAGCAAAACTGAATAAATATTTAAATGTTTGATCTGATTAAAAATATATCTCTGAAATTTACTTTGTTTGTCATGTTTATTTTACAATAAAATATTGAACTTTTTTGTTGTCGTGGATGAATAATTCTATCTTACGCGAAGAGTCATCATTCGCTGTTCAATTGAGTAAGCTCCTCCCACTTTTGACCGGCTTTTATTGAATAATTACGTATTTTTCAAATGACTATTTTATTGCATAAAATATAAATAAAAACTCGTGTGAGTGTAAATATAGGTATTGGATTTCGCTTTTATGTTAACCATGCTTGTATTGAGCAATTCCTTTAAGAATAAATTCAATATGGGGCGCGCCCCATAGAATGTATTCTTAGAGGAATTGCTCCATATCTGCATAGTTAACATAAATGCGAAATCCAATCCCTATATAACAACAATGTATAACACATTCACTGACACTTATATTCTCACATTTTCGGCAAATGATAAGAAGAAATCACGGGCTCCGACCACTAAACGTCACATGCATTAAGTTCAAATTTCAAAATGTACCACATGACTGAGGTATCGTGTATTTGCATATTACAGCGTTATCTGCCCTTGCGGATTGGTATATTAATTGTGACGTCAAGTGTTAGCGGGCGTAACGTCATCCTTTTAGGAGAAAACGACGTGAAATGCGCCCACAAAGACATAACGTCACAATGAATACCTACACTCAGGTTAACTTGGAAAATGTACAGACGAAATTCTTACCTTTATTTCGCCCGAAGGAGTGAATATGTAATTCCATGTTGATCCGTCCATGCTGATATTTACACTGTAGAATGAGACCCATTGAAGTGTACCACCACGGCCGCGAGTCTGCACAGCAGTTAGTTTTGACACATTCTTAAGCTCAACCTGGAATTAATGGTTATCTCTAGATCCCCGCAAAACCAACCAAGTTAGCTCCACCTCTGGATTATGTCATTATACAACTAAATGCAAATTGATAACAACAAAACAACCAATCACAGGCCTACATATAATTTCTTACTAGAAGATAATAGATTATTCAATATTCTTTTGATAAACATCAAATAATCCAACTGTCTTTATCAACTGTTGTCGCACACCATAGTTTGCAGTCTACAGTCTGCAATATTGCTATGACATTTTCTGGAGGTGGGTAGAATAATGGCCCTGCAATTCAACGATGGTATACGAACAACGTAATTTAAGCATTGATGTCACTATTTCTTTTTATTTTATCAAGCTCTCTTAAAAAAATCAAACTTCGATTCCGTTGATTTTTCAAGGGATTATTTTTTCCTTATCAGTACGCAATGCCAATGTCTCTATCATAACGTCACGGTAACGTCGAGTTTTCGCGTCATTCTTGGATAGTGTTTTTATGGGTGTATACAAAATAATCGTCCAATAAAAATGTTGAATTCAACATTAAAAATATCATCAATGTAACGAAATCAAATCCTATTAATATCAACCCATAGAAACCAAATTAACCGTCTCCTCTGTTGCCGAACACAGAATCTTGAAACTAATATCATATCGATATTTTACCTGTAGAAAACAAACTACCCCATCTCATCTTTTTTCGCACATATAGTCTTTAAAAGTCAAATGATATTTGATATTTATATTTACATGTAGCAACCAAACTAACTGCCTCAACTTTTTTCGCACATAGAGTCTTAAAAATCAAATGCTTTTTAATATTGACATTTACTTGAAGAAGCCAAACTACTTGGCTCAACTGTTGTCACACATAGGGTTGAAAATCAAAAGATATTCGATATTGACATTTACCTGTAGAAACCAAACTATATGTCTTATCTGTTGTCAACTGATCTTGATTATAGTCACCTGTATATAGTGTCCCCCGCCTGTCGAACCTGGACACCAGGCTGAGTCGCTGCTGAATCTCGCATAGACAATGTGACAGGAAGAGTGAGTAGAGGAAGCCGATAGCGCATTGTCGGGAACTCCATAAGGGCCAGTGACGAGATTATACTCACAAGGACGACAACGACATCCAGCTACGGAATCCGAAATTTTCATTTTAGTAGGTATTAACCATTTAACTTTCTTTTAATGGCATCTATGGTTTATATAGATGCCAGAGCTTTACAGACAATCTTCTTAATGCGCGCTAGCGCATAATGAGATGATTGTCGGTAAAGCTCTATCAACGACGATTTAAACCATGAGATGGAACAACATTTTGACGATGAACAGTTGACGTCACCACGTCAACATTAGTGACGTCATAATGGTCACGTTTTGGGTGTCAGTTATATAATAAAATATGTTTGAATTAAAACATGAACAAATTACAGTAAAACCTGCCTCTATACGAAGACCATCTGTTTAATATGACCAGTTTCTCATGGTCACAAATGGTCAATTTTAAAACATATAATGACCATGCTTTCTTTTTCTTTTTGGTAGTCTTTATAGACAGGTTTGACTGTATTGAATTTAACAACAAACACAATATTTAGAGAAGAAACTTTCAACATGAACCAGATAAATGTAAACAAAAATGGCAAAAGTGATTAAAGCTGAGAGAATTTACAAATCCCTGACATTTACCCACACCCTTGATTAAAAAAAATATTTATTATTGGTTTTACTTCGTGATGCCTGGCATGAATTGTTAAGTAAATATCATTGAAATAATTTAATATCTGTCTATTTTTCCTGCATCTATTTTATTTTATTTTGTCTTTTTATTTGGTTTATTTACTATCATTTAAATTCAAATATTTAAGCTATCATTAGTATTTCAATCATTAATATCTATTCTTTCTATTTCACCCCCTCTCTTTTTCTCCGACCTCTTAATTATAATTACTGATAAATGAAAGAGTATATATATTCATATCCCATCTATATGTGGTATATGAATTATGTGGCGCATATTTTGAAAAAAAAAGAATTATAAGAACAATTACAAACAACTCACCACAGCTATTTATCACCAATGGGAGGAGAATTATAACCAGAATAATTGTCTTCATGGTAAGGAATCCGCTAACGTGTCCACTGGCACGCAGATATCCAGTATGTATGACAGAGACGATCTGAGGAATCGCTATATGCTGTTAGGTTCTTTCTCCCTATCCATATACTTGTTTGTTTAGCTGGCGATATCAAATGTCTAGTACACAGTCAATGACATACCTACTCTGGCATTGTTTTTATGAATACACCATTATCACGTGCTCTAGTACACTTAAAAGCCTCTTTAGGCTGTTGACTAAGGACTGTTACTATTAAATAATATTGGATTGACAGTTAAAAACAAATTGTTATTCAAAATTCCCAACTCGCAATCAATGAACGTTTTATTATAAAATTAAGTGAGGGATTGGTTAGTTATCAGTTTTAAGTCCTTTTAACACTCAGGGCCATTTATCAATGGGGACAACCTACGTCACCGGAAGTGATATCGGACACACAAAAGCAGTGAAAAAAACGCCCGCTTCAAGATGAAAATCGGCTGAAATTTTGACATAAAAGCAATACATCTTCTAAACATATCGTGCAACAAAGACAGTGTATTGTTAGCGACTCTGTGAAACTATTAGGTATCGTCAAACTAGCTCAGACAATGCAAACACCTCGCCACAATACTTTTTGACAGCAGGAATATCGGTCACATTTTATTCACTAAAACGTTATAAATTGAAACTAACTAAATTTTGCTTTCACAAAACTGTTACGTTTACTAACATGTAACATATGACTGTTGAAAGAAAACATTTTATTCATTATATCTGCTAGTGGAGAAACATAGACGGTGCTTAATCAGAAATTATGAAAGTGATATCGGTCACACTTAGAACTTTGCAGGTAACGGTCACATCCAAAGTTACGGAAACTGAATATTGCAGAATTGCACATGTATTCGTTATTTACGAAGCATGCAACTCAAGTGGATACACCGCCAAAATATTTTTATTGAATTTATCTTATGAAGTTTTTGAAATGGTTTGTCGGTTCGTTAAGATTGCTGAGATATTGTAGCTTTACTTTCCCTCTCTAATCATTCTGATAAAGTGGAAATACTACCTAGATACATGATAAATCATTAACTATTACCGTAAATATTGCTTTTGCTAAATACTTAAATGCAGTGTGGATGCTTGCTGAAGCAAAGTGGAACTGAGGCAACCCTTACCAAGTAGACAAATTACATCTCCATAAGTACCATTTACGTTACTGTGTTAAATTAATTATGATTTAAAAGCTTCGCAGTGACGATCTACAACAAACTTCATCAAACTGAATGATATAAAAGTATCCAATGTAAAAAAAAAGGAAATGCAGTCTGATCTATTAGCTGCAGAAATACCTTAGTACATGATAGACAGGAGGGTTTTTAACTGATATTGAACTTTTATAAAAGACACTCGACTTGAATCTGAATTTTTTTTCTGATTTGCTGTATACAAATAAACAAACAATAACGATTGAAAAAGTGCTTAAAATACATCTTAAAAGCAATAGCACAAATAATCATATGCAAACAAATTATAAAGAAAAATCAGTCGTTAACAAGAGGACAAAGAGATATCGTGACGTCCACCATTGGATTGGCAAATCAGTCAATTTAAAATGTGGGGCCAATATCTTTAGCGATTCATGTTGAATTTGCCGATGTCCAGTTGGCATTCATACTCCCCTAATTGTCATCTTAATGCACTTTAATGCATACATTTTCTTTTGATAACAATTTTTTGATAATATCCTAAGATATTTGCATCTAATGCAAAGAAAAAAAATCAATATCGTCAATGACAAAATGACTGTGATTGATGGCAAAAAAATTATGACGTCACATAAAAATAAGTGGATAGTAGATCAAATACGATTGGTAAGTATACATAGTGGGGTTGCAGTGAAAAAATAAATGCATATAAATACTATTAAGCACGATGGTAGTCAAATAATTTCAAGATAGCCAAATATCTATTATTTTGTAATCTTATCTGTCTCAAAAACGAGCATTAATAAATACATTCATATGACATTAATGAATATAAAAATATCTATATTCTGTATATCAAACAAGATATTTCATAATTGTATGTCTACATGGTAACGAACTTCAAGTTGTCGACTACCGCGCTTTCCCATTGGCGCAGTATGCACAACAAGGGTAAAGATAGATATAGTACTTATAAAATTCCAGACAGGTCCATTAAGTACATACTTTAATGTGCAATGGACTTGATTAGAAATATGGGTAATAATTCCTATATGAAAACCAAAGATGATTACCAGTTGGCCATCTTGTCAATGGATCGGTCCCAATATGAAATATGAATAACTAAGCTCACATGTGGAATTTCAATCATAGCAGCAAGTTCGACTATAAGAATCAAGAAGAATGGCTTTCTAAACATGAAATTTAAAACCGACCCTTAATACTCTCTGGAAAATACATGTAGCGATATCGAAAAAAATGACGGTTTCTTGTTTCCCATCTCAATTTCTGATTGATTCCGAAATATATTATGCATCACTGGATCTACAAATGAATCCCACCAGAACTTTCAAAGAAATAACGGAAACAAAAGACGGACGGATAACGAGCAATGAGGGAAAGGCTATTTTTATAGATCGCCAACCATTTGCTGATGGTGCGTTTAAAAATTGTCTTTCAAGATCAGATAAATGCAATAAAAGTGTTTTGGCGGCGTATCCACCGGAGTTGCATGAATGCGTAAATTACGACTACGTGTAAAATGCCGCAATATTCAGTTTTCGTAACTTTGGATATGACCGTTATCCACAAAGTTTTAAGTGTGAGCGATTATGATATCACTTTCATAATTTATAATAGAGTACCGTCTATGTTTCTCCACTAGGCGAAATAATGAATGGAATATTTCCTTTCAAGAGTCATTTAATATATATCAGTAAACGGGACAGTTTTATGATAGCAAATTTATTCATTTACAATTTATAATGTTTTAATGAATAAAATGTGACCAATACCCCTGCTGTCGAAAAATATTGTGTCGAGGTGTTTGCATTATCTGGGCTAGTTTGACGATATCTAATAGTTTCACAGAGTCGCCAACAATACACTGTCTTTGACGTAAGATAGGTTTAGAAGATGTATTGCTTTTATGTCATAATTTCAGCCGATTTTCATTTTGAAGCTGGCGTTTTTTCATTGTTTTTGTGTGTCCGATATCACTTCCGGTGACGTAGGTTGTCCCCATTGATGGATGCATTATGATTAGCCCATAAAGCCCACAGAAAACAAGTGATCTATGGTCCGTACCTGACACAGACATAATTGATATTGAAATATATATGTTTGATCCCGGTCTCAAAGGTAAGACGAATTTGGTCCAGGGGTGAAGGTTAAATGATGCCAACCAATACATTTATCATCACGTTCGGAGAGAGTGCCGCAGATAACTGATACGGTAATTATTATTTACTTCTTTAGTGTGTAACTAATGATTGATTATCAATATAAAAAACTTGTAAAATCCATTCTCAATTGATGACTATGTAACCGTGATATGGCGAATGAAATACACGTGTACAGTGTACATGTATATATAATTAAACCTTACCTGGCTGTAATCATAAGACCATAGAATAAACATGATTTACCTGTGTAACCAATTCAGTTGTTGCAGTGTTTGATGGGGTTCAAAAGGGGATGGGAATTTTTTGAGTTGGACGTATATGATAAACTACTCGTTGGTGTAGATAAGGTCTGAGAAAACACCCTATTTCGGGCCTGCAGTCCCCTATTGGTGTGATTTCTGTGGCCTATTCTACACCAACTCGTGGTTTATCCTATACATACAATTCCACAGTCTATATTTTTTAGCGATTGAGAGATGTATTTATATTTGATTACATTTAAATCTTATATCATCACGTATTTCGTGTATATCCCATTTAAACGAATTACATTTCAAAATGGTGAAACACTACTGTTCCGTGGGCAGCTTGTATTGACCGTGTTTAAAACCGAGCAAATATTAAGCACGTATACTCCCTCAAACGACATCTTATATCTAAAGTAAGCGGCTCACTGGGCGTAAATAGTGTAGTCCGGTTTGTGCAACTACTTTTTCTTAAATGTTTGCCTCGAGCTTACCCCTTGGCTGCCTTCGACTCGCAACTCTCGGGTCGACAGAGTTCTTACTCGAATATGCTTAAAATATATTAAATACGAAAAGTGAAAGTCGTTTTCAGAACACCCGTATTTGGAGAGTTTGATTAGAGTTAAAATGGTGGAACGAGGATGGCCGTTTTCATTTATTCGGAACAACCGGTTCGACCCTATGTTAAAGTTTTTAGGTCAAGTATAAATCCTGACTGACCTGCAGTTTTTGATACAAGCTAATCAGGGCTTTGTCAAGCTAATTTGATATAATATAAAATCATAGGTCTTTCTTTATTTCATAAACGAACAACTAGAGATCCAACTAGTCAATTCGTATAAACGAAAACGGTCTTACTCTCGAGAGTAAAGCATTGGACTGACAGAGAATTTGACAATAACTTTAGTCATACACGAGAGTTGTCAGCCGAAGGCAGCCATATTGATTTCAGGTTTAGGTTGAAGATAACAAACATTAACTGATACTACCATTGTGACATGACAACCAAGCTAATACTGCGCTTTGCCCATACAAAGATGTTATCATGGTGATACCCCATGACCTTACTTTATTGTAAATAGTTAAGATGTCCCGATATATCAACACAAGCCCTCAACCTCTGCATTGGAGGATTTGAATTCCATTTCGGACATTTGCTTGGTACTGACCACTGTCGGCTTTTTTCTCTGGGTACTCCGGCTTTCATCGACCTACAAACCTGGCATTTACTTATGTTTTCAAAGAAACCCTTTGAATAATACATATGTTAAGGGCATTGGATTCTATCATTTTTTATTTCCCCATAGTGGTTTAAAGTTTTATCAGCCTAAACAAAATTCCATAATTGATGAATATTACGTACTTTTCGGCAGATTCTCGTATTATTTCTTACAACTGTAGAACGTATCTTTAAATGTCAAAAGAACAGCTAAACTTATGAGCTTCACATCTATAAATCACAAAAGTTGTTGCGGTGTGGTATAGAAAGTCATTCCACAAACATATGATATAGATGTTTACGGTATTTCTATTCAAACCATATGTTAACCTAAACTTCTGTCCTCGGTTATACACACCAAGCTGGACTTAAGAACGAGGAAGATGTGTTTAACTCTCAGCGTTCTAATTGTGGATGTTGTGCAATGACATAATCGTTGCAAACAAAAATGTCCAATTATAAATCTAAAAGGGAAAAGCTCATCAGGTGAAGCATTTGGTCATTTGAACGAGACTTATTTCAATCTTAACGAGAAATTGTCAGGATATTCATTTCACAGGAACACGATATGGATATTTACCATATTCGAAATATCAAATGACCAATAGTTCTATTTAAACCACATGTACACTTAAAACTGTTTCTGGATTTTCACACGTTTATACCAAACAAGACTTTAGCATGATGAAGATGTGTTTTACACTCCGTATTCTATTTTTGATATTGTTCAATGAAGGAGTGTTTTCAAACACCAACGTCCGGTTCGATAAGTTGGAAAATTCAAAATTGAGGAGTTTATCAAACGAAGGGTTTGATAATTTGAACCAAACTTATTTCAGTCTAAACGAGAAAATACTCAAACTACAAAGACGAGTTGATACAATGGAGGAACTCACAGGAGTTGACGATAAATGTAATTGTAACCAATCAGAATTCAAGAGATCAACATCAAACGAGCTCAAAGACTTGTTAAAGACGCTGTCAGGGTTTGAGAACGAGATTCGCCTTCTTGAGAATGAACAGGAAGAATTTGGTCGCCTTCTGGACGAAAGAGACAATACTGGTAGGTGTTATTTATTATCATAAGATGTATATTTTATAAACATTGCATTTAGATATCTAAAAATAATTATGTTAAAGATGCTACACCGCCGACGATGTTTCCCTATTAAAAGCAGTAGCAGACAAAATGCATCATTACCACCATTGAAAAGTTTGAGCTTCTTATTTTACTTCAAGATGAATACACTAAAACTAAAAATAGTTGACTGCGTCCCGAAAATAGCCCATTGCACTATGCCCTATATGAACTGGAGTACTAATTATATATATATAATTGCTCATCCATCAAACACAAAACAATTTATTTTACAACTATTTTGTGTGAATCAGACATTTTTACATAAGTTAAATAATTCTTCAAAAGATATGTTATGTCCTGTCGGCGGCGGAGCATCTTTAAATACATATGTATTTTACGGCGAGTTTGTACATAAACTAGTTGTATTTAACTGACGGTTGTTTAATTAATTAACTTGATTTGATTGAATTAACTATCTTTATTCCCTTTTATTCCAATAGTCTTTTCCGTCTCTCAACCAGTACGATTTCTAGAGATAGTATAACAGAGAGTTGCAAAAGTATGCTATTAAAGTTTAATTAAAAATCGTTGCACATAATACAGCAGTTCTCCAATACACACACACTCCCCTATGCATGTTGTAAACCAACGTTTTTTTCGCACGACTAATTGTTGCGATTTTCATTCCAATACAAGTTCGTGAATATTTACATTCGCGAATTCAAACTTGAATAGTAATTCATATCAATATAAATGTTGTAGATATGAATTCGTCGAAATAAGTTTTCAGGAAGTAATTGGATTCACGAAATTAAATCTTGAAATATCTAGATCTACTTCACATGTACAGTATGTAAGGGAGTTCACACTCAATTCCGGATATGTTATTTGGTTTTATATTTGACTTTATTAGTTTATACCTAATTCCGAATGATTGTGTCCAATATATATTTTTTGTATTATTATGTCCAATATATATTTTCGTATTATTATGCACTGAAAACAAATAAAATTGGACGACATTTTAAAGACACGTGTTTTATATTCTCTCCCTTTCACAGTCAAAACAATATCACCGGGGCTAATCGTACAAACCGGGCTACGCTATTTACACTCGTGGATTGTCTGGGGGAGCGTAGGTTATAAATATTTGCTCGGTGTTCAATTCACGGCCAATAATCTAAACATTCAAGTTGCCGACGGAACAGGTGCGTGTTTTATCAATGCGTAGAAGTGCACTTTTTGTTTTATTGTATTATGCTTTGTTCTGTATTCCGTGCACAGTATAGACGGGTATGTCATATCATCGTTGAAAAGTGTGATTTTTGTTATGTACTCAAACAGATATATATCTAAGCGAGAAACAGAGCTAAAGCTGGATATAGTTAATAAAATTATCACAAATTTCAATGATTACATGTACGTGACTTTTTCTTGTGAATATTATTGTTATAACTTTATTTTCCAAATTACGCATGTGAATACGCTAACCGGTACACACTAAAGAACATACAGTGGATACGTCATAGTTCCTTAATTATTTCTCATTTTTCAGTAGAATCTGAGCTAAGATTTATAATTTTTAAATTGAAATACAGTGTATCAAGAATAAAATCAATTCACGTTTTCGCATTGTAATTCGGTCTATTCTGATTATATAGCCACCTGAAAACAGTTCAACACTTAAATTGTGAAGAGCAAAACTAAAGTTTTGGGGAACCATCTCGTTTATACTCTGTAAACCAATCACATTCTAAGCATGAATTATTTCACATGACGGATAAACATTTTAGAACTTAGAAATTCTCAAACGAGACCTACCAGACGAATCGGTTTCGTTCCAACTGAACGTCGTATACAATTTTACGTCAGCTTCGTACTGCTGGCACGGAAATAACGTTCGACTGAAGAAATGATATTTTAAGAAGTAATATCCACTGTCTCATATATTTTAAGTGTTCGGTATGCGTACAGCTATACCAATCTGTAGCGTTTTCGCATGCGTAATTAAGAAAATATAGTTATAGCAGCAACATTCATCGAGAAAAAAATTACCGAATCATTGAAATTTGTGATAATTGTATGAACTTAATCCAGCTTTAGCTCTGTTTCTCGCTTAGATATATCATTTGTTTGAATATAAGACAAAAATCACACTTTTCAACGATGATACGACATACCCGCTATACAGTGCACGAAATACAAGACAAAGTACAATACAATGAAATATCAATTTTGCTTATACGAATTCGTGAAACACTCTACTGTTCCGTGGGTAACTTTTATATTTGAATTATTGACCGTGAGTTGAACACCGAGCAAATATTTAACACATATGCATTCCTAGACGACGTATTTCTATTTAAAAGAAGCGTTTCTAAGAGCGTAAATAGCGTAGCCCGATTTCTACCATTCCGTGGAAATTAGCTATTGATTTATTTTATTTTTATCAACGTACGTAGAGAACATCCCAACTCCTACACGCCGACCACGTGACTGTGATGATGGCTGGACAACGTCTCCGGAAAAGTGTTACTATTACTCTGAAGATAAAACTAATTGGGAAACAGCAAAGGTAAGCGAATCTTATACACTGCCAAAGAGGTATGGTACGACCTGTGGCGTCCTAAATGTGATCGTTTCAAAATACGCTTTTAGTTTTATTATTTTAATGTCATATTAACAGCCAGGGTCATGTAGGGACGTGCCAGGTTTGTTCGTGGAGGAAAGCCGGAGTACCCAGAGAAAATCCACCGATGCATTTTTTTTAACTTTCGTGACATTGGCTCGAAAATGAGTACAACATACACATAGTACATGCTGAATGGTATTGTTATACGATTTGAGTTTCATCGGTTCCAATTAAATTACTTCACAAAGATGTGGATTTGTTTTCAATACATGTATTTTATGTTTATATGTTTAATAGAAATGTTTATATAGAAATGTAGGGTAATACATTTATGTCATATTTTTCTTCATGGTTATGTAACTGAATAATTCTTACTTAATTGTCAATTTAATACAATCAATTTCGAATCGGTATCTTTGTACATGTACTATTTACGTACTGAATGCTGCTTCTGCCTTTATTCTCCGAACATATCGCGGCGTAGGTCGTGACATACGGAAAATAACCATACCTCTTTGTTAACATTATGATTTAACACAACATTATTGGCATGGTGCAACGAGAGAAACACAATTAAATTATAAACAATATATGTCTAACTACAAAATAAAAAATATAAATAATTTGTTTTGCTTTAGCTGCATGTACAATCAATACTTATTGCCATAATTTGTTTTGAGACACAATTTATCATTTTTAATATTTTTATCTTGAAGTAAAATAAGAACTCATTTTGTCAGTCGTGGTGATGGTGAAAAGTAACGTCTGTAACTGAAGAAATGATACTTATTCATCTACTCCTGTGGCCTTTTTAATAAGCGTCGTAAGTTAGGAAATTGTCGTAACCTTAACTAAAGTTAGGATCCGTGAAGTTTCTGTCTTGCTAAATTTCATATGTTAAGTTACGATTAAAATCATGACGAAACTGTTACGTTGGTTAATGGCTTTTATAGCACACACAATGCAGCAGCTAGACAGCTACCATGTTTAGTCGAACAGCCATGTTTTATTCACTATATTACACAACACAAGCATATCAGTTATACAGTAAGTAGTGCTACTCGTACTTTACACAAGTAAGCGAACCTAACTGATAGATACGTTACAGAAACTTACATTTGTACGACAGATCAGGGCTATCGTAACTTAGAATTTCTTCGTAAGTTATGAATTATATTTTATGTCACGATTTAAAGTGTGGTAATTAAACATGTTTGTAAGTTAAGTTTACAACGAAGATTTAACGAACGCTTTAGTAAAACAGATACATCGTAACTTTGACTTACGAAAACTGTAAATTGAAAAAAATTATCGTAACTTACGAAGCTTAGTAAAACAAGCCACAGATTTTTATAGAGGAAAATACAATTAGACAGTGGTGTAGCATCTTTAAAGTATCTAAGAATATTCCTATCACTGAGGTTTATAAAAACTGGAATATGTAGGATCATATTTGATAATGTAATTGAAAGAATCTTTTATAGAAACATGTAATACCATGTTTTAACTTAAGGATCGGTGTGAAGCGATGGGAGCTAACTTGGTTGAGATGAAGACGGACGAGGAAGCGCTCTATGTGATGGAGAATTTACCGAGTCGCATCGGTAAGACAAACTATGTGCATTTTAGCTTCTCCAAAACCACTTGTCAAGATTAATTGAAATTTTGAATTATGTATCTGCATAATACAGAGTTATCTGTTCTTGCGGGTGGATATTGATTGTGACGTCATGTGTTTGCGAGCATAACCTCATACTTTTCGGAGAAAACGACGTGAATTACGCTCACAAAATAATGACGGAACAATCGATACCTACCCGCAAGGGAGCTAACTCTGTAATTTGCAAAGACGGAATACACGTTTCATGGTCAAAGTTGAATTAAAGTTGTACATTGTATGGTCCTATCCTATCCTTCCACGGAGGGGTGATAGGGATAGAATTCATTTTTGATCTTCTTTCAAGTTTCAGATAATGTAGATATTCAAGGAACGATGACTTTTTAGCAGTGTGCGCGTAGATGTTCGTAATCTATTCCGGATCAAAATACATCTGCATTTTTAGCTTATGAGGCCAATACTTGGAACTCATATACCTTAAAGGCAAATATTTAAGCTCTAGTTCAATATTGCTCATATTAAGCTCTATTTGTGAAAAGTTTTGACAGCGAAAATACGTTATACGCTTAACGTCTACTTGTTTGAAAAAGCTTTTGTATATCAAATAAACACTAATATATAAGGTACTCATCCTCGTGCTGGAACTAAACATCAGGTAAATCCAACAAATATTAAATAATAAATAGACGAAATAAATCAAATAGTACAATATTGTAATTTAACCATCCGGAATTGACGCCTGGTATTCATTTTCGTTGTTATCTACACGTATAATAACAGTTGGCTCTTTAATTATCAATCTACCTTTTTTAACAGGATCAAGCGACTTGTTTTATACCGGACGAGAACAAATTGACGACGCAAGCTGGGTATTTGTTAGTGGTGAGGCAGTGGATACGGCAAAAAGGACATGGGCAAGAGGTGAGCCAAACGGAGTAAGGTCACAGAGATGTGGGTGTACACAATCAAGAGAAAATTTCCAGATGCACGACTGTTATTGTTCGGGATACTCCGTGCTCTATATCTGTGAGATCGTACGCTAACGTTCATCGTGTTCACGAAATGGCAATGCAATCATTTTGTGTCATAACTTATCACCGAATTACTGAATAAAATTATACATACACTGCGACATAACAGGTTTTTTTTCTACATATTTAGTGCTTTAACGATTCCTTACACTACCGATGATGCTGCAATTTTACCTGAGAAATTTAGAGAATACATCTAAAAAAGATATGGTCTTCACAGCTCGTGCTCAAGCTAAAAATACACTAGAGGTGAAATGTCACGTGACGTATTAATTCATATACGTCCAAAAACAGATTGCAACTAGTAGTTTATTTCATTGTTCGCATAAATAAATCAAAAAGCAACTGCAGTTTTTTTTTTAGATTTTGAATAGGTCACTCATCTTTAGATCAAAGCGGGCCGATATGCGTCATACTTCTTTCAGTAATGAATTTCAACAATATGTAATACTTAAATTATTCCGTAAACAAAGTTCAAAGACCTTAACGTGACCGTTTAAAGATTTCAGACGTCGCGTGCTCTTGTACAAAACGAAGGCAGTTGGAAGCACCAATACTCGATTGCATACTGGGCGACAATAATCGATTTTCCAATTATACGAGTCTTAAGCGGCGCGCCTATTTTCTTCAATGACATAAGCGATATGCCAGACATACGCGAAGCGAAAGTAGGTTTTCACTACATGCAGACAATCCGAAACCTGGCCTGAAATGAAGTAAAAATAGGGTAAAACACATTTGTTGGGGCATCTGCAATAGTGAATCCATGTTTAGTAGCAAAGAATAAATGCACAGGGTCACGTTGATTAATTTCCCTACGACAAATCGGCAGTTTGAACGATGTAAAGTGTAAATAAAGCGACACAAATATGTTAAAAAACATTATGTTGCGAGGAGAACTAGGACCACAAAACACCCAGATACCCAACCTGCATGTTGAACATCATGTATTGCAATAAAAGCAGCAAAACGGAGACCTAAACAAGACATCATCAACTTATACCATAGATCTACATATGCATGGACATGTAGGCCTAAGCTCTTACACGTACAAATGTAGCTATGACAGGGGTTTAGTAACTCTCATATTGAATTAAGGCATCGTAATATCTGCAGCATTTATTTTAATCTCTTTTAGAGTACCTTATGATATCTCAATAACATATATAAGAATGTTTTATGTATGATAGATAGAGGATATTCATCAGACTTACATTTTTTATTAGGATTTATTAGGACAATTGATGGATGCAGGCTGGAAGCCTCTATATCCATATCAACAATATGCATTCATAAAATAAGTAAATGAATTCCAGTATATCAATGACTATGATCCTACAATATAGACTATTAGATTTTAAAACAAATATTTTTCCAGTGTTTATCTATATAACATTACTTCAAAGTTGTATACAGTATCTGCATCTATAATATGTTGCGGCAAATTATTCCATATGTCTACTATTCTGTTACTGAAGAAATTCTTTCTTAATTCTAAATTGCAACGTTTCTTAAAAATTTTCTCAGAGTGACCTCTCTTGCCTGTACTGTCCATTTGGAAAAAGTTCTCAGTGACTCTATGATCATATATGTTTTTAACTATTTTAAAAACAGTTATAATGTCCCCTCTAGTTCTCCGATGTTGTAAAGTTGGAAGATTTAGTCTTTCTAAGCGTTCCTCGTATGTTAGGTTTTTGAGTCCCGGAATAAGTTTTGATGCCCTTCTCTGGACATGATTGAGTGTCTATGAACACTGTGGAAAGTGGCATATCAAAGCGTTTAAGGAGATTAATAAATTTAATATTATCAAGCCATGAGTGTAAGATTCTATTTATCAGATCAGTACAATTGTGTTATGGAAATCTAGATAGAACTTATCAACTTTCCATTTCAAGAGTGGTGGAATCAAGCTTGGAGTTGACATTTTTGTCAACAGAGACACTTGTGTGACATCATATTTTGATCATGACGTCATTATTTGTACCTATGATGTCTCAATAGTTTTAATTTACAGGTGTGTTGTGATATTAATGGCATTGCTGAACGGGCCAGTTGATTAGTTATGTGATAAATATACATTTGTGCTAGATATAATAACATGTCAAACTACTGTATATATATTATAAGAATCGAGCAAAATGCCAAGTCTACATCCTTATCCTTCTGTGGTTCTAGCTAGTGGTTGTCATTTAAATAGTACCATTTACAATTTATATTGAATAAATACCTTTCTAGTGCTATTGTTACTTAGACATGATAAATTGCCCAAGATAGAATCCAGTACATGTTGAAAAGACAATGTGACATCTCAATACTTTCACATTTTGAAGGAGCTGTACCCTTTAAAGTAAAGCCAATTTTGGACCAAACTAATTGAATTTGCGGTGCAATACGTCTTGTGCAATCTTGAGAAGCAATTCATGGAAAAATAAAAAAAATCACTCAATTGTAATAAATTTGTCATTTTATTCACTTATTTGTATAAAAATAGTGTGCTTTATTGCTTATTTGTAACAGCATACACTAAATGTTTAAATAAATGCTATTGAAAAAAGGTAATGATCTATCAAATCCAATGAGTATATCCCTGTTTGGGTGTATTATAAATATCATGGTCATATGACGGTAATATTCAGATTTCTCAGAAATAATTGATTTATTGTTAACTTATTAATGCGATTTTATGCAATGAAACCTCTTTTGAATGCATGCGTTTCAATGAGTATGGACATTTTATCTCAATCACTTTCTTTCTGTGTCATTTACATGAGGAAATCCCATATACACTGTTACCAATATATGGAAAGTTCACATCAGATATAGAACTTTTTGCTCTATATGCACTATTTTTAATAGACCTACATGATTTTATATACAGGTCCTGAAGAACTAGGTACTTTTTTCCTTCTTTCCCATTGAAATGCAGAGACACCTGGTTCATACTTTGCTATGATAGATTCCAGCAATGATTGTGGACAGTGATGACAATCTATTGCTTCCCAAATCTTGTGGAAGTTAAAAGCTGTCAGTCGGCCATATTGCATCATCTTCCAGACTTAATTTCCAGACTTCCCACAGGGGCTGGTCTCGATATCCTCAACAATTTTTGGTGCATAATTTCCAAGATTCTCTATCAATTGTTCTAAGGTTGAATTAAAATCACTCATGTTCTTAATCTGATTGTCAATTGAATAGGCAAGACATGAAGTGGTCTAATTCCACTGTGACTGTTCAAATGATTCATCCATATTCTCATACAATATATCCATTTTCTGAGTGTCTGGATGCAGCTGAAATATGAATAAAATAACTTGATTTTAGGCTGTCCTTCTAGATCTGTACATTCACTACTTAACATATTTTCATACAAACATTTTTTGTAGGAACAACACTTACTGCAATACAGTAAGGAATAGCTAGTTTTGCATTACATATATAAATCATCTATAAGAGCACTTTAATTTACCATGAAACAACATGTTAGTAGATTTATAGATTTGATCATGTGATTCCTTCACAGTTGGGTTTTATTAGTTTGACACCCTATTAATAACCAAGGTCATGTAACGACATGTCAGGTTTATTTGTGGAGAAAAGCCACTGATAAGTGGTCAGTTCCTACCAATTGCTCCACATGGGATTCTAGCTTGCAAACCAGAGGTAGAGGGCTTGTAGTAGTATGTCGAGACATAAACCACTCGACCACTGCACCCAACCCCCCTCCTCCCCATTGACAATGAAAAGATTTCATATAAGGTTACCAAATCTTTTGGTTTGATTGATTAATCCAAACCTTAGTAAAACAAACATTGAAAAATTAGCAACTTGTTTCTTAGCATTTATTAGCATAAAAAAAATCCTGCATATACCGCCATTGTACCTGTTTCAGTTTCGCAGTGAAGTTTTTATGTCCAAAGATTCTCTGTCACAGGCAAGACATGGATCGTAGGTGTCCAAAGTATTCTTTCTCACCCCATGATGATCAGATCATTCAATACAGCTAGAATACCTGTAAAGTATGATAAATATAAGTTCAGCACATACCTTATGCATACATTTTCTACAGGTTTATGGGTTTTTTTTTAGTTCCAAATGCATCTGTAATGCATTTTCTTATATTGAAAAAAAAAACAAGAAAAATATATTTATAGTACTAGTTAGTACAGTAGTAATGTAATTTAATCCATTTCAGCTATATACTTGTTGTAAATTTGTATGTGTACTTTCAACCTATGACCTATATAAAAAAATCTAGTGAAAATGAAGTTTGATTACTAAAGATGCTTCATCGCCGACAGAGCGTAAATAATTATTATCATTTGGACAAAAAATTAAGATTAAATGTGTATTTATATTACATCTAACTAACACAAAAAAAATATATACCAATAATTTATTTTGCTATTGTTGTCTGCACAATCAATACCTAACTCCATATGACTATACCACCACACCCCCCAACTGGGAAAAGTTATACAACAAAAGGGACTGCAATAGAGGCTCCAGCCTGGTTTCAAAAGTCATCCTGGGGGAATTATTATGTTTGAGGAGCTTTTTTCCAAGGTGATAATTTAATAAAAATATATTTTGACTTTGCAAATGATTTCTTAAAGATGCTCCACCGCTGACAAATGGTATTTTTTCACTATAAAAAACAGGAGCAGACGATTTAGTATTTTTCTCCAGTTACAAAAGTAACTTACTTTACACCATCACCACCATTGAAAAGTTTGAGCTTCTAATTTTACTTCAAGTTAAAAATATGAAAAATAATTAATTGCATCCCGAAAAAATTCCGTGACACTATATCCTATATGGAATGAAGTACTGATTGCGCATGCACCAAACGCGAAATAAATTATTTTATATTATTTTTTGTGTTAATTAGGCATATATATATACGATTAAACACCAATTATTGTTCAAATGATTAACATCATTTATGCTCTGTCGGCGGTGGAGCATCTTTAAACATATACTTTATTACTGTTTATAAAACGACATGATTGTTTTTATCAGATAATCGAAAATTCGAAATATTTTTTTTATTTTGGTCTACATTTTTACTAACCTGTCAATAAAAATGCAGTTGGCTGACATGACCTCTCCCGTGGATTTCTTTATGGAAAACCATAAATGGCAATACTTCCAGTTCATGAAGATCTGATATCGCCTTAGCCAGGAACATTATACAAATGTTGCCAGTATATGTTGAAGATCAAACTGATTTAGCATGCCGGCCGTCAACAAATAATCGGCAGACCTCACAACTCCTATATGCTCCGAGTCTCATTTTGTCAGTAATCAGACGATTGTGTATAAATGGTAGTCAAAAATATCATACAACATAAATGTTGGTGATCGAGATGT
The DNA here is from genome assembly GCF_041381155.1 of Argopecten irradians. Taxonomy (NCBI): domain Eukaryota; kingdom Metazoa; phylum Mollusca; class Bivalvia; order Pectinida; family Pectinidae; genus Argopecten; species Argopecten irradians. Next base: position 7,298,215 of record NC_091148.1, on the reverse strand, counting down.
AAAATCTAGATCTAATGTCATAATAGATCGGGTGATTTCACTGCCTCACACAGTTCAATAAGCTCAACTTTTTAAAAATTGTACGTAGAGATCCCTAACTGATAGGTACATTGATGTAAAGCTTAAATATATTAAGTCATTGCTCGCTGCCATTTGTAAACAAAGTAATTCCGGAAGTGTCTGGTGTCTGGTGTTGGCGATTATAAAGGTGAAAACCAAACCGGAGAGTCCGATTCCGTCATGACGGAAAATGGACTATTCTAGTTTTATTTTGCAAAGATCTTCTCCAGATATAGTTTGTCATTACATCCGATCAATTGATATAGCAATATGTATTTCATCGTTTTTAGTATCACATACGATAATCTAGCAATTATAATTGATAAACTCAATCACATACGATTAATTTCGATTATGTCTTTTTTCCTGATGATTTTGACTTCATATCCTTATTTTTTTTATGTCACAATCACCAGATGATGAGACTTGACGGTAAATCTTATTTACTTTTCCTCGTCGACGTCGTTTGATTATCCAGAGACTTGGATATTGTAGATAAAGACAGACTTGTCAGTAAGCTTAGTAAATGTTGCATATATCAATAACATATTATTGTTGGTTGTTGTAAACGAAAGCAGCAACGTGATCACAAAGGCGTTAGTCTAGAACTCTTTTTCTCCTAAAGAACATCAGCCTGGTTATTCTCACCTTTTTATTATTTCAAATGTCAAAAGTAATTCTAATTGTTAATCTCTTCAACTCAAAACGCACACAAATGTTTTAGGATTTCAGTACTTTCAATACTTTGATTATCATTTCAAATTTCTAAATTAATTCTACCACCACATAATCTTAAAGCTGACAATGCAAGTTAAAAAGTATTCAATTAAGATTTTGAAAATTAAGTACACTTGTATTTCAAGAATCATTTATGAGACATCCCCCTGTCGAGATCAGCCATTTTTGTTTTTCTCTCTACCGGTATTCCAACACGCTCACCGTGATATTTCAAATGATAACAACGGTTAATTCGTAACAATAATAAATAAAGTTTAATCAACCTGCTTATCTATGTACATTACGCAGTACAATACAGAAATAAGTGTTTTCGCGTTATTATCTATTTATTATTCATTATTCTACTATACATGAATCTCGAAAGTACCACTACTCCATTTTCCTTACAAATAAGTAATCTCTGTTATCCGTATAAAAGGGGCTTCATTGGTATTCATTATTACAATCCATTCTACCTCGAAAATGACACTTCTCCTTGCAAAGAAGTTGCCTCCTTAAATCAGTACGAATGATTTTATTAGTGCATTCGTTAATAGTTTCCATTCTATCTCGAAAGTGACGTTACAATCCTTACAATGAAGTATAGCCTCCTTTATGCGTATAAAGTGGCTTCTTTGGTATTCATCATTGTCCTGTATTCTATTGTATTATATCGGAGAAGTGACACTATTCCCATTGTCCTTACAAAGAAGTAGCCTCCTTAATTCGTACGAAAGGATTTCTCGGAGTATTAACCATGCCCTCGATTCTATCAAGGGACGGGAGACTACTCTCATCCACCGAAAGTAGTTCGAATCGTTGTACCAATGACGTCAAAATCAAGAAGATCTGCATTCTGGCCAAGGATTCCCCCATACAAACTCGTCTTCCTGTAATAAAACATGGTGATTAGTTTGATGACCATCTATCTAAAACCTGTACTTGTGAATACAGTTACCTTATTCTATTTTGGGAATGAACTGCAGTTTTGTTGCATTTCAAAATTAACTACATGCGATTAATAAAACTTCTATCCATTTTGCTTGGGAACGGTGGGTATTTTAACCAAAGGATTTTTTTTTAAATAATCCTCCAGAGTGATTATGAAGGGAAATTTAATTGTCGTACATGTAAAGAGGTTAATTCGGTCAAAATTGAACTTCAAAAGTAAAGAAGCAAAGGGAGATCGGATAAATAATTTAGCTTATCGTAGTTTCGCATACTTGATTCAACAACAAATAGTTCCGATATATAATTCTAAATATTGCACAATTACCTAACGAAAATGCTAATGCGACCTTGTCATGGTCACATAGATTCCCATCGCTGTCAATGAACCGGTCAGGGTTGAATACATCTGGATTTGTGAATTCATCGGGATCGTTCAAAACTGATCCAATATTTGGCAGAACAAACGCTCCCTTTGGAATGGTATAACCACCAATAGTTGTTTCTTTAGATGCTGTGTGTGGCAAAGACAAAGGGACGACGTTTGCACATCGTATCACCTCGTGCGTCACCGCTTCGCAGAACGGCATTTCCGCTCTGTCGCTAAGCGACGGGATACGCCCATCGCCTACTACTCGTGACATCTCGGCCCTCATCCTTTCCTGTAACTGCGGATGGTGTATTAAGTAGATTGCTCCCCATGTTATCACTGTGCTAGACGTTTCTGTTCCAGCAAAGAATATGTCTGACAGACAAAGCATCAAATTATCATCTGAAATTAAGAGTATGTCAGACTTTAAAGTACAAAATGTCTATATTTCCTACCAATAACAATGATTGTAATCTAAATAGACGTAAATGCTATAAATAATCTTATCATATAAGTAGTATGCATAAAACGTATATACAGGTTGCATGCTAATTGTACAGTGTAGAGTGCATAAATAGACATAAATGCATAAACCACCTTATCACATCAAGCGATATTTACCTGTAGTTTATTTCATATTACTGAATATTACTAGTATATAAACATGACGTACATGTAGGAGGGTTAATAAATCCGATTGACATCTAAAATATAACTATTTTGGTACATTACAAAATAAAATTTCGAAAGATTTGCTTTTTTTATATGATCTTTAAACTGTAATAGTGCCTATACATGACTTACCATATACAAAGACTTACGCAATATAATGTTTCATTAAAAGAGAAATAATTCATTATAAAATTTCGCTTTTCTTTTCGCGAGTTTAGTTTAATCACTTATTTAGATAAAAACCTGACTTATAATGAGAGGTAGTTCGAATCATTTTTTTTTTTTTATATATTCGCGAAGTTTAATGTCCACGAGCTGGTTTTGAAACAAAACAGATCGCGAAAATAAGTAGCCATGAAAGAAAGTTGGTAAACAGTATGCAAGGGTCGTTACAGTATCGTACAAGTATACCATTAAGATGAGGACAACGCATGCGTTTATTAACCAAAGAATATCGATAACAAAGAAAGATAATAAAATGTATGGTCATTTGACCTTTTGTACATAGTAAGACAAAAATAGAAAAGAAGTTTGATTTACCTGTAAATATGCTGTTTGACTCCGACGCTTGCTGTTGTGAGTGGAGAAAGGAATCAATGAAGTCACGTGTTATACATCCACAACTTACTGGAAAAGCTCCCATACCGCGTAGACACTACGTTCAAACTTCGTGATTTCCAGAATATCTCCAGGAACATACTTCATGAACGGAAAAGCAGTTATGATACCAATAGAAGCATTGATTTCCGCCGAAGTTATTGATTTCTGGACAAGTTGACGTAGTTTTGAATCGTCTTGATCGAACCTACGTCCAAGTATGACGTCACATATTATGTTGGCAACACTACTCATCACCACCGATTTCATGTCAAAGGCTTCTCCCCCACATCGAGTCTGTAAGTTACCAACGAGCACATCAACCTCGTCCGTAATTGCTTTCTCGAAAGACGCCTTCGCAAACCCGAACTTTTTCGAAGTGGTTGACGCAAATGTTCTAGTGCGACGGCATAATTCTCCAGAACTCGCTACGATTCCTATAGTAATCAAAACAAGATTTTAACGTAAATTGTCATTATGTTTTCAGAACTAAAGCCTGTATGCAAGGCAAACCTTACATACCTTTATTTGCTTTAATCACAATAAAAAAATACCTTCAAATGGAAGGTTAATTCTGAACAGAACTACTGAATCCTGTTAACAAATTTGATGTCTATTTCATTTTAAAGGCGTTTGCGACTGAAAACTAGTTCTTACTTTAACAGACTTGGTCATACAAATGCCAGTGATAACGCTTCTTACAAGTTTATATTTCATTGTAAGACACTTACCTTTCTCCATAAAGACCACAGAAAACAGATACGTGTTCGGTCGGTCGGAGAAAACGTCCCCTCGTTTAACAAATACTTCATTGAGGGCTGTACTTCCATTCACGATAACAAACAACTTTGACCCGAGCCGAATGCTGAAGATGTCGCCATATTGCTTATGTAGTTTGTTATATATAGAACCGAAGGCGTTGTGTTCCGGAGCAGGAATAGACTACCTATAATAGGGAGACCAATAGGCCCCGGCGGAAGCTTGGAAGATGAGAAAATCCGAAACAGGAGGAATAATATCACGGATATGACAATACACTTGATTAGTGAGCCCAGTAAGAGTTCCAGTTCCATTTTGCAAGGCAATACTGTTTGTGTAAACGAGATTAGATATCCGACATACCGGGGCACTTGTCAATGGAACTTGTTGTCATTGTTTGTAATTCAATGACCAGTATTCGATGACCTTGATGACTATTGTATGTCGATGTCTGGTTCACAGGTGTATATTGTCTGATGTTCAATGACCCATGAACTGTGTTTTGGAGAATGTATATGAGTGTGAAGTACATGTGTACGCACCTGTTCATGTTTGTCTGGTCAGCTGGTCAGTCATGCGTTATTGCTAATTTTTTTTACATATGTGTGTCTATCAAACAACTTATCATTCTCTGTGAGCTTACTCTTGATACTACGTACAGGGGTTACTATCACTGTCGGTATATCCACCCGTGGTATATTTAATGAGGAAAATTGACAAATCGCAGGCCTGCAGATTTCCGTTGAAGATTGCATAGAGAGAGAGACGTCAAACTTCAAGTAGTTTGATGTTCATCAAACAACCCATTTGTGGTTGAACATACAGGTAGAGTCTTCAGTTTTGCTACGAAGTATTCCTGAGTTGAATATAGCGACACTAATCGTAACCCCTGTAGAATTAAGGATGTTGTGAGTTAGGGCGCCAATGCACCAACGTGTCGTAAAGCATCAGCATGTTTGATACATTTATTGTGGAAGGCATAAAGCATTAATTGCCTATCTTTCTAATTGACTTTCTTCTTCTGATCGACTCCCTCGACATTTGGTTATGAGTTGAGTGTTCGCTCCTACGAAGCTCTAGATCTGTCCCTATGCTGAGATTCGCCATGGTCTATAAATGTGGCAGTTCTTACTTGGCTCTCAGTATATGATATGACTGGTTTACTGGTTGCCAGTACAATTTATAGTGTTACCGGTGGGGTGTCCTCTTTGGTTCTTTCCAGTATGCTTCAGTGAGAAAACACTATCAAACACGAGTTCTACTATTACAAGGAGACATTTAACATGGACTGGTTCGCGTCTCAGTTACCTCCCTTGCGTATGCTTCAATGAGGTCCCTAGAGAGCGGAGCGCAGCCTGGCGGAGAGTAGATAACTATGGGAAAGGAACCAGTCTACATTTAACACGAATATAATGCAGCTTCTCGAAACATACACATGATCACAAACTCCATCACATTGTAAACAGGATACGGAACATCGTCCTTAAAGGACCTTAAACGTTTGATATTGGATTGTATTCCGTCTTCGCGTAGTACAGAGTTAGGTCCCTTGTGGGTATCGATCGTTTCGTCATTATTTAGTGAGCGCAGTTCGCGTCGTTTTCTCCAAAAAATATTAAGTTACGCTCGCAATCACATGACCTCATAATCAATACCAACCCGCAATGACAGATAACTCTGTAATATGCAAATACAGAATAATTGTCACTTCATATGCAATATATTGAGATATAGTACATTGTAGTGTCACATTCAATATCCAATCCTTCATATTTGTTTTAGAATTGAACTCATTCATTTCCTGCATACCGGTATGTTTTTTTCTGTATTTTGTTTCATAGCTACATTGTACTTTTTTGAATTCTCCTTTCAAATAGAGAAACGGTGTCTGAAGCAAATTGAATTTCGGAAGCATCCTAGGAAAGAAAGTGACTCATGACTTTAAGTGTTTGAAGTGTTAGACGCAAGAAACGTTTAAAGATGCTCCATTACCGACAGAACATAAATGACACAGGAATTTTTATTGTGTTTTTAGCTTTAACAACACAACATTACATATAAAATAATTTATTTTGATTTTGTTGTTTGGACAATCAGTACACCATATACATATACTTATGAATATATAAGTGCAGTATTATGATAGAATAGTATAATATGGTTTTGAATATAGATTTCAATTTATTTCCTTTACTACACAGACGTAGATCCTTGGCATACTATCTGTATAATTTTTACATTTGTAAAAACTTTTTCCTAAAGTTTCTTTCTAGGAATAACACTTAAACACATTAAATATGTAAGCAAAATGATTTTATATTTATAAAAAAAACCATCAAAATACCATATTGTTAATGATTATATTGATTAAATTAATATTTTTAACGAATGTAAATGAATTAGTTGCAAAATATAATCAAGAGGGAGGGAGATGGGGGGTTTAAAATTGAATAAATAAATTCTGTTTGAGAGCCCTTCTGCGGAAGGAAAATATACATAAATGTATTACTACATTTGTATTTACTTGCTTCGTGAATAGTTTTTAAAGGGCCACTACCTTTCCGAAACGGCTTTTAATTTTTAAAATAGGAATGTGAAACGAGATCAATAATTTTGTAGAGTCGCAGAAGTTATTAACTATACGTTTACTAGCACACTTATCACCACCTTCAGAACTGTTTAATTAGAATAAATAAAATGTTAATTTTCATAACGCGGGTCGTTTTATGTTTCCCGCCGTCGTCCTAAATGCCGCGCGGTAGTTGACTATCACTGCGCCAGACGGCAAAACAGCGAAATGAATTTCCACTGTTATCGTACATTAGACAGGAAATCTTGCATATGTTTGGTGTTGTAACCTCATCTTTAGCCATCGATATATATTTTCTTTTGTTATTAATGTTTTTAAGAAACCTATAAATTTTGCTCCGGAAAGGTAGTGGCCCTTTAATGAATATTAAAATATATCATAATGAATGTAACGGAGTTGTCTCCCTTCCATTTTTTAATAAGGATTGCTTCCCTTGGTATACATTATTTGGTGACAGTTTATATTCAAAATTAGTTTAATCAATCTAAATTTGGATATTGGTGTGACAGCCCATGTAATTATACATGTATTTTGAATAAAAACGTTTTGGAAGTAATAAAATTTCATGATGTCGTATATCAAGTAGTTTTGTTTTCAGAAATATGTTTGTTTTCAACACTGTTCTTGACAGGGTATGGATTTCATCCTTTGTCGATAGAGTCGCGACTTTCAGACTTATAAAGACATGTTTGTAGGTAAATATCCATGTGTTGTTCTGAAAATATGGCCAATATTCATTCACAAACCTGAAGATTATAATGTGTTTTTAATTTATTAAATCCTAGGCAAACAAACAAACATGAACAAATACATCGCCATGTTTGATTTACCTAACCCCGACGAAATGAAACGCTCAACAAGTTTTAAAATTAAAAAAATGACAATCTAAAATTAAATATTGCAAAACTGAACAGATGTATGTATCATATGTAGCAGCGTACTTACCAAAAATAATTTTTAAAAGTGAAATTAAAAATAACACGTCATGAAATCACACAAGAAATATAATGACGGACAAGCGGAAATTAGCCTGTGATGGCGATATGAGCCATTGATCGAAATGTGCTTACAAACATAATTTAGAAATGAAGGTGGGTAAAAATAATCAGTTTATTATAGAAATATTAGATTTTGTTCAATTCAATTACAAATTTAATTGACACATGTGAATATTGTATAATTCTGCATCTGGCAGATTTTTTTCGTCCGCCGTTCAGAGATAAGCTGTTACATCCAATCCCTCACGATCTAAATTTATATATTTTGTATTTACGCGTTCTGTCGTCATTTCTCCTTCTTTATGGTGGACGATGGGGCACCTGACACCTTTGTTCCATACTTCTCCATTAAATAATCTTTGGTCACGTGAGACACCAAACCGTTTCTGAATCTGCTCCTTTGATATCCTCCATTCACTAGGACTTCGTGGGGGACTAGAATATGTCCAAAATCCAGTAAACATTCAATAAGTTTCGGTAAAAAGCCGATATGCGATTCGCCAAGTCTTTCGGCAAGTTCTTCAGCAGAAAAATACAAGTTCCTATAGTAATTTTCTTGACCTTCCTTCAAGAAATTGAAGTCTTTTTCAGCTATCCTCTTCTTCACTTCCGGTTTATCCTCACTCTTAAAATAGTCGAATCGAACAATGCACTCAGAGGTCATGTGTCGTATGACTTGCTGTACTTGGCTGCAACACCAAGGGCAGGCAACTGTGTCAAGACGAGATGTGATCTGACTCGATTCTAAGCGAAAAGAAATATTATTATATACTTATAATCATGCATATTTTAATAATACGTGTTGTATTCGCCTATATATCGTTAGTAATTGATTTATAGTATATCAAACTCAAATCATGCAACATAAAAAACATATTATTTAACTTAGCAAAGTTTAAGCCGGCATATATAACTATTAAATTATACAATACATGTATGAATGATAAATTATATGTATATGCCTACACTACAATTGCTGGTCCAGGGCAATACACTCATGTCGCCTAAGGTTGTATTGTATGGCTACACATGCAATAAAACCTTGTGACGTCACACGTTAACAAAATTATAATCTTCTGGATACAATTTTTTTTTCTTCGGAAACTAGGCTGAATCTATACTTTAAAAGATATAAGCAATTTTCATGTGTGGAGAATTAACTTGCAGCCGCGTTTTTCTGGATTCATTTCAAAATGGTGGATAACCATTAGAAGTAAAAATGCAATAAAACGTCGAGCAATGAGAGAAAACCACTCTTTCGTATGTGGATATATTCTACCCTCGGGAACACAAATGTTATAAAATCCTCATCAAGCCTGGGGCTATTACAACATTTGTGAGACCCTCGGATAGAATATCCCTATCCTTCATATCCACATATGAAAGAGTCTAATAATACAATATGAATAACAGTGATAAAATATGAAAAAAAATCCATATTATCTAAGCCATGTTCTACCGGGCGACATGATTATTTATCTGTCATCCATTCTTGATACTCCCGGGGTTCCGATCACTTACGATCTCTACACCCTGGACCATCTCAGAGTGAAACTGAAGGCAGCTCAAAGAAAAAAATGGAGTATCGAGGATGTCTACACCAAAATTGTATGCATATCGACTTTATACTACAATTTGGTAACAGTTTACAGCAATACATGATACAGATTAGTCAATGATGAAATGTTGTTATAGATTATATAAATGTGAAGCGTCAAAAAACAATTTATTCAACAACGATATTTTCATGTGATTCCCTTTCTCATACAAACATAAACTCTCGTCACCTTACCTCTCTTTCCCTTGTTCTTATTTTTTCTACGTTGATTTGAAGCTCGGATATTTGTCTCCTGTTTCGTGGGTTCTCTGCAAGCCATGCTGTAATTATAAATGAAGAAGCGAAGAAGCACAGGAACGATCCCTGAAGTGTAACAATTTCTGAAGAAAAAAAACCAATAAAACAAATAATAGTATCGATATTAAAAATATTAAATATGAAAACAGTAAGAATGAATTCACAAGTATAAGAAATATAAGATTAATCAAAAATATATAAGAGTCGGTGCAGGATAAGTCCTTCGATTGAAACACTCTAATTATATGTGAAAGCCTTAGCAGGTCAATATAGACTGACTGTTCTGCATTGGCCGGACTGATTTATACCAAAACGTAAGTAAAACATGTCATATGTCTCAGGTGAGTACACGTCACATAAGTAATTATCTCACTTGACACCGGTAATTATATGTCACCTGAACACCCACAACAATAATTACCTCTCTAAGCTAAGGTATTTTAAAGATAATTAACTTTCATAATATTTGATAGGTGTTTTATCATACAAATATAGGTGCGTTCTCCTTTTCCCCACTTTTTAGAGAACAAAGAAAAGTGTTCGTCTATGACACCCCGGTAAAGGAGAACAATGAAAAACCAATTATAGTCAGTTCATTATTATTTTTTACCAGTGTTTACCTGTGTTCGTTTACTTGAGCTAGCTTTCGCTGTCAAAAGTAGAAAAATAGATAGTTAAATTTTCATGATATATATATATACATGTAATAAAAATTTTATTCCAAGGTATCTACAAAATTTAAACTATTCTGAAATCAGAATGAATTTTCTTAAAGGGACAATTCAGTCTAAGAGAACATTAAAGTTTGTACATATATCGGAAAAAACCCAGTTCTAATGGAAATTAGATTAGTCGGTTTTACTGTGATATGCCATAAAAGCCCATGGTGGTGAAATGAGTGTGAAATGTTCAAACTTGCTCGCTGTCCGTCATAACACATTGTGGTCGAACAACTTGTATGCCGAACCTTGTCCCATGCTCGTAGAGTAATGCTACTGTTGTCTAGAACTGCTCAAATCGCTCTGACAGTAGTGTGTTAACCTTATAATGTGAATTTTCTTGCCTAAAAATCATTTATCACCTCCTCAGTGGTTATGTAGTTCATTTGTTTAACGTGGGTGACTTTTGCTCGGGTAAGGGTACAGCGTCCATATTATACCTGCTTAATCGTATTGATCAACGATTTGTAATTACAACGGTATAAATTAAAATACTAAACAATGACGTGGAATTTGTCAATATTTTATGTTATATGTTTCATAAGAAATTTAGAACAATAGATTTATGCCATAATTTGTTTCGTGGTTATGTAAAAGAATTAGCATATTAGTGAATTGTCCCTTTAATGTTCCAGCCAAATTTATATATTATAATTATAACTTTCTTACCATTGTAGAAAATCTGCTTTTTGTGTCCCTTTTTCTCCAATTTAGCCGTTGAAGCCAACACTGACAAGTTAACACTTCATTTTTATTTCGTTTTTACCTTTCTCTACTTCTATATCTACAATATTATGTATTTCAGATTCAGTGAAAAAAAATAAAATGCAATGTATATATCCCACCTCCCCACGCCGCTGCGCCGTAACGCCAATAATCGTCATTATTGACGGATGGCGTAACCATTAAAAAGAAGAAGAAGAAGAAGAAGAAAAAAAAAAAACAATATTCACTGTCGCCATACTTCGAAGGTCTTTATCACTACGTTGTTTATTCCCTTCGAGAACAAACTTAAGAGTTCTGACGTCCTTGACAGGGTTAAGTTCATTTTGCGAATTTAAACTCAACAAAAGAAGCGGAACAACATCAAGAAATAATTCATTTTCAGCACTTATATCAACATTAGTTGGACAAAGAGCTCGGTACAAGATAATAAGAATATCCCGTAACAGTTGCGATTGGAAAGTATTACCATGTCGGTAAATAACTATTTAATTACTTTATTTTGATTCCATATTCTAAAGCTGTCAATTGACGTTTCATTTTTCCGTACATACCATTTTATATCCTCATATAACAAAAACATGGCTCATTAGCTGATTGTAATGTACATGAATGTATATAGTACACACAAACGGATGTCACATATGTATGTATACGGCAATCATTACTTTAGTATCACAATGTTACATTGTCTGTCCATCAGATTGATTTAAAGAACATACAAATATGAAATAAACATAACCAGTGCAAGTCGTTTAATTTAATCATAACAAAACACACATAAAGCATTTTGAAATATTTGATATAATACGTACTTTTGTATGAAATGCTACAGCTAAATAACTGGCTTTTGTAAGCTTTATATATTTTTTTAGAAATGTTTTGATAAACGTTTTGTTCAAGATGTGCCGAATCACGTACTTCATTGTTTTTACGAAAACAGTATGGCATGTAAGCATGGCACATTAATTAGGTTTCATTTCTTTCTACTATATCGCCAAGGTACTGACTGGGTTAAACTTAGAGAAATGTCTATATATGTGTTACGAAAAGAACGTCTAACTTTTACTATAAATAAGTTTGACTTCCTTCCTGAATTTCTTGTCCCTGAATCCATAAATGAAAGGGTTGATGGCACTGTTGACGAAATACGACCAGATGAAAGTGTAATAAAATTGGGACTCCAAAAGATTTAGTTGACAGTCAAAGTCCTTACTAAGGAAATACAGTAACGCCAGAGCATGATGGGGAAGAGCACTCAATATATACGCCATGGTAACCGCGCAAAGTGTCAAAGTTGTTTTGCGCACACTGTAATTTGCGCATCCGTTACTAGGCGAATTGCTTCCTCTCCGCGATGACTCTTCATATTCCGTGCTCATTGCTGACATCTTGCGGACGCTTGATCTGAATACATTATGTTTAAATATCTGGCGTCCAATCAGCGAGTATACAATTATTAAGGAGGTTGTAACGGCTATGAAATAAAGGGAGGTAACCGAACTGTAAATAACCATGTAAAGCGTCTTTTTATACTTGTTTGCCGTTAGACAACGGACGCCTGTTAGTCCAGAGACGCCTGTTTGGACGTCACTTAGTCCGAATAATATTGGCGCCGGCCATGATAACGCAAATGAGATAATAACACTCATAAAACACAGTATTTTTGCTTGGTTTGTCGTTATTTGACGCCGGAAGGGATGTAACACTTTCCGGCATCTATCTATTGCTATGACTACCAAAGCGGAAGTTGACATCAATGACAGGAAGTACAAAATGAAACGAAACACTTTGCAAAATACATCCGACGGAAACGTCACCGGAAATAGCATATATATAATCACAAGTGGTGCGCTAACTGTACAGTTTACGACATCAAGGACTGCCAACCACAAAACGTATATCCGGTAGTTGGACTTCCGGAAACGTTGAAAGTAGATGAAAATGACGAGGTTGTTTCCAATGAATCCGACAATGCCAATGATAGCGAGAAAAGTGATCCCTCCAACAAAACGAAGAATTAGTTTGTTGTTGACGTCCTCCAAAGTGACATTCGGCTTTTCTAACGTCTCTCGCATCCACTGATGACAAACCGGAAGTGTCTCGTTTGGTGACGTCATATTGACACTGCAGAGTAGATAAATAGACAAAATTACTCAAATGATAAAATTTAACAGAAGATTAATTGTATTATTGTGTGCAGAAAAAAAATCAAATATATGCTGAAAATAAATAGAGATAGATCAACGATGCTTTAATACGCGGAGAAAATGATAAATATTGTTCACGTGACCAATGAGCACGTGACCAAGATTTAAAGCCCTACTGGTCTCAGTTTCATCAGCATTTCTTTTTATATTTAAGGAATTCCTTAACTTGAATTTTCCCATAGAAATGTATTACAGAAGTTAAGGGGGAAATCTTAAGGAGCCTTCCTTCAAATCGGTAATTCTTCCCTATGGATAATTTTAAGTTAAGAAATTCATTTAAAGAATGCTCATGAATAGTTCACAAACGGTTGCATTACGCAAAATACCTGGAAAACATGTAAATCAATCATCAAAGAATTCTAATGAAAAGGATTTAAAATTGAAATCATTCATTCGACCTAGTAAGCATTAAGAGAAGAAATATCAATTAGCACTTTGATACGAAATAAACTCTGGTCGCGTATATTAGGCAAGCCATTTTCACACTAGAATGAACAAATATTTAAATGTTTTTCCTTTTATTTTTTATGACTTTAATTGGACCTGATAAAATTCTTTATTTTAGTGCCGGGGTTATGAGTTCATGTTTTAGCTTATATAAGCATGTGAACATATACATTATTTATACATTCTATATACTTTATACATTATATATATAGTCATGTATTGTGACCGAGTGGTCTCAACAAATGACGATAAGCGCTCCACCTCTGTGATGCGGTTTCGAATCACAAGTGGGGAAGTTGCCAGGTACTGACCGCCTATCGGTGGTTTTTCTCTGGGTACTCCGGCTTTCCTCCACCAACAAACCTGGCACATTCTTATATTACCCTGACTGTCAAAAGGACTACATTGTAATAAAACCAAATCTTAATTATCTTACACATGGTCAAGATAAATGTAAAATATAGAATATGCAATGGTCATGATGTCTCGACATATATGACGACAAGTCCTCCACCTCTGGATCACAGGGACCTGGCACGAATTTTTTTAACCAACAGTATACATATATATATATATTATAGTACTATAATATATATATGTAAACTGAGTTTTTTCCGGCTTTCCTTAACCAACAAACCCGGCACATTCTTATATGACCGTGACTGTTAATGATCCTGAACTCATCGGGTATTATCTCGAATATCTATTCCCCGAGGAGTTCCGGATGGACTGTTAAACTAACTAAACACAAACAATGTATACGTTCATGTAATGTGTATTGTACATACATGTGTACAATGTACAATGATGATGTGTCACTCACGGCCTTGAACTTATATGTGCCGTAACGGGGCGAACATTTTGACATGTTAATGTTTTCTTCAGTAATGTATTGAAAAGTATACGGTTTGATGAATAAAGCTGTGAAAACTATTAAAAAATACCGCAAAAAATATATGATGACTTATAAACATTAGTCATGATACAGTATCTGTGTACTGTAAAAGTTAAGATGGAAAAAAAAAATCTGCGAGTGTCATTTTACAATTACTAGAAACAACAGTTCTCTTCGTCATTAACTTCTTGTCCTTTCCACACGTAGTACAGGGAACCAGGAAACGCATCGGGGACTTTTAAAAGTATATGATTTTCGATATTTTAGCGAATTCAAAACCAGTTTATTTGGTTTTTTTTATAACTTTAAATGATAGATTATAACAATATATGACAACTTTCTTTACTTGGTAAAACTATAAAGTCTTTTTGAATAGAATTTGCTTTAATTAATTCATAAAAGTCGGTCATGCGCCGTGTCTTTTAAGACTGTTTCGCATGACAACACAATGTACAAATAAATAGAATAATTGACTTTAGAGTGAATAATAAAAGCATTACTTAGAAAATCATTTTAAAGTAATTTTGTACGTTAGAAGCAGGGTTATTTAGTTTTTATACACCTGATATACCTACTTTTACATATGTACTATAATAGGTCATATATTTGATTTCCGGGATGTGTACAGTAAAAATTTCATTGGTTGAAATTATCAAATCAGATTTAAGCATTAAACTGTATTACTAAGGGTGATAATGTACCATGGAGATTCCTTTAAACATCTGCATGTACATATAGAAAACATTTTTTCAAAATTTTATTTTTGAAAATGTTCACATTACAGAACATATGCAATATATAATATTATTCTTAAAAATCAACAACATTAAAACGATACATTCACACAATCTAATCAAAACATTCAATTAACTTAATTGGTCCAGGAGTATTTTTTATTTATTTCGTTAACCGTTTTGACGAATTCTTTAAGAGTTACTAACCGATACATGTTCATATTAGTTAAAGAATTACAAAAAAAAAAAAAAAAAAAAAAAAATAGGCATGGGCGTAGCTTTGTTTTTATCCTTATCAGCGATAGAATGACGATGAAGTTTAAGGAAGTTTAAGGGCAGATAATTAATTGATGTTTTACAGTGGTTCTATTTGTACACGTTCCATGTATATCAAGTGTACTGAAATGATTGAACAGAATATTTAGTTTAAACAACATAAATTCAATGTCAGAACGTGGTCCTTATTTAAAACGGTCAATGCATTGAACATTATATATGTGACTGAGCACAGGGACCTGACATGATTTTTTTAACCAACATAATACATTTTTATATATATATATCTATTCTCTTGGTTATGAAAAATTCGTGCCAGGTCCCTGTGTGACTGAGTGATTACTTCATCCTTTTTATTGAAAGGTACATGTATAGGTCACGCACTATATGAGCTACATAGATACTACACATCGCATACATGGGAAACCGTCCTTCTACATGACCTTGGCTGTTGCATTTTTGTAATAGGACGTTGATGAATCAAACCACAGGTTTACGACGCGCAAATAAAAAAAAACAAAAAAACTAAAAAATGCGTTGTTTTTTTTGCGCGCGCGTCTTAAACCTATGATCAAACAAACAAAAAATTGGAAGGTCGCAGTCTATTTTTTGTAAAAATTGGAAGTTGTACTTCTGAAAACAAAATAATCGAATTTATCGTACATTTCGGATGTTGACTTTATAAACATGTATTGTTTTTATATTACGATGCACAGTAGGGCTTGTCAATCTAATAATATAATCTATATCTTCGTCTTTATTAATTGAATATGATAAACACCGCTGATTAATTTCGGCGTTACTTTCCCTTTAAATTCCATTGGAATGTACTAAACAAAAACACAAAGAACTGCGATCAATTCAATTCCAATCTTTGTGAAATGGACATCACTAACGAAAACTATGACGTCATCAGTCTCGTTTTGCTGCTTCATCCCATGCCGTGTTACTATAAATAGCATATGTTGACGTTGAAGCTATAACGCACAGCTTCAGGCTGTCCATTTCATTTCGGCCACTATCATGACCATCGAAGTGGTCATTCATGTACATTGACCAGGCCCGTATACGTACATTTGTCTATTATTAGTATCAGGACAACGCTTGAGTAATTATTGCTCGTCCTTCCTGTACATAAAGGAAGAACAGCTTGACCAATGGAACGTTGGATATGCCATTTGGTTATTTTTAAACATTTGATTAAATCAAAAGTACATAGATCTAGTAAGACAAAAACATTTTTTTTTACATAGTGAAAAATTTGTTATGGTATAGTTGGTAACATTTATATTGACATATAAAAACATGCTGCACTTAAGCTGTGCTCACGACACAAAAGCTGACAATTCATTTGAAAATCCGGAACTTAAACTCCATATCCGTGTTTGACTCAGATAGTAGATGTCACTTCCTGAACCTCGAGGCAGAATGCTTAATCTAGTTTGACCTTGGTCAGTAAAGTTCAAGTAGATTTTTAACATTTCAGAAGTTAAGGGGTAGTATTGACTGATCCACGTCTATTTTATTAAAAATAGGAGTTAGCTACCGAAATAAAATGACATCCGGATAAAGTATGCACAATTGCTTCGAAAATTACTTTCTTCCACTATTTGCCGTACAGACGAAGCATAGACTTGCGGACTAGTCAGAAATATATGTAAATTAACTTCTACACACCTTTACGCGGAGGTTCGTGTAAATTTGCGTTGCATATCAATTAGGTACAGTAACTTAAATTCGTGGATTTGTTTGTTTCATTGTTGTTGTTTTTTTATTATACAAACTTCCTCAAACATATAATCCTCCAAGGACCTGTCGGATTTGTTAGTTCCGAAAAAGGCCGTTATACCACGTGGTAAAGCCTGATTAGTGCGCAGAATCTGGTAAATTGGCCTTCATTTCGCGTGCTAGGATCGGGAGCATCGAGAACCTTAACGAGGAAATACTAATTAAATCGGCTTTAAAATAAGTGCAAATCTATTACCGCATTTATGCCACATTTTCGAATATACACAGTACATATGTTCTTACTGATATACAGAGTGACGTCATATTGAGTTTAAGATTGGCGTCAATTTGGTTTAATTTTATCTACTGAAAATATCATTTCAAGAGCTTAGGTCATTAAAGGGGCGGCTGTTTCTTCGTATTAACTTCTGAAGTAATAAGTATAATATATATATCTCCTATCTGTATGGACTATATTCATACCAGATAAAATGATTAATTTAGAGTGGAATGAGGAGATGAGTGCAAATGACAACAACAACCATTCTCATTATCATCATCCTCCTCATCATCAACATCAACAACACATCGGTCACATCCATCATCATCATCATCATCATCATCATCATCGTCATCATCATCATCATCATCATCACCATCATCATCAATTTCATCATCAGCATCATTATCATCATCATCATCACCATCATCACCACCACCATCATCATCATCACCATCATCATCATCATCATCATCATCATCATCACCATCATCATCAATCACCATCATCATCAATTTCATCATCAGCATCATCATCATCATCATCACCACCACCATCATCACCACCACCATCACCACCACCATCATCATCATCATCACCATCATCATCAATTTCATCATCAGCATCATTATCACCGTCGTCGCCGTCGTTATCGTCATCATCATCATTATTTACGCCGACGACATCAGAATTACATTGAGCTATAGTTTACATGAACAGTTATTGCCGGAGACCCACGATGATGAACTGTATCCCCGGTATCTATATACATATCGTCGTCTGTCGTCGTTTTTCGTTTAAGAAAAATGCAGTGTATTTAAAAAAAAATGGAAATACATCATTATTGTTGTGATCGTCTGCGATCTAAAACATGTAAAGCCTACATTACGAATAAAGTTATAGGTCACAGAAATATTTTTCTATAAAGTAAGAATATTTCATTATAGTAAGCATTAGGCTACCTACATGTACCTAGAATTGACATCTACTGTACCTCTGTTTTTAAACACAATATGTCTAATTGAGACTCTTACGTAGATTAGCACTAGTGTATCTCACAGGAGCCATGGATCGCTGTACTAATGAGGGCATGATGTAAATTAATGTCTGGAATCGATATCTGTATGCCCCTATATCTAATGACGACAAAATGGACAACTGACCATGTCCAGTATTGACTTATTGTAATTTAGGAGGTAATCTCTGTAATATCAGTGTTGCTATTAATATCTTATAAATCTGTAATGTTGTTGATGATGATGATGATGATGATGATGATGATAATATGATGATGATGATGATGATGATGATGATGATTAAATTGATGATGATGATGATGATGGTAGTGGTGGTGATGATGATGATGATGATGATGATGATGATGATGATGATGATGATGATGATGATGATGGTGGTGGTGGTGGTGGTGATGATGATGATGATGATGATGATGATGATGATGATGATGATGATGATGATGATGATGATGATGATGATGATGATGATGATGATGATGATGGTGGTGGTGGTGGTGGTGGTGATGATGATGTTGATGATGATTTAGCAGTTCATGTCATATAAGGACGTGTAAGGTAATACATTGTGGAGGAATGCCGGGAACCGGAGAGAATACCACCGACCAACGAGCTATACTTAACCCCCGTTTTTATTCCTTTTTAAGATCGTGATAATGTCGAGGACGGCGACAACGACTCAGATGAAGATGACGATATTTTTACCTAGGTTATGGACTTAAGGATTCCTGAGAATTATTTACCAATGAAATCATATTGTCTCCGATTTTCCATCATTATCTAACACGCTACACATTCTCTACATTCTTACATTAACTATTGCGTACCGCTCCCAATCTGATAGCTTTCCAGTTCCTTGAATAAATCATTCTTATACATGTAACAAGCATTTAGCAAATATCTTATTAAGCAATACATTTGGGTAGTACATAGAGATAACGCATTCTTTATAAATGAAATTAGGGAATACAATATTTGAACCATTATCTAAAATACACCATGATGAAAAACAGAAATTCGAATTTGTTCTGTTATTGGGTCTTTACATGTATATTTATGTGATATTATTATATGAAGAAATAAATAGGTTTTTATAACAAAGAATGATTACGGTAAATTTGTGTGGTTGATGCATCGCATATTCAAGTATGTAGGTTAACTTTCTCACCCCTGAAGACAAATAGGTTCTTCTAAATTCGAAGACTAGACCAGTCCATTATGAAATTTTAGGGGTTGCTGGTTAGGATGAATTCTTATCGCTAGTATTTTATTACCGTTTTTTATTTATATCCAATGCAAACTTAATTACATACATCATATTCAACCAATCAAATATATAATATGCATTGTACATTAATTCTTTATACTTTTGTCTATGTAGATACTACGTGTCATTCAATAGCTAAGTGTAATAACTCGTGCCCAATGCGTTTGTTTTATGAAACAACATGTGTTAAAATCAGACAATTGTCATTGTCACAAAGGGATTTTGTTATTCTTTACATTTCCTTCAAAATATTCATGTACAATACATGTGACATAATTAGCGATTATACAATGCAGATTGAAGTGCTTTTTGATATTCTGTATTTGAATATTACAGTTGCCTGTCTTTGTGAATTGAGTATGACGTCATACATATACTGGATTACCTGCCTTAGTACCAAACATCTCCGCTAGGCTGCGCTCATAAATACATATTGTTCTAATTCATGTAATTTTGGAGCGAAGCTTATCGAAGAGTAAAGAAAAAACTAGGCAGGTATATTCCATAGTAACTGTCATATTTTCTAGAGGTTCGCTCACAAGATAATGACGTCACGATGGATTCCTACCTACAAGGGAGATAACTCTAAAATGTGCAGAAATGTAATTGCGCTTGTGGCGCATGATAACTATCTCTTGACTACGGTATACACCATCTTGGTCCCTTGGGAGTGCGAAGAGCCCACTAGGAATTTGTTAGGAGTGGTTAAACATATAAGCGTTTCAAAAACAGCAAATTAAGATGACTTATTTCCATGACGATCCTAGTTTTTATCATCTTTAGAATCTTCCATCGTGGTTCCGAGGTCGCTCCGCTACATCCTTAGGGGTTATTATATGGTTTTATCATTAAAATTCGCCTTGAACTCCGGATCATTCTTGTACCTTCTCATGCGATGTTTAACCAAACACTAATTACACCGAGTCAAACTGGGATGTGGTTTATAAATAAAATATTGTGACGAAAACATCTACTAATATAAACAAGCCACAGGATCCTGAGCAATAAGTGCATTTGAACCTTTCATACAATCAGATTATACATGTATATCATTACTAGTGTCTTAGGGTCTATGGACACTAGGATAGGTATAAATCCCAGGTCCCTGTGGTACATGCAAGACCATGATTTGTTTCCTCTCAATATTTAGATGATGATTAATGACATAATGCTATTCTGTATTTGTATATTACAGAGTTATCTGCCCTTGCGGGTAGGTATTGATTATGACGTCATGTGTTTGCGAGCGTAATGTCATACTTTTCGGTGAAAACGACGTGATTTGCGCTCACAAAATAATGACGTAACGATCGTTACCTACCCGCAAGGGAGCTAACTCTGTAATATGCAAAGCCGGAATATTAAAGCAAACATTAATATTTATCGCATGCAACTCTGGGTTTAATTTGACGTTACTCATTACATTGTACACCTGTCAGAACAATTAAACAAAACAAATAAAAGAAAAGAAAAAAAACCCACCAAATATAATTTGTCATGATAAATATTCAAACGTACAGAATATATTTTCAAATTTCAACTAAAGACACATACGTTGTAGGTACATGTACTGTATTTTTAACTTAATGATTTTCTCAATAGTGAATAAAATCAAACTTTATCGGGAGTGCTATATATTTATCAAACTTGTTGTAACTTGTAGGGAAGAAGAAGACGACGAAGAAGAAGAAGATGAAAAAGTGGAAGGAGAGAAAAAAGGTGAAGAAGAAGAAGAAGAAGAAGAAGAAGAAGAAGAAGAAGAAGAAGAAGAAGAAGAAGAAGAAGAAGAAGAAGAAGAAGAAGATGATGAAGAAGAAAAAAGTGGAAAGAGAGGAAGACTATGACGAAAAAGAAGAAGGACAAACAGAAGAAGAAGAAGAAAATAG
Source organism: Argopecten irradians (assembly GCF_041381155.1). Taxonomy (NCBI): domain Eukaryota; kingdom Metazoa; phylum Mollusca; class Bivalvia; order Pectinida; family Pectinidae; genus Argopecten; species Argopecten irradians. Next base: position 7,276,450 of record NC_091148.1, on the reverse strand, counting down.
TATTGCAATTTTATAATATCAAGAATACACTACATTGTACCGCAGTTAACATGAAATACATATTGTGAATACTTACTTACATTTAGGCTTTCGTATATCTCTTCTAAACTAGGTCACATATTTCTTGACCATTGGTCACGTAAACATATCAAACAGTCCGGAGACGAGGTCTGTATAGTTGTTCACCAGAATCACATCTCACGGCATACTCTCATCATCAAAACGCATCACATAAATGTTCATCCTGTTCATAAATATAAACCAATGAAAAATAAACCACACTAATTCATCAAATAACTCTAGAGATCTCTAATACCTCTAGTCATCTTTAACACATACGCAAGTAATGGCGTTCCACTGTGTAAGTTCAGCGAGTCTGTTTCTGTATGTTTATTCAGCGAAGCACATCACTGGCGAAGATAATCGCACAGTTACGATTTGTCTATTTGAGTAGCGCTTTATAGTAATGTATGTATTTACGTACAGTATATACTTATACATTTGGGTAGGTCGCTAAGATACTTTATTAAGTATCTATACCGTACTAATATCCGGCTCGGTATACGGGCATCTGATCTGTTCCGGAAAGATTTAGATAAATTTGTCGGTGACACGTTTTATAAATGTTGTTCGATGTTCACTAATTAGCAACCATGTATATGTACCTATATGTACATACATAGGGAACATGCCTTATATATTTGAACGTTAATATTCACATTTGAATATTTTTAGTAGTTTGCGTTACGGTTATGTAGATTGATTTTGATACACCCCCCCACCCCCCACCCCCCCTACCAAGAAAAAAATCGCTTTTGTATTATTATTTATATTCATAAATTTATTTTGGATTTATTCCCATAGTTGTATGAAAAAATTAAATCGGAGAATTAAAAAGCCAGATTTAGTATGAAAAAAAAATGAAGAAATAATTGTGGATATCAAAACTTCTATAAGGTTTTTTAAGTTAGAATTTGAAGTTAATGGGTTCCTTGAAGTTACACATTGGAAAATCCGCCTATATTTACCCCGGTAGTGAAAAAAAAAGATAAGAAAATATATTCTTACATATCTGTCATAACAAACGCTTATCTGTTAGAAAATATCTCGTAAACATTCATGTTAACCACGTGTTAAAATCACTATCGGGGAGAGTATCGTACTTAGTACTCTTGACTAGCGAAATTGATGTATATCTGTCAGATTGTTTAAGTCTGGTGTCAGGGTCAGAGGAAAGTCAGATTCATAAGACATATATCTATCTATTTTTTCCTTACAACAACCTGAAGTTTTTATACTCCTTGCGGTACTTAATTAGGTATGCATATTTCAGTTGCGATGCGAAATCGAGATATTTCCTATTAAAAGTGTTAAATGTACAAATTGGGGCACCTGTATCTCTCTGTACATCAGTGAACCTAACTTCGTAAAATGCGTTGCTCTGCAGCAGTGGAGACGAGAAGTTAGGCTGTCAATTAGCATATGTAAGCATTTTGCATGTAGTATACCAGAACACATATAGGTACACACACATGTGATTGAGGTATCCTCGGTCACGCCTGGTTCATATGCATAATGTACATTTATAATTATCCGGTTTTTCTTCAGACTAGCATCCGTCATTATCAGTACTTCACAGCAAACGGATCCCCTCGGAAGAATTTCCGGTAATCTTCGGATTGGCTGATATAATGGCGTAATGATTTCATCAAAAAAGAGTCCCAATATGGATTTTGTAATTATGAATAGATTATCTTTAGTAAATTGTATTACAGATTGTATAAGAATAAATTTGAATGGATTTTTATGTTATGGAGATACATACATGTATGACACAAAATTCTGAGTGTACTCTTATCATAAGCGCTTCTGAGTACACTCAGATTTTTGAGTTATATCTCCATAGTATAAGAATTTCTACTACTGAATACACTAATGACAGTACACTCAAATTTTTTTTGTGGTATATCTCCATAACATAAAATATCAATTCAAAGTAATCCTTATGATTCAATTTACTAAAGAAGATCTCTTCCGAATTCCATTTTTTGGGACTTTTGTAAATGAAATCATTACGCCTCAGCCAATTAGAAGCGACTTTACAAATGACGATGCCGTTTGTTCTTTATGGACTGATAAAGTTAATTTTCAAGCCAATTCAAATGTTCGTTACAAGAAATATTGAATTATAAAACAGGCAAGTATTAACTAAGAAGGCTACGATACAACATCATTTATTAGCAAGCATTTATAGGACGGTTAGACGGATTGTTCTGTACATGTACACAGAAACTGTTCTTATGACGATTCGTTTTTGAAGATTTATCATTTTTATATATTCATTGTAAATGCTTCATGCGCATTTGAAACATTCGGGACTCTTGAGACTTTGTTATATATATGTATATGATATGGGTGTGCTGGAGATGCTGAGATATCGGTCTAAGGGAGATAACCTTAATTATTATGTTATGCAATATATTATGTAACTCTCCTCTCAGGAGGAGAGAAAAATGAGTTGTGAATAAAAAAATGGAAGCCGACATGCTGTGTTCATCATCGCTCATCAAAAACCATCATCTAACAAAACATATTCCATGACATGGTGGAGAATCCGTGGTTCCAGTGTAAGCAAACGTACCTCTCACTGCATTATTGACATTTTTGATGAACTATGCCTATAAATACATTTGATTGCCTTGTGAATTGAACTGATGCCATATCACGATGAATGTGACCATGTGCTTTTTGGCGCGAAATTACACAAACGCGCACCTGTCGTTGAATTCATGACACTCTTCACCTGTTATTTGACATGTCTTCTGTGGATACATCTGATTTATCATCAACAATTTTATACTCTGATGACGAGGATATCCTACCTGATTCCTTTTTAAATGAACATTATTTTAGAGATGAGTTTGATAATTTGACTTCGAAAAATTTGTCTCGTCCGTCCAATACTAGCGAGGCCACTGTTTTCAAAATGGATATTTCTAAATGCAAGAAATTTTCAGGACTGTCGCATGAAAATGGTTTAAAGTTTCTCCATGAATTTGAGTCGTATTCTCAACTGTATTCTTTGCATGGGGATGGATCATCACCCGATAAACGAGTGCCACTATTCCACCTACTACTACAAGGCCCAGCAAGAACTTGGTTCAATTCTTTAAATCTACATGACAAGTCATGGTTGGAAGTAAGTGAACTCATTCAAACTGAATACACACAGTTGTCAGCCTGTAGTCCTGCGCTCCTCCTTGAAAATCAGAACTTTATCAGCATGTCACTATCAATCCATGAATCATTAGAGGACTTCTATGCCAGATTGGTAGAAAGAGGACACCGCATAGGCAAGTCAGACCTAGAAATTCTGTCAAAATTTATTTCTGCTTTACCAGAAGATTTGCAGCGCTTCGTAGGGGCCAGTCAGCCTAAAGACAGCCGAGCAGCATTAACTGCAGCACAGATGGGGTCTTTATATGGTTGTCGTAAAGAACCCACCACTGTTTCCCATGTACAGCAGCCATCGAATATTTCAGAACTGAATTCTGTTGTCAATCAACTTTCTGACTTGGTAGAAGTTTTGTCAAGGGGACGCTCTTCAACAAGGGGAAATGTAAATGACTCCAGTAGTATGAGACACCGCTCGCGCGCTCCAGACCGATACACCAGTCCACATTCTGACACCACCAAATTTGTATGTTTCCGGTGTGGTGGTGAGGGCCACAAACAGTTCAACTGTAATTGGAACGGTAATGGAGTTCCTTCTCCTATGACAATGTGTCAGCTCTGCAGCATGTATGGACATACAGCCATCACTTGTGGTCAGTTAAACTACCTAGCCCCGGTGAGGAACAACATCCAGCGGCCCAACTCTCCGGGACATCCAGTATTCGAGGTGCCGCCACCTTTTCCAATTGTACCAAAATAGACAGTGACTCAACCTCTGACTTTGAGGCATTTAGTACTACTCAGTCATATACATCTGTAGACGCGGAATCTCGGGAGAACAAAAATAGGTTTATGTATATGTCAGTTAAATTTGACAATGTTCATGAAATAGGTGCTCTTATTGACTCTGGCAGTGAGATTAATATCATGTCATCCCAAATGTATGAGTCTGTACCTAACAAGTGTAAATCATCTATTAATTCATTGTCAAATCCTAATATTGTGTTACCAAATTCACAGACCGTCCAAGTCATTGGTCAGGCAGATGTCATCATGAAAACTCCACAAGGAAGACATAGTGTCAATGTTTACATTATTCCTCAGTGCTCACATCCTTTGTTGCTAGGGATTCCATATTTGACAGAACACAAAGTTGTACTAGATTTTTCATACTTTACATATTTTTCAGAGAAAAATAATCTAGTTGCTAGCAAGCGATGTGTTGTAGCTGCTAACAGTGAATGTCGTATGTTTGTGCAAACTTCTGTATTGTGTGGTTTACAAGGTATTTGTAAAGGTACTGTAAAACTAAACAAATCTGGATTATTATTAGCCAGAAGTGTTGCTACTGTCAATCACAAGGGTATGGTACCTGTTCAGATTTTAAACCCCACCAGTAAACCTGTGACTATATATCGGGGTAAAGTTATTGGTCATTTTCATGTGCTGAATCTAAACAAAGATGTAGTACATACAGTAAATCCCAATGAGACAAATGCATCTGTAAATACAATATCCAATGAAATTTTTTGTACAAATGTTGACAAGCATTGTTGTATAGGTGTTTCCAATGCCCAATGTCAGTCGAAGGTTGACAATGATGTTTTTGATGATGTTGTACATACTTTACCTAATGTTGCCAAATGTTGTCCTGATGTTGACTTAAACAGAGTTGATGCTGCTGCTAGCCAAACCAATGTTGTCAGATGTATTCATGATGTTGACAAAGGTTTTTCAGACCAAAGTATACATACTTTACCAAATGTTGCCAAATGTTGTCATAATGTTGACTTAAACAGATATGTTGCTAATGCTAGTCAAAACAATGTTGCCAAATGTGTTCACAATGCTGACAATGATGTTTTTAATACTTGTGTTCATACCATACCCCATATTGACTTAAACAGAATTGATGTTACTACAGGTCATACCAATGTTGCCAAATATGTTAACAATGTTGACAAAGATGTTTTTGATGACAATATGCATACTTTTCCTCATTCTTTCAAATGTTGTGTAAATAATGATGCCAAATGTTGTGTAAATAATGATGCCAAATGTTGTCATGTAAATAATTGTTCCAAATGCTGCCATGGTACCCATAGTTGTCAAGGTCTGCATACAAATAATTTTGACAAAGTTTCTTGTGTTTGTGAGCAATGTAAAGGTAATCAATTTCAAAGTGACAAATGTACTCCTGAAGTATTTTTGTGTAATCATGTGACTACTACTTCACCATGTGAAACAAATAGCTCAAAGTTACAGAAAGACTGTATAGATACTGTAAGGGTAGATAACTCTGTAGATAGAGATAAATTTCAGTCATACTTTGATATCTCTCTGACAATTTGTCAGACCAGGAAAAATCTAGATTGATTGAACTTTTGGCTGAACATTCTGATATTTTTGTTACCCCTGACAACCCGTCACTTGGTTATACTGATCTTGTCCAGCATAACATTCTGTTAAAACCTGATCCTGTGGCCAAAAACCAGAAGCCTTACAAATTATCCCCAGATAAACGTCAGGTATTGCGTCATCAGTTGGACGAGCTATTATCACAAGGAATTATTACTCCAGTTTCGGAAAAGGAGGATCTTATCATTACTAGCCCTATAGTACTCGTGTCAAAGCGTTGCAAAGATCCGGATCAGTTTAAGGATAATTCTCGTGAGAAAAGTGTAGCTCAGTATCGCTTTTGCTGTGACTTTAGACATTTGAATTCACAAACAAAACCATTTCATTACACCATACCGAATTTGGAGGACCTTACTGAGTCGTTTAGTGAGCGTGTACCGAACTATATTACATCTATAGATTTATCTTCTGGATTCTTTCAAATGGGGATTGCTCCTGAATCGCGACGCTTCACAGCTTTTAACACTTGTTTTGGAACCTACCAATTTCAGAGGATGCCTATGGGGTTGTCAACTGCTCCAAATACATTTCAGTTATTGATGGACAAAGTTTTGCATGGCTTAACATTTCACACCGTATTATGTTATTTAGATGATGTACTGATTTTTTCTGAAACATTTCAACAGCATCTTGCTGATCTAAGTGAAGTATTTTCCAGATTTCGCGCAGCTGGGCTCAAGCTAGGTCCCAAAAAGTGTTCATTCGCCAAACAATCTTGCTTGTATCTTGGTCATTTGATATCCAAGGATGGAATTAGTCCGCCACCAGATCGAATCAAAGCTGTGCAGGATATGCCAGAACCAACAAGTTCAACAGAGTTGAAACGCTTTCTGGGTCTTATGAACTGGTTTAGAAAATATATTCCTAACTATGCTGCTGTCGCTCAGCCATTGCTACGGTTGATGAAGAAAACACAAAAGTTTATCTGGACTGTTGAACAACAAAATGCTTTTGATAAACTGAAATCACTATTATCAGAATCATGTGTACTAACATTTCCGCGTTATGACTTGCCATTCCATTTGGGAGTTGACACTTCTTCGAAGGGAATAGGATATATGTTATACCAAATTCATCCTGCGGATTCTGAAAACAAAGGGATTGACAAAACGCATGCACATCCAGACATTCACAAAGTTGTACCTTTTGGTTCTAAATCTCTCAACAAAGGACAACAGTCATATGGACCAACAAAGCTGGAGCTGTTGGGAGTTGTTACCAGTATACTTGACTGTGCGGATTACTTGCGCGGCCGGCATTTCATCGTCGAGTGCGATCATCAAGCCTTGAAACCCCTATTTCAGAAGAAGTTAAGTGGTGCAATATTTGACCGATGGTTAACTATTCTGCAGCAATTCAGTTTTGACATTGTTTACAAGCCTGCTGCAGAAATGGTTGTTGAGGATGCCTTAAGTAGGTCCCAGATTGAACAAAATGACCCAATTACCAGCCCCAATGAGGATGACCCACATTTCTCGTATGTGAATGACAAGCCTTGTGTTATTAATTTGCCTACTGGACAAAACATTGTTGACTTGCTCAAAGCACGCTCTAATGAAGTAAATGTTAAAGTCCAAAATGTAGCATTGCTTCCACCTGTCACCTTACTGGACAATGACGATGGATATGATGGTGACACTGATGATGCTGAGTTACCTTCCAAGCGTGTCAAACGTAAATTGCGGCCTACGTATCGTAGTCGAGTTCCTACATTGCCTAATTTACTAGCTTCTCCTTCAATAAAAACACCTAGTGACCTTCTGAAGCCATGTGAGGCATTTACCAGTGCATCATCTAAAGAGGACACTGACAATACCCATTTGAGTGACGATGATATAGAGGTTCTACAGGTGATAACAAGTGATGACACAGCTGTATCCTCTACTCCTGAACACGTTTGTGGTGATACTCCCTCAATAGCATCAGACTTTTGTATTTCCCCCTTACCTGTGGCTACTTCTGAACATTCACAAGAAACGCTATCTGAGGTATCCTTGTCTTCACCATCCATGGACATAAACTCTCAAGGAAGTGATTCAGATATTGAACTCTTAGACACACGAGTCACTGATACAGATAGCAATGTTTCCAATGACCAACTACCACAACTTGACATATTAAGAAACACTAAATTCTCGCGAGAGGATGTTGCTTCATTACAAAAACTTGACGAGTCCTACAAAGATTTGTATGCATACTTATCAAACCAGATTTTACCTGCTTCTCAAAAGCAATCTAGGTTGGTTTTACTTCAAGCAAGTGACTTTATTTTAGTGGATGGCTTGTTGTTTCATTCGCGCATAGCCAAATCTGCACGCTCGAAGTTACTAAGTCAGTACCAGCTTGTATTGCCTCAAGCAATGATCCGAACATTCTTGGAACTTCACCATGACTCACCCATGGGAGGCCACGGTGGCATTGCTCACACTCTTGACTTATTACGGACTCACTTCTTTTTTCCAAAGATGGCTTCAGTTGTTTCCGACTATGTACGGAGTTGTCACCATTGCCAAACAAGGAAAATTACAAAGATTCCTACGAGATCACCAATTACTAGTTTCAAAACCCCCTCGGCTCCATTTGAAGTATGGCAAATAGATTTATATGGACCACTACCTACATCAGCAAAGGGCAACACATACTTGTTCACAGCGGTTGACTTATTCACCAGATACTTATTTGTACTACCTATTCCAAGTAAGGATGTATTAACTGTCTCGCAGTGCTTATTTCAACTGTTTACTCAGTTTGGTGTTTGTGACTCGTTGTTGAGTGATCAGGGCACTGAATTCATGTCAAGATGTACTAAAGAGGTGTGCCGATTGCTTTCTGTTTCACAACAATTCACACCTGCATTTGTTCACCATTGCCTTGGATCAGTGGAACGTCTCCATCGAACTCTCGCAGAGCGCATGACTCCATTTGTGTCTCAAGGAAAAAACTGGGAGGAAGTGTTGCCAGCTATTGCCTTTGCAATGAACAATTCTGTCAATAGCAGTACGAAATACTCCCCATTTGAAATATTGTATGGACAAAGACCACGCTTTCCCTTGGGTAACATTTCTGCGACTGATTTCTCTGGATTGCCTGCGGATTGTCATACATATCTTCGTCAACATGCGCGGCGTTTGCAACTCGTCCGTACAGAAATGCAGGATGCCGTTCACAAAACCCAACTACAAATGAAGGAGAGAGTCAATCGTAATGCTCACCCCTTGGATGTCACTGAAGGAGACTATGTCTATTTATGTATACAACCTACAGGCAAGGGACAGAAGCTACAGGCCAAATACAGTGGACCTCATATAGTTAACGAGATACAAAGTCCTCACATGATTCTACTACGAGATAGCCAGACAGGGAAAGTCATGGATAAACCTGTTCATATTGATCGACTCAAGATGGCGTATGTACGTTCTCCCAACCCATCTAACTTTTTCATCGATCAAGCCCTCACTTCAGTGAAAAGGAATGTTGAAAATGACAATCAAAACTATGAATTCACAACTGAAATAGACAGTCCACCTAATGATTCTGAACCCTCTACAATGGTGTCGGATAATCATCCTTATAGACTGTCAACGGAAATTGATGCTATGTCATCGTCAGTATTTGATGTTACCACAGAGATAGACTCTCCTGCTGTGGATGCTGATTCTTCTGTTCAACAGGATGCAAAATCAAACTCTCGATCTTCAACACGACCTGTGCGCTCTAAACGTAAGCCTGCTCGTTTTTGTGATGAACACCATATTAACCCAAATGAACTCTTTTCCTCGGGTTCCTCTAGCGACAATGGCATTCACAAAATAAAGCGTGTCTTAGCTCAAAAGAAAGATGGTGATAGGTTATTATACCTTGTACATCTTGTTGGTGAGCCAGCTCAGAACGCCGTTTGGATTTCTCCTAGCAAAATGAACTCTAAAGCACTTAAACTAGTACAGAGAAAACCTTCCGCTATGATCTCGTAGACTTTATTTCTAGTCATGTATGTATGTTGAATTATTCCATCATCTTTGAATACCATTGTAGTTGTGTTAACTATGATATTTGTGTTGCAATTGTACATAATGCATTATACACATTTTTGTGTCTTTATTGATAATATGACATTCCTCAGTATTTTCTCGTTTGAATTAGATGTATGGATTCAATATTGATTGGTAAATCGATTATTCAGTTTGATTTCTAATTGCATTTTATTAGATAGAATTACTTACTGATCTGAATTCAGAATATTATTGAATGTCTTTTGGCTTTTTGATTGAATTTACTATATGTACATTACAGTTTCATAGAGTTTATGTTGAGGTCTCATTCCAATGGGAATCTGATTGAATATCCATTTAATACCACTCCTTGATTAAATTTTGAATGTGCTAATTTACATCATGCGTATGTTTTGCTATAGATGTTTGATTATTACAGTGTTTTTGGATAGAATTGCTTGTAACAAGATCCAGGTTTTGGAGTATTTTTGAAATATGAATATTGAGAAACATGTGTAATGCAATTGAACTTTTGATGATGTTTTTTAATTAATGGTTATAGTAAGATCTCTCATAAGTAATCTATAGCATTTATATTTTGTCTCATCTTAATGGTCTACATTTGGTTGATTTTCTTGCCAATGTATATGTAACCATACATAATGTAGATACTCAAACATTCCCTGAATTACTGAGAGTAGGGTTCTCCGAGTATTTGGTTATTACATGATCATTTGTGTGACATATATTTTTTTTCTGCTATATTAGATACGTCCATATGAGATCCACTTAAGGATGTACACCTCTGAGAAGTCAAAATTTTCTTGTATTAAACTTTTTTTCTCATATAGATTTTTGGAAAAAGGAGTTCATACCATAAAAGGAAATGGAAGAAAAAACATATGTCCGTGTGCTTGTTTTTGAGCTTTTGTCACTCAAAGACACCTAGTTGACAAAATATTGGATTTTATGGGAATTTTGCCGTTTTGACCATATAAGATAGAGATTAAAGCCATAATTTCCTAATGAGGTGTTTGATATGTATGAATGTTTGTAGAATTCATTTTCTAGTAGTCTTCTTTAAAAATATACCAGTTTTGATCAATTAGACTAATATTTTTTCTCAGAATAATAACATATGCTACCCCTACCCCTTAATTTTGAGCTACAAAATGCACCATTTTCAGCCATTTTTGCCAAATTTAACACTTTATAGAAAAAGTTCTGGTATTAAACTTTTGTTATTATTTTGCATATCAATAGGGAAACGGTTGTTCTTTCTAAATCAGGAAGAAAAATTGGGGGTCCGTGTGCTTACTTTTTTGCCCCATTTGAATTTTTGTTATTTTTAGTATTTTAGAGTAAAAAATAAAAGTGCCCAAATTAGCATTAAATGTAAACATAAAGTCACAAAAGTGTTTCGTTTCACATATTAATGCTCAATATTTTAATTACTAGGAACCAAGTAACGATTTGCAGCAAAAATTAGCTAAATAGAGCTAAAAATGCTGGCGCAGTGATGATTTAAGTAAAAACAATTTCAGTAAAAAATGATAAAACTGTGGCTCTACTTGAAGCGAAAAAAGACACAATTTCAAAATGGCCGCCAAATACCATTTCTTAAAATCCCTGTATAAAAAAATCTACTAAAAATAGAAATGTAATTTTTTGACAAAACTTGCGTCTGGCAACTTGGTACAGATACTGATAAATCATATTTGAAAATCTCATAACTTCTTTGATCTATGTTGAAACGAGACTTCAACGGGACTGAAACCTCAGAAGAATACATCCTTAATTCATTATATAATTACATCAAAGTATAAATTGATCAATAACATGTGTGATTAATTACCATATCCTTTTGATGTCATTTAAAACTAGTAATGTTTATTTTACCGTATCCTCATCTCCACACACCCATAATAAAATTTCCAATTTTATATTAAGGGGGGCGGCATGTTATATATATGTATATGATATGGGTGTGCTGGAGATGCTGAGATATCGGTCTAAGGGAGATAACCTTAATTATTATGTTATGCAATATATTATGTAACTCTCCTCTCAGGAGGAGAGAAAAATGAGTTGTGAATAAAAAATGGAAGCCGACATGCTGTGTTCATCATCGCTCATCAAAAACCATCATCTAACAAAACATATTCCATGACAACTTATGCTTATATTGTATCAAGTACGTGAAGCGCCGCCTTGTGTAATTTCTGAGAATAATGCCCGATAAGAAGAAAAAAACCCAACAACATCGGACTTAATCTTATGATATTTCTTTGGAATAATTTCCCCACTGGTACCCCTTACATACATTTGTACATAACATCTTCAACGACAAGTAACCAATCAACACACGTAAATCATTCTGGCCAACGAGCTAAAGTGAACCCATTGTTGATTGTCGTATTTTAATGTTGGGACTTCCTTATATGACAGTGATTTAAAAACACACATTTCTTCTTCAATATTTATTTTCAACTCTCAGGTACAAAACAATAACCGGTGATGGCCGGACACATATTCCGGAATAGTATATAATAACGTACAAAGATGATATCAGAATTTTGGATACGCACGTGATGGTCAAGAATATATATATTTGAGAAACACATACATGTACAATGTATAACATTATAACCACGTGCAATCCCAAAAACATGGCAGGCAAAGCGACCGATTATAATTACAATCATCCTGGGATGGAAGCAACAAGAAAATAAAGGTGTTGTGTTGTCAAATGAAAACCTATTTCATATCAGGAATATAAAATTTAATTATTTTGAGTTATTAACACATTTTTTGCCAACGACAATACCTTAAAGCACGTATATATAATATCATTGTTCAAATGTTATCCACATGCGTTTACAAAAAAAAAAAAAAAAAAAAAAAATCTTATTTTTCTCTTACGTGAAACATGATGAATGAATGTATACAGGGTTTGCATACAGAACGTGTAGAAAAAATATAGGTGTATGTTGTATAATATAGTATATAATATATATTGCATTGCTGTGTATTGTGATTATATAATCATGTAGATGATGTCATTTATGTATCTATGTTCTGGCATTTTAAATGTATTTGTTTGATTGCCCTCCAGTTAAACACGGACAGTGTGTTTGGACAGAATAAATTAATCAAATTGAAAATGCATGATTTTTTCTATATTCGGGACCAGTGATTAATTTGAATTGGAAATTCACGCCCACGGATGAGCAATTCCATTGTTAAAGGGAGATAACTCGTCATGAACTGGCACTCTTCAAAAAAAAAATTCTCGCAGATGATTTATAGTATTAGTTCTTGCGCAGTTGTCTCCCTTTATACAGACTAATAGCAGACTGAAGCGGAATTACAAATAATTATATACATGTAACATGTACAAGTCTAATTTTAATTAGATGGTTGTTTTTTCAGAACATACCAAACCAACAATGAATCGAGAAAAGCTGATTAATTGTTTCTAACGTATACTACAAATTAATTTACAATTCATGTATTACAAATATGGGTCCTGCGAAATATCATCAAGATATATATTATTAGATGCGTCCTTATATGAAGTGCTTTTATCTTTATATTTCGATAGTTCTTTCGTTATATTCGGTACATTTTACTTTATACGCGATCGTTATATCGTTATATTCGGTGCTCTTCCTATTATATAAGGTAGTAAAACTGAAAAATTATATTCTTGGGGTTTTTTGAATCGCGTATTTGTAGTTTTTAACATTTTTGGGAAAATTACATAGGCAGAAAAAGGATCATTCTTTGTCTAGAGAGTAGGACAGGGAATCTCGGGTTAGACAGTCGTGAATCTCCTCCTCGGGTACAAATTTCTCTGTCCTACCCCCAAGGTAGGGAAATATCCTAGTATTAATCTTTCATGTCCACATATGAAACAGTCCTATAACATTCAACACTAAGTCTAGCACATTTTTATGTTCTTTGTTTAACGTCCTATTGACAGCTATTGTCATTTTAAGTGTCTGGTTTAATTGGAAAAGGAAACCGGAGTACCCAGAGAAAAACCACGGACCAGTGAGGATGGGCTTGTCGATAGATATATGTCGGGAAAATCAGTAGACTAATCCTGTTGAATAATGCTTGATATTATCAATATCTAAAACAAGTGTTATCTAGTTAATTATCATATCTATTTATGATTCATACGTGCTAACATAATGTCATTTATTACTTTTGGCTAGCGGTAATACCATACATTCGAAGTGTAAGAAGAGTAGAATTAGTCCCCTCTAATGTTATTTGGCATAAATAACATCTAGAATTAGTGTTATCTATAGTGAAATTTCATACATATTTATGATTCATACGTGCATAAATCTTGTTATCTAATACAAAACTATTTACCAGCGGTAAACAATTTTATACGAAGTGTGAAATTAGTGAAACTAATCCCCCCTCTGACGATTATTGCAATGAACAAGTAGGGTTAATTAATCATCACACCCATTTATATTTCATACATGCCACAATATTGTTGACAAATACAAATATATATATATATATATCTAACAATGCTTCTGAGAAATATTGAGTAACTGTTTATCCCTCGCTTATATACAAATCTGACCGGCAGACAAAGGCGAGGTAGATGTGAGAGTTTGATATTATATAGAAACACATACGTCATTAACAGAATGAATTTATTAAATCCAGAACGAAATTAATTTTAATCTCATATCATAAGCCTAACAAATCCGCTTACCGATCAACATTTCTGATTGACAGGTGTGCTTACGTCATTAAATTATTAATATCCCGCATATTACATCATACAGAGGGGCCGCGGCGGTCAGGTGGTTAAAGCGTCACAACCCAGAGCTCGAATACCATGTGGGGCATGCAGTTGCAAGGTACTGACTGCAGATTGGTGGTTTTCCTCCTGGTACTCAGGCTTTCGTCCACCTCATAAACCTGATATTCCTTAAATGACCATGGTTGTTTAGGACATTATGATAAAAACAAACAAACAAACAAAATCACCATACAGATAAGATATCTCAATTTGAATCTGAAATCACTTCCTATTGTTAAAGGTAAGGCCAACAATTTAAATGATGCAAAGAGAAAATTATTAAGCGCGTGTAGACATAAAAATGTCGTTGATATAAAGAACTCGTATGCAAAAAGGCAAATAATGACTATGATGACTATTTACTAATTTAAAAACAGTGTAAATAACATGCAGCTGAAAATGACAGTAATTTAATTTCAATTTTCCAAACTCAAATCAAAATGACATTGTTTGCAAAACAATCTTTTGGCAATATGTATATATACATTTGACATGATTAATGCTAAAGGATGTATTCTTCTGAGGGTTCAGTCCCGTTGAAGTCTCGTTTCGACAAAGATCAAAGAAGTAAGATTTTCAAATACAATTTATCAACATCTGTAGCAAGCTGCCAGTTGCAAATTTTGTCAAAAAATTACGTTTCTATTTTTAGTAGATTTTTTTTTTACACGGGGATTTTAAGAAATCGCCCATTTGGCGGTCATTTTAAAATTGTGTTTTTTTTTCGCTATTAGTAGAGCCAAAGTTTTACCCTTTTTTACTGAAATTCATTTTACTTAAATGATCACGTGTTTGTTTGTTTGATTATTTTAACGTCCTGTTCACAGCCAGGGGTCATGTAAGGACAGCCTCTCATGTATGCAGTAGGTAGCGTGTGTGAAGCGCGTATTTTGAGAGACTGCGGTATGTTCGTGTTGTGCCTTCTTGTATTGTGAAACTGTTGCCCTATTTGTAGTGCTATATCACTGAAGCATGCCGCCGAAGACACCAAGCAACACACCCCACCCGGTCACATTACACTGACAACGGGCGAACCAGTCGTCCCACTCCCTGTTTGCTGAGCGCTAAGCAGGAGCAGAAACTACCATTATTATAGACTTTGGTGTGCCTCAGCCAGGGGGCAGAACCCAGAGTCTTTTACAGGGGCGAACGCTCAACTCAAGGCCAAAAGTGAGGCGGTGCCAAGGGAGGCATTGGGAAACAAAGTCAGTTAGGAAGAAAAGAAAAGATAAGATCCTAAATTTAGTCGCGTTTTGCGATCATGAAATAGGGACAACAGATACAATGCTAACGCCCTACCTAAAGGGCCAACTTAAATCATCACTGCGCCAGCATATTTAGCTGTATCGAGCTAATTTTTGCTGTTATTCTTTACTAGGTTCGTGGTAATTAAAATATTGAGCATTATTGTGTGAAATGATACACTTTTGTCACTTTATTTTTATATTTCATGGTAATTTTAGCACTTTTATTTTTTACTTTAAAATGTTGAAAAATATCAAATATTGAAATGGGACAAAAAAGTAAGCACACGGACCCTCATTTTTTGCCTGATTTAGAAAGAACAACCCTTTCCCTATTAATATGCAAAAATTAACAAAAGTTTAATACCAGAAAATGGCTGAAAATGGTATATTTTGTAGCTCAAAATTAAGGGATAGGGGTAGCATATGTTGTTATTCTGAGAAAAAATATAAGTATTATTAATTAAAACTGGTAAAATTTTAAAGAAGACCACTGGGAAGTAAATTCTACAAACATCCATACACATCAAACACCTCATTAGGAAATTATGGCTTTAATATCTTGAGTATATGATCAAAACGGTAAAGTTCCCATAAAATCCACTTATTTGTCAACTAGGCATCTTTGAGTGACAATATCTCAAAAATGAACATACGTACATGTTTTTTCTTCCGTTTTCTTTTATGGTATGAACTCTTATTTCCAAAAATCTATAAGAACAAAAAACAAAAAAACACAAGAAAATTTTGACTTCCCAGAGGAGTACATTCTTAACTTGTATAGTGCCTAATTGTTCGATGTGGATCATTTCTAGAGCAGATAGCAATGTCACCATTCTTACAGACATACAACCTCAACATCTAAAAGGTGTTGTTCATTAATGAATATTGACATTATGGTCACTGATTTTGACGTGATCAATTAACGAGCGAAACGTCATACTTAAGAGAAAATCACGTGGTTTCGTTCACAGACCAATGATGTTACAACTCAATACTCAAAGACAGACTATATTGGCATTAATTCACTAATGTATAATTGTTAAATTTCGGGAGGGATGTTAAGTATCGTGACTTGTTCGCAAATATTTCGCTGTTGTTAATTTGTGGAAATCGGCATTATAGCCTTTGAATGCGTCATTTTCTTAATATGCGAGGTTTTAAATTTTGCGAGTAAGGACTAATATCTATACATTATATCTAACATCACATATTATAACGTAGCATGTTCTGGGACTGATATTTCTATTACATTACGGAATTGTGTAGATTGAACTAACATAAACATATGAAATTATGAGTAAACGTTCGGTAGAACAAGGCCAAAGATAAATGATGAAATGTGAATGTAGACCATGCTAGCTTTGTCTTCCTAGACCAAACGGCATTTAGCCAACTTGAATTAACATAACGAGAAAAAAATTCACTTGAAATCGTGGTAAAATAGATATATAGAATTAAAATAGATGCCATTAGAAATTTCTCAAAATGTTGTGATCACCAATTAGTTTGAATGCTATATATTAAATATATTAATTGCTTTAAAAAAAAGACCATGACACCTTTTCCTATTGCACATCCACCAAAAGTAAAGCAAGTTATTTCATATAACCTTTATTGTATTAATTAGACAAACAATTATTGTTCAAATGATGAGTATAGCTTATGTACTATCAGTATCAGTGGTGGAGCATCTTTAATAAAGTTTTCACCATCAAACAATTTCCAATTCTTAATATAAAGTTAGAGTAAAACAAACATTGTTTATTAGTTCTTCTGCGCTAGTTTTGATATCACAAATTTCACATCAAGTTATATATTTTTTTTTCATAAATCTAACGCTAAAGCAACTCACAATTTGAAGAACTGAGTCACCAGAGCCTACATGATTACCTGATGATAGTAAGTATAAAATTGCTTCAAGTTTAGTAAAAACTGACAATTGGATTTACCAAATTAAATTTAAAATTTGTTTCAGGGTCAATAAAACTGATGTACATTCCATTAAATACATTAAATATATAATCTAGTGGAAACATTCAAACTTTACGATGTACACTAGAATCTCGGCAAAGCGATCACAAATTTCATTCACTCGAACACATATAACTCACCCAACGCCTTGTGTTTTTAAATAAAGTGCTGGTCCGACAAAACGTTCCGTTCTACATTCAAGTACATTAAATATAACACGTGGAATCTAATTGTCATGTCAACTTCGAATATAAAGGTTTGGTTATATTTAGCTTTTACACAAAGCTCTCAATTTAGAAATCCCATTATGCATGGTAACTCTTATCTCAGGGGTTCTGAAACAATATATAAAGGGATTAATGAGAGAATTCACAGTCGTCAAAATTAGCATCGCATGTCTTGTCGTTCTGCTAGTTGTTTCCAATAGATGTAAACCTTGCATCAAAAATCCTAAATTCAATGGTGTTGCAAAGATGAAAAGATTAATGATGATGAACATAATAGTTAAAGTGCTTTTTGATTCAGCACTCATTCTCAGAGTAGTAGGTTTGCGTTCCCTTTCACGGCTTCCTTCTGTGTCATGGCTCATAGGATTACTTTCTTTTGGGCGCTGTACTTGATTCGTGGTCGTTCCTTCTGAGGTGGTATCAGTATTTAGGGTATGTCCGACTTGCGTAAGAAGTTTGCGTCTGTGTCTTTGTAGAACTATTATAATTATTATACAGCATATGACAATTACACACTGGATAGATGTTGCAACAAAACCTGCGGAGGTACTGAAATAGTCCATGTTCTCGCAGAAAATACTCTCAAGTTTACAGGAAACTTTATGACTTTTGGGAAATCCAAGAATGAAGTAGATCAAAGTTGTTGATAAAAATGTAAACAAAAGCATACCGCTGAGCATCTTGAAATATCTTCTTGCGTATTTTGATGTGTATATCCACGAGGGCCTAGCAAGCAAGAATGCCCGATCAATGCATATTACACAAGTCTGTCCTAATGATGTAAAGTAGATAAATGTAAAACAGTAAATCCGCAAAAAACAAGACGTATGGCTTATTTTACTGTTTGGATTAATGAATGTAATTAAGATTGGAAACAAAGACAATCCAACTAGAAGATCTGTCAATCCTAAGATAAGAAGATGTAAATTACGGGTTTCCGTATTTCGAAGTTTTGTAAATATTACAGCAATGATTGCTGGGATATTAACCAGCACTGTTGCCCCTCCAACCACCACCACTCCGACTCGGATCCACATCGGTGCAATATCTGTGTCGTAATCTGTGTAGTCACTGGCATTCGATGGAATGTAGCAAGCATTCGCCATCTGTTGACAAACACATTGCAGATAGAATATAATTTATTGTTTTGAATGAGATATCAAGTATTGTAAACAATTTTTATCCGCATGCAATAACGCTTTTGCGTATACAATGTATGATGATATATAGCGGAAACTCGCAAACACATGACGTCACACTCCACAAGGGTAGATAACTGTTATAGGCAAAGACAGTTTGGACATACAAAGGTGATACATGACAGCTAAAAGTTGGATGGAAATGTTAGTACAATTGAAAATAACGCATTCATAGTGATACCAATACTTACAAGGTATGTAGAAAGAATCGTGAAAATTAAAAAGAATTTAAGTAGCATATGTTTTAAAAAGTTAAATTAAATGTAATACTAACTTCAGCTTAATACCCTGTATTTGTTGTGGCAACTAGAACCAATACAAGACATACTATCCAAGTATATTAAGAATCACAATAGATTATCATTTTTCATAAAAATAAAGGTTAATGCTGATTTATAGCGTTACAATAAATAAAATTAACCATTATATCTTTGTTATAAAGGAGTTACCTCCCCCTATCATCACAATGTATATGTACCACCAATGTCAGTAGACTAAGAAGGCCATGTCTGATATTTAATCCTGCTGATATTTTAACATCTTTATGTCAATAAAATATTTGGAAATTGGAAATGCAATTAAAATATCTGAAAGTGATTGTCCACCATATACGATATCTACTTTTCTTGTTTCTGCTACTACTCATATTTTATCTTTTATCAAGCATTATTTTTTCTTCAATTGAAAGAAAAAACTTGTTTTCTTACTATACATTAGCAACAAACAAATGAAAAGAATTTCAAATGGCCGATAGACTTAAAATACATATAATTTTTTTTTTCATTTTTCGGATCAACAATACAGAACTTTGTTTTAGTAAATAGATACTTTAGGTACACAAGAGACGAAGAATGCATTTTAATGAATTAAGTAACATTTGTATAACAATTTTATAAATTTGATAAGTGTACATTATGTCTGATATGGAATGCGTTCCAGAATGCGCAGACAACAAAAGCAATTAATTTTATATATATAATGTGTTTTAATGAAACTTAAATATACACGATTACACATTGATTATTTTCCAAATGATAATTATTTTTTATGGTCTGTCGGCTGTGAAGCATCTTTAATGATTTTAATCCGGCGTTTCATAACCCATCGACAATTGTTTTTTTCAAACATTGATATAGGTTTGAACAATATCTTTTGTCTGTAAGCAATATTTTGAAACATGAACCAATGAACAAATTTAACACATGCTTATGCACCTTTTCATAATTGATTTCGATTATAAAATCCATTATTCAAAATTATTAAAACTTGTCCTATGTTCTTCTTTTGATATGTTATAAATATAAACTGCTTCCTTTCACATTGTAAATTATTATTAAAATGTTAATATAAATGCTATCCAATCCTTTTGTTTACAATAAAATATTTTGAATGAAAAATATAACGACACAACAGGAAATGAACAAAGGCAACCTTACATTCTGAAACGCATTCCATATCAGACATAATACGATGGGGTGCAATAAATTATTTCAAATTTTTTTTAATTCTAAATTAAAATGATTAGTTACTGAAAACACTACCTAGCCTGTTTGTCTGATCTGTTATAAATGGGTGATTATTACATTGAAGCATCACTAAGAAGCATATCGATAGAATCTGGAACTGAGACGACATATTGACATCTTACCTTTGACAAGTCCTCTGTGAAATAGATAACAGGTGTAAGCCTTTGGTATATTCAGATGACCAACAGACCAACACGTTAAGTAATGTATAGGCAGTGCAGATATGAGAGTTCAATTTATACCCAGATGTGTATGTACCGTTATTAATCAACTCAAGCCTAACAGAAAATTGGCTTTAATCTAATATATCCTACGCATTATGGTATCATTAACAGGTATGAAGTATTATAAGACTCTTTCATATGTGGATATGAAGGATAGGGATATTCTACCCGAGGGTCACAAAATGTAGTAAAACCCGAGGCTTGCCGAGGGTTTTGCTACATTTTGTGATCCCGAGGGTAGAATATCCCTATCCTTCATATCCACTTATGATAGAGTATTTTTCTTTCATACCTCGATGTTTTATTGCAATTTTATAACTATAATATCCCGCCATTTCGAAATAAATTCGGAGAAATCGACGACTGGAAGTCAATTTTCCATACATGAAAATTTACGTGATATTTTCATAACAAATTCCGTTGTTTGCATCTTTCATAATAAAACCAGTCATATTCGTGAAAAAAAAAGGTTAAAATTTTTACCGAGGAATTAGAGATTTTGTTGACGCCGTGACGTCATGAGGCTTTATTGCATGAGTAGCCATGCAATACAGCCTTAGGCGACATGAGTGTATTGCCCTAGACCAGCCAGTATTACACCCGTAGGTATGAAAGAAATATAATTACACAATGGGCTTATTTCATATCCAGATATATCACCGGAAACTGGGGTCACATCCTTGGCCCGGTTGTTCAAAGCATGGTTAGCTTAATCACATGATTAATGGAATTTTCATTTCTCATTTGCTACAAAATTTGTGATTAAATCTTCATTAAATTCAGCAAGTCAGTAAAGAATAGAGTTTTAAAGATTCTTATAATATTTTCTAAAATTTGGATTGCCAGATATTATTCTATCTTCATATGAATATCGTCGTTAATCTGTGATTAGCCTAAGAATCACCTTTTGAACAACTGGACCCAGTAGAAGTATATCCTGTTGGTAAGTTTGGTGTGCTATTAAAATGTTCCTAGAAGACAATTGTGAAATGCGTACGCGTGCGTAATTAGATGAGTCTGTGGTGACAAATAAAAAATAATCGCATAATGCACGACCATCTTCAAAGTCATTCGCATAATCAATCGGGTTTGGGTTTCATTATTTTATCGTTCTATCAGCAGCCATGTACGGACGTGCAAGGATTGTTGGTGGAATGAAGCCAGACTACCCGGAGACAAATTATCGACAGCGCTCAGTACCTAGCAACTGTCCCACACGGGATTCGACTCATGACCCATATGTTTCGGGCTTGTGGTAATATGTCAAGAAATCTTAACCACTCGGCCACCGCGGCCCCTTTGCATAATCAATCACCGTGTACAATTATTAAAAAATTCTGATGTACATAAAACAACCAAATTACTTGTGTCAACTGTTTTCGCACATTGTTTGGAAATAATATATTCCAGAGGTGGACAATAAGACATTGATAATAACCCCTGGCATATCTAAGATGACGCATACTCTATGAGGTTTATTGTGAGAAAGTTGACCACTGTAATTTCTTTTAAACTTCTATTAACACAACCTGTGCAGAAGGAATTAATCCGCGTTGCGGATGAATATATGCTCTGCAAATGACAGGTAAAGAGGATGTGGACGTCACTAACCATGAAGATAATACCGGTCTTATTGCTTCATAAACTTTTAATTGCATATAGCTTCTCTACCTCTGCTTTTACCTGTTATAATGCAACGGGCATTGGCATCCGGGGTTTTAATAAGACTATAAATATTGATGGATTTCTATTAGATTTATATGTTTGCTCCAAAATTTTAGAAACCAATGACAAATGATGATGAATAATTGCATTTTATGAACTATACAAATCTAATTGAAATTTGATAAAATCCATCCATTGTTATCATTTTTTGTACCGGTCACATAGATTTTTATGAAGTTCAATACATATTTATCTTAATATTTAGTTAGCGTTTAAGTGTGTAAATATCTTTTATAACTTTGCTTTAGATATGAAAAAAACCATATTGAGATATTAAACATATCCTCTAAATTTAGAAGAAATGTATATGCTATTTGGGTAATTACCGTTTAAACAACTGTAAAACAACACACATGATTTACTGAAACGTTTGCTTCGACATTAAATCGGTGCACGTGCGTGCGCGAGCACGAGGCGTGGTTATGCATCGTCTAGCGATTGATTAACTTTGAGGTTTGACACGTGATTAATTCGATCCCACCACACATATAAGAACACATGTAAGCTTGTTTATTCTGATGTTTAATCAAATTTGATCGCTTTTATTCCATAACTAACAATGACGTATATACATCTAGAAACATACGCATTACTCACCTTGGTTCATCGGCCCCAATTGACGGATCGCCAGCTGTCAATCAAACCGCACGTGACTTTGTATTTTGTATTGTGTGTGCTACGATGTTTGCTCCGACATTGAATAGAAACACGTGCGTTTGTGAGCACGAGGCGTGGCTATATTGCACCTGGCGATCGGTCCTTATTAGGACTGCTGCCAACATCATATATGAATCTTAAATATGAATACGTAATTTCACCTTCATAGTGTAAACAAAATTGTTTTCGTGTGCAAGTATAGTTCGTGATTTCTTATTTTTATTGTTCGATTAGAAACATGCAATAATAATAATATTCCGTAACAACGTTATGGCACATGTAGTTAAGGACTGGTGAAATGTCAAAAAATTTCTGATGACTAACTTTTTGTCTAATATAGATATTTGGAAATAGAAATAGTCAAACCAAAGTTAAAAATGTAATTAAAATAATATTATAAATTGTGATTTACCAGAATTTTGCTGTTTTGGGCTTACGCACGACAAACTGAAACAATATTTTGCAAATCACATGTCTGATAATTATGAATATTCACAAAATTGACAAAATCAATGTTTTCTTTTAGAAAGTAAAAATGCATATTTGTCGAAATATGGTGGCAATCTCTCATCTTTTCCACTATATGTGGCCCTGAAAGTCTTTTAGAATGGTAGAAAAAAGATGTTCTCCTTCGCTATAACTGACAGACGTCGCCCGACATCCATTTCTGAACACAGATATGATGCTGGCCTCGTTTTCGACGACACGGTCCGTTTATGGAATGATTTCGCAAATTTGAATGACCGATCGTCCCAATCGCACAACTGGGCGGTACGGACCGCACAGCTGTGCGGTGTGCGATCCGTATCGCACAGATGTGCGTACGATGTGCGCACAATGTGTACACACAGTTTTTGGTACGTTGTGCGGTGACACAACTGTACCACACAGTCAACCCATTATATTTACTCAGCTGTATAAGTTACTGCTACCCATTTATTTTAAAGATGAAAATACCTCGGGTTTTTTTACATTTTTAGGCAGTTTTAACACTTTACGCGAAAAAGTTCTGATGAAATACTTTTTCTATAATTTTGCAGTTCAAAAGAAAACAAGCTATTTTAAAACCATCATAAAAATAGGTGTTCAGTTTGCTTAACTTTTGTCCCGATGCAAAAGTTGTCATTTTTCAAAATTTTTTAATTAAAATTCAGATAACTTTATCTTCAAAAAATGTAAAAAATCAACCCTATAGGTTATGATTCAAACGTTAAATGCTTATCACTTTTTATCCAAGCGAACATTAAAGATATTTACAGCAAAAATTAACTTGATATAATAGCTAAACATGTTGTTGCATCTGTGAGTTACAAATAAAAAAGTACTTTTTCCAAGTTGGTAATTTCTTAACATTTGTGTATAAAAAAAATCTACTACCAATATAAATTGAATTTTTGAAACATTTTCTATATGGCAACTTGCTAAAACAATTCTCAAAATGGCGACGGCAGATCGTCGTAAAAAAGGCTTTAGTTACAACAACGCCTGATATCTAGTAACGTCACATGATATCTAGTAACTTCACGTGATATCTAGTAACTTCACGTGATATCTAGTAACTTGACATGATATCTAGTAACTTCACATGATATCTAGTAACTTCACATTATATCTAGTAACTTGACATGATATCTAGTAACTTAACGTGATATCTAGTAACTTCACGTGATATCTAGTAACTTGACATGATATCTAGTAACTTCACATGATATCTAGTAACTTCACATTATATCTAGTAACTTCACGTGATATCTAGTAACTTGACGTGTATCTAGTAACTTCACGTGATATCTAGTAACTTGACGTGATATCTAGCGACTTCACGTGATATCTAGTAACTTCACGTGATATCTAGTAACTTCACGTGAACTATCTAGTAACTTGACATGATATCTAGTAACTTCACGTGATATCTAGTAACGTCACTTGATATCTAGTAACTTCACGTGATATCTAGTAACTTCACGTGGTATCTAGTAACGTAACTTGATATCCAGTAACTACGCCTGATATCCAGTGACTTCACATCATATCTAGTAAATTGACATGATATATTGTAACTTCATGTAATATCCAGTAACTTGACATGATATCCAGTATTTTGACATGATATTCAGTACCTTGACATGATATTCAGTAACTTGACATAATATCCAGTGACTTGACATAATATCCAGTAACTTGACATGATATCCAGTAACTTGACATAATATCCAGTAACTTGGCATGATATCCAGTAACTTGACACAATATCCAGTGACTTCACATGATATCCATTAACTTGACATGATATCCAGTAACTTGACATTATCAGTAACTTGATAACTTGACACAATATCAAACTTGACTGATTGATCCAGTAACTTGACATAATATCTAACTTGACATGATATCCAGTACTGGTATGAATAATCCAGTACTTGAGCTCATATCTATGATAAGTATTTAGTAAATTGAATATCCAGTAACATTAAATTGACATGATATCCAGTAACTTGACATGATATCCAGTAGAAACTTCATTGTTTCTTATCTAGTAAAGATTGACACGTGATATCTAGTAACTTCATGATATTTAGTATTCACGTGATATCTAGTAACTTCACATGATATCTAGTAACTTGACATGATATCTAGTAACTTGACGTGATATCTAGTAAACTTCACGTGATATCTAGTAACTTCACGTGATATCTAGTAACGTAACTTGATATCTAGTAACTTCACATTATATCAGTAACTTAACGTGATATCTAGTAACTTTGACATGGATATCTAGTAACTTGACGTGATATCTAGCGAACTTCACGTGATATCTAGTAACTTCACGTGATATCTAGTAACTTCACGTGATATCTAGTAACTTGACATGATATCTAGTAACTTCACGTGATATCTAGTAACGTCACTTGATATCTAGTAACTTCACGTGATATCTAGTAACTTCACGTGGTATCTAGTAACGTAACTTGATATCCAGTAACTACGCCTGATATCCAGTGACTTCACATCATATCTAGTAAATTGACATGATATCTTGTAACTTCATGTAATATCCAGTAACTTGACATGATATCCAGTATTTTGACATGATATCCAGTAACTTGACATAATATCCAGTAACTTCACATGATATTCAGTAACTTGACATGATATCCAGTAACTTGACATGATATCCAGTAACTTGACATGATATCCAGTAACTTGACATGATATCCAGTAACTTGACATGATATCCAGTAACTTGACATGATATCCAGTAACTTGACATGATATCCAGTAACTTGACATGATATCCAGTAACTTGACATGATATCAGTAACTTGACATGATATCCAGTAACTTGACTATGCCTGATATCCAGTGACTAGACATGATATCCAGTAACTTGACGTGATATCCAGTACTGACTGATATCTAGTAACGTCACTTGATATCCGGTACTATGCCTGATATCCAGTGACTACGCCTGATATCATGTAACGTCACTTGATATCCGTTACTGCCTGATATCAGTGACTACCATGAACTATCAGTATACTGATATCCAGTACTACGCCTGATATCAAACTACTATATCAGTGACTATGCATGATCAGTGACTACGCATGATATCCAGTGACTACATGATATCCAGTGATACATGATATCTAGTAACTTCACATCCATATTGACATGATATTTCTAGTAACTTGACATGATATATCCAGTAACTAATTGACATTATATCCAGTAACTTGACATGATATCCAGTAACTTGACATAATATCCAGTAACTTGACATGATATCCAGTAACTTGACATGATATCCAGTAACTTGACATGATATCCAGTAACTTGACATGATATCCAGTAACTTGACATGATATCCAATAACTAGACTTGATATCCAGTAACTTGACATAATATCCAGTAACTTGACATGATATCCAGTAACTTGAAATGATATCCAGTAACTTGACATAATATCCAGTAACTTGACACAATATCCAGTGACTTCACATGATATCCAGTAACTTGACATGATATCCAGTAACTTGACATGATATCCAGTAACTTGACATAATATCCAGTAACTTGACATGATATCCAGTAACTTGACATGATATCCAGTAACTTGACATGATATCCAGTAACTTGACATGATATCCAGTAACTTGACATGATATCCAGTAACTTGACATGATATCCAGTAACTTGACATGATATTCAGTAACTTGACATGATATCTAGTAACTTGTCATAATATCCAGTAACTTGACATGATATCCAGTAACTTGACATGATATCCAGTAACTTGACATGATATCCAGTAACTTGACATAATATCCAGTAACTTGACATGATATCCAGTAACTTGACATGATATCCAGTAACTTGACATGATATCCAGTAACTTGACATGATATCCAGTAACTTGACATAATATCCAGTAACTTGACATGATATCCAGTAACTTGACATGATATCCAGTAACTTGACATAATATCCAGTAACTTGACATGATATTCAGTAACTTGACATGATATTCAGTACCTTGACATAATATCCAGTAACTTGACATAATATCCAGTTACTTCACATGATATCCAGTAACTTGACATGATATCCAGTAACTTGACATGATATCCAGTAACTTGACATGATATCCAGTAACTTGACATAATATCCAGTAACTTGACATGAAATCCAGTAATTTGACATGATATCCAGTAACTTGACATAATATCCAGTGACTTGACATGATATCCAGTATTTTGACATGATATCCAGTATTTTGACATGATATCCAGTAACTTGACATGATATTCAGTAACTTGACATGATATTCAGTAACTTGACATGGTATCCAGTCACTTGACATGATATCCAGTAACTTGACATGATATTCAGTACCTTGACATGATATCCAGTGACTTCACATGAAATCCAGTAACTTGACATGATATCCAGTGACTTCACATGATATCCAGTAACTTGACATGATATTCAGTAACTTGACATGATATCCAGTAACTTGACATAATATCCAGTAACTTGACATGATATCCAATAACTTGACATGATATTCAGTAACTTGACATGATATCCAGTAACTTGACATGATATCCAGTAACTTGACATGATATCTAGAAACTTCAATTGATATCTAGTAACTTCACGTGATATCTAGTAACTTCACGTGATATCTAGTAACGTCACTTGATATCTAGTAACGTCACTTGATATCCGGTGACTATGCCTGATATCCAGTGACTACGCATGATATCCAGTGACTACGCCTGATATCTAGTAACGTCATTTGATATCCAGTAACTACGCCTGATATCCAATAACTTCACATCATATATTGTAACTTGACATGATATCTAGTAACTTCATGTAATATCCAGTAACTTGACATTATATCCAGTAACTTGACATGATATCCAGTAACTTGACATAATATCCAGTAACTTGACATAATATCCAGTAACTTGACATGATATCCAGTGACTTCACATGATATCCAGTAACTTGACATGATATCCAGTAACTTGACATAATATCCAGTGACTTGACATGCTATCCAGTAACTTTGTGTGTTTTATTAGGACATGTGACAGTGTCAATCATAACGGTGCCGACTTGATGCGTCTTGTACATAATTGTTGTTACATAGCTAATTCTTGTGTAGATTTGTTGTGGTAAAAACTTCAAAACAATAGAAAGAACAATCTTACTAAACTGACATAACTTGCATTAAAAGTACATACAACGTATAGAGAGTGTTGTTTTCCTTTACATGTATACTATATATGTTCAATAAGTAATACTGTATTGTTTTGCATAGCGTTTACCAAGATATATTATCATTAAAACTTGTCAAAACACGCGGCAAGCTAACGATACTTTTTACTTAACATTCAACTAATAATTCCAAAATATCTCTATATAACCTTAGTACACGTGAGCGGCTGATGGATTACACATTAAAGATAAACATATTTGTTAAAATATACACTTACACTATGCGCTTGTTAACATATAATTTAATTTTGCTTGTTACAAGCATTTTTCATTGGCGTTAAAATTAACTTCATCAGCCCATAAAGGAAAAAAATTGCGTCACTGTTTGTGTCA
The DNA here is from genome assembly GCF_041381155.1 of Argopecten irradians. Taxonomy (NCBI): domain Eukaryota; kingdom Metazoa; phylum Mollusca; class Bivalvia; order Pectinida; family Pectinidae; genus Argopecten; species Argopecten irradians. The sequence goes on along the minus strand of NC_091148.1, from coordinate 7,247,136 downwards.
TTGCTTCTGATTGGCTGAGATGACGGCGTAATGATTTCATAGGCAAAAGAGTCCCAAAATTAATTTTTAAGTATTGAAGATCTTTAGTAAATTGAATTATAAGAATTAAATTGAATACATTTTTTATGTTATGGAGATATAAATCAAAAGTCTGATTTTTGTGTTATATCTCAATCACATAAAAATACATTCAAGGTAATCCTTTCATGAAATTGTTTCTTGTTACTGAAACAGCATACCCTTGTCAACATCAGCAGGTCTGATGGCGGCCTTTTAAGCTTGGGTGGCCCCTTACAACATTTAAAAAAAGCATTGCAGCATGGTCGCTTATGTCCTTACAAAATACAAAAAATAAGCAAATTTCAGCCGATAGTTTAAATGGAGATAACCGCTAAAACTTTCACTGACAAATTGCTTAAGCGCCCGAGCCGAAGGCGTGTGGCCAAGCACTATCAATACGTAATACTGCCCTCTAAACCAGGCCATTATGGGTTTAGTACATCACCCTCACTTGCGATCCCTTTCAATATGATCGTAACAGAAGCACGTCAAGCGACACTTCGCAACGCTCTCTTCATTTCCACACTGCGTTGTTACATTAAAAGTACAACATATGAATTGTCGCAGAAATCTTTGTTTCTATAAAACTAGCTGCAATATTGTAGCTCAAAAAGGCAGAAATTGTTGTCGTCTTTAGAGCTACGATTGATGTCTATTTCTGCTATAGGAGCTAAGTAATGGTTATGCAAACCAATTCCAAGCAATATACTATCTGCAATGTGTTTGTCAACAGATGACGAAATCTTGATACATTCCGTCAGATACCAGTGACTACATAGATGACGACACAGATATTGCCCCGATGTGGATCCAGGTCGGAGTGGTGGTGGTTGGGGTGGCAACAGTGCTGGTTGATATCCCAGCTGTAATATTTACAAAACTTCGAAACCCCGTTATTTGCATCTTCTTATCTTAGGATTGACAGATCTTCTAGTTTTATTGTCTTTGTTTCCAATCTTAATTACGTTCCTAGATCCAAACAGTAAGATAAGTCATACGTCTTGCTTTCCGGATTTACCGTGTCACCTTTTACTACTGTACCTCATTAGAACAGGCCCTAGTGCTGATACACATCGAAATACGCAAGAAGATATTTCACGATGCATAGTAGTATGCTTTTGTTCGCATTTTTATCAATGACATTGATCATTCTTGGATTTCATAAAGGAAGTTGTCTTTAAGATTGAGAGTATTTTCTACGAGAACCTGCACTATTTCAGTATAACTGTAGGTTGTGTTGGAACTTTTAGCAAGTGGTATGTGATTGTTATATGTTATTTAAAACCATAGTAGTTCCAGTAGTTAGATACAAACTTAAGCTTCTTACGCAAGTCAGACCTACACGAAATACTGGTCCGATTTAAGGAAATACTGGTCCGACTTCAGAAAGGACGACCATGAATCACGTGAAACGTGCAACAGAAAGTAATACTACGAATCATGATCCAGAAAGGAAGCCGAGAAAGGGAACGCCAAACTACCAGTCTGAGAATGAGAATTGAATCTAAAAGCAAAATCAAACTATAATCCTCAGTATGATTAATCTCGTTACCAGTGTGACATCGATGTACGGTTTATATATATTGGAAACAACTAGCAGAACGACAAGACACGCGATGCTAATTCTCACTAGTGTGAATTTTCTAATTATTGCTTCAGAACCCTTGAGATAAGAGTGACCATGCATCATGGAATCAAAATTGAGAGCTTTGTGTCAATGCTAATAATGTTTTTAATTCAAAGCATTATATTCGCGTGTTATAGTTAATTTCACTTGTTCGTTCGAGTTACCGTAATGTGTTTGAGTGAAGAAATAGTTTTTTACATTATGTAAGAAAAGGTTTGCTTAATGCAGTCTGCTGTAAGAAACAAAACAATCATTGCATGTTAATAACTTTTGGGCCTGCAATCACATTTCATCATCTATCGCCTTGTTCCATCGATTTTTTACTCACTATTTCATATGTTTATACTTATGATCAATCTCAAATAATGTCGTACTATACGAGTGATAACAGTCGAGTAACACGTTGTGTTATAGTGTGTGATATTTGTTATAGTTTAACATGCCAATCTATCCGTCTTTAAATATTGAGTTGTGACGTCATTATTCTGTGAACGAAATTCGCGTCGTTTTCTCTGAAAGATATGCTGTCACGCTGGCAAATACTTCACGTCACAATCAGCAACCTTATGATGTAATTAATGAATAGCATTTTTAGATGTTTTAGGATGCGCATTTTTTAAAAACAATGTGACAATGTAATCCGCTCTTGATATGAGTCAAATTTATAGTATATTATACAAGATAAGCATTAATCATTAATATCAAATGTTATCGTACATATACAGGTTGTCACATTAATGTTTTATAAACAATGTTAATCTGATTTGATTTTGAATTGAATTGATGTAGACCCCGTTCATCTCAGCTGTACATTTTTCTTAACATTAGAATTAGTAAATGATCAGCGAAATTTGCCTTTTTGCATACGAGTTCTTTGATATCATTGGCACCCCTATGTATACATAGAAACATAAATGCATGATAATTGGAAACTCCTTTTTGATTTTGTTGACGGCAGAATAAAGGAACTCTGGTTTATAGGCATTTCAACTTGGCTAACTATTTTTAAGTGTATTCTGTTAATCATGATTTTTTGCATCAATACAAAGTTTAAACATTATATAATGGTTTGATATTACCAGTTTCCCGATAAATATGATTTAAAATGATTTTTGAAAGCATGAAAATGAACATTTTACCTAGTTTTTAAAAAATCAGACATTCGAACCCGGAAGCGGATTTTGTTTTATTGTTATATATTAGTTAAAATAATATTTTTTTTCCAAAATCGTACTCAAACCATCTAAATATTACTAAACTTTTATCACATATCAAAGTTATTATCCTGTATTTACCTATATAAGAGTACATTGTATAACTTAAAACCCTAAGCACATACAGAGGTACATGTACATCTGCCGATTTTAAAAATGGCGGAGTTGCCAATTTCCCTAATATATGTTCTGGTATACACACGCATTTTGTTTTAAATCAGTTTTTCTTTACATGATTTTTGTTGTAGGCCAAACGTTAACCAATAGAAATGATTTCAGATACAGATATCTGATCCGTATACTGAAAAAGAAAGGATAATAATCATTTTATGACGTAAGTACACCTGTCAATCAGAAATGTTGATGGATAAGCTGATTTGTTAAGGATCATAATATGATATTAAAATCAATTTCCTTCGGGATTTAATAAATACATTCTGTTTATGACGTATGTGTTTCTATATAATATCAAACTCTCACATCTACCTCGCCTTTGTCTGCCGGTCAGATTTGTAGATAAACCAGGGATTAACAGCTACTCACTATCTCTCAGAAGCATTGTTAGAGGTAATTATCAATGTATTTGTTTATACTATTCAATCCAGGGGTTCTTAAAACAAATCCCCAAGCAAGTGTAATTTTAGTTTCCACAATATCTTTCTTTTTAAGCATTTACATATATCTTTCTTTATTTTGAAACATAAACATAATATTCAATTTTATTTAGACAACATATTTTATCATTCAAAATAATGAAATAAGTTACAACATGTTGCTTATTAATATTTACTTTAGATTTGAATGTAAACTGTTTTTTTCCTGTCATGAACTATTTAAGCATAATTAATAATTCTCAAGACCTTTTGAGTTTATGAAATCATAGAAAAATAAATAAGGGCATTCCTCATAGACGAGAAGTGTCAATGAAAAATAGTGTTCGTTCGTTTTTTTTTTTTTTTTTTTTTTTTTTTTTTTTTTGTCTATGACTTCATAAAGCATAACGATATTGGGAATAATGTTTATAATTTGTTTTAGATAACTCAATCAAGTACTAATTAGGCATAAATGACCTTGATTTTACTTACTTTTGCAATAAAAATAATTGAGTTGATGCGAGTTGCTATATCATACAATACTTCAGTTTAGCGAATGATTGTGTTACTTTTAAAATATTCCGCGAAATAACCTCAGAGTTCCAACTAATGAAAATGAGTGCAAAATATGAAATTAAATTATTACGAAGTAACATGAAATGGATGCACGCAACAATAGTTTCTTTATATTATTTGCGTTATTAAAACGTCATTTTACATGTATATACATGGAAGTGGCGCAGTGGTATATTGTTGTAAGCCACAGGTACAATGGCTAGACGTTTGGGTGCTATAGATCATCAGTTCGAGTCCTTGATAGAGCACAAGTCTTAAAATGTTAATGGTTCGTCACTCTCTGTCTTTCGTCTTTCTGAATTTCAATATAATTACTAAATCACGATGCATTATATAGAGTATGTGTTGTTGATCCGAAAGTTTAGATTTGAAATTCACTGTCAAAATTATACTCTGTTGTTGATAAACAATTTGTTTGGATATATATTTGGAGCCTATCGACCATTTTGAATTTTTTCCAGCTGTTTGTTATTCTTGTACAGTAAGAAAAAATAAGAAGAATATTGATATATGACTTTTCGCATAAAACATTTAAAATAATTTGAAATCACATTCAGATATATGTATTGCGTTTATTTTATTTTATTGAATAAATGCTTAAATTTTATTTAAATCATGTCCTTTTTACATGCTATGTAAGTACATAATGTACTAAAATCACCACGGATACCGTTATTATGTTTTCCCATTTTACTATTTTTTCCTATCCAAAACAAATATTTGTAGTTATATACATTTATATTACATTTGTAAGTCTAATTCCGTATTCTCATATTATATAGTTAATTCCCCCTGTTGGTAGGTATTGATTGTGACGTTGTGTGTTTGCGATATATTTTCCCGATTTCTCATCATATTTGATATACTGAAAAGTTTATCGCACGCGAATAAAAGTTGTTTACAATACCTGATATCTAATTCCAAACAATATATTGTATATTATCTACCATTGTCTCCCATTATTCTATCAACAGATGGCGAATTCTTGCTACATTCCGTCGAATGACAGCGACTACACAGATTACGATCCAGATATTGCTCCGATGTGGATCCGGGTCGAAATGGGGATAGTTGGGGTGGCAACAGTGCTTGTTAATATCCCAGCTATCATTGCTGTAATTTTAACAAAAATTCGAAATCCGGAAACCCGCAATTTACATCTTTCTATCTTAGGATTAACAGATCTTCTTGTTGGATTGTCTTTATTTCCCGTCTTAACTACATTCATTGATCCAAATAGTAAAATAAGCCATACGTCTTGCTTTTTGCGGATATACTCTTTCACCTTTATCTACGTAACGTCCTTGGGACAGGTCTGTGTAATATGTATTGATCGAGCCTGTTTACTGGTCAGGCCCTCCTGGAGATATACATCAAAATACACAAGAAGATATTTCAAGATGCTAAGTAGTATGCTCGTATTCACATTCTCATCAATGTCTTTGATCTTCTTCATTCTTGGGTTCCCCAAAGGCCACAAAGTTGCATGTAAACTCGAAAATGTGTTCTGCGAAAAATTTCTCTATTTTAGTGCTGCTTCCGGATTAGTTGCAACTTTTATCGAGTGTGTGATTGTTGTATGCTGTGTAATAATGATCACAGTTCTACAAAGACACAAACGTAAACTTCTCACGCATGTCGGACCTACCGCAAACGCGTATACGATTTCAGAAAGAACAACCATGAACAATGCTCAACGTGTAAAAGACAGCAATCCTTTGAATCATGAACAGACTGACCAGGAGAGAATCAGCCGGGAACACGAACGCCAAACTACCAGATTGAGTTCTGAGTCTAAAAGCACATTGACTATTATCTTTATCATCATCAACCTCGTTATATTTGTAACACCATTAAACTTAGGATTTTTAATGCAAGGTTTCCATCTATTGGAAACAACCAGTAGAACGACTAGACACGTGATGCTATCGCTGTCTAGTGTAAATTCTCTAATTAATCCCTTTATATATTGCTTCAGAACCCCCGAGATAAGAGTTACCATTCAAAATGGAATTTCTAAATTGTTTAAATGCTGAAATCAGCGAAACCGTTTGATTCAAAGTTGACGTGTCAATGAGTATCGTGTGCTACAGATAATTTTACTTGAAAGAGGAATGAAAAGGGTAGTCGGAACTGGCGACTTACTTAAAAAAAAACAGGTCTTGCGGTTATATGTTCTGGAATAACTGATAAGTATTCGAGGTACTATATATGTTCGAATTACCGATATATGTGTTCAAGTTACTGTTTTGTGATAGAGTAACATATACCGTATGGCCGGTTTTTTTCGCGGGGATGTAATTTTCGCGATATCGCGGCACGTTGCTATGATTGCGTAAATTGAATCCGCGAAATAATGAAAAATGGTTATATCTACTTGAGCATTTATGTCACTATTTAATTCTTCCTAACGTCTCCCTTGACATCACCTCACTTTTGGCTTTTGGTTGAGCGCTCGCCCCTGTGAAGAAGGCTCTGGGTTCTGTCCCCTGGCCGAGACACACCAAAGTCTATAAAAGTGGTAGTTTTTGCTCCTGCTTAGCGCTCAGCATAACGGGAGTGGGACGACTGGTTCGCCCGTTGTCAGTATAATGTGACCGGGTGGGGTGTGTTGCTTGGTGTCTTCGGCGGCATGCGTCAGTGATATAGCACTATAAAAAGGGCAATAGTTCCACTATACAAGAGGACACAACATGAATATACCGCAGTCTCCCAAAACACGCACCTCCAGCAACATACACGCAACACATCGCATACATGGGAGGCCGTCCTTACATGACCGTAGCTGTTAATAGGACGTTAATAAATCAAACAAACAAACAAACAAAAATTATTATGAAGTTCGTTAAGCGTATTCGAAGTGTTATATGTCTGAGCCAATTAGATAAACCATGGTTTACAAATGAATGTAAGAAAAAGTATGCTGACTATAAAAAGGCATTGACAAATTTTAATAAAGTTAAGTCAGAAGTTAATAAGCATATACTTTTTGACAAAAAACAGAATACAAAAGATATGAAAATAAATTGAAAAGAAAATACAAGAGATATGAAGGGAATATGTTAGATCTGATTCGGAAAAAAATAATCCGAAAAAATACTTTAAATATTTCTAAAAACAAAAAGCTAAAGTATCTCAGTCGGATTTAAAGATTGATGATTTTTATACCAACTTCAAAAACTTGAATAATAAGGAGTTTGACAATATCTACATTTCGAGAAACGGATATATTGTTGAAGAGTTAGACATGCAGATAAGTACCTATGAAATAATAGCTGCCATGCAAAATCTGAAAAGGGGCAAAAGCCTTAGCGACAATAACATTTTGATTGGGGTTTTAATAGACTGTTCGAATGAACTACTTCTGTGTATTACTAATGTTTTCAATAATATATTTAAGTCTGGTTTTTTTCCAGTGTCATTGTCAAAAGGTTGTGTAGTATCATTTTACAAAAAAAGGTGATATCATTAACCAAAATTATTATAGGGGGCTGACATTAGTTAGTTGTATGGGTAAATTATTCACATCGATACTTAATAAAAGGCTGATGAAATGGGATCAGAAGTATAATGTAATAACAGATGCCCAATTTGGTTTTAAGCCTGAATGTTCTACAATTGATGAAATTTTCGTTAAACATACATTGATAAACAAAACTTTAAAAAGCAAAAAAAAATATATATTGCTGCTTTATAGATTATAAGAAAGCATTTGATCTAATTGATATTTTATGGACTAATCTTATAAATCAGGGAATCGATGGAAACATGCTAAAATCATTAAATCACTTTACCAAAATGTGAAATATTGTATCAAATATAATGGATTTTGTCTAAATATTATAGAAACACGATCGGTCTATTCCAAGGCGAAATATTGTCACCGATTATGTACAGTTTATATATCAATGATTGTGAAATGTGTTTTATAAGAGAGAAATGTCCATCAGTAGAAATTGGTTTGATTAACTTGTTTTTGATTATGTACGCATATGATATATATAGTTCTGCTTGCTGAGTCGCCCAAATCTCTGCAAGAAATGATTGATACGTTATATAAATATAATAACGATTGTAAGTTGACTCCTTATGTTGATAAGACAAAATAATGGTTTTCAGAAACAGAGGTAGACAGAGGGAAAATGAATATTGGACTTACAATAATGTTAACATTGATGTAGTCGATAAATTCAATTATCTTGGTATGTTATATTTAATTACAATGGTAAATTTAAGAAAACTCAAATTCATGTTGCAAATCAAGGAAGAAAAGCTTATTTTTCCATATGTAGTAAATTGAAAAATCATGCATTTTATATTTTGACACAGTGTTCTATTTTTGATACATATATTAATAGTATACTGGGATATGCAAATGAAATTTGGGGACATCATAAAGCTCCTGATGTAGAAAAGGTCACACAAACTTTTGCAAACATGTACTTGGAGTAAATAAAACAACTTTTAATGATTTTTTGTCTATTTAGAACTAGGAAAATTGCCCTTGTTTATATATTCAGAAAAATTAGAATTTTTAAAGTATTGGATAAAACTAAAAGGTACTTCTAACCGTATTAAAAATGTTTAGATACTAGAATTGAAACTAATGATGAGTGGTCAATCAACATTAGAAATTAACTAGCAAGCATTGGATTAAAATACCTCTGGAATGATAGTTATGTTGACTGTTATACATTTAATATTATTGAAAATAGAATTAATGAGGTATACGTATAGACAAGAGGCTATCAACAATGTAAGTAATACAACCCGAGGTATACTGTATAAACATTTAAATGATAATTTTTGTTTACAATTTTATTTAAGAAAGCCTATTGACACTGTGTATAAAAGATGTTTCACGAAAAATAAGAATTTCGGCACACTATCTGAATATTGAAAAGGGTATAAAACAAAATATCCCACGAGAGAATAGATTGTGTACATGTTGTGATTTAAATGAACTTGAAGATGAATATCACTTTCTATTATAATGCCCATTTTATGTTGATTTACGCCAAAAGGATATTAAGAAATATTATTACAGAAGACCAAGTGTTTTTAAATTAGTTAAATTATCAAGCGTTAACAACGGTAAAGAATTACAAAATACTGGTAAATTTATTCATTTTGCTTTTAAGAAAATGTCAGAAAAGTTGAAAAAATTATGAGACATTTGGCTGGAAATTTAATATCTATTATATAAATCACTCTCCATCTCTTTTGATATATCAATTGTATATTTTACATGATGTAATTTGTACTTATGTACCGTAAGGTCCACGGGATAAAATGAATTGAAGTACTTAGCGATCCGCAAAATATCCCCTTTAGGAACTCCTGCTAATCGCAAGGTTTACATGTATACATACGCATAGGCCGGCTAGGTGAAAGGCGAGTTGCTTATATACCACACTACCCGACCACCCTGCTCTATTGATACTGCCCTCGTTCACGGACCATTCCATTTTAATCTTGTTCCAAATGCTTGTCCGCTGCCGCTTTGTGATAACTTTTTTAACAATACGTATGTCTGACTATAATTTTTAAGTGCTAATTACTTTTCATATGATTATTTCTGTTGGTTTACCTTTGCTTCTTGTGTTGGGTCTTTGCTTATTTGCTTTGCATCATTATCATTTCAGCTACTCCTCATTTTTTCCCTTTGCTATGTTAGCATTTATGTAAATTACAGGTTAATCTGTTTTATATATGTTGTATTTAGTAACACAGTTTTTAAATAAAACATGTTGATTTTTAACTAATACAGCTTATAATAGATTTCTGTGGTATATGGTCGTATTATTATAGCTTGATATACTTTGTTCCTAAATTTTGTTAGTATCATGTACATGCACGTTATACTTGTTTGTCGCAATAATAGCTAGAAAAACTGATGCTACTTGTACCTGATAAGCGACTTTAAATTAATATCATTGTATTGTATTGCATTGTATTATATCTCAAAATCAAAACTATTTTGAAGAAACTATGGTAATTAACACAATATTCAAACTTTTAATTAAGAGCGGTACACATTCAAGCGCACTAAACCCAGTGTCTGCTGCAGGCTTATTATACAAATTGTATATATTAATCAGCTCTGTATGGGTGCGGCATTTGAATTCGATTTAAGACGAAAACATTTTAAAGGGACAATTAAAGTTATATTTCATGCTAATTTCACGGTAACGCTTTGTCGCTTAAATTTTTGATATTCGAACATGGACACGTAACTTGATGATTTAGCTCCCCAAAAGCATATGTCGGCCTATAAGACAAATCAGGGGATCATATATATATTCCTGGTACCTTTGGGTTTTGTCGGAATTCCTAATCGTATCACGTGACTGACGTCGACACCACCTGCACATGGAGATCCAGGTAAATAACATAAACGCATTTGTGTTTGTTTACGCTTTCCTTCTGGCTAATATGAGGAAATCGTGCTGGTATATGTCCACAGAGCGATTATTTGAAACATCTAATTCACACATTGCCGTAATTCAATATTGCGTTTATCGAATATTGTAATGTGTGAGCATTATTTTCTTTGTAGATCCAGTCTGCTGAGGTCGACAACATGTTTTGTTTACGAAAGTTGATGACACAAATACGGCAATTTTTACATCGATATCATACACCATATTTTGTTAAATCTTAGCTATAGCAGAAATAAAAATGACGTTTTACGCTTCGTCCGTCATTGTTGTACAATGAGAAGGGGAGATAACTGCATGTGAAAGACAGGTAGTCACCATATATAGGGGAAAATCTATTTGATATCTTAATTGGTGGTCTGGTTGAGTAAGATTTATATGTATATAGATATATACGAAATCAGAGTTTTTACATTATACATTTATTGCCCTGGCGGTAGGGAGACATGACGCTTTGTTTACCCAAGGCATGTCATAATTCCCGAGGGAAATATGATTTGCCGCGGGTAAACTAATTAAGCGTCATGTCTCCCTATTGTCAGGGCAATACATTGTTTATTATACCAAACAAATGAACTTTTTCTCGCGCTAATAAGTCTAACGTATAGTTGTTTGCCCAAAACACTGTTGCCGTGTTGGGCTAACGTTACAGTAGTTAGACCTACCGTATCTTTCAGCCCAAATCAACCCCCTTGAGCACGTTACACCATATAAACACTACATGAGTGTAATTGTGTTATCTGTATCCTTTATCATAAGAATTTTAATACATTATGATTTCCTCGGTCGAAAGCGTCGTCTACCATCGATTTTGATTGTTATCGGAATACCTCGGAGAGTTCCCTTACACGAACGACAACTCTTTCTAAACGTACGAGGGGCTCCGCATGAGGGAAACATGATTTTTGAACATGACGTTCAGCGGGATACACGGTGTTTTGTCGCCTTCACATGTGACGTATCTTGACCAATCAGCGACTGTGACTCAGCGGTGAGGTATAATGATATAAGCTGATGAACAAATGTCAAAATTACATTATTAATAGCTAGTAACAAACCTAACGTTATAGTATATCCTAAAAGAGTGTATTGTTTATTCCACCATTTTAGTTAATATATATACAAAATTTAAATCTTAAATATAACTCTCTTTTCATGTACCATATTCATCCAAGTCTTGCACGTATTTAGCATGCATGTTTGATTTAGTTGTTAATGTGACTTATTCTGTTAATGAAATAGTATACATTGATAATTTCTGTATATATGTTTTAATTTTAAAGTATTAAGCATACGGAATCGACAACGTTAGCAGAAAAAAATCTTACCCATTAACGCGACTGATCATTTAGATTTCACTGTTGAAAACAGATGCCAGGGGTTATACAGCTTACTATATATTCCATTACTTACACTTTCTTCTCAATTATAAAATTCAAAAATATCGACCAAATAAATATTATATAAAAAGCCCAGTAAAACCTATCGTTTGAGTCTCATTCGAAATTCATATATCCCCGTCCATCAGCAGTAATGAGCGCGTGCGTGCGAAACAAAAACTAAAACATCATGGCGGATTCTCAAACCAGAACACCCTTACTTGACATGTGATATACGTACGTGATACATATGTAATTATAGCCGTGACAGTAAACGCGTACATCGGTCTGTCTACCTTACTTGTAGAGCACGATATCCTGTGATTCTAATATTTTTGCTTCCTCTAAAGAGTAGTTCAAGCACTGTATACGAGTGGATGTTGTGGTTGGAGCCCATTGGGGTTATTTTGCGATTTTGTTTAAAAATAACAAACCACCGAATATTATGTGCTACAGTAGTTTTACTTTAATATCCCGTCTTTGCAAATTACAAAATTAGTCCCCTTGCGGGTAGGTATCGATTGTTACGTCATTATTTTGTGAGCGTAATTCACGTCGTTTTCTCCGAAAATTATGACGTTATGCTCGCAAACATCATACAAAACCATAACGTTGTACACCCACATTTCAATAGATGTAATCTTGATAACGTTGTCAGTATAATGTGACCGGGTAGGGTGTGTTGCTTGGTGTCTTCGGTGGTATTCTTAGTGATATAGCACTATAAAAAGGGCAAAAGTTCCACTATACAAGAAGACACAACATGAATATACCAGTCTCCAAAAGCACGCATCTCACAATTCATTCACACTATACACCGCATACATGGGAGGCCGTACGTAAATTAATCAAACAAACAAACAAACAATTGATAACATTACCTACTGTTATCATTTAGATACAAGATAAGAGGATTGCTCCAAGGCACATGTGTTTGTTTTTATTTTTACCTTTCCGACAAAAGTATATATATGCCTTCGCACCGAATATTGGACTCGCCGAATATTCGAACAGAAAAAAATCTGAAAATTGACATCATTACTTTCAACACACACGCTTACAAAACTTAATATCTGTATCTCATCTCCTAATGGATGTATAATCCCATCTGGTGTATCCGGAAAGGATTAATAAATCGTTGTGAAACCCTACTAATCCGTAAAACTGTAGTAATGCCATCCCTTATAATACACGATCGGATCAAATTCAGATGTACGACGTCATATACTGCTTAAGTAAGTGATACGAATCGGGTAATCAAATACTGCTATATTATCTACAGTTAAAATACTTAAATTTATTGAATATGTAAGGTGCTATACGAATCTATTGATTATTTTAGCTGATATATGGAACTGTTATCTTATCATGCTAGATGTTATATGTACCAGTGTAATCTGATGCAGGGGTGTATTTTTCCATCGCTGCATTACATAAAACATCAGAAAATCGTTGTTTTCTTTTTGTGGTGCTGAGATACCAATTGCTTTCTATACGTAAGCATGCATCTTGCAAATGTATGTACAGTCAATAGCGGTAGTTGTACAGGGACACAGTGTACGTATTGGTTCTGATATCATACTATTTGTGTCGGGATAAAGATCGGGATATAGATCTCCTCAGAAATTACAAAATAACAAATTAAGAAATGATTGAAAAAGCATTGGCTGAGCTTACAAACAATTTATGTGTTTATTGTTGTTTAGTTGATGATTTGATTGTTTCTCTTTGTTATATAACAATAAACAATATTTTTCATTTAGTATATCATTGTTGCTTCTTTATTGAAATATATACAATTAGTTTTTCTTTGTTTTCATACCCAAATCTGACTTTCTGATTGGCCAATACTTTTTAGCATACCATTATGAAAAACAAATCCGAGAATGGCCCAAAACCCCGACCTCAAAATAGAGATAGGTATTGATTCAGAAAAAAGAACCACTTGAAAAATCACTAGAATGGTACATATAAACATATTTTATTTTTATCAAAAATCAAATTAATTATTATAAGCATTGACGTCACTATTCTTTTAAAATTTTATCGCCTTATCAAAAATAAATTGTTTGCAAACTTTTGTGAGAATCTGCTAACGCGGCTTCACACAATTTGCAAACAATTGTTTTATCATACCCCGCTAAAATAAAAAAAAATAGTGACATCAATGCTTAAACAAAGTTTAAAGCTTATATCAAACTTCTTAATATTTATATGAAATGTTTAATACAAAGGTGGTCTTCAAGCAAATTGTAAAAACGTAATAGAAACTGTATAGAGCCAAATTTTGTTAAAACTGTGTATACGGAAAGTACAACCAGTAGTCCCTACAAAATATCAGTAATTTTCTTTTAGTTATTTCAAATGGTCAACAGGGCCTGCAATGGTCTTCTTTCCATTATAACTGCCTTTCCAAACCTGACATAGTCGGAAGTTCTTTGCTATTTTTTGCTTAAACATTTGAGTAGAAGTATGCTTTTAACCTTAGCTTTTTTCAGATTTTCAATAGAAAGAAATGTCTTAAATTATCAATTAAAAAAACCCAGCATAAGCTTAGCATTTTGAGACAACGAAAATAAAACATCGCTCTCGGTCCTCCCATTGTATACCGTAAAAAGTGAGTTCACGATTTCTGCATCAAACATCTGTATATCTACTATATGTGTAAATTAGGTTAAGAATTAAAATCCGGGAAAACAGTTTTTTCGGTGAATTGAACATAACAAATGACACACGGAGCAATTTGTTATTATACCCAGTTTTTTCGAATACAGTGAAGTTTCTTTAACTCTAACTACAGGGGACCTAGTTAATATTTCGAAGAAAACAGGACATTCAAGTCATCCGAGGTTGGTCACCCAATCAAAAAAAAATAATCTTAAATTTTGGTAAACTATGTTTGGGTGATTTTGACGATTCTGTGTTTTACCCAATTTTAGTCAATTATAAAAGTTTTTTCAACTATTATAACAATAATACTGGGTAGTCATGGATAAAAATCAGACATTATGCATTTAATGAAACTTAAAGATAAATATATTAATGTTCGAGAAATCAGGGGTATTCGACAAATAGCGGTTCGGTCTATCTGTTTCAGATGAGATATACAGTGAATCGGTCGGAACCACGTAATCTTTTCAAAGTATTCAGGAGTATTCGAGGGAAGCGAGTCTGAGATAGATGGATTATACTTTATGTAAAAAACATTTACGTATAACAAGCAAACACTTTTTATGCTTAGATCACGGATTGAAAAATCACTTCGTGTGTTACATAAAAAGTAGATTATCTCATCATTCCTTGGCTAATGTGTATTGATTGCTACCACTCTACGATGTTAGCATTTATAATTGCTCGCTTTGCCTGCCATGTTGTTGGGATTCCACGAATGGGAATAGAAATTATCTGTTGATCAAAATGATTTATGTGCATTGATAGGATACTTCCGTAACTTGCGGTGCTATCCCGCGTAGCCTATAGCAGTCAATGTTTAATTACGTGTATTGTAGATACATATATAGAGGACGAGATACACAAATATTCTTTTGCATACTAGCAATGTATAAATGAAATGAGGTGCCTCACTGATTAACAATAGCAACGCAACATACTAACAGGAAGAAACTGGCGATAATCGCCGGAAATCTGTGTCCGTTTGTGTAACGCTGGAGTTATAGAGCGCTATATATATGTCATTAATATTGATCAAAAATATTTTTTTTAAATCAGAGAAAACCGCTGCAGCCTGACAATATTTTCACCCTAATAATAGAATTGTAATAAACTTCGTCCGTACTGCTCGGTGCACAGCTTGAGAATACATAGACCCGACTTCTCGTGCTACATGTTCCCACGTGCCGAGAAGACGAATACATGTAAATCTCGCGGTTGCCGAGTGCTTAAAAATTCTCGACATATTACCATAAGCCCTCGCGAATTCGAATCCCAAGTTGAGCAGATGCCAGATACTGACCGCTGGTCGTTTTTTTTTTCTCCGGATACTCCAGCTTTCCTCTAAACAAACATGACATGTCCTTAAATGACCGTGGCTGTTAATAGGACTTATGAAACCTAAACCCTTTGGTTAGGCTATAAGATAACCCTCGGGAGTCCGGGATTGCCAGTGGGTAAACATGTTTATATCAAATTTAAAAAAATGAGAATAAAAATACACAATCAAGCTTCCCTCTTTTCATGCCATGCATAATTCATATTAGAAACTGTCCGTATATGTGATATTGCATGCGTCATTAGTAGTTAAACCTTTGTAAACAAAATGTTAAGCTTAGGATTAGATTGTAGGTGATAGTCATGGAACGGAATTCGCTAATGCAGGTGTTACATAATTTCCTCTTGTACGCTAATCAATATATATTAGAGTTAGATTAATTATAGGATCTGACAGAATCAAACGGAACGCAAAGCCACGTATCAGTGTCGTTAATTGTATTAAATAAATGTAAACACACGAAATGTTTAGTGTAATCATTTCTAAGCATGCACTTCACAAAATACTTTGTATGTACTAGAGAAAACAAACTGGTCAGCATCAGTTAATTAACAGCGTTTAGTTATAAGATATGTTTGATTGTGAAAATGTAGGTTTTTTTTCATTTTTCGTTTCAAAAATGAACTCTCAGAAGTGTAATGTCTGTTACTGTGCGCCAAATTACTTGCATCTCAGACTTCCATAAAACTGTTCACTAATCAATAATGCTTCACCGTAGCATTTCAGCTGTTTGGATGGAAACTTATATTTGTGATATATTTAGAAATAATTAGATATGTACTCTGTAATTCCCCTAAGATAAACAAAACAAGAAAGGAACGGGCATATTTCCAAGACAAAAAAGTTACATAATTCAATTAAATATATATATATTAAGCTGTGTTATACAAATGTATAACAGTGGAATATTTGGGATATATCGAGTAATAACGCTAAATCAGAACTTGTACAATATAAATTTTATGGTTATTAACATAAGTTTTATAACTTGTTTCTCAATCGATGTAAAATAAATAAAGTTTATATCATATTTATATCCTTAATGTTTATATGTTAAAGCTGCAAACAATTAACGCTTTTATAATTTCACTTCATCGAAAACCAGAATAGTACTTCACCAATCGCCAACACTTGTATCACGCGGTCTGTCATTGGACAACATAATTAACTTATAACTATAGTGGAATACTTATCTAGTGAAACAGAAATTGTTCCTCCTTCCTCTCTCTACCATTGTTAAATAAGAGACTTCCATTCATTCTGTACTTTGTATAATTTCCTGATTCCGTCCCAAATGTAGTAACTAGTATTGGTCTCGCCCCTTAAATTCTGGGAAAATATCGCTAAAAAGGCCCAGTTGTGTGCAAAGTTATTTTATTTAAAAATGCAAAGGTCATTTGAATCATGTGAATAAACTAAGGAATCATTTGATGAATTTTATAAAAGCTACATCTGGATTTTGATTTTAAAAGTCCAACAAACCGCTATTTGATGATAACGTCTGTTTGTTCTGTATCGTTTTATTCTATCATTAAAATATAAACTTGATAAAAATAAATATCTATTTAGTATTCATAAAGTTTGTTGTGAAGTTAAACTATTGTTTCATATATTATTGCATTAAAGAAATACTTCTAATAGCATATTTATTGTGAAGAATGAAGTCAATAATGAAGGTCGAATATAGTCGACAACGAGACAGAGGGGGAGTAAAATCGTGGTGACTAAAGTCGATAACGGTACAGAAAGGGTGAACTAATCAATTTATTAAGTATGCAAATTAGCATCGAGTTATCGTGTTGTTTTTTTTTTTTTGTTTTTTTTTTACAAATGTTATATGAAAATATTCCTGAAAAGTTTATATATATTTATAATTATTGTTCAACTACTTTCATATTGGTTACAATATGAGAAAACTGTCATAAAAATATCATAACAAAACTGAATATATGAATATACTGTTGATTTAATCAAGAAATATAACCTTAAATGTATCGTATAACTCGTTGCAAAACATTACGACAAGCATATAGGTAACATAGATGCGGGGCATTACAGTCGATGGAAACCCATGTGACTCCTAACCTTTTCGCGTCCGTGCCGGTGTAACGTTGAAAATGGACCCTCGTTGAAAACTGACCTCGGGTCATTTTTCAACGTTGAAAAATGACCCCGAACGCGTTGAAAACTGAACTTTAAACGCATTTTTTACACCGACCCGTTGAAAAGTGACCCCCGTTGAAAAGTGACCCCATAAGAACTCGTTTTACACAACAACACAACACGACACCACAACACCATGAAACCACACAGCATCACACAGCACATCAACACACCAACAACACAACAACACTACACAACACAACACCACACAACAACACATTACACCACACAGCAAAACACAACAAAAACACAACACCACACAACACAACACCACACAACATAACATCACACTAAACACAACATCACACATCACACAACCACACAACACAAGACAACATTACACAACAACACGACACAACATAACAACAAAACATCACACAACACAACAACACACAACACAACCACACCACAACACACTACCATGCAACAATAATACAGCAACATCCAACAACAACACTCAACAACACTACACAACACAACACAACATAACACAACAGCACATCACACAACAGCGCATCACACAACAGCATATCACACAACATAACACAACAACACATCACGCAAACACGCAACAACAACACAACACCACCCAACAAACAACACGCCTCACAACACAACACAACATATCAACAAAACATCACACAACAACACATAACACAACACCTAACACAATCACACACACAACCACTCAACAACAATACAACACCACCCCAAAACAACACAACACAATAATACACAACAACACAACACACGACAAAATCACACAACACAACCACGCAACATCACACAACACAAAATCGCACAACAAAACATCACACAGCAACACATCACACAACACAACACAAAAACACAATCATACCGCAACACACAACACAATATCACACAACATAACGCAACAACACATCACAAAAACATCACACAACAACACATTAAACAAACACGGAACAATAACACAACACACAACAACAAAACACAACACAAAACACAGCCGCACAGTATACAACAACACATCAATAACACAGAACACAATAACATTACACAACCACACATAACACAACACACAACAACACAACATAACGACACAACATCACACCACAACACGACAACACACAACATTAACACACAACAAACAACACACAACACAAAAACACACAACCACAAAACAACACAACACAACCCTACCATACGCAGAACACAACATAACTGATTCATACGCAGATCTATAAATAATACACGTATTCTTGTATTGCAGGGAATAAATATATATTAACAATTACTGAATACCTGACAAACGTAAGATCGTCGAAAATATAATCTTAAAAAAATCATTAAGAAACAAATTGATAATATCCCATAATTGTAGTTTTGTAACACTTTGTGAACACCACATAGTACAAACTTTGCATGCAGTTGATGACAAGAATTCCTTTTTATTTACTACATTACCCCAGTGTTATATAGCATTTCCTCAGTTTGAGAACAATTAAATTAACATTATCTACACGGACGGACAAAATTCAATAATAGAAAAATGAAAGTTTTGTAGTGCCGCATTCTCCATAATACACATACAAGCACCTGAAATATTTAAATGAGGTATTTGATAACTATACGAAATTTCGTAATTTTCGTAATTTAGTAATTACGTAACTTAAATACCAGCACAGAAGGGTCGCTTATATTAGGAATGGCGATAACAGAATTCGAGAATCATGTCTGTGCAACAATGTACTAGGGTCATTTTTCAAAAGACCATCTGTTGATAGTTTGCCAAGGTCATTTTCAACGCTCATTTTTCAACAGACCTGCCGTTGAGAATTGACCCTAGACGCTGTCAATTTTCAACGGCATGTTCAATTTTCAACTTCAATCGGGGTCCGTTTTCAACGTTGAAAACTGACCCGAGGTCAATTTTCAACGGAGGTACATTTTCAACGTTACACCGGGGATCGAACCCCGGACGGCTAGGTGAAAGGGGAACGGCTTAACCACTATATAATTATTACCGAATATGAAGATTATTGTTTGAGAATAGTGGTATCGCAGAGGAGTAAAGTACGAAACATTATAAGCAAAGTAAAACTTTCTCCACAGTTGATATAAAATGCAATATTAAACAAATGCATTAACATGTTAATTTAAAATATTTTTTAAAATTACTTCAAGGGTAATAAAAGATGGCGTTAGTCTTTGTTTTAATGTGGTAGACAATTATCACATCAAAGCGTGCAATTTAAAGTAGAATAATATTCGTTTTACTTAATGAGGAGTTTGGTTTTATAGTTCATATGTATGTTGTAGTGGGGCACAACCAATCAATTTTCACAAGTTTCACAAAACTCGCGACACCCTAATTGTATGGTCATAATACATATGGAGGTAGTCCATGTTTCAGTATGCTTTGCTCTGGCACTTCATGGTATGTCGAACCGGCTCTGCACCACATTGTAAGTAAAGGAATGCTAGTTTAACTTAGTAAGGAGTTTTGTTTTATGGTCCATATTGTTGTTGTTGTAGGGATTTAGAATTGCTAATTGGTTGGGCAACAGAATAACCCTCGGGAGTCCGAGGTTGCCACTGTGACTACATACATATATCAAATAAATAAAAAAGGGTAAAAAAAACCAACAACCAATCTTCGCTCTTTCCATGCCATGCATATGTCATATTAGAAACTGTCCGTACATGTGACATGACATACTTATAATAATAATAATTATATACTTTATTTAGAGTCGATAACACTTTGATTCAGAGACTCATCGTCCAAGTGGTCGACATAAGCTATATGCGATTAGTAGGTAAGCAACTGTTAATACACAAAACGTTAGTCTTACATTGTAGATTAGATTGTACTGCAGATGATATTCATTGAACGGAATTCGTTTGTGCATGTGCAACCTGATAAAATATTGACTTTATGAAGGTTAATATGAGGAATTGTTAATCCTGAGAAAGTTGATGTTCACCGAGGCCGAGGGAAATATCAAATTTTAAAGGTTTAGCAATTCTTTGTATTACCTACAAAATGTCAATATTTGGTTTGCTATATGAAACGACAAGTACAAGTTTTGCTACTTGAAACAATTTTGAAGCGAGGACAGCGCCATAAGACTAATTGGACAAAAAATAAAGAGAATTTTGATCCATGTATCCTTAGTAAGTGCTTTTATTTCTTCCGCTGTACACAGTATAACTTTCGAACATATAGCTACATTTAACATGTGTAAAAAAATCTTTCCTAATCTTAGCTCACTGTTGTCAGCCAATTTAGATTTGGCTATTGCCCGATGATCGACAATGCTTTATTTTGATTGGTGAAAAATGTGCAAGAGACAGGGAATTCCCTGTGTCTATTTATAGCCAGATAAACAAGTTTGCAATATCACCTTCTGAACAGGCGTTCATCGGTCTCAGGTTGACATTGCATTTTGTCAAAAACTGTCCGAACGGTCTAGACCAATCAGAAAACGGCAAAACTCACAGTCATATAACGAAACGTCCTCTTGTGCGCTTCAAACTATGTTAGAGTAATATTTGTGAAAAATCGAACGGAACGCAAAGCCGCATATAACAATGTAATGTAATAATGCCATACTTTCTAAGAGAAGGTTAAGCACATGTAGGCGAATTAAGCTGAGGTATCATTATTGCTTTAAAATACCTCATATGAGAATCGGAAGATATTCCCTAGAGTCACTCGACTAGGTTTTATATATGAATAACAGTACTTATATTATATGGCTATAATTCATACATAAATTGGCTCATAGAGGATTAAACTAGCTATAATATATAGCTATAAACTATGTATTGACTGGCTCGTGAAGGTTTACTATAAATATACTATAAACTATATATTCAAACGGTAAAAACAATATGTGTATATTACATGAAATTGCTCAGAGATTATTACAATATACATTCTATATGGTAGATATATTAAGGGTCAAAGAAGAAATATCAACAGGACTTCCCCGATCCCTTTCTGTACCTTTGTCGAATATAGTCTCCAGGATTTTACCCTCCCTCTGACTCGTTATCATTAGATGCACAGACAACAAAGAATTTCAATTTTGGATTTATGGTCTCAGCTTTAATGAATATATACATATGGCGGCACGGTCCATCAATAGACCATAATGGCACGCCATCAAAAAAATTCAATCTAAATTGCAACACAAATTAATTGATAGATTCTGGGAAGCAGTAATCCACCAATTAAGATGGCCGCCGGTCCATCAATAGACCATAATGGCAAGCCATCAATCAAATAAATTGATTGATTCTGGGAAACCATCCTCAATCAATTAAACAATAAATTCAATCAATTAATCAATCAGATGTCAATAGTGATCAGTGATAGTGGGAAACAGATATCAACTGATTCACGTCAATATAAACAGCATATATAATCAATATGATGTCAATCAATCAGTATAAAATATATATCATAAATCTGCAACACCAGAAACGGCGCGGAAAATTCTGTCACTAACACAAAGTGCCAATGAGTTGTGGAGTAGTCTTTTGATAAAAACAGTAGAACCATGGGCATTGACCAGGAGCCGTGACGATCCTGCCTTCTACTACCATGGCTGAAACACAAAAAGAAAAACAACAGCAGAAACAAAATCCAACAATGGGAAGGATTTCAGGGAGGGTGACGAAATTGAGTGTTCAAACTAATTATTTTTTTCACATAAACTTAGCCTCTATCAAAGCTGTCGTTGTACCAAGTTGTCTTCATTTAAAAAGGGGGAATAACTCGTCAGCAATCCTGACATAACTTTTTTAGGTGTTAAGTTACCAAATCAACAGATGCCCTCCGATAACCGCACCAAATCAACAGGTGCCCTCCGATAACCGCACTATATGGTTTATTGCCATAAGTGCTATTGTCGACTTTATTTGACATTCGACATTGCCTTCATTCATCACAATAAATATTTTATTATATTTATACCTTTCAAGCAATGATATATGGAAACAGATATAGTTTTAGTTCACAACAAACTTTAAGAATACTAGATAAATATATCTTTTGATCCTGTGTATATTTTTAATTGCAGAAGAATAATTAAAATCAAACCAGAATAAGATGTCGGTTTGATGGACTTTCGCTGAAGACTTTAAAATCGAAATAAAATAATGAAGTACATTTTTGTATGTACATCTAATTCAAATAACCTTAGCATATTTAAATAGAATATATTAGCACAGAACAAGTGGACAATTTGTTCAATGTTTTCCCCAGAACTTCCAGGGGCGAGACCAATACTAGTAACTACATTTGGGACGGAATCAGGAAATTATACACAGTACAGAATGAGTGGAGGCCTCTTATCTAACAATGGAAGAGGGAGGAAGGAGGAACAATTCCTGTTTCACTAGATAAGTATTCCACTTATCAATTACATTAATTATGCTGTCCAATGACAGATCGCGTTACATATTGTGTGCACTAAAAGCCTTGGCGATTGGTGAGGTACTACTCTCGTTTTCGATGAAGTGAAATTATAAAAGAGTTAATTGTCTGCAGTTTAAACATAACAACATAAAGAATAAAGAAGTGACATCGCAGAGGGGTAAAGTACGAAACGTTACGCAAAGTACAACGTGGACTTATTGCCAACAGAAGATCATATTTTATAAGAGCCATGTATCCTGTGTACACATTCGTAGTAGTATTCCTACTGGTACATACCACTCACCAACAGACTATTGGTCCGGAACGTAAACAGGAGTTCTGTAACGCCTTACAGACGAATCTTGTATTAGAGGAGGCCATGCCTTTGGTTCGGCGTCACTTAGAGGCCGCGACTCATTCAAGCAGACTGCTAATGGATGGAGTCAACGCTAGACTCACAGCTCTACAGTCGGACCTGGACACCACAGACCGAGCATATGGTGACATAAAAAACATCAAAGTGTCCTTGGAAGCGGTACAAGCGGAACTGGAAACTACACAACGACGCAATGGCGACATGGAAGTGTCATTGGAAGCGGTACAAGCGGAACTGGAAACTACAAAACAACGTAATAACGACATGAAAGTGTCCTTTGAAGCGGTACAAGCGGAACTGGAAACTTCAAAGCGACGCAATGGCGACATGGAAGTGTCCTTGGAAGCGGTACAAGCGGAACTGGAAAATACGAAACGACGCAATGGCGACATGGAAGTTTCCTTGGAAGCGGTACAAGCGGAACTGGAAACTTCAAAGCGACGCAATGGCGACATGGAAGTTTCCTTGGAAGCTGTGCAAGCGGAACTGGAAACCACAAAAAGAGAAATTCAAGAGCTGAAAGCATTCAAAACAGGTATTTCCTCTAACAATCTGTACTATTATTATAGGTTGTGAAATGTCTCTATTTTCCTGTATTAATGTCTTGTGTTTTCTTCTCTGGCCAGAGAATTTGAATGACTACTTTCCGTACTATAATGTTATTACTTTTAATCTCTATATCTAATACCATCTTTTTCAGTGGTTTTGTAATGTCTCTATTTCCCCGTACTAATATTATTAATTTCGTACTTTCTTAAATGCCATGGGCTTGTCTACGCGGAATTCGTTCTGGCACCTGGTATCGACATTGCAGAACAGAATCATTAATATTCTTTTTAGTAACAAATGATACTTACTTTGTACCATTGCAATCATTGGAAAGTTTTATTCCTCTAAAAAAACATTTTTGATATAATAAATTGTATCATACTAAATTATCTATGATACTATGCTCTATACGGAATGAAGCACTGATTGCGCAGATAACAAAAGCCAAATGAAACAATTTGATATGTATTTCACCCTTGATTTGACAATATATGTAATAACTATGTGATACGACAATAGATACCATTCATATAGCTCTGAAAGGATAACGTTTTCTGAAATGTGACATGCTTTGATTATTGCATATGCTGGATACCACTTATTATTCCAGTTGGAAAATCCTGAAACTGACCAAACAGTCTATTTTAGCATGAATACAGTATTCTAATTGTCAGGCCTGTTGCCACGAAACATCATGTCAGAATGCTTTCTTTAAAAATTTTTTTTTTTATAAATCTCATATAGGGATTGAAAGTATTTTTCTAATTTTCATAGCGGCTATGAATAACAGAAGCTATCCACATATCCCGTGGAGTGCGTTATGAAAATTAGAAAAATACATTCAATCCATACATGTACATTAGAATAATTTATGAAAATAAAAACTATTGAAAGTTTTTTTTTTTTTTTTTTTTTTTTTTTTAATAATGACCAGAAACGAGATTAATTGAACAGCTGGGTGACGAAGTCGTTCCACAACGTCGCGTTTTCAAGCTTCCGCCTTCCGGTCGACCTTTTTTCTGCAAATAGCAAACGATAAACAAGAGATAGAATTAAAATAAGATTTGATTGACTTATTACAGTAAACCTTTCTTGATTCTATATCAAGAAACAACACTTTAAATGTTATACATTTTAATATTGTGGGGGACTATTTTTTCATTTATATGAAACTGACGTGATGTTTGAAATCAGCTGATCGATGCACGAGAATCGTTGTATTCATAGCGTATTCATAGTGTATTCATAGGCCAATGCTTGTTTTCGACGAAACACTATGGATGTAAATATATATTGGTGAAAATATGCTATGAAAATACAATGAATCTGTGTTGTGACTAAAATGGCCCTAATTACACCAACTCCTTTGTCTTAATACAAATAAATGTAAGTTTCTTTTTTGATTTTGTTTTTGTTTTACCATTCACTGTTCAATACCTGTAATGGCACATACTCGCCATTGGTTAATTTCGCGATCAGCACATGTAAACATTTTCCTATGTTATTTATTTCGCGATAAGTAAATATCTTAACTTTTTGCATAATAGGTGGATGCATGTACCAAATATCACGTCCAGGAAACTGGATAATAAGTATCGATGTATCGATGTAATCAATTATGTTATTATTGTAGCGAGTACTACACCCGCTATGGCTACAACAACAACCAATAAATCACTGGAATGTTACTACGGCTGGATTTCTTCTCCTGAGAAGTGTTACTTTGTGTCTCCATACTCAAAAGGAGCATCCTGGTATTCATTTCAGGTTAGCATCGTCTAAACATCCAGGTTGAATAGTATAGTTTTGTGTGTGTAAGGTTTTCATTGTTACATATGTGTGACGTTTCTTTGACTCGTATGATGTTTTTATTATCACCTCTATCAGACACATGCCCAGATAGGTGATTCACAGGTGTAAATGTGTTGTCGAATAAAGTGCGAAAATTGACGGTCGAAGTCGTTTTCGGAACTGCTGAATATACCACAATATGCTACAGCAATGTAATAGGCCGAAATGATTCGAACTATTTGTTAATACTTAACCCTGTATGTAAGATAGTCTATGTACCCGCTTGTCTTAGTTTAATACTAGCCCACTGTAAGACATTGAACACCTATCTTCAACTCATCATTTAACTGATGAAGGTGATGGTGTATACATCGTATTAGTCGTACATAAACTTTTCGTTGTTGTTTCTGTCTGTGTAACAATTGTTTCACTGAGCTAACACACCCCCGTCTCATGTCGAATCCGACCTTCTCTGAGCCCCACAAAAATCGGTAATGTTCCTACTTATCAATTTACCAATATCAATTTAGTTTTTTTTATTCTTGTCGTTAAAGGCGAAATAAAATCAATATGGTGTTGCAGAAGCACTATACTAAGGTGTTAATAATTTGCTGAATATATTTTTCTCTCCCCCTTTATAATTATATCTATCGTCTAAAGTGTCATGTAATATCAGAGACAATAGTTTTTGCTGAACAATCCTAAAATTCAAATCTTTGTCCCATTAAATTAGTTATTATCTTAATTGATATTTGAACCTTTAAATGTGACCTTCTCAATTTGTATAACGTGTAAGCATGGGAGAAAACACTTGTAATTTCATAATTAACCAGCCAAACGTTTGTAAACTCATATTTATCCTTGAATCAATCTTCTATTATTATCGGCTATTTCGGCGGGGTATTTTCCAGTTATATTGTAAATTAGTTGTTCCCTCTAACATCAGTTTTGCTACCACATGTATACTGTTATTATTTTATACAATATTAGGATCGGTGCAAAGACCTAGGTGCAAGACCTGTTGAAATCAAGACGGATGATGAAGCCAGGATCATCATGAATTCTCTCCCTGACTACATTGGTAAGATTTTTGTTTTGTTTCATTTTATTTAAACCTATCGTGCATGATGCCTTTTTATACCATTTCATAATATTGATATATGTATCTCGCTATTTTTCTCACGTTCGAGTCCGGCGCCGTCCGATCACTTACCAAATGATCTACCAATTCAGCTCCTTTGTCGTATGATATCGGCCAGATCAAGAAACATTGCATCAGGAATTAAAATGTAACGTCTATAGTGTATATTTAAGAAACCATAATTAATAAAGATTTTTTCAGGCAACAATGACTTTATTTATACTGGACGGAGGAGGAATGATAACAATATATGGGTGTTTCTCAATAATGATGAGGAGGTGGATACGTCTGTCAGGACCTGGTCGTACCGATATCATGCAGGTGGAAATCGCAGATGCGGATGTACAACGAAAACCGGAAACTTCAAAATGCTTAACTGTTACTGTACTGGGTTAATCCTTCCTTATATATGTGAAATTATGCGTTAACTTTTGGTTACAAAAAGGATCTCTGGTGTTATAAAAAATTGAAATTAATTAAATGAATAATCCTTTGTATAATACCAATATGTTACTCACTGTCTGATACGTCGGAAAGCATGGTACTTACCATTGGCCATGTGTAGGAACTGTATGTAACAATACTTTATCACCAGTATTTACTTACTATTGGCCATGTGTATAAACTGCATGTAACAATACGTTATCACCAATATTTACTTACTATTGTCCATGTGTAGACACTGTATGTAACAATACTTTATCACCAATATTTACTTACTATTGGCCATGTGTAGAAACTGTATGTAACAATACTTTATCACCAATATTTACTTACTATTGGCCATGTGTAGAAACTGTATGTAACAATACTTTATCACCAATATTTACTTACTATTGGCCATGTGTAGAAACTGTATGTAACAATACTTTATCACCAGTATTTACTTACTATTGGCCATGTGTAGGAACTGTATGTAACAATACTTTATCACCAATATTTACTTACTATTGGCCATGTGTAGACACTGTATGTAACAATACTTTATCACCAGTATTTACTTACTATTGGCCATGTGTAGGACACTGTATGTAACAATACTTTATCACCAGTATTTACTTACTATTGGCCATGTGTAGGAACTGTATGTAACAATACTTTATCACCAGTATTTACTTACTATTGGCCATGTGTAGGACCTGTATGTAACAATACTTTATCACCAGTATTTACTTACTATTGGCCATGTGTAGACTGTATGTAACAATACTTTATCACCAGTATTTACTTACTATTGGCCATGTGTAGGAACTGTATGTAACAATACTTTATCACCAGTATTTACTTACTATTGGCCATGTGTAGACACTGTATGTAACAATACTTTATCACCAGTATTTACTTACTATTGGCCATGTGTAGACACTGTATGTAACAATACTTTATCACCAGTATTTACTTACTATTGACCATGTGTAGACACTGTATGTAACAATACTTTATCACCAGTATTTACTTACTATTGACCATGTGTAGACACTGTATGTAACAATACTTTATCACCAGTATTTACTTACTATTGGCCATGTGTAGACACTGTATGTAACAATACTTTATCACCAGTATTTACTTACTATTGGCCATGTGTAGACACTGTATGTAACAATACTTTATCACCAGTATTTACTTACTATTGGCCATGTGTAGACACTGTATGTAACAATACTTTATCACCAGTATTTACTTACTATTGGCCATGTGTAGACACTGTATGTAACAATACTTTATCACCAGTATTTACTTACTATTGGCCATGTGTAGACACTGTATGTAACAATACTTTATCACCAGTATTTACTTACTATTGGCCATGTGTAGACACTGTATGTAACAATACTTTATCACCAGTATTTACTTACTATTGGCCATGTGTAGAAACTGTATGTATACAATACTTTATCACCAGTATTTACTTACTATTGGCCATGTGTAGACACTGTATGTAACAATACTTTATCACCAGTATTTACTTACTATTGGCCATGTGTAGAACTGTATGTAACAATACTTTATCACCAGTATTTACTTACTATTGGCCATGTGTAGAACTGTATGATACAATACTTTATCACCAGTATTTACTTACTATTGGCCATGTGTAGACACTGTATGTAACAATACTTTATCACCAGTATTTACTTACTATTGGCCATGTGTAGACACTGTATGTAACAATACTTTATCACCAGTATTTACTTACTATTGGCCATGTGTAGACACTGTATGTAACAATACTTTATCACCAGTATTTACTTACTATTGGCCATGTGTAGACACTGTATGTAACAATACTTTATCACCAGTATTTACTTACTATTGGCCATGTGTAGACACTGTATGTAACAATACTTTATCACCAGTATTTACTTACTATTGGCCATGTGTAGAAACTGTATGTAACAATACTTTATCACCAGTATTTACTTACTATTGGCCATGTGTAGACACTGTATGTAACAATACTTTATCACCAGTATTTACTTACTATTGGCCATGTGTAGACTGTATGTAACAATACTTTATCACCAGTATTTACTTACTATTGGCCATGTGTAGACACTGTATGTAACAATACTTTATCACCAGTATTTACTTACTATTGGCCATGTGTAGACACTGTATGTAACAATACTTTATCACCAGTATTTACTTACTATTGGCCATGTGTAGAAACTGTATGTAACAATACTTATGTATTTACTTACTATTGACCATGTGTAGACACTGTATGTAACAATACTTTATCACCAGTATTTACTTACTATTGGCCATGTGTAGGAACTGTATGTAACAATACTTTATCACCAGTATTTACTTACTATTGGCCATGTGTAGGAACTGTATGTAACAATACTTTATCACCAGTATTTACTTACTATTGGCCATGTGTAGAACTGTATGTAACAATACTTTATCACCAGTATTTACTTACTATTGGCCATGTGTAGACACTGTATGTAACAATACTTTATCACCAGTATTTACTTACTATTGGCCATGTGTAGAACTGTATGTAACAATACTTTATCACCAGTATTTACTTACTATTGGCCATGTGTAGACACTGTATGTAACAATACTTTATCACCAGTATTTACTTACTATTGGCCATGTGTAGGAACTGTATGTAACAATACTTTATCACCAGTATTTACTTACTATTGGCCATGTGTAGACACTGTATGTAACAATACTTTATCACCAGTATTTACTTACTATTGGCCATGTGTAGACACTGTATGTAACAATACTTTATCACCAGTATTTACTTACTATTGGCCATGTGTAGACACTGTATGTAACAATACTTTATCACCAGTATTTACTTACTATTGGCCATGTGTAGACACTGTATGTAACAATACTTTATCACCAGTATTTACTTACTATTGGCCATGTGTAGACACTGTATGTAACAATACAATCACTTTTATCACCAGTATTTACTTACTATTGGCCATGTGTAGACACTGTATGTAACAATACTTTATCACCAGTATTTACTTACTATTGGCCATGTGTAGACACTGTATGTAACAATACTTTATCACCAGTATTTACTTACTATTGGCCATGTGTAGAACACTGTATGTAACAATACTTTATCACCAGTATTTACTTACTATTGGCCATGTGTAGACACTGTATGTAACAATACTTTATCACCAGTATTTACTTACTATTGGCCATGTGTAGGAACTGTATGTAACAATACTTTATCACCAGTATTTACTTACTATTGGCCATGTGTAGACACTGTATGTAACAATACTTTATCACCAGTATTTACTTACTATTGGCCATGTGTAGACACTGTATGTAACAATACTTTATCACCAGTATTTACTTACTATTGGCCATGTGTAGGAACTGTATGTAACAATACTTTATCACCAGTATTTACTTACTATTGGCCATGTGTAGACACTGTATGTAACAATACTTTATCACCAGTATTTACTTACTATTGGCCATGTGTAGGAACTGTATGTAACAATACTTTATCACCAGTATTTACTTACTATTGGCCATGTGTAGACACTGTATGTAACAATACTTTATCACCAGTATTTACTTACTATTGGCCATGTGTAGACACTGTATGTAACAATACTTTATCACCAGTATTTACTTACTATTGGCCATGTGTAGACACTGTATGTAACAATACTTTATCACCAGTATTTACTTACTATTGGCCATGTGTAGACACTGTATGTAACAATACTTTATCACCAGTATTTACTTACTATTGGCCATGTGTAGAACTGTATGTAACAATACTTTATCACCAGTATTTACTTACTATTGGCCATGTGTAGACACTGTATGTAACAATACTTTATCACCAGTATTTACTTACTATTGGCCATGTGTAGACACTGTATGTAACAATACTTTATCACCAGTATTTACTTACTATTGGCCATGTGTAGACACTGTATGTAACAATACTTTATCACCAGTATTTACTTACTATTGGCCATGTGTAGACACTGTATGTAACAATACTTTATCACCAGTATTTACTTACTATTGGCCATGTGTAGACACTGTATGTAACAATACTTTATCACCAGTATTTACTTACTATTGGCCATGTGTAGAACTGTATGTAACAATACTTTATCACCAGTATTTACTTACTATTGGCCATGTGTAGACACTGTATGTAACAATACTTTATCACCAGTATTTACTTACTATTGGCCATGTGTAGACACTGTATGTAACAATACTTTATCACCAGTATTTACTTACTATTGGCCATGTGTAGACACTGTATGTAACAATACTTTATCACCAGTATTTACTTACTATTGGCCATGTGTAGACACTGTATGTAACAATACTTTATCACCAGTATTTACTTACTATTGGCCATGTGTAGACACTGTATGTAACAATACTTTATCACCAGTATTTACTTACTATTGGCCATGTGTAGACACTGTATGTAACAATACTTTATCACCAGTATTTACTTACTATTGGCCATGTGTAGGAACTGTATGTAACAATACTTTATCACCAGTATTTACTTACTATTGGCCATGTGTAGAACTGTATGTAACAATACTTTATCACCAGTATTTACTTACTATTGGCCATGTGTAGACACTGTATGTAACAATACTTTATCACCAGTATTTACTTACTATTGGCCATGTGTAGACACTGTATGTAACAATACTTTATCACCAGTATTTACTTACTATTGGCCATGTGTAGGAACTGTATGTAACAATACTTTATCACCAGTATTTACTTACTATTGGCCATGTGTAGGAACTGTATGTAACAATACTTTATCACCAGTATTTACTTACTATTGGCCATGTGTAGAAACTGTATGTAACAATACTTTATCACCAGTATTTACTTACTATTGGCCATGTGTAGACACTGTATGTAACAATACTTTATCACCAGTATTTACTTACTATTGGCCATGTGTAGACACTGTATGTAACAATACTTTATCACCAGTATTTACTTACTATTGGCCATGTGTAGACACTGTATGTAACAATACTTTATCACCAGTATTTACTTACTATTGGCCATGTGTAGGAACTGTATGTAACAATACTTTATCACCAGTATTTACTTACTATTGGCCATGTGTAGACACTGTATGTAACAATACTTTATCACCAGTATTTACTTACTATTGGCCATGTGTAGACACTGTATGTAACAATACTTTATCACCAGTATTTACTTACTATTGGCCATGTGTAGACACTGTATGTAACAATACTTTATCACCAGTATTTACTTACTATTGGCCATGTGTAGACACTGTATGTAACAATACTTTATCACCAGTATTTACTTACTATTGGCCATGTGTAGAACTGTATGTAACAATACTTTATCACCAGTATTTACTTACTATTGGCCATGTGTAGACACTGTATGTAACAATACTTTATCACCAGTATTTACTTACTATTGGCCATGTGTAGGACTGTATGTAACAATACTTTATCACCAGTATTTACTTACTATTGGCCATGTGTAGACACTGTATGTAACAATACTTTATCACCAGTATTTACTTACTATTGGCCATGTGTAGAAACTGTATGTAACAATACTTTATCACCAGTATTTACTTACTATTGGCCATGTGTAGACACTGTATGTAACAATACTTTATCACCAGTATTTACTTACTATTGGCCATGTGTAGACACTGTATGTAACAATACTTTATCACCAGTATTTACTTACTATTGGCCATGTGTAGACACTGTATGTAACAATACTTTATCACCAGTATTTACTTACTATTGGCCATGTGTAGACACTGTATGTAACAATACTTTATCACCAGTATTTACTTACTATTGGCCATGTGTAGGACTGTATGTAACAATACTTTATCACCAGTATTTACTTACTATTGGCCATGTGTAGAAACTGTATGTAACAATACTTTATCACCAGTATTTACTTACTATTGGCCATGTGTAGACACTGTATGTAACAATACTTTATCACCAGTATTTACTTACTATTGGCCATGTGTAGACACTGTATGTAACAATACTTTATCACCAGTATTTACTTACTATTGGCCATGTGTAGACACTGTATGTAACAATACTTTATCACCAGTATTTACTTACTATTGGCCATGTGTAGACACTGTATGTAACAATACTTTATCACCAGTATTTACTTACTATTGGCCATGTGTAGACACTGTATGTAACAATACTTTATCACCAGTATTTACTTACTATTGGCCATGTGTAGACACTGTATGTAACAATACTTTATCACCAGTATTTACTTACTATTGGCCATGTGTAGAACACTGTATGTAACAATACTTTATCACCAGTATTTACTTACTATTGGCCATGTGTAGACACTGTATGTAACAATACTTTATCACCAGTACTTACTATTGCCATGTGTAGAACTGTATGTAACAATACTTTATCACCAGTATTTACTTACTATTGGCCATGTGTAGACACTGTATGTAACAATACTTTATCACCAGTATTTACTACATCCATTAGAACTGTATTAACAATACTTTATCACCAGTATTTACTTACTATTGGCCATGTGTAGAAACTGTATGTAACAATACTTTATCACCAGTATTTACTTACTATTGGCCATGTGTAGACACTGTATGTAACAATACTTTATCACCAGTATTTACTTACTATTGGCCATGTGTAGAACTGTATGTAACAATACTTTATCACCAGTATTTACTTACTATTGGCCATGTGTAGACACTGTATGTAACAATACTTTATCACCAGTATTTACTTACTATTGGCCATGTGTAGACACTGTATGTAACAATACTTTATCACCAGTATTTACTTACTATTGGCCATGTGTAGACACTGTATGTAACAATACTTTATCACCAGTATTTACTTACTATTGGCCATGTGTAAGACACTGTATGTAACAATACTTTATCACCAGTATTTACTTACTATTGGCCATGTGTAGACACTGTATGTAACAATACTTTATCACCAGTATTTACTTACTATTGGCCATGTGTAGACACTGTATGTAACAATACTTTATCACCAGTAACACTATTGGCCATGTGTAGACTGTATATACTTTATCACCAGTATTTACTTACTATTGGCCATGTGTAGACACTGTATGTAACAATACTTTATCACCAGTATTTACTTACTATTGGCCATGTGTAGAACTGTATGTAACAATACTTTATCACCAGTATTTACTTACTATTGGCCATGTGTAGACACTGTATGTAACAATACTTTATCACCAGTATTTACTTACTATTGGCCATGTGTAGAACTGTATGTAACAATACTTTATCACCAGTATTTACTTACTATTGGCCATGTGTAGAACTGTATGTAACAATACTTTATCACCAGTATTTACTTACTATTGGCCATGTGTAGAACTGTATGTAACAATACTTTATCACCAGTATTTACTTACTATTGGCCATGTGTAACAATACTTATCACATATTACTTACTGTATGTAACAATACTTTATCACCAGTATTTACTTACTATTGGCCATGTGTAGAAACTGTATGTAACAATACTTTATCACCAGTATTTACTTACTATTGGCCATGTGTAGACACTGTATGTAACAATACTTTATCACCAGTATTTACTTA
Organism: Argopecten irradians; assembly: GCF_041381155.1. Classification (NCBI taxonomy): domain Eukaryota; kingdom Metazoa; phylum Mollusca; class Bivalvia; order Pectinida; family Pectinidae; genus Argopecten; species Argopecten irradians. The sequence continues at coordinate 7,211,644 of NC_091148.1, read as the reverse complement.
CTATTGGCCATGTGTAGAAACTGTATGTAACAATACTTTATCACCAGTATTTACTTACTATTGGCCATGTGTAGACACTGTATGTAACAATACTTTATCACCAGTATTTACTTACTTACTATTGGCCATGTGTAGACACTGTATGTAACAATACTTTATCACCAGTATTTACTTACTATTGGCCATGTGTAGAAACTGTATGTAACAATACTTTATCACCAGTATTTACTTACTATTGGCCATGTGTAGACACTGTATGTAACAATACTTTATCACCAGTGTTTACTTACTATTGGCCATGTGTAGGAACTGTATGTAACAATACTTTATCACCAGTATTTACTTACTATTGGCCATGTGTAGGAACTGTATGTAACAATACTTTATCACCAGTATTTACTTACTATTGGCCATGTGTAGACACTGTATGTAACAATACTTTATCACCAGTATTTACTTACTATTGGCCATGTGTAGACACTGTATGTAACAATACTTTATCACCAGTATTTACTTACTATTAGTGGCCATGTGTAGACACTGTATGTAACAATACTTTATCACCAGTATTTACTTACTATTGGCCATGTGTAGGAACTGTATGTAACAATACTTTATCACCAGTATTTACTTACTATTGGCCATGTGTAGGAACTGTATGTAACAATACTTTATCACCAGTATTTACTTACTATTGGCCATGTGTAGACACTGTATGTAACAATACTTTATCACCAGTATTTACTTACTATTGGCCATGTGTAGAACTGTATGTAACAATACTTTATCACCAGTATTTACTTACTATTGGCCATGTGTAGACACTGTATGTAACAATACTTTATCACCAGTATTTACTTACTATTGGCCATGTGTAGACACTGTATGTAACAATACTTTATCACCAGTATTTACTTACTATTGGCCATGTGTAGGACTGTATGTAACAATACTTTATCACCAGTATTTACTTACTATTGGCCATGTGTAGACACTGTATGTAACAATACTTTATCACCAGTATTTACTTACTATTGGCCATGTGTAGACACTGTATGTAACAATACTTTATCACCAGTATTTACTTACTATTGGCCATGTGTAGACACTGTATGTAACAATACTTTATCACCAGTATTTACTTACTATTGGCCATGTGTAGACACTGTATGTAACAATACTTTATCACCAGTATTTACTTACTATTGGCCATGTGTAGACACTGTATGTAACAATACTTTATCACCAGTATTTACTTACTATTGGCCATGTGTAGACACTGTATGTAACAATACTTTATCACCAGTATTTACTTACTATTGGCCATGTGTAGACACTGTATGTAACAATACTTTATCACCAGTATTTACTTACTATTGGCCATGTGTAGAACTGTATGTAACAATACTTTATCACCAGTATTTACTTACTATTGGCCATGTGTAGACACTGTATGTAACAATACTTTATCACCAGTATTTACTTACTATTGGCCATGTGTAGAACTGTATGTAACAATACTTTATCACCAGTATTTACTTACTATTGGCCATGTGTAGACACTGTATGTAACAATACTTTATCACCAGTATTTACTTACTATTGGCCATGTGTAGACACTGTATGTAACAATACTTTATCACCAGTATTTACTTACTATTGGCCATGTGTAGGAACTGTATGTAACAATACTTTATCACCAGTATTTACTTACTATTGGCCATGTGTAGACACTGTATGTAACAATACTTTATCACCAGTATTTACTTACTATTGGCCATGTGTAGGAACTGTATGTAACAATACTTTATCACCAGTATTTACTTACTATTGGCCATGTGTAGAACTGTATGTAACAATACTTTATCACCAGTATTTACTTACTATTGGCCATGTGTAGACACTGTATGTAACAATACTTTATCACCAGTATTTACTTACTATTGGCCATGTGTAGACACTGTATGTAACAATACTTTATCACCAGTATTTACTTACTATTGGCCATGTGTAGACACTGTATGTAACAATACTTTATCACCAGTATTTACTTACTATTGGCCATGTGTAGACACTGTATGTAACAATACTTTATCACCAGTATTTACTTACTATTGGCCATGTGTAGACACTGTATGTAACAATACTTTATCACCAGTATTTACTTACTATTGGCCATGTGTAGACACTGTATGTAACAATACTTTATCACCAGTATTTACTTACTATTGGCCATGTGTAGACACTGTATGTAACAATACTTTATCACCAGTATTTACTTACTATTGGCCATGTGTAAGAACTGTATGTAACAATACTTTATCACCAGTATTTACTTACTATTGGCCATGTGTAGACACTGTATGTAACAATACTTTATCACCAGTATTTACTTACTATTGGCCATGTGTAGACACTGTATGTAACAATACTTTATCACCAGTATTTACTTACTATTGGCCATGTGTAGACACTGTATGTAACAATACTTTATCACCAGTATTTACTTACTATTGGCCATGTGTAGACACTGTATGTAACAATACTTTATCACCAGTATTTACTTACTATTGGCCATGTGTAGGAACTGTATGTAACAATACTTTATCACCAGTATTTACTTACTATTGGCCATGTGTAGGACACTGTATGTAACAATACTTTATCACCAGTATTTACTTACTATTGGCCATGTGTAGAGAACTGTATGTAACACATACTTTATCACCAGTATTTACTTACTATTGGCCATGTGTAGACACTGTATGTAACAATACTTTATCACCAGTATTTACTTACTATTGGCCATGTGTAGAACTGTATGTAACAATACTTTATCACCAGTATTTACTTACTATTGGCCATGTGTAGAACTGTATGTAACAATACTTTATCACCAGTATTTACTTACTATTGGCCATGTGTAGACACTGTATGTAACAATACTTTATCACCAGTATTTTACTTACTATTTGGCCATGTGTAGAACTGTATGTAACAATACTTTATCACCAGTATTTACTTACTACTTGGCCATGTGTAGAACTGTATGTAACAATACTTTATCACCAGTATTTACTTACTATTGGCCATGTTAGAAACTGTATGTAACAATACTTATCACCAGTATTTACTTACTATTGGCCATGTGTAGCACTGTATGTAACAATACTTTATCACCAGTATTTACTTACTATTGGCCATGTGTATGAACTGTATGTAACAATACTTTATCACCAGTATTTACTTACTATTGGCCATGTGTAGAACTGTATGTAACAATACTTTATCACAGTATTTACTTACTATTGGCCATGTGTAGACCACTGTATGTAACAATACTTTAAACACCAGTATTTACTTACTATTGGCCATGTGTAGAAACTGTATGTAACAATACTTTATCACAAAATCACCTTGTTATTTATTACTTACGTAATAGACTGTATGTAGGACAAGTGTATCACCTTTTTTTTCTTCTTTTTTTCATTTAAAAAATACTGGTTGCCACTTTACGTTCCCGCGAAGTCATGCGTCAGCTACTGGTTTACAAAAATGATTTTCAGTATTATCAAATACTATAATACATTTGCTTGGCACTTTGTGTCTGTCTGTACCCGCTAATTGCAGGAAATTATACGAAGTTCATATATAAAAATCTGTAAAGTAACCGTGTGTTATTAGCAGTATTTCACTCCTCTGTTGATTACGATATTTTTGCTTAAGTGTTCAATTAAAAAAGTATGAAGAAATGAGCCTTTTATGTTTTGTTTTATTTCTTAATTTTGAAACTACCGGTTACAAAGACCCAGTAAGCACTTTTTGAGACCGATTAAATAAAATATGATATACAACTCAACACCCATCAATATATAATTCACACATAACAATATATGACCTACCATTTAAATGAACATGATTTCGTAGTCCCAACACGTCTAGGTCAACGAGAACTACTCGATTGTAACATGTCAAAATGTTCGAAGTCACATTGTTTACTGTTGGCTTGTTGTGATTTTTATGCCTTTCGTATTTGGACAACGACAAAGATAAATTTTTTTTTCAATTTCACAGAAAAAGAAATTAAAAGTAATAAGAAGTTTCAAACAATAAAAACAAGCAAAACAACTGTTTGTTATAATTTGCTTCGTAAACTAATTAGCAGGGGAATATATAATTGTATATGTATATGATAAATTTAAAGAAAAATCCTTACGGACGAAATCTATAAGAAATAAAAAACAATAACGACTGACTAGTGAGCGCTTTCGCCCCATCAAGGGAGCTCTTCAGACTGTTTATTGAAGACGTATTATGACGTCATAATTCATGACGTCATTTTGCTAAGAGACATGATATAAACAAACAATGAGGAAGAATACAAAGAATACAATGTCGGATTACATAAAAGACAAAACATGAAAAATATAAAAATATTTCCTGTGCTCGGTAGGATTCGAACACGCTAAGTGCTGAGCAAAAGACAGGGCATTACCGATTGAGCTACATCTACATATAAAATACTGCATTCTCGAAAAAAAGTACCATCAAGTATATATACTTATAAGGATCTTGCGAAGGTACATGTTTAAAAAAATCTGTATATATATATATATTTAGTGACCACTTTACGCATAAGAAAGTATGTACTTTAAAATAACATACCAATTTCAAATGTTAAAAAATTGTTTTAAAATTGAAATGGATGACCATAACAAAAGTTCCCCTAACGCTCTAACAGTCGTACTATTGCGTTCCATATTCCACGAAATCACTATGTATACTTCTGCAAATCTACAAGTCTAGATATCTAGATTTTGACAATTCGGAAATTCTTGGTTTTTTAAGTGAAGCAACAGTGGATTAAAATGTCATATGTACCTTTTTTTCTGAATCCAAATGATATATCAAATGTGACAAATTAAAAGTAAGGAATGACGATCATGTTGTTGACGATTGAGGACAATATTATGTTATATTGTTTGAACGATTATAACAAATTACAGATGACGAACTCATTATACATTTTTGTATTGCTTAACAGAATCAAAGTTGCTTTATAAAAAACCAGTATTCAGAATTAAACAATAAGTGGTCAGTGTGCTAGTTTTTCTGTTGAGTTTCAAGTTTTATTTTTTCGAATTTCTTTAAAAACATTCAACATGTCTCAACTACACTAAATTGTTAAAATAAAGGTAGAAAAGAAATGTAATATTTTGATACTCGAAAACGTAATATTGTCATCAGAGTTACAAAGATTTTCAGCAGAAATTAACTAAATATAGCTAAAACGCCGTCATAATAGCGATTTTATTGGCAATACTGAAGTAAAACTGGTTATTTCTCACAAAAAAAGCAAATTGGCCGTCAAATAGGGCATTTTCGAATATAAACAGTACAAACGGTTACCTTAAAGGAGACATTTTTATATGAACACTTGTTACGAATAAAGCATAAATGAAAATGGTTACATGTTTTTGTCACCTGGAAAGTGTCAGCAAAGTAAACATTTATCATGGGGTAAAGCTTGCCAGCCAATTATATAGACACTCTAATATTTATATCTTATATAATGGTTTTGCAATGCGCATTATGATTGGTCGACATCATTAAAAACATAAATCTCAACCATTACCTCTGTCAATGAGACTGCTTGTCACAAAACATATATATACTAAGAACTTGGTACGTACCCCTAACCAACAAAATATCAGTCTATAGTTCTGTTTACAGGTTTAATAAATGACGTCTTAGTCATTAACTCTTGTCCGCCGTCAATATGAAGGGAGAATAAGTCAAGAGACGTCAGACGGATGAAGTCAACGCTAAACTTAGAGTTGTATAGGCGGAGCTGAAAACAACAAAACGACGACATGACTTTTTTCTAGGAGTTGATAAAATAATGTTAACATCAGTAAAGACCTTTTACATTTAGTTACAAATAATAAACATCTCCTAAACATGTCACGGGCTATCATCAGGTTACAAATTTGTCAGGTCATTGTTTTTTTAATCAAATATACTTTGTAATTTCATCTAATAAAGTGAAAACAGCTCAATTATAATGTATATACAATGCGATAGTAACACGGAATCTGAAGTTTTTTTTTTTTTTGTCCAGTTTTTAATCTTTTACAATTAACGTTACTGAAGCATAGATCATTTAGAGTCCTCTTATATACTCTTTAAGTTATACGCTCTTCTCCAGTACGGTAACATACTATCGTGGCTATCATCAGGTTAATGTTTATTTATTAAAAAAGTTCTCATCAGCTAATATTTTCATTCGAATATTTCTAAACATTTAATATACGAGATATGTAAACATAAACTTATATTGAATCACATACTGAAATAGATATGTTTTGTGTCAATGATTTAGGATTAGCTGTAATTAATAGATTTTTAATGCTATTGAGATATAGCAAAGAATAATTAGTATATTTAAAAAAAACAGCGAAGCTGTGCATGATGAAAGTACACTCGCAATTTTGTGTTTTATCACCATGGAATAAATAATGCATCCAAGTTAAGAATATGTGTAGTTCTCGTGGTAAAGAGTGAGGCAGTATGTTGATTTTTTTCATAGACAGACGCTTCGTGAGTTTGGACAGTCGGAACCGGTCAAGCTCTTCTCAGAAGCATTTATAATGACACAGCGGATTCTTGATTAATTACACCCCCATCTATTTCTGAAGTATCCAAGTTAAACCTTATAATGCAATTTACTAAAGAAAGTCTCGTCGAATTATTTTTCTTTTTCAGTTGAACCATAACGCCATCATCTCAATGGAAATCAATGGTGCAAACTGCGACGGCAATTTTCCATATTAAACTATTTTTTACGCCAATGAAAATTCTCGTTGCAAGCTAAGTTTAATTATTAACACAGATATTTAAAATTGAAACATATTGGTTCAGTACTCTTTATAATTTGTTCCATTATAAGGAGAATTCATTAAAACCATTACATATTGTTCCGGGTGAGATACATTGCTAGAAATTTCATATTTTTCTTTTTACTCTATGCTAAGTATTAATCTAGTTTAGAATAAGATATAAATGTGCGCCTCAGCTTTCTGGATTCATGTACGATGTTAAACGAGATCTGACTAATAAGATGAACATGGAATTTCCGACTTTCAAGCACTTCAACTTACAACGCTGTTCAACGCTCGTCGGTCTCACGATATAATAGAGAGCAACCAACTAAATGATTTTACATAGACCACTGTGTTAAACTTTGTTAAAGTTTTGTACTGTATTATTAAAACAAAGAAATATTAGTTAGGTATTGTGTTCTATAATTAAAGTCTAGGTTCTCATATAACACTAGATAGAAAAAAAAGTTTGGGTCCTTCTGCTCAAACTCCAACCAGGGTAGCTTTATATTGAAATCAGGCGCATTTTGCACTAAAATATCCGGAAATTCTAATGTTTTTACCTATTCATTATCAAAATTGATATTTTGAACCTAAATCTCAATACGAATTTCCAAATTGATATTATGGTTATCTAGGATTAATTACCTTTTAGAAAACATTTTTTACTTTTGAAATCCATAATTAGCCAGCCAATCAGCGGCCGGGTTAAAATCCTATCCTGGGCTCAATCTTGTATACACAGGGGCCATTTCAAAGGTCTTTTTTATTTAGTTGGTTGATCCTAATAGCCTTGAAGTGTTTCTCTATGCTCAGATTCAGCATTTGTAGAACATGTTATGTATCGTTTAAGGAATAATTGTATATTTTTGTGTAATATTAAGCCCGAGATATTCTGGCCCCGAAACCAGACTTAGATAATATGACAGATAGATATCTGATCTGTCATGATGGCTAAGTCTGGTATCAGGGTCAGAGTATCTCGGGCTATTTACTAGTGTGTAAACTGCATTTGTTGGACAAATATTTAAATGACGCGCGTCAGCAACAAAAATGCAAATAATTCCTTACATTTACATTTCAACCGGCTAATTCTTTTAAATGTAATGTTCCGATAAAATAAAACGTCGAGTTTTCAACGTTATCCGAGTGATGTAACAGTCGCTTAATTAATGAAATCTCTTTTTAAGAGGTCTTGATAGATCTAAGTTTACCTTTAGTTTGTCTTGTCATTTGTGTTAAGTGAAATACCACAAAACTTTTTTAATATTTTGTTTTATCAAGAGATACCTATTTGTGTTAGTTCTACACTGTCAATGCTATGAAGGGAAATACCTATTGGTAGATTAGAATCATTGTTTAAAAAAACCATCTACCCCATCACATGTAAGTGGTCAGTATTTATGTTTATTTTTACGTTAACACGATATATATCTGAGTGCAATGATTTATGTGTTTTAAGATAATTAGTCAAATTAGTCCAACGTGTCTCTCTAAGATCGCATGTGCATATTGTGTTGTTTATAATATTTAAAAAATGAATCGAAATCAATGAAAAATACAAATTATACTGATAAGGATAGAAGTAAGAGATGTATAGGCGGAGCTGTAGACAACAAAACGACAGAACGACGACATGAACGTTTCCTCGAATGTTGATATAACTAAAATGTTGATATAACTATACAACAAAGAAGAAATATTGCGTTAAGTTACAAATATTCATTATTTTATTAATATATCTCTTTCAGCAATATCCATTTCCTCATTATTTTTAAATTCAAACATAAAAGAATACTTTGATATCAAAGTGTTAAAACCAGTGACAACTCAATTATTATATACATACATCGTGAAGTGATGGGATTGAAGTTCAAGTTTTACATAAACATTACTTAACTGAAGATAGAACAATTAAATGCCTCTTGTTAAACAATGGTAGATGGAGGAATGAGGACGAGATTTTTGTTTCTTTACATAAGTATACCACTTATCCAGTACATCCTTTATACTGTTTAATGACAGATCGCGTTACATATTGTATACACTAAAAGGCTTGCCGATTGGTGAAGTATTACTTTGGTTTTCGATTAAATGAAATCATATAAGTGTTCATTGTCTGCAGTTTTATCATATATAAACGTTAAGAATATAGAAGTGACATCACACGAGAATTAAAGTAAGACACATTAAGGAAACTACGACATCAACAGTAATTTATAGCTTATCAGAGCAATGTATCCGATGTACACATTGATAGTGGTAATCCTACTGATCAATATCACTTACCAACAGAGTGTCAGCCAAGAACGTAAAAAGGAGTTTTGTAAATCGATACAGACTAATGACGTGTTAGAGAAGGCATTGCCTTTGATTCGGCGTCACGTTGAGGCCGAGACCCAAATATGCAGACAGCGAATGGATGGAGTCAATGTTTAACTCAGCGTTCTGGAAGCAGAGCTGGAAAGTACGAAAATCCAGATTCAAGAGCTGAAAGAAGGTATTGCCTCTATTACCCCATACGGTTAGCATTCATTTGGAAATGACATTATTTCACCGAACTACTGTCAGCGGTTTGAAATGTCTCTATTTTCCCGTAATATCGTCAGTGGGTTTGGAATGTCTATTTTCTTGTACTATTGTCCATGGTTTCTGGAACGTCTCTATTGTCTCATACTATTTACAGTGGGATTGACATGTCTCTATTTTCTATACTAATGTCTGTTGTTGAAATGTCTCTTTTTCCCCGTACTATTGTCAATGGCTTATGGAACGTTGCGATGCACCGTACTACTATCTGTGAGTTTAACATATGTCTGTTATCACGTACTATTGTCATTGATTGTCTTCAATTTCATTACAAGTAGCTTGTCTACACATATACATGCATGTTTATATGAAATTATGTTAAAGCGACATGAACTTTAAATAAGTTATTCTGTATGCTTATATATGGTTTTCAGATGTTTATTGAATATTTTATTACAACGATTGGTTATCTAAATCGACAGGAAAACATGGGTGATTTCTACCTCAAAAATGATAAAAATAGACCGTCATATACTATTTTTGGAACACAAAACCAAAGCTGGCTGAATGCGAGGTTATAATGAACAACAAACTTGCTGACATGACAAGGGATATTTGTTTTCCACATTTTAAGATTATTTTCTAATTTACGATGGTTGACAAATGAAGCTTAAGCCATATTTGTTATAAAACCATTTGTATTTAGCGTAAGAATGATAAGTCAAAAGTCAAACGAGACTTTTCATTCGACAGGGCACAGCGAAGTGAGGTTCCTGACTTATTGCACATATGTACATCGCGCAAGTATAAAGTGGGGAGTTGCTCCCGTCTCTTGCATTTCAGCGATCCATTTACATTTACCTACTTTCCAAATCGCGCACGTAACTGACTATTGACGTACACTGTTTTCTATCAGAATTCGTTTGTGTTCGCTTCACCCACGTTTTTGACCCACCATTTTGTTAACATTTGTGCAGTGCACTGTGGGAGGTCACTGAAGTTGAACACTACTATAATATGGTTACAAAATTCGACCGGGCAAATTGATGATGATAAACAATTTACGAGCCAGTAAAATTACGAGCGTTAGCGCCCCATATTGAATATATTCTTAGAGGAATTGCTCCATACAAGCATTGTTAACATAAAAACGAAATCCAATCCCTATATTTACACTCACACGACTTTTTATTAATATTTCATGGAATAAAATTGTCATTTGAAAGTGACGTTATTATTCAATAAAAGTCGGTCAAAAGTGGGAGGAGCTTACTCAATTGAACAGTGAAAGATGACGCTTCACGTAAGGTAGAATTATTCATCCGCGACGACAAAAAAGTTCAATATTTTAGTGTAAAATAAACATGACAAACAAAGTAAATTTCAGAGATAATTTTATTTAATCAGATCAGAACTTTAAATAGGTATTCAATTTTGCTAAAAGTTCATATATAGCGTAATAACATAAAGTATTTGTTCACGGCCACATATGTGAACTCGGTGACCGTTATTGTGCAGCGAGGCGAGGCTGACGCACGCTTACACACTGGAGTTTTCCGAAGTTGCCAAAACACCAGTGTTCAAGTAGCTAAATTTGTTTGAGATTGTCGTCTGACTTGACGATATTACATCCTTCGGAGCCATGTGATTATATAATCTACGCTTAGATTCATCGCCATCTATGGAACAACTTCACTTGTATGTATTTGTGGTGACGCGGAACTGTCAACACGTGGATTACTAGCGGTGCATGTTTTATAATACACATGATTAAATTCTCAAAGAACAAAGACAAGAGGATATGTTTATAACTGACCTCTATCAGAGGGTCTAACGCCCGTCCACAACAAAGACTCGATCGTAGGACGAACATAGGCACAGAGGTAATGTTTACATTTGACACCCATCATTTTTAACAAAAATGAAAGCACGTCGGCCCGGTCGGGATATTTTTCCGTTTCTTTATACAATTGTTAATTTAACAATTGTTTGAATCATATATAAATATAAAACATGTATATATTTGTAACGTTCGCTCGACCCAGCTACTCCTGTGGGCGAGTTGTCCGTTATCATAAATTTATAAGGTCCGTTCCCAGCCTAGCACTCGTGACCAAAAGTAAAACCAGCAACAAACAAGATAAAGTTCAACATTTTATTTACAATTGTCAAAGTATTCAACAATACAGTTACATAAATGAGGGGAGCTAAAAAAACTCCATGTACAAAGAATGATTATCTATCTTAACTCGTTCCCAAATATGGGAACGCCTATCCTGTTCCCGTATGTGGAGCAAACCGTACTTGTTCCCAAATGTGGAGCAACTATCTTTGTTCCCAGATATGGAGAACTATATTTTTCCAGATATGGAAATTATGAAACTTTATAAAAGTTAGATTTGTATGACACTTGACCAAATATAGTTAGTATAATGAAAAATACTCTTAAATGACTATAGCAAAAATTGCTTTACATCAACGGTGACACTTGGAACATTCAAACATTCCCGCCCTGGGGAATTTCTCCAGTGGGTTAAATCCGTAATACATATAGAAAAATGTATTTCCCCACTATAAGCTTGTTCAATATGTGTACACCGGGTCATCCGCCCCAATTTACTCTGCTATAAAGCTTACCAAAGTTTCCATTATGGCAATTGGGTTGAAGGGTCAGTGGCCTCCGGACGTTATGTATAACGAATGACGACATTTGTGAGATTTTCAGGGTTTATATAGTATTCGGAACAGGAGCGCGTGCAGACATCTCTACTGAGAATGAATCTGCGCCGCGCTTCTATCCGCCTTCGGCATATTAACCAATCAGCGCCGTGCTTACAAACGTAATGCTTTGTTATAGCCGATGTCGAAAGCTGTGCAACATGCTGTCAACACAGACTAAATATATTCATTTCTAGCGTAAATAATCATGGATTATACCTAAATATAACACGATTGACAACTAAAGAGACTACATAGATGAGGTAAATACTCTATCGTTCATGTTAACCGTGAATTATACCGTTATTTTTGTAATATTGACATCGATGATTTGATCGTGTTACAAATATGGCGAACATCTGTTGAATCCAGTCCAGTGGGTCTGGTCGTCTGCTCTTCTCTTCTGTCTTCTATCTTCATAAAGAATCCCGGTATAGATTTATTTATCAATACCTTAGCTTGTAAATCGAGCATATGTCCAGCTCGTAACATTACCCCCTTCCACGTAAAGCATTTCGTCCCGAATGCTAATTAATTAATCTCGAATTTACAAGATAACAGGTGCGTGTCACGTGCTCCGCGCCGCGTGACTATAGTAATCCGAGAAAGTATTTTTGGGTTCGCTAGGCCCGTATACTGACTCTGCAAATTCTTCCTTGAGATTATTAATAACCGAATATAAGATGGGAAGTATCCTTGGAATTTTATTCCAATATACTATTTTCCCGTTGGTGTGGTCCATACCGGATTCAACATGATTAAACATATTGTTTACTGAAGTTGACTCAGCCATCCAGCTGGGTTCCCGCCATCCCAACAATTTAGTAACGTTGAAGTTAATAATGATATGCATGTTGTACAAGCTTCGTGAAGTATTTCCATCATCTCGAGCCATCCCCAGTTGGAACTGGATTTGAGGTACCGTATGTATTTTTTTTCAATGAAGGAACAAACAACTTTGTAAAGTTAAATTCAGAGTTTATATATTATCATATTGGAATTTTATCATCACATCATTTTTATCAGATACACAGTTTGTAACTATTAATAAAATTTTAAGACAAATTATTATGTAAAATTATTTCATCTTCACAATCAATGTATTACAACAGTTTCTATAATTGAGCCTCGTGTAATATTTTAAAATGGATAACTTCTTAGAAATTCTACAATTTGTCAAACAATATGATTGAATGTAGTTAATAATTTACACAGCGTAGTTTTCGATTTGATGTACAAAACAAGAGTCTTCACATTATTTTTTTTTTTCTGAATATTAACAATATATTGAACAATTTAAGAACTTGTAATAAAACTGTATCAATTCGAATCTTGATAATATTAACTTGTACCTTCTCATTTATAGAGAAAAATTATTTACATATACACAGTAGTATTGGTAATACAGTGTACAGCTGTACAACTGCAGTTTGAGCACAAAAATGCTGTCTATCAATATAAAGACAGGTACAATTATAAAAAATAGTTATGCAGTTTAGTTATAAACTCCAAGTACAGCAGTACCTAATGTCAATTCACACACAAATGTGCTTACTATTTACAATATTTAAATAATTAGGATAATTGATCCTTCCCATGTACAGCGGTACAAAATGGGTAATCCATACACAAGTGTTTTCCATATTTACAATATTTAAATAATTTGGATAATTAATCCTTCCCATGTACAGCGGTACAAAATGGGTAATCCATACACACAAGTGTTTTCCATATTTACAATATTTAAATAATTAGGATAATTAATCCTTCCCATGTACAGCGGTACAAAATGGGTAATCCATACACAAGTGTGTTCCATATTTACAATATTTAAATAATTAGATAATTAATCCTTCCCATGTACAGCGGTACAAAATGGGTAATCCATACACAAGTGTTTTCCATATTACATTAACAGTATGATTTAACTTCATTAAATAATTAGGATAATTAATCCTTCCCATGTACAGCGGTACAAAATGGGTAATCCATACACAAGTGTGTTCCATATTTACAATATTTAAATAATTAGGATAATTAATCCTTCCCATGTACAGCGGTACAAAATGGGTAATCCTTATCAATTTCTATTTCCATTTCAGTATACACTCCTGCTGAAAGTGTTTTTGATACAGTGAAGATTACAGGTAAGTATAATTATTTCCAGGTAAGTATAACAATACAGAAATAATTGTTCCCACAATATGTAATGAAGATACTATAAGATAACGTAAATTTTGAAATTTGTAAAAAATCAATATATTACTTGTGTACATACACAAACTCTCACTTGTAGGACCATGTTCAATTTGTACTCCTTGAATAAGATTAAAAGTATTGGCATTTCAGATTCATCTATTAATATTAAAATACTAGATCCTTATTGACCAATAGGTAGGCAATATATATATTCTATTCTATATTATTGAGCTACAATGCTCTTAAATTTTGTAACATTTGAAAATCCTCAAGACCTGACTATTAAAAATGGAGAGTTATCTCCCTTAGACTACACAGGTCTCTTCTGATAATATTGGTGAGGATAATACTTGTAAAAATATTTTAAAAAATTTTGGAATGGTCTTGATTATGATACTCTATACCTTGTACTTTACCCCCTTCCACGTAAGAATTTGTCCCGAATTATGTTTTCTTAATTAAATTTCAGCATGGGTCCACGAAGGCAGTATGAATCTGAATAATGTCCAGCCTTCTTATGTCGAGCCTTCTTAAGGTATGTATTTCCCACTATTCTGACAATGAACATTTCCATGTCAAAATTAATAATATTATCATTATTATTTTTAACTATAAAGAAGACCATTCTGGTTATATTACTTTTTAGGATATACAATATCCAAAGTTATCTGATTAAAACAAACATGTAACATTAATAAACAATACATAGGATTACCCTTTTCACGTATTACAGTATACATATATAGATTTAAGGGTTATGTGTGCCCCTAGGGTAAAACACTAACTACATATATTATGTCCACCCCCCATCCCCTTTAATTCTAAACCTAATAGTTCCCCAGTTTTTCTTCAACAATCTTAACTAATCCTGTTAACTCATAATACTTTGATTCTATCAACAGCTCTTCAAGCTCACGAAATCCATTTGGCAAGGTCCTATGTGAAGGTGCCCCGGTCTTGTTTCGTAGATAGTTGAGGATGGTCCTGAAATGTTTTCCATCTCGGTCGAGAAAGTAAGCGAACTTACTGGCCGTCTCGTATGGTTGGTGAGGGGAATCTTTCTGTACCATTCGACAAAGGAGTCCATCCTCGGCCATAAGGGTGGCCGCGCAAGTCGCAAATCTCTCACCTCCGAGATTGAGAATTAGCCTCTGTGACTGGTTTATGGCATTTTGGAGGAGTTTCTTGTCTGATGGATGGTAAGTGACTGGAGTGGAACTGACACTGTATCCATCGTCAGTTTCGGGTTGGCTAGGCTCAATGACTTGAGAACCTGCTGTTGTCTGGCCCTCCGGTTCCTGGTGAACATTGGTCTCTGGCTCCAACGGTGGAATGTCCTCAGTCTCCCCTTGGGACTTAACCTCTGATTGACCCTCCGGTTCCTGGTGAACATTGGTCTCTGGCTCCAACGGTGGAATGACCTCAGTCTCCCCTTGGGACTTGCTTTCTCAAGGTAGGGCTCAGGTGTTACCAGATCCTCTGTATTATCCCCTTTGGCAGTCACCTCTGTTTGGCCCTCAGTTCCCTTTGGCGTTGGACCCTCAGTTTTTCCCAGTAATTCCTCCTCATCAGTTAAGTGAACGGAGTCATCAGAGAGGATCAGGTCTTCTGCTATGTTTTCAGAGAACTCCCGCTCTGATTCCTCAGAGTTGTCCTCCGAGGAGGAGGTAAACAGACGAGGCCGTTTCGGAGCCCAGCTCCTTTTGGGTTGGTGCGGCTTCGAAGGTTGAGTTCTCTTCCTTCTAGGAGCCTGCTCCTGGGTTCTGCTAGCAGAACTTGAACTTGGGACGACCTTCCGCACCACTGAAGCTAGTTTTGGTGGGCGTGCCTTAACTGTGGGTCTGGGAGATGGTTGTACAACTGCAGGTCTCGCCCGTAGTTCTGCCTCCCTCCGGGCCTCCTGCCGTTCCTGCGGAGTCTTTGGTTCCCGGGAGATTTTCTTAATAAACTCCCTTCTCCCTCTCTGAAATCTGGTAAATTCCTCCTGCTCAGCAGGGGTGAAAGTCATGGTATTTCTTTTTACAGTTTCCATAGTGCCCCCTACACATTTTGCATGACGTGTGTCTACCCGGTTCGCCAATGCTCTGCAAGTTGAGCAACGGAAAATGAACCCTGAATGAGCTGCAGTCAGATGGCGCTCCGCAAAGTATAGCTTTGCATAATCTGTTCTACACATCTGGCACTCGAACCTTGTAATCTCCTGCAAAAGATACAAAATTTATTTTTACTAATATTTCATATTAAATTACACATCATGAAAGTTGATTTACTAATCTTAATTTTCCTTTAAAGGAATTTCCTCAGTTGCTCCAGAGATATTTGTACCTCAATTTTTTAAGTGTGAATATGGTGAACAAGCTTAGGTTTGCTCCTTGGGATTTCTCAACCCAATAAATAGTATCACTGATTACTACTAGATCCAATAGGTCTCTCCCAGTGACAATGGCTTTTAAATCCTTTGGATCGAAAGTTATAATACTGAATATAACTTTAGTATGAAGGGTGTTTTATACAATGCCCCTACTGACTATTGCTCTCTGATCCATTATAGGCCTTAAGTAAATTATGATGAACAACTTTTGCTTTGCTCCTGTGATTCTTCCTAATCCGATATAACAGATCATTTAATTTATTTATCACTTGGTAAGGACCTTCCCAATGACAATGTAATTTTGATCCCACCCCTTTATGTTGGGGGTTGTATAACCATACAGAGCTTTCAGGTTCAAACTGGTTGAGTTGTATATTCCTGTCATGTTCTTTTTTCATGTGGTCATGCGTTAATTTCAGTCTTTTCCTTGCAAAGTCATGTATGACCTCTATTCTGTCAGATAGTTCATTAACATAATCTGTCTTTATGTTTGTATTTCCAGTTGGAAGCCTCCCAAGAACTAAATCAACAGGAAGACTAACGTTTCGTCCAAATGTCATTTCACAAGGTGATACTCCAGTTGACTCATGTACAGACGACCGATAAGCCAACATAAGTAAGTAGATGTGTTCGTCCCAATCCTTTTTATTATCAGATACAAAAGCAGATAGCATAGACTCTATAGTTCTATTTGCTCTCTCTACCATACCATCAGACTGAGGTCTGTATGGAGTGGTACGAGTCTTTTCGATACCTAAAAGTTTACACATTTCCTGGAACACTTCAGACTCAAAGTTAGTTCCTTGATCGGAATGTAGTTGCATTGGAACACCAAAAACTGTAACTACTCTTTCAACGAATTTCCTAGCTACAGTGACCGCTTTCTGATTCCGTATTGGGATAGCCTCCACCCATTTTGTGAAATAGTCAGCAGCTACTAATAAGTACATGTTTCCACTATTGCTTAAAGGAAGGGGTCCAAGGACATCTATAGCCCATCTCTCCATAGGTCCACCAACTTGGTAAGTTTGGAGAGGGGCTTTGGCATGCTTGGTTGGTGATTTCCTAGCTCCACATTGATTACAGGTCTTGCACCATCTCTCAACGTCTGTTTTCATCTTGTACCAGAAGTACCTCTCTTTTATTTTAAGAAGAGTTTTCTTTATTCCTAAATGTCCTCCACTAATTCCATTATGTAAATGTTTCAACACTAGATGAACAAGCGATTGAGGAAGTAAGGTTTGGAAAATTGGTTGTCTCCCCTCAGTCTGCTCCCATTTGTGACAAAGAATTTCATTATGAATTTCCAAAGATTTGAAAATCATCCAATAATACTTAGTTTTGTCATTTGTATGAGAGATTCCTGACCAATCTGGTCTTTTCCCATCCTTTACCCATTGGGTAATTTGGTTTATGATAGGATCTTGATCCTGCATATGTTTTAAGTAGGCTAGGTTATCCATTTCTGAATTACTTTTATATGCGTTCTTCTCATCAGCAGACTCCTGAGATATGTTCCCTGATGGAGCTCCCGTTCCTGCAGAACTTGGGTTGTTGCTGTCCGTAGAAGATTCCTCCTTCGAAGCTTGGCTCCGGGTATATACATGCGAACATAGGGTATCCTCCTCAGGGCTCATTACTCTTGACTCTTGGGGATCAATACTAGTGTTATGGGTATATTTTTGTTCAGCCCGTGTACAATGATTGCATTGCTCGTCAACACAAGGTCTGCGGGACAAGGCATCTGCATTCCCATGTGACTTTCCTGCCCTGTGTTCAATTTTAAATTGATAAGTTGACAAAAATTCAAACCAACGGGCTAACTGCCCTTCTGGGTTTTTAAAGTTAATCAACCAAGTTAAAGCCCCGTGGTCTGTCCTTACTCTGAAGAATTGACCATACAAATAGTGGTGAAATTGTTTGATTGAGCTGATTATAGCTAGTAATTCTCTCCGAGTAACGCAGTATTTCCGTTCTGTCTTACTAAATGCCTTGCTATAATAGCAAATGACTTTTTCTTCTCCATTTTGTAGTTGTGACAGAACCGCTCCCAAACCAACGTTTGACGCATCGGTATCCAGGATATACAATCCTTCAGCCATGGGGTAGGAGAGAATTGGAGAACTGGTAAGAGCCCGTTTCAACTTGTCAAAAGCTTCCTGACAATCTTTCCCCCAAGAAAAGGTTTGATATAGTTCAGTTTGTTTATGTAAAGGTCTTGCTATATCCGCAAACCTTGGGACAAATCTTCTATAGTAGGAACATAGACCTAAAAACATCCTTATTTCCTTCACACAGGTAGGAATAGGCCAACTTTCCACAGCCTTTATTTTATCCGGGTCAGTGGATACACCTTCACTGCTGACCACATGTCCCAAAAATGAAACTTTCGTCTGGAATAGTTTACATTTTTTCGGGCTCATCTTTAGACAAGCTTCTCTTAATCTTTGAAAAACTGTCTCCAAATTTGCTACATGTTCCTCAAACGTTTTGGAAAATACTATAATATCGTCCAGATATACCATACAAATCTGCCACGAAAGTTTAGCTAGCACCTTTTCCATTAGCCGCTCAAAAGTGGCTGGTGCATTGCACAATCCAAATGGCATTGTTACGAATTGCCATAACCCTCCTCCTTGAACGGAGAAAGCTGTTTTTGGCCTATCCTCGGGAGCTACCCGAACTTGCCAGTACCCACTCTTTAAGTCCAGAGTGGAAAACCATTGAGATCCAGAGAGTGCATCTATTGTGCTATCTATCCGGGGTAAAGGATGACTATCTTTAATTGTTACATCATTAACTTTCCGGTAATCAATACAGAACCTAAGGGAATTGTCTTTCTTTCTAACCAAAACCACTGGTGAGCACCATGGACTGTCTGATTTTTCTATGACCCCTTTCTCTATCATATCCTCTATTTCCTGTTCTACTTCTTTTCTGTTTGCTATTGGTATGCGTCTAGGGTATTGGCGAATGGGAAGAGATGACCCGGTATTTATTGTGTGCTCTACTAAAGTAGTTAACCCCAAATCATTAGATGAGTTTGAGAATGTATCTTGATACTCTAATAGTAAACCTTTAAAGGCATTGCTCTGTGAATCTGTAAGATCTGTCCGAGATTCATCAAAGAGTTTTTCTAAATGTTCAGGCAAGCTAGTTTCCGTGTTATGAGTAGGAATCTCCTTTTTAACCTCATTAACACTAAGTTCCTCAGGGGGTAGGTCCTGACAAAAATCCACCACATCTATTGTGGCAACAATAGAATCCTTGTGTAACTTATACACTGTATCACAAGTATTAAGAAACCTTAAAGGCACACAGCCTAAAGTAGGATTTACAACACTTTTAGCCAGCATCACCTCGTGGCTTTGCACGAATCCTGGTGTGGGCTCTAATATAGCTGTTGTATCCCGACAAATAGGATCCACAAACCTCCCTGGGACAATAATTTCACTATTTGGAGGAATATTTACATCCTCAGAAATACACACTCTGCTACAAGTAAACTCAGTTCCATCTTGGAATCTGAAGCACTGAACATGTTTCCCTTTGATTGTTAGACAGTTCTTATTTAGTAAGATATCAACGGAATGAGCTGCCATAAAATCTAAGCCTATAATACCATTCTGCTTAATATCTGCTATCAGGAATTCCTGCTCTAATTCCATGTCACCGAGTTCTATGTTAAGCTTACATTTCCCTAAAAATGGCTTTCTTTCTCCGGTGGCAGTAACTAAGTTTAATTTAATAGGGCTTATTTCAACTTTTTCTTTTGAACTAAAGCTTTCAATGAAAGATTGACTTAAAATAGATACATTTGCTCCGGTATCTATAAGTAAAGTGACATATTTATCCTGAATCTTACAACGTGTGAAAAGTCCTATCTTATCATTGTTCATACTGTTCACAAAAATATCCATGGGTCTGTTCCCATTCTCCACCGATTTCCGACCCTTGAAATCGGCCTCTAAAAGTTTCCCTGGGTGCTTTGTGTATTTTGGTTCCCTGCTGGAGAGCTATTAGCTCCTCCACTGCAGTTTTCTTGTCTAGCATAATTGCTGTTTGGATGGGTCCGACTAGGCCTATTCTGATAATTTGGGTGATTATCTCCCCTAGTATGGAAATTCTTTGAGGAATTATCAATATGAGATTGCTTAGTCTGATAATGGTTATGAGACCTATTTCCATGGGAATTTAAATTGGTTTTATTCCCATTCTGGTTGTCTATCTCTGCATACCTGGGCTGGGACTTTTTATGGTCTGGGTTAATTGTTTGGTGGCTCTCTCCAAACCCAATATACTCCTGGTCAAAGTACCAATATCCACTTGTTCTCCCTCGGTATGATCTGCATCCCTGAACTGAACCTGATTTACAGGTATATTCAGTAGTTCCTCCTGACAGACCTGATGTACGGTTTTACCTCTTTGTCTGTCTGCTAATCTGTGGGCCTCCAGTCTAATAGCGTGTGTCTCCGCCTCATTTATAGTCTTAGGCCGAAGTTCTCTAACCCTAAGTCTCATTTCTGAGTCTTGCAAAGCGTCAATGAAATGATCTAATGCCAGTATACTAGTTAAGTTTTCATCAGCTGTCGGATAAGCCTGTCTGGTTAGTTTTCTAATAGACTGAGCCACTTCTGATAATGACTCGTTCTTCCCTCGAACTCTGGTTTGAAGCCTAGCCCTATACATCTCCGAACGCTCTATAGATCCATAGCGAACTTGAAGCAAGGCAACTAAAGAGTCAAAGTCTTGTCTTTCATGAGTACTTAGCTCTGTCAAAACTGTCCGTGCACTACTCCCTAAACTACTGGCTAGATATAAAGACTTCTCTTGATAATCCCATTTGTTAATTTGAGCTATAATTTCGAATTGAGTCAAATATTCCTCAAAATCTTCCTCTCCATTATACCTTGGAGGTTTAACAACAGTAGAATGTCTAGCAGTCACTGTCTGTCTAGATTGTCTGAAGTGTGGTGGGGATCCTGCACGGTTATCATTCCTATCTATGAATTGAACTGTGCTCTCAGGTCTACGAGTCCCCCTAAACCTTGACTCTATCCCCCTCCTCTCAGGTGAGTGATAACCTACATTCTGCTGGGAGTTTTCATCTCCTCTTCCTGAGTTACTATATATTGTTTCTGTCTCTATCCTACTTGAGCAAGAATTATCTCCCCCTTATACAACCATAACCTGGGATATTTGCTCCATTCCCTTGGACCCATTTTTCCCTTTCAGTATTACCTCCACTATTTCTTAACATGTTTGGATTTCTACTATCCTGGGATAAGATATGTCTTATCTCCTGATCATTGCTATGTACCAAATCTTCTAATTTAGTAAATTTGTCCTGTAAACCTTGTATTTCCCTGTTTACACTGTATACTGCATCATGTAATTCTTGTTTCATTTGTCTGTTTTCCTGTCTGATAATGTCCTGATTTAAGTTTATTTATCACTTGGTAAGGACCATCCCAATGACAATGTAATTTTGATCCCTACCCGCTTTATGTTGGGGTTGTATAACCATAACAGCAAGCTTTCAGGTTCAAACTGGATTGAGTTGTTTATTCCTTCATGGTTCTTTTTTCATGTGGTTTCCAAGCTTAATTTACAGTCTTTCCTTTCATAGTCATGTATGACCTCTATTCTGTCAGATATGTTCATTTACATAATCTGTCTTCTATGTATGTGTAATTTCCGTGGAAGCCCCCAAGACTAAATCAACAGGAAGACAAACTTTCGTCCAAAAGTCATTTCACCAAGGTGATACTCCAGTTGAATCATGTACAGACGTTCGATAAGCCAGCTACTAAGTAGATGGGTTCGAATTGTCCTTTATCATTAATCAGATACAAAAGGTAGCATAGACTCTATAGTTCCCAGCTCTCTCTAGCATACCATCGACTGACCTGTATGGTAGTAAAACCAGTCAACAATACAAGATAAAGTTTACACATTTCCTGGAACAATTGTCAAAGTATTCCAATGATCAGGAATAAGTTGCATTGGAACACTAAAACTGTAACTACTCATTTACAAAGAATTTCCCGTATCTACAGTGACCGCTTTCTGATTCCGTATTGTAGCCTCCACCCATTACTTGAAATTCCCAGCTACTAATAAGTACATGTTTCCACTATTGCTTAAAGGAAGGGGTCCCAGACATATGGAGCCCATCTCTCCATTTTTCCACCAACTTGGTAAGTTTGGAGAGGGGCTTTATAAAAGTTGATTTCCTAGCTATGATTACAGGTCTTGACCATCTCTCAACGTTGTTTTATATCTTGTACCAAAATACCTCTCTTTTATTTTAAGAAGAGTTTTTCTTTATTCCTAAATGTCCTCCACTAATTCCATTATGTAAATGTTTCAACACTTCCCAAGCGATGGGGAAGTTTTCCAGTTGGTTAAATCCCCTCAGTCTGCTCCCATTTTGTGACAAAGTATTTTCATTATAAGCTTTTCCAAAGATTGTGAACAATCGGGTCATCCGCCCCAAGTTTTGTCATTTGTATGAGAGATTCCTGACCAATCTGGTCTTTTCCATCCTTTACCCATTGGGTAATTTGGTGGGTTAAATAGGATCTTGATCCTGCAATGTTTTAAAGTAGCCTCCGACTAAAACGAATGACCATTTCTGAATTACTTTTATATGTGTATTCTCAAAGCAGATTCCTGAGCCTGTGGAGCAGTTCCTCCTGATAGAACTACTGAGAATGAATGCTGCGTAGAAGCTTCTCCTTCGAAGCTTGGCATATATTAACATAGGGTATCCTCAGGGCTCATTACCTTGACTCTTGGGGATCAAACTAGTGTTATGGGTTTGTTATAGCCCGTCGTAAATGCTGTTGCATTGCTGTCAACACAAGACTGCGGACAAGGCATCTGCATTCCCTGTGACGTTAATCCTGCCCTGTGTTCAATTTTAAATTGATAACGTTGACAAAAATTCAAACCAAACGGGCTAACTGCCCTTCTGGGTTTTTAAAGTATCAACCAAGTTAAAAGCCCCGTGGTCTGTCCTTACTCTGAAGAATTGACCATACATAGTGGTGAAATTGTTTGATTGACTGATTATAGCTAATAATCTCCTCTCCGAGTAACGCAGTATTTCCGTTCTGTCTTACTAAATGCCTTGCTATAATAAAGCAAATGACTTTTTCTTCTCCATTTTTTAGTTTGACAGAACCGCTCCCCAAACCAACTTTGACGAGCATCGGTATCCAGGATATACAATCCTTCAGCCATGGGGTAGGAGAGAATTGGAGAAAAAAAACAAGACCCGTTTCAACTTGTCAAAATTCCTGAAATCTTTCCCCCAAGAAATGGTTTTATATAATTCAGTTTGTTTATGTAAAGGTCTTGCTATATCCGCAAACCTTGGGACAAATCTTCTATAGTAGGAACATAGACCTAAAAATCCTTATTTCCTTCACACAGGTAGGAATAGGCCAACTTTCCACAGCCTTTATTTTATCCGGGTCAGTGGATACACCTTTGTGCTACCACATGTCCCAAAAATGAAACTTTCGTCTGGAATAAAGTTTACATTTTTTCGGGCTCATCTTTAGACAAGCTTCTCTTAATTACTTTGAAAAACTGTCTCCAAATTTGCTACATGTTCCTCAAACGTTTTGCGAAAATACTTAATAATATCGTCCAGATATACCATTTTGAAATCTGCCACGAAAGTTTAGTCACTAGCACGCTATACTAGCCGAAAAGTGGCTGGTGCATTGCACAATCCAAATGGCATTGTTACAATTGCCATAACCCTCAATCCTTTGAACTTGGTAAGAAAGCTGTTTTTTTGTGCAACGTAAAAGGACTACTTTATTTAAAAAGTGTACCCACATCTTTGTCCACAAAACCACTTGAGATCCAGAGAGTGCAACTATTGTGCTATCTATCTGGGGTAAAGGATGACTATCTTTAATTGTTTACATCATTAACTTTCCGGTAATCAATACAAACCTAAGGGAATTGTCTTTCTTTCTAACCAAAACCACTGGTGAGCACCATGGACTGTTGATTTTTCTATTTCTCTATCATATCCTCTATTTTGTTGTTCTACTTTTTTTGTTTGCTAACATGCGTCTAGTATTGGCGAAAAGAGATAATCCCGGTATTTATTTGTGCTCTACTAAAGTAGTTAACCCCAAATCATTAGATGAGTTTGAGAATGTATCTTGAACTCTAATACCTCTGTAAACCTTTAAGGCATTGCTCTGTGAATCTGTAAGATCTGTCCGAGATTCATAAAGATAATTTTTCTAAATGTTCAGGCAAGCTAGTTTCCGTGTTATGAGTAAATCTCCTTTTTAACCTCTTAACACTAAGTTCTTCAGTAGGTCCTGACAAAAATACCACATCTATTGTTTATAGAAAACCTATGTGTAAACTTGTACAAACTAATATCACAAGTATTAAGAAACTTAAAGGCACACAGCCTAAAAACACATTGGATATTACAACACTTTTAGCCAGCATCACCTCGTGGCTTTGCACGAATCCTGGTGTGGGCTCTAATATAGCTGTTGTATCCCGACAAATATGGATCCAAAAAATCCCTGGGACAATTAATTTCACTATTTGGAG
This sequence comes from Argopecten irradians, assembly GCF_041381155.1. NCBI lineage: Eukaryota > Metazoa > Mollusca > Bivalvia > Pectinida > Pectinidae > Argopecten > Argopecten irradians. Next base: position 7,186,348 of record NC_091148.1, on the reverse strand, counting down.
GAATATTTACATCCTCAAAATACACACTCTGCTACAAGTAAACTCAGTTCCATCTTGGAATCTGAAGCACTGAACATGTTTCCCTTTGATTGTTAGACAGTTTTTTTTAGTAAGATATCAACGGAATGAGCTGCCAAAAATCTAAGCCTATAATACCATTCTGCTTAATATCAGCTTCAGGAATTCCTGCTCTAATTCCATGTCACCGAGTTCATGTAAGCTTACATTTTGCCTAAAAATGGCTTTTCTTTCTCCGGTGGCAGTAACTATCAATTTAATAGGGCTTATTTCAACTTTTTTCTTTTGAACTAAAAGCTTTCAATGAAAGATTGACTTAAAATAGATACAATTGTCCGGTATCTACAAGTAAAGTGACATATTTATCCTGAATCTTACAACGTGTGAAAAAGTCCTATCTTATCATTGTTCATACTGTTCACAAAAATATCCATGGGTCTGTTCCCATTCTCCCACCGATTTCCGACCCTTGAAATCGGCCTCTAAAAGTTTCCCTGGGTGCTTTGTGTATTTTGGTTCCCTGCTGGAGAGCTATTAGCTCCTCCACTGCAGTTTTCTTGTCTAGCATAATTGCTGTTTGGATGGGTCCGACTAGGCCTTTCTGATAATTTGGTGATTATCTCCCCTAGTATGGAAATTCTTTGAGGAATTATCATATTGATAAAATTAGTCTGATAATGGTTATGAGTATTTCCGTGGGAATTTAAATTGGTTTTATTCCCATTCCAGACGCTTGGTTCTATTCCCACTCTGCATCTTGCTACCTGGCTTGGACTTTCAAATGGTCTATTAATTGTTTGGTGGCTCTCTCAAACCCAATATACTCCTATCAAAGTACCAATATCCACTTGTTCTCCCTCGGTATGATCTGCATGCCCTGAAATAACCTGATTTAAGGTATAATCAGTAGTTCCTCCTGACAGACCTGATGTACGGTTTTTACCTCTTTGTTGTATGCTAATCTGTGGGCCTCAGTGATAATATTGTCTCCGCCTCATTTATAGTTTAGGCCGAATTCTAACCCTAAGTCTCATTTCTGATTTGCAAAGCGTCAATGAAATGATCTAATGCCAGTATACTATTTAAGTATGGTTCATCAGCTGTCGGATAAGCCTGTTCTAGTTAGTTTTTATATGGTTCAGTGATAATGACTCGTTGGGTTCAGTGCCTAGCCCCTATACATCTCCGAACGCTCTATATGATTCCATAGCGAACTTTGAAGCAAGGCAACTATTGATAAGAGTTCAAATATATTGTCTTTCATGAGTACTTAGCTCTGTCAAAACTGTCCCCGTGCACTACTCCCTAAACTACTGGCTAGTATAATAAAGACTTCTCTTGATAATCCCATTTGTTAATTTTGAGCTATAATTTCGAATTGAGTCAAATATTCCTCAAAATATTCCTCTCCATTATATGGAGGTTTAACAACAGTAGAATGTTCTAGCAGTCACTGTCTGTCTATTGTCTGAAGTGTGGTGGGGATCCTGCACGTGTTATCATTGATCTATGGTTAAACAGTGCTTCATTGTAATATGGTTCCCCCTAAATATTGACTCTATCCCTCTCCTATTCATGTGAGTGATAACCTACATTTGCTGGGAGTTTTCATCTCCTCTTCCTGAGTTACTATATATGGTTTCTGTCTCTATCCTACTTGGTTCAAGAATTATTCCCCTTATACAACATAATATATTGATATTTGCTCCATTCCCTTGGTGACCCATATTGTATTTCCTCCATATATTCTATAACAGTGATTTGGATTTCTACATCCTGTGATATAAATATGTCTTATCAGTCATTGTATTGATATGGTTCTAATTTATATTGAATTTGTTCCTGTAAACATTGTATTTCCCTGTTCAGTATATATTGCATCATGTAATTCTTGTTTCATTTGTCTGTTTTCCTGTCTGATAATGTTGATACTGGTTCAGTCTATTGATATTGATCAATGTTGAGTGATTATATTGTACATTTTGGTTCATGTGATATCCTCATCAGAAAACCCCTCTATGGTTGTGTGTCATATTGTACTATTACATTCCTGATTCATCTTGAAATGTGTTTCGTGATATATTCCCCAGAATCCATATTTCCAATAATTTATTAAAGTTTTGATAGAATTCGTATATTTGATTATGGTTCCCCAGTAGATATATTGATTTTTGTTTTATCTGAAGCCTGTATTTACTCTTGGTCCACTAGACACTGGGAAATAAAAATATTGGATAAAATTTCCAAGTGTAATATTTAATCCTGCCGACGACGCAATGTAACGTTCGCTCGACCCAGCTACTCCTGTGGGCGAGTTGTCCGTTATCATAAATTTATAAGGTCCGTTCCCAGCCTAGCACTCGTGACCATTGATAAGTAAAACCAGTGATAGATTGATAGGTTCAACATTTTATTTACAATTGTCAAAGTATTCAACAATACAGTTACATAAATGAGGTGAGCTAAAAACTATGTTCAAAGAATGATTATCTGATATGTTCCCAGTGATATTTATGTGGAGCAAACCGATATGGTTCCCAAATGTGATAACTATCTTTGTTCCCAGATATGGTTATATTTTATTATGGAAATTCAGTGAAACTTTATAAAAGTTAGATTTGTATGACACTTGACCAAATATAGTTATATAATGAAAAATACTCTTAATATGACTATAGTTCAAAAATTGATTTACATCAACGGTGACACTTGGAACATTATGAACATTCCCGCCATGGGTGTGGGTTAAATCCGTAATACATATAGAAAAATCAGTATTTTGATATAAGCTTCAGTTCCAATATGTGTACACCGGGTCATCCGCCCCAATTTACTATTGCTATATGGCTTACCAAAGTTTCCATTATGGCAATGTGGTTAATAGTGGCCCTCCGGACGTTATGTATAACGAATGACGACATTTGTGAGATTTTCAGGGTTTATATAGTATTCGGTTCGTGCAGACATATGAGAATTCTGTTATTCTATCCGCCTTCGGCATATTAACCAATCAGCGCCGTGCTTACAAACGTAATGCTTTGTTATAGCCGATGTCGAAATGTGCAACATGCTGTCAACACAGACTAAATATATTCATTAGCGTAAATAATCAGGATTATATAAATATAACACGATTGACAACTAAAGTGATATATAGATGAGGTAGAATACACTAATCGTTCATGTAAACCTGAATTATTCCGTTTTTATTTTAGTAATATTGCATCGATGATTTATCAGTGTACAATAGGCGAACATCATGTTAAATCCTGTCCAGTGGGTCTGGTCGTCCTGCCTCCTTCTCTTCTATCTTCTATCTTCAAAAGAATAAAGAATCCCGTTATAGAATTATATGTCAATACCTAAGCTTGTAAATTGATATAATGGTTAGCTCGTGATAATATGGATATTGTATTACAGTTGATATATTTGACGAAAAAAACAGTAATGGTTATATTTATAAGGTCAAGCCATAATATTCTTGATTTTATCAGTAGTCCTTTTACGGTGCAAAGATATATTTCATGTGGTTCAGTGTTTCAATGTACCCATGCAGTAAGTGATAAAATCCGCTAGTATTAGATATGTGCCAAACCTAGGCAATATAAATATACTCATATATTTACACTTGATTTAGGCATTGATATGGGCTATCAGTAGATATATTTTGATATCGTAACTGCATGTGAAATATTGAAACTTTGATCAATGATAAAATTGACTTGGTTCAGTAGATAGGATTGTAATATAGTACCGAGAAATAATTGAATGGTTCAGTAGATACAATTGATAATGTTCGAGTGGATATATTGTGTTTTTAGTTCAGAGATAAATAGAAATTGGTTCAGAGAATATATTTGACATGGTTTCAATGATATATTATAAAAGGTTCAGTTTGATATATTGGATATTTATCATTATATTTTGATATGTTTCAGTGATATATTTGAAATGGCGACGTGTTGCTATATTGATATTAATGACTAGTGTCAAATAATACATTGACATGGGTTGCAGTTGATATAACGATGATATGGGGTCAGACGGTATGAAATTGATAATGGTTCATATGTCACATTGATATGATTCACTGTTTCTTTGTTTGATTCAAGAATATTTTGATAGGTTCATTGATATTATTGAACATGGGTTCAGTAAATATTTTGACAAGGTTCATGTGTATACTGGAAATTGTTTTAAGTGATATCTTTACTAGAACATAAGAAAAATGTGATTTTTTTTCGTGTCGATGTCGATATGAACTAACGTTGAATATATAATCATTGCTCCCCATATATGTACATACCGTCAAGTGGACGATATTGATATGGTACAGTGATATATTGACTAAGGTTCAGTGATTTACAACTTGATATGGTATCAGTGAATATATTGATATGGTTCAGCATCGCCTCGATGCATATGGTTCAATGATATTTCACAAACAAGTGTCAGTGATAAATTTCTTTTATGTTCAGTGCTATATATTGAAATGGTTCAGCAAAATTGGATATATTTCAAGTGATATATCTGAATAGTGTTCAGAGAGAATAATCTCATAAATGTTCCTTTGTACCATATATGTATATGTTACAACTAGAAATATTTAACTATTTTGTCGTTCGCGGACTATAATTCTACTTAGGTGAAGCGTCATATATTGATATGAACATCAGTTGAGTATATTGATCCACTGGTGACCGACTTTATATGAGATTAATAAACGTCACTTCATATGACGATTTTATTGCATAAAAGTTATATTTTGGTATGTGTGGGATTCAGTGAAAATATTTGTGATTTGGATTCGATGCTAGTTTAACCAGTCGCTTGTATGGAGCAATTTATTTAACAAATATTCAAATATGGTGCACTATACGCGCCCCATTAGTATACATTCTTATAGGAATTTGATATTACATTCAGTGAACATATCTGATATGGTTCAGTGATGGTTCATTTGATATTCGGGTTCAGTGATATATTGATTAACTAAGTTAACGTGATAAATAGATATGGTTTCAGTTATATAATTGATATGATTCGTCGAATATAACAAGAATGATATGATTACAACAATTTTATTGAAAAAATATTTTTCAGGTGATATATTAATATGGTTCATAATGGTTCAGATATTTATTTTGCTATATAAGTGATGATATGGAGTCAGTGATATATTGATATTGTTTACATATATATTGAAATGTTCAGTGATATATAAAATAGATATGGATAGTGATATATTGGACTAGTTAAGTAAATAGATTATAAATGGTTCGTCGATGATATTTGTATGGTTCAGAGATATAAAGATAAGGTTCATATTATATTGGTTCAGCGAAATGATAAGTTCAGTAATATACTGATAAGGTACATTGATATTTGAATCAGTTATATTTATATGGTTCTGTGATATATACTAGACTCATTGATATATTAATATGGTTCAGTGATATATTGATAAATGGTTCAGTGATATATTGATATGGTGATCAGTGACATATATTATTGATATGGTTATATATGGTTCAGTTTCAGTGATAAATATTGATAATGGTTCAGTTATATTTTACAGGTGATATTATATAAATATATATTTATTGATTTTTCATGTGATATATTGATATGGTTCAGGTGATATATTGATATATGTTCAGAGTTATATTTATATGGATACTAGTGATATATTGATATGGTTCAGTTATATATACTATTTTAGTGATATATTGAGTATAATAGTTTTTTCAAGTGAAATATTGATATGATATATTGATCTGTGATACATATTGATAGTGACACATGGTTGCAGGTGATATATTGATATGGTTTCAGTGATATTGTATATTGATATGGTGGTTCAGTAAGGATTGATATTTCAGTAAATATTGCTATGGTTCAGATATATAGATACATATTGAAATGAATATGGTGTCAGTGATATATAGTTCGATAAGGTTAAGTGATATAATGATATGGTTCAGTAATATATTGATATGGTTCAGTGATAAATTGAAATGGTTCAGTGATATATATTAAATGATAGTTCAGTGATATTATTGATATGGTTTCGTCGTGATATATTGATATGGTTTCGGTGATATAATGATATGGTTCATTAAATATATTGATATGGTTTCAGTTGGTATTGTCATGTGATATACTAGAACAGTGATATTATTGATATGTTTCAGTGATATATTGATATGGTTCGGTGATATATTGATTATGTACTTTCAGTGATATATGATAAATGGATATGTGATATATTTACTAGATCAGCTTGGTGATATAATGATATGTTCGGTTCAGTGATAAATTGATATGGTTCGGTATATGAATATTGAAATGGTTCAGAGATATTGATATGGATTTTTACTAGTGTGACATATTGACATGGTTCGGAGATATATTGATATATTTGATTCAGTTCATTGATATATTGATATGTTCAGTGATAACTTGATAAGGTTCAGTGATATATGGTTCAGTGATATATTGATGATATATATGGTTCAGTTTAATAACTTTTGATATGTGTTCAGTGGGATATTGAGTGAGTATTTTTATAGGTCTCGGTGATATATATATTGATATGGGTTCAGTGTTAAATTTGGTTCAGATATGGTTTAGTGATATAATACCTAGTTCAGTATATGGTTTCAGTGATATATTGATTGTGTTTTTCAAGTGACCACATTGAATATGATTCAGTGGTTACAGTTATATTGATATGGTTTCATGAAATAATTGAATATGGTTCAGTAATGATATGGGTTCAATGGATATTGGTCAGATATGATATTTAACAAGATCAGTGATGATAAATGATATGGTTCATATGACACATGTTCAGTGATAACTATTGATATTGTTCAATGTATATTATTGATAGGGTTCAGTGATTTGTCATGTTCGGTAATATATTAATATGGTTCAGTGATTATACTCAGGATTTTATCAGTGATGGTTCTGGATATAGTACTTTAGCTTCAGTGGATATATTGATATGGTTAAGGGATATATTGATATGTTCAGTGATAAATTGATATGGATATGGTTTCAGTGAAGATATGGTTCATATATTACTATATGATTTATCATGGTTCATGTAATTATTGATTGAAACAGTATATGGTTCAGTGATATATTGATATATGGTTCAGTTGATAAAAATATTGGTTCGATATTGATATTGTCATCTTGATATTAATTCAGTGATATATTACTAGATATGGTTCAGTGGTTCATATATTGATATGGTTCAGTGATATTTTGATATGGATCGGTTATATTGATATGGTTCCGTGATATAGTTGAAATACTTTCGATATGTACTAGTATCAGTGATTATATTGATATGGTTCAGATGATATATTCAGTGATAAAATTGCTCTGTTCAGTAATATAATTGATTATGGTTCAGTGAATATATTGATAGTGATTCATGATATATATTGAATTTGTTCAGTGATATATGATATGGTTCTGTGATATATGTACTATAGTGATATATTGATATGAAATTAGATGAAATATTGATATTGGTTCGGAGATATATTGATATGATTCAGTATATGGTTCAGGATATATTGATATGGTTCAGTGATATCTTTAACTATGTTCAGTGATATTTGATCATGGTTCAGTGATATATTGATAGTGGTTTAGTGATATATTTGATATGGTTCAGCTGATATATTGACTAATGGATCAGTGATATATTGATATGGTTCAGAGTGATATATTATTGATATGGTCAGGTCGATTTTGATATGTTTAGTGATATATTGGATATGGTTCAGTGATATATTGATATGACATGGTTCAGTGTGATATATTGATATAGTTCAGTGAAGTATATTGATATGGTTCAGTGATAAATTGATATGGTTCAGTGATATATTGATATGTTCAGTGATATATTGATATAGTTCAGTGATATATGGATATGGGTTCAGTGATATATTATATGGTTCAGAGTGATATATTGATATGGTTTCAGTGATATATATTGATATGGTTCAGTGATATATTGATATGGTTCAGTGATATATTTGATATGGTTCAGTGATATATTGATATGGTTCAGTGATATATTGATATAGTTCAGTGATATATTGATATGGTTTTTACAGTGATATATTGATATGGTTCAGTGATATATTGATATGGTTCAGTGATATATTGATAGTTCAGTGATATATTGATATGGTTCAGTGATATATTGATATGGTTCAGTGATATATTTTACTATTTCAGTGATATATTGATACTGGTTCAGTGATAATTGATATGGTTCAGTGATATATTGATATGGTCAGTGAATATGATATGGTTATCAGTGATATATTTGAGTGTGATATATTGATATGGTTCAGTGATATATTGATATCTTTCGTTCATGATATTCATTGATATGGTTTCAGTGATATATTGATATGGTTCAGTGATTATTTGATATGGTTCAATGATATTTGATATGGTTCAGTGATATATTTACTGGTTCAGTGATATATTGATATGGTTCAGTGATATATTGATATGGTTCAGTGATATATTGATATGGTTCAGTGATATATTGATATGGTTCAGTGATATATTGATATGGTTCAGTGATATATGATATGGTTCAGTGATATATTGATATGGTTCAGTGATATATTGATATGGTTCAGTATATATTGATATGGTTCAGTGATATATTGATATGGTTCAGTGATATATTGATATGGTTCAGTGATATATATTGATATGGTTCAGTGATATATTGATATGGTTCAGTGATATATTGATATGGTTCAGTGATATATTGATATGGTTCAGTGATATATTGATATGGTTCAGTGATATATTGATATGGTTCAGTGATATATTGATATGGTTCAGTGATATATTGATATGGTTCAGTGATATATTGATATGGTTCAGTGATATATTGATATGGTTGTTATAGTTCAGTGATATATTTACTAGTTCAGTGATATATTGATATGGTTCAGTGATATATTGATATGGTTCAGTGATATATTGATATGGTTCAGTGATATATTTGATATGGTTCAGTGATATTATTGATATGGTTCAGTGATATATTGATATGGTTCGGTGATATATTGATATGGTTTAGTGATATATTGATATGGTTCAGTGATATATTGATATGGTTCAGTGATATATGGATATTGTCAGTCATATATTTAATCTAGTTAGTGATATATATTGATATGGTTCAGTGATATATGGATATTGTCAATGATATATTTACTAGTTCAGTGATATATTGATATGGTTCAGAGACATATTGACATGGTTCGGTGATATATTGATATGGTTCAGTGATATATTGATATGGTTCAGTGATATATTGATATGGTTCAGTGATATATTGATATGGTTCGGTGATATATTTACTACTAGTTCAGTGGTATATTGATATGGTTCAGTTATATATTGATATGGTTCAGTGATATATTGATATGGTTCAGTGATATATTGATATGGTTCGGTGATATATTTACTAGTTCAGTGATATATTTTTATGGTTCAGTGATATATTGATATGGTTCGTCGATATATTGATATAGTTCAGTGATATATTGATATGGTTCAGTGATATATTGATATGGTTCAGTGATATATTGATATGGTTCTGTGATATATTTATATGGTTCGATGATCTATTCATATAGTTCAGTCATATATATACTAGTTCAGTGATATAATGATATGTTTCAGTGATATATTGACATGGCTCAGTGACTCTGATTTACGTCGGCGTATTAGGGCCACTATATAATTATATTTATCTTTTGCGTACAAGTTAGTATCTTGCGTAGAAAGATTAAGGACTAGTTGATCTTTTTTGTATTGTTTATGAATAAATAATATATCAAAATCTATAAACGATAAACATAAATATTTTAATACGAATACTTAACAAGAATAAACGATATTTGTTTTTGAACTCTGAAATGTCACTTATGGCAGCATATTTACAACATTTGATATCAATGCGATTCTTAGTTACTTTCCACATTACTATTTTTAATGAGACCTTTGAACAATTACGTGCTTAAACTGTTCCCATCAAGTGGTGATGACATTTTCAAGTCGATGATAATTCATAACGGAAACAATTTTAATCCTAGGTTGTTTAAACACCAACCACTGTTACCAATTATATAGAAAAAACAACAACACGTGACTGAAATTTACTTGCTATTTACTGCGGCCGGACATTTTCCCAGTCAACACCTCGACAGTAACGTTAAAAGGATGAAGCCATATATACTGTTGATAGTTATTGTCTTTCTCCTAAGGTCTTATGGTGCGTCCTCCTCAGAGGATGGGGATGGAACCTCCTTGACAAGTGAAATTGTAGGTCTTTTAAATGGAACCTACCACAGCCTGGACCAGAAGATATGTGAGTTACAAAAAAGAGTCGACGCCATGAATGGGAGTAGTGGAAACCAGTGTGGATGTAATACAACGGAAATTCAGGAGTTCAAGCGTTTAATATCTAACGAAGTGCGCGATTTATCAAAAGTCCTGTCTGGAGTTGAAAACGATATTCGCATTTTGAAGAAAGGGCAAGCGGAGCTGTATGAATTTTTCGACAGAAATGGCAGTGATGGTAAGATGGCTTTCTACCGCAATACGTTGTGTTATTCCACTGTCATGCCATGGTATAAATGTACTGGTTGTTGGATAAATATATTGATATTCCACTAGTTGAATAACACTTACCGCTTTGTTGGTTGGTCGGGATTCTAAATGAGCTGAAAGCTTATGTCTTTTGTAACTTTTAAAATATAACTCACTCGTGTGAAATAAATTCCATACCTAACAACCACTTGTTTGTAAATTCTCTGTATATAATTTGAAGACAATATGGCGTTTATTAACTTGGTCAAAAAATGTTCAAACCGCAAAAGGGTGTATTGATTTGTTTTTGTTTTTGGCATTATAGAAGAGGCGTCGGTTGATTCTATCGAAGAAAAAAATGTTTTAGTAGACTTTGATGTGAATAGAAATATATTCATACAGATTAATACAAAAATCATAATTCGAATGACGAAAGGGTGTTCAAAATCATTGGGCACTAAAAGAAAACACAGCAAAACAATAAAATTAATGTCATCGAAATGTATCTTACCATTACTATGGACTTGTTTGTTTGAAGTGTATACATTTCTCTTTTTGATTTAACCCTAACCCAAGATTAAGTACCGGAAAAGCCTTGTAGCATACCGCATGATAAATGGGATATGATTACAATGTCCGTATGAATTCTAATTTCCCCTTCACATGACCTTTAAATGTTGCATCAGTCAGATTAGCTGCTACGAACAAAATTGACACACTATCAGTTTATATGTAATGTTGATAAGCACAGTGCCATACTTCGATTTCGACTTCTTCTTTGTCGCTGTAAAATTTAAAACTTTAAAGAGTCGCTATCTTTCGAAAAAGGTCTTTCATTTTTTAAAGGGCATTCAGAAAAGGAATTGGGAATTTTGAAGAGCCGCAATTTTTCAATAAGATTAAAATAATTAATTTTTATTTCTTTCCGTACTGAATCCATCTTTTTGATTAGCAGATACTTTTTCTCCATACTACTATGAAGAATGTATCCGAGAAAGGCGCAAAAACACGCGGATTTTCACAGTTTACAAACCCATTTCTTTCATACCCCGATGAAGTTGAAAACTAGTGATATCAATGCTTAAATAAATATTTATTTGTATGTTTCCCGCTGTTGTTCGAATAGCCGAAACATTAGCTAACTATCACTGCGTAAGATAGCCAAAAAAGCCAAATAAATCTTCACTGTTGATATAGATTATAAGGAAATATTGCATTAATATGGTGTTGTTGCATCATTTATAGAAGCAATATCGATTTTCTTTTGATATTGACATTTAAAAGTTTAGTTAGGAAAGATAGTGAGCATCAAAAACCTCTTTGTAAATAACGTTTGTTGCAGACTAAAAAATTACAAATTTCTAATTAAAATATTTAGTGGGGCAAGATTTCTGATTTCTTTCACACTTATGAAAATCTCACCGAGAAGAATGTCTCTTAAAATGTGTTTTTTCCCCATTATTTATTGATATGTTCATTTTAGACAAAAAAATGAAAGTGGTTTATTGTAAGAGATGACAAGGTTATGTGAATACTTAACAATCTGTGAAATGTTTTTATCGAAATCACTTTGGTATAGAAACCTTTCTTTTATATAGAAATCTCACAGCTGATGTCCATATGTCCAGTTTCGAGGTGTGTATTTTAAGTTCACAACTTATATATCTAAAAATCACTTGTAATTTAGAAACTGACAGCTGATGTATTTTTCGTTTTCGCGAGGAAACTACTTTGTGTTGAATTAGAAGGTCACATATGGAAGTCATTGCCTGGTTGAAATTTACACTCTCAAAAGCCATACGAACATTTCAAACACTCATATTATTTTTGTACGCTGTTTTGTGTGAGAAAATAAAATTCTATAGAAACAACGTTTTTGACCATTTGATTGTTTTTGTAGATAGGTTCCACTGTATACAATTTAAAACCTTATATCCTTATATTTTTAATTATTTGATGATTTTAATGTTTATTTGTTTCATATTTCATGATTTTACAAATTTAACAAATATAATCATTTCAGATGTTAGTAAGTTCTTATTTTCAACTTAGTTACTTAATTGTAATTGTTTTTGTTTCATTTCCACATTACCGAATATGAAATATGTATATAATATAGATATTTTTTCCTAACTTCATATAGGAATTGAACGGTGTTTTTATTGCACTAAACGTGGTATGAACGCAATAAGATACAGACATATTCACTTTAACGCATTTGCAATTAGGGTAAATTTTCCTTTTACAACACATCGATTTCCATTGGTTTATTGATGCAATCAATTTTGTTTTCATTTTTAGCCAATACAACACCCGATCCGACAAATGCGCCACTGGAATGTGACAGCGGCTGGATTTCCTCTCCTGAGAAGTGTTACTATGTTTCGTCATCCTCAGAGAAAACAGAGTGGGCTATAGCAAGGGTTAGCATCGTCTAAACATTTAGGTGGGAGGTTATGATTTATGTAATCTGGTAATTGTTGTATATGTGTGACGATTCTATGATTAGTACGATGGATATCATGACACTTTCTCAGACAAATGACCAGGCAGTAGAAGTACACAGAGGTGTAAAAGACTTGTCTTCGAAAAGAAAGTCGAAGATAAAGGTATAAGTCGACACTGCTGAGTATACCATGCTATGATGTAATATTGTATTGAGCCGAAATGACTCTATCTCACAACTATTGATCTTAAACCTGGTCATATATGTGCAATAGGTTATGTACCCATTCACAAAAGTAGCATCATATAATAAAAGCTTTTAATATCGCAAAACTCAAATAGTTAGGCTTAGCAACTTACCAGTATATAATGTTAACCTTTCTGTTCTTGCCGTTAATGGTGATTTAGAAGCGATATTGTGTAGCAAGATGTTTTTACTCGTCCCAAACAATATACCACAGTGTTACAACGTTTTATCGAACTCCTCAACTAACTTTTCTTCTACTTTATTTTAACATCCAAAATCTTAGTTCTCATGTAACGTGTTGGAAAAAAACCTTGATCTCGAACTCTCTTCAGGGTAGCAAATTTTGAAATAAGTTCCATATTGCACTGACAATCCTGAAACTCTTATATCTTTTACCATATCATCTAAATTGATATTCGAACATTTGCACTGTGACATTCCTAATTTAAATCGTTACCTATTCGAATTTTAGAAAGTAATCAGCAAACCTGTTTTGCGAACACTGTTACATCTTAGATTAAGATTCACATTCACATCGGCTATTTCGGAGGGACATTTTTCAGGAATTATTTTTTTTCATTCGGTTATTCTCTGAAAATTTCTTTTATACAATATTAGGATCGATGCATCGCCATTAATGCAAGGCTTGCTGAAATCAAGACGGATGAGGAAGCTAGCTTCATCATGAACTCTCTCCCAGATTATGTTGGTAATGTTTGTTTTTATTCTCTTGTTTAACGAAACCAGTTTAACAATCATCGCATTTTTTCTTTATGACATTGATATTTCCAAGGGAAACATCTGAATTACCTTCAACGCCCATGAGAACGCTGACCGAATCACAGAAAAAAACGTCTAAAAGAAAAACGAAATATTTTCAACTTGTATTGCCAGCTTTAATACGATTCCAAAAGTATATTTTACCAAATAAGTATCTTTGGTGGGCGATTGCTATATGATCTTTGGACATGGTCGACTAAAGCTGAATTGTAAAAGATCCCCCCTAGATGTAATCGAGAGGGGGATCAGCCAGCCAATAGCTTTCCTTTAACAGAATCATGAGGGGAAAGAATCAGCAAGATAAATCTTTCCCCGAGGAAAAAAAAACAAGAGGCAATAATCAGCTAGTCTATTCTTTTCCCTGGATGAAATCAATTAGCCAATTCTTTCCCAATGGAAGTTATCAATGAAGGGATAAATGACTACTATACAAGGACCCTTCGAGCACTAACCGAATGGTCCCAAATGAGCTACCTGCTCACCTGATATTAGCTATATCCATATTCGTTTACATCATCAATTAAAATGTAACCCCTTTAATGTATTTTTCAGGGTCTAATGACTTATTTTATACTGGACGGATGAGGAATGACAACAATGACTGGGTGTTTCTCAGTAATAATGAGGTGGTGGATACGTTTGTGAGAACATGGGAGAGCGGAGAGCCGGACGGGGGCGCTCAGGGATGTGGATGTACCCAGAAAGCAGACGATTTCAATATGCACGATTGCTTCTGCACAGAGTTTAACCTTTTCTACATCTGCGAAATCATGCGTTAGCCATTTGCAACTGAAAATCATGCCCAGTGTTTCCAATCAATGTTATCCGTGAAATAAACAATAATCATTTGCATAATATAAATGTTCTTGATTTTTGCAGGCAAGATAACGCAAAGTAAGGCAAAAACAGTTACAATGTTTGTATAACAGTATTTCAGTGCTTTTGGTACTGGAATTATATTCATTGTTTTCGAAGAATGTATTTCATTAAATCACAAATAATATATTGCATGCAATAAATGCATTATTCGCTTTCTTGAGAACATATTGTTTGTTACTTGCTAATTTGACGTAAGATGATACTAAGTCATATGTTGAAACTGTAAAGTGAAACGGTAAGAATTCTTAAAGATGCTCAATCGTCGAGGGAGTATAAACGTTACTCATCATTTGGATAATAATTGGTGTTTAATTCTGTATATATATGAATATTTAACTTAAAAAATATATATTTCAAATAATTTGATTTGATGTTGGTGCATGCGAAAATCAGTAATTCATTCCATATAGGACATAATACACGCATTGTTTCGTGATACAATTAATTATTTTTCATATTTCTATCTTGAAGTAAAATTGGAAGCTCACACTTTCAATAGTTATAATGGTGTAAAGTAGCCAACTTTTGTAACAGAAGAAAAGTACTAAATCATCCACTGATTTTGATAGAGAAAAATACCATTTGTCAGCGGTGGAGCACCTTTAGCAGAATATCGTTCCTTTACTAAAACAATCGATTAGATAAGGTCGAAATACCAAGATTGATATGATTTTATTTATTTTGGCAATCCCTGTTGTCCCTTTTAGAGACCAGTTAGTCGAGTCCAAGCACAATAATAATATCTGTTAGGAAACCGTGGGTTTCACCACGCGACGTGTTGATGAAATGTGAACGACTTTTTTTCTACACCCACCCTCCGAATATTTGAATGTTTGCAACAATGACACAAAATTCAGCAGAAATGTAATCATACGTATATTTGGTAATAATATCTGACGTATGTAGGCTATTTCTTGACTCACTAGGCTCATTGAGTTTGTAAGCTTACCTTCTAGTTTCTGGTCATGTCCCTCGACTTCCTGACTGGCAGACATTTTTGGTGTGCTTGTGCTGGCCTAATTAACACGTGAATCCCGACAGTGATATTGTATATCATAAAAATTAAAACACATGTAAGGAATGTTTTACTAAAACTTAATGCTTAAGTCCATGCAGTCTTTTTCATGTTTTGTAAGCAAGTACCTTTGAATGCTGATATCTAACACGTTTTAAATTTTAAAAATTATGACTTTGTTATGACCTCCTGAAACGTCTAAGTCAGCAAAAGTTGATGTTACTTTTATACAATGACTTGTAATATTATTTTTCTAACCGTGTGGAACGTTGATTATGAGTTTGAAAAATGAATAAGTTTGTATCATTTCGCGGAAGAAAACGTTGAGTAATAAGTTGTTTTCGATAATAAAACAAGAAAAAAATCTTTTGAAAATGCGTAATAATACCAATTAACAATAGAGATACATTTGCATACTGACCCCTTAAACAACATGAAAATGTATTCTCCTATGCTAGAAGAATTCACCAAATGCATATGTAAATTAAAATGTACACTATAGTTATAGTAAAACTAGCAATTATGATATTGAACAACTATAACAGAAGTACCCCAAACGAGGAGTAGGAGAAGAGAGAGTATAGGAGTAGAAGGAGTAGGACAACGACGAGAAGGGAGAAGGTGCGGATAGGCAGGAACAGGAAAAGAGTGAGGATAGGAGGAGGCTGAAACCAGTGAGAATAGGAGTAGAAAAGAGAGGATAGGAGGGGTTGAAGGAGGATACGCAAGGAGGATAGGGGAAATGTAAGATAGAAGGAGGAGAATGCAGGAGAAAGAGAAGGGGAGAGCGGGAGGAGGAGAACAGAGAGGATATGAGGAGGAGAAGAGAGAGGATAGGAGGAGGAGAAGAGCGAAGATGGGAGGAGGAAAAGAGATAGGAGAGGAGGAGGAGAAGGAGGAGCGCATGAGAAGTAGAAGGGAAAGGATAGAAGGAGGAGAAGGGAGAGGATAGGAGGAGGAGAAGAGAGGGGATATGAGAAGGAGGAGGGAGAGGATAGGAGGAGGATAAATGAGGGATAGGAAGAGCAGTTAGAGGATAGTATGAGAAGGGCGAATATAGGAGGATAAGAGAGTAGATAGGAGAAGAAGGGAGAGGATAGAAGGAGAAAAATGGATAGAATAGGAGGAAGAGAAGGAGGGGATATGAGGAGGAGAAATGAGAAGAAAAGGAAGAGGAGAAGGAGGAGCGCAAGAAGAGAAGGACGAGGATAGAAAGAGAAGGGGGAGTGTATGAGGAGAAGAAGGAAGAGGATAGGAGAAGGTTGGGATATGTGGAAAAAGGAGAGGATAGGTGAAGGAGAAAGTGCGGATAGCTGGTGGAGGAAGGGGTTAGGAGGAAAAGAATAGAGAGGATAGGAATAGGAGGGAGATGGGTGGAGAAGGGGGGGTAGGAGGAGGAGGAGGTGCGAAAAGATGGAGAAGGAGGAGAAGGAGGAGGAGAATGGTGAAGATAGGAGGAGGAAAGAAGAAGTATTAGAGATAAGATGGATTCCTACAGTTTTCAATATGTTATCTGTTATAACAGTAGGGAATAAGTGTGGTACATGCTTTAATGCAGCAGAAGAAAACACCCTAGGTAAATAAATCCCATTAGTGTTTGAAGTAAAAACTCATATTCAGAAATAAATGTTGTGTAAAGGGGTTCATGTAGCCGGATGGTGTATTGCAGCTGGTACCCATTGGGGTTATAACTGTGATATATGACATCCTTGTGACCTATAAGGATATTCTGGAAATCTCGTTCATTGCAAATGTAGTCCAAATTTCTAATATGACGATCTAAAGACAATTAATTATATGATCTATTTTTTTTTAATTTTAACAAAGATTGAAATGAAACTTCCAGAAGATCCTTAAAAGTCACATGGGTGTTATATATCACTGCGGTAACCCCTATGGGTACCAGTTGCAATACACAATTAGACTAGAGAAAACTTCTCTTTACATCTATCGGTTGAGTGTTCGAGTCGAAATATAAAGATTCATAGTTCGATTCTCGGTAGAGTCAGAGATGATATTTATATGAAATCATACGCTATGTTGCATTGAATTGATATTAAAAGCCCAATTATATATATAAAAAAGTACGACTAAGATGCAGCATCGCTGACGAATAGTATTTTTTCTCTACCAAAAACAAGATTAGATGAATAAGTATTTTTCTTCGGCACACAAAAGGCAACATGCCCTGTATGAAATGAAGTACTGCGTCAAATGCAAAATGAATTATTGAATATATATTTTTTGTGTTCATAGATGGATATATACACGATTTAACTTCAGTATTTGTTCAACTGATGAGTATCGTTTTGTGCTCTTTCGGAGGTAAGGCATCTTTACCATATCATAAGGGTTAAAGCAATATGTTATTTTCGAACTAAATTTTTGTATCAAAATAACGCATTATGTCACAATATTGAATGGGTTGAATACAAATCAATACGCTAAACACGTGTAATAACTTCAAATGAATTTCCAACTTGATCATTTGGATGCTAAAGACTGTTAATTTTGGATCTCTTCATGATATCCGCGCATTATTGTATTACATTTTAAACAAGTACTAGTATTTGAATTCGCGCTCGCGTTTTATCGCGTCATTTACGTCAAACTAAATCTACGCAAAAATAAGGTGGTTTATAGCAGAAAACGATCCCCATCGAGTTTGTTTCTAGACTGGCAAGGTTGTGTGTAATAAATATAAAACGATATCTCAAAACATCACGTGATAAGAAATACAATCAAAGCCATATGGTCATCAAGTATGCCAACAGTGCTGTTCATGATGACGATGTATTTAGTTTTTGCGGTGTTGATTTTAATATTCCACCAGAAAGGGATAAATGCAGACAACAATGGTAGTTCAGAGGAAAAGGATAGTTTTACCATCGTCGACCTTTTAAATGTAACATACATTCACATCGATCACAAAATACATCATCTTCAGGGTGACATAGATCTACTGGAACAGACTACATGTAAATGTAACGATACAGAACTCAGCACGGCTAAAGAAGAAATCATTATAGAGCTGAATGGCTTCTCAAAACCAATATTTGGATTGGAAAATGAAATCAGACTCGTGCAAAAGGAGCAGGCAGAATTACGAGATCTCATAACAGCAGGTAAGATCTTAAGATATTATTTAAATTGTGTGAGTTTGTTATTAACGCAATCACAATAAAACATATTTATTTCACGCACATACATATGTTAAAAATTATCCTAGCATACACATACACATAAAGCAACTGGATATTAGTGTTGCATATTGTGTTCTATAAGTAAAGACTACATTCAAACATGGAGATTATTTAGCATTTGTCCTATATAACTAAAGCCTACATTAAACAATGAATGTTAGTTAGCTATTGTGCTCTATAAATACAGACTACAATAACATAGCTGAATTTAGTAAGCTGTTATGTTTTATTACTAAAAACTACATTACTAATTACTATTATTAAAAAAATACATTAAAACAGCTGGATATAAGTTAGCTATTTTGTTTTATTACTAAAAACTACATTAAAACAGCTGAATATTGGTTAGCTATTATGTTCTTTAACTACAGACTACATTAAAACAGACGAATATTGTATAATGTATTAACCTATAATACACAATATATATACAATAATATATGTACAATCTATAATTGTGTTCTATAGCTAAAGACTACATTTAAAAAAGTTCTAGTAAGCTATTGTGGTCTAAAACTAAAATCTACTCCCATTCTCCTAACTCACGAAATCTTATGATAAATACATTAAGATAACATGATATGGAGGGGATAAACTATTACCATATGTTTGTCAGATGTCGTTCTGGGGAAACCAGGGCTATATTTTGCATTTTTAGTATAGGAAGGAACAATAACGTTGTTCCAACATCAGCCGTATTTTATTATCATACCTTGGTATTACATAATGCAAAACAGAGGATCTCCACAGGGGAGACCACTCATCAACTGATATTGACGCGTTATAGGTAGAATGTCAACATTACATACTGTGGACAATAGTACCACAAGATATACTGTTCACCACCTTATATTCGTGGTGACTTAATTTCGTGGTCTAGAATTCTAGAGTTCTACTTTACCGCGAAACTTAATCACGCTCAGATATTAATAACGACCTTTGTTTATATTTAGCAACCACAACTACGACCGTCACGTCCACTACAGCAGCGCCACGAGCTTGTGAAACGTTCTGGATCACAACACCAGAGAAATGTTTATACTTCTCGTGGGATTCGGAAAGATCTGAATGGGCCGAAGCTGTGGTATGCTACAAGGAAATTGTTGCATGTTATGTTTTCAGAAAATATTTATGAAATTATGAGTAGGAATATGCTTTTCTTAACATATGTTGATTCTCAAGAATAAGGCATTTTTTTGTAATTAGAAAAATGCGTAGTATTGGATTTAAAGATAAATCGAATATATACATTGTATTTAACTCCTTGTAGTTTTCGTTGACCTTTGTCAATCACGGAAAGACCATATTGACTTTGTAATTAAGAAAGTCTCAAAAACTTTTTTTTCTGAAAAAGATAAAAGCTATCTATGTCAAATCATGTTCTGAAAAGCGTTTAACAAAATTTCCAAATCTTACTTACCGTTCTTTAGTCTCGAGTGAGGGCAGTGACAAATCGTACATTCAGATAATGTTTAAGAAAAAAACGTTTTACTTAATGTTGTTTTAACAACACCAAAAGTGCTTTTTAATTCGCTGAATTAGCTGCCATTCAAATAATATTTTGATTTTAGGAAAACTGTTCATGCATGGAATACTCCAAATATGTACAGTAACATATTTACCTATATAAGAAATACCAGATCTTCAATAAAGGTATTAGAAAATGATGACTGAGTATCTCATAACATAGTGTATGTAACATGTCAGTGATATCAAGTTCGTTCTCGTCGAAAGATACAGCATTTATCTTAACTTGTTTAGTTACTCCACAATGTGTTAAAGTTACATGTGCCGTAACTGGGCGAAACATTTGACATGTTAATTTTTCATCATTAATCTATTGAAAATCATAAGGTTTGATAATTAAAGCCGTGATAATTATTCAAATGGCTTCAGATGCCATATAAACTTTACTTACAACACAGATATTCTGTACGGTACAATTGTTGTTTTTATGCTTTATTTAGGTTTTGATGGAAACTTTCCGGCAGAAATCAATTTACAATTACTAAAAACACTGTACAAATATGAAATAAAATTGTAGACCACAATTTTGCTTCATGGTAAGACCGTATGTACTCATTTCGCTTCACTATAGATGTAAAAAATAATGATTTTTGGCAGTACTGTCAAAACATTTTCTGTTCTTATTTGTATTTGTACAATTAAAACCAATGCAATGAAAGTTCTGTAATTTTAAAAATATTGGTAACTTTTGATGATGAATAACATATTGAAAGCTTATCTTGGTTCGTGACTATGAAAAATACGGCACATATAACTTTAGTTTTAAAAAGTTTATGTTTTGGTCAAACCGTTCCTTATGATTTGTATTACATCATCAGGAACGGTGTAGATCGAAGGGAGCTAATTTAGTTGAGGTCAAAACGGACGAAGAAGCTCGAATCCTCGTTGATAATTTTGGGAGTGGTATTCGTGAGTATATTTTTTATTTTATTTTTATTTATTTCATCCTCCTTTTTTGATAATTTTATTAGCATTCGCCTTTTTAATGACCCTAATTTTATTAGCATACGTCTTTTTAGATTGTCCTATTCATATCATTCTTTATGAATCCATTGGTGTTATGCTTCATTATTCTTTTAAATGGATTTATCAATGTCATTATTCTTCGTGATAACCCCGTTGCCTTTTGATGACCCTATTGATACCATAATGAATTAAAGATTCCATTAATATCATATTTCTTTTCAATAACCCTTTTCTTGCCACACTTCTTATTAATGTCAAACGTCTTTTAATTACCATTTATATATCATACTTATTCAATTACTTATGTTTAGTATATATGTCTGGTCTGTTATGATTCAACAACAAGATTTACTTTATTTCGCAAATATGGTGTTTGACTACGTTTTAGTAAACAACAACACATATGACAATATACTAATAATAAATAAATAGGAATACAAAAACATAAATAAATAAAAATACAATCGAATATCGCCAGTCTATATTTTCAAATAACCCTTGATATCTAAATAAAATATTTAGTTATAAAATACAAAAAGAAAAATGAAACTTCGTTCAAACGTTTCTTTAACTTATACGAGTTCGAGTTAAAAAGTTTGATTTTCCAGGTGATTACGACCTTCTATATACTGGACGGAGGAGGAATGAAGAAGGTGTCTGGGTGTTCTTAAGTAACGACGAACCTGTTGATATGTCGCTCAGATCCTGGGCGAGCACTGAACCTACTGGAGGCTCCTTGGAAACGTGTGGATGCGCAAAAAAGGCAGATGGCTTTCTGATGAACGATTGTTTATGCGACGGATATGATCTGCATTTTATCTGCGAAATTTTGCGATAGGTGACTATTGAAGTGAACTTTGAGTAAGGCGTCCCTTGTACTTGTGACATTTACCTTCGTATCGTATCCCGCTTTTCTGTACAACAAAAATGTGACTTGAAATAGCTACGCATCGCAATATAATGAGGAATATGCATAGTTAAAGAATATTTGCAAGAACTGCAGTATAATATGTTATTTGCTTAAGATTTGTTGTTAACAATAAACTATTATGTCATTTGTTAAATAACCTTAGTTAAATAATGAAAACCGAATCATCTTTGAATTGATGAAGTGAAACAAAGGGAAGTAACGTATTGCGTTCAAAACCGTTTGAGACAAGCAAGCAATTGGTCTTTTTCGTATTTCTCTTCTGCTTCATCGACTAATATGATATAATCTTATCCAATCAATAATGCAAGTTATAAAACGACTCTTTGGATCACACATGACTGAATCTTAAACTTACAAATAATCGTATGTCCGTTTGTCAATTTAGTTCATATGTCACACTAATTCCCATAGAAAGTTCCCAGATAAATCTTTTTGCGGCACATATTTTTACCAATAGTTTTATTCATTAATAGTCCATGCCACGATCCGTCTTTCTAGTGTATATTAGTATACACCTACATTTGTTCTAAATGGTGTCGATAAATCAGAATTCGCAGGACAAAATAATTATCAACAGCTTTACCATAATAGTTGGATCATTAAATGTTTGTAAGAGACTTTTAAATATGATACATTTTTTTTTAAATTTCCGTATACTGAGTCATTTTGTAATGATACGGACTATCGAACATTTCAAAAGCGAATAAAGGGAAATAACTCTTTCAGAATTCCATGTCAGTGGTCATGTAAAAATTGTTGCTAGACATATTTTCGAAAATGTCCTGCATGACAGCCGATTTGCTTCTATACAAAAATAACCAGTTTTCCTTCAACATAGTGAATCAAATCGCGACATGCTTAGCTTTATTTAATTCATTTCTGCTGTAAATCGTTTGTGAGTTAACTGTGATCACATTTTTATGCGTTTTAAAGTGAAATTATAAATGAATTGTTTTATCGTCATTTGTACATTTTAGTTAATCATTAAACTGCCTACTTGGGGGATTTATGGTCCTGTAATTCTCTAAGGATTGTAGACAAATGAAATAATGCACATCAGCGCGTTTTGATTAATCTATTTACAATCCTGGGAAATTAAATCACCATAAACCATCCCGTTGTCTGTAAAAAAATCAATTCAATCTGTAATGTATACTGTTATCGCGATTGCCTTATCAAATTCCTTGTTGGCCCCGTCAGTGAAGCTTCTTCTTGTGACATAAAAAATAAGTCCATTGGAATAAATATAAAATTATTATTACACTTCCAACATTTTAATCATTGACAATATATTTAATATTTAGGATATTCGACAATTTAAAATCGTAACTACATATATTGTTACAAATAACATAGATCAATCATGACATTGGTCAGAACAACGTCACAAAACGAATCACTTAAGTTATACAGTGTCCATCTAGAGCAAATAGAGATTTGTAGTTCATAATTTGGTGAGTTTTTTGATACCACAACTCTGTCACTGTTAAGTAATATAAAGAGTTCGTCATCGGAAATTATGATAATAATAAGCTTTCAAATAATAAACAACATGAACAATGAGGGTGTTTTGGTCTTCAAACTTTAGGCCGGAGGGGTACAATGGTTTGCTTATATGTTACAAGTTGTTATCAAAGCAGACACTGGCTTTCCTATTATATTTATATTCTGAGTCTTTCGTCACAATATGAATCAACCAACTGACGAAAACAAACACTTGCCTATAAAAACACTATTAATACAACGATTATCGTGCATCGATAAGCTGATTTCAAACAATGCACCTGTTTCATATCAATAAAAAAATAGTACCTCACAATATTTTAATATATAATCTTTAATGTGTTATTTCTTCATATAAAATCAAATAAGGTTTACTGTAATAAGTCAACCGAATCTTATTTTAACTATATTCCTTGTGTATCATTTGTCATTTGCAAAACAAAAGTCGACCGGAAGGCGGTAACTTGAAAATGTTATGTTGTTGAACGACTTTGTCTGCCAGCTGTTCCATTAATCTCGTTTCTGGTCGTATATTAGTGTCATTATTTTAGATATGATATAACAACTTGTCAATATTTTTTTTATTTTCATAAATAATTCTAATGTAAATATATGGATTGAATGTATTTTTCTAATTTTCATTGCGGTATGAATAGCAGAAGCTATCTTCATAGCTAACGCGATACGCGGGATATGTAGAGCCCTGCTGATAGGGCGTTAGAATTGTACCTGCTGCCCCGATTGCATGATCGTAAGAGGCGACTAAATTTAGGATCTTATCTTTTCTGTTCTTCCTAACTGACTTTATCTTTCCTAATGCCTCCCTTGGCACCGCCTCACTTTTGGCCTTGAGATGAGCGTTCGCCCCTGTGAGGAAGGCTCTGGGTTCTGTCCCCTGGCTGAGACACACCTAAGTCTATAAAAGTGGTAGTTTCTGCTCCTGCTTAGCGCTCAGCATACAGGGAGTGGGACGACTGGTTCACCCGTTGTCAGTATAATATGACCGGGTGGGGTTTGTTGCTTGGTGTCTTCGGCGGCATGCTTCAGTGATATAGCACTATAAAAAGGGCAACAGTTCCACTATACAAGAAGACACAACATGAATATACCGCAGTCTCCCAAAACACGCACCTCACACAACATACACGCAACACACCGCATACATGGGAGGCCGTCCTTACATGAACATAGCTGTTAATAGGACGTTAATTAATCAAACAAACAAACAAGTAGATAGCTACTGCTATTCATAGCCGCTATGAAAATTAGAAAAAATACATTCAATCCCTATATATAATCAATCATACTTATCAGAGAACATATTTTATTTGGGAGATTCTGTTAACGTTCTTATTTAAGCAAAGCTCCCCGTCCGCCCAGGTCCTTACAGATGTATCCACCTCCTCATCATTACTGAGAAACACCCATTGGTTGTTATCATCCATCCTCCGGCCAGTATAAAATACGTCATTTCTTTCTGAAATATACACTATAGTGATTTCATTTTAAATTATGATGCAACGGTTCTAGATCCTGCCGATAACATACGACAATGCAGCTCAATTGAAAGATTATCGGTTATTTATCGGATGATCCTGGGTTCAAAAGTGACCAAGATTGAATAATACCTCGATAAAGGTTATCACTTTTCTCTTTCTTTCACTTTCTAACCCCCTTCCCACCCGTCTCTCGGTCTCTCTCTGTATCTCTCTCTGTGTCTCTGTCTGTCTGTCTCTCTCTCTTTCTGTCTCTCTCTCTCTACATTATGTATCTTTCTCTCTCTCTCTCTCTCTCTGTGTCTGTCTCTCTCTCTCCTTCTCTCCCCTCCCATTCTTCCTCTATCTCTTAAATTGAACAATGTTTGTATGTTTGATAGGGTTCCCGCTGGCCGTGTGGTTAAAATATCCCGACATATTACCTCAAGTCCTTACCGCTGGGTCGCAAATTCGAATCCCAAGTGGGGCAGTTGCCAGGTACTGACCGCTGGTGGGTGGTTTTTCTCCGGGTCCTCCACTATCACACTTGGCACGTCCCAGGCTGTTAATAAAGCGTTAAACTAACAACTTTTAGCTATTGGCCTTCAATAGTTTTGAGTTTTAATGACCTCGTTGATAAAACAATAGTAAATACTAATAAGGGCTGACAGGAAGTTTGACGTACTATTAATAATTCTTGCTGAACTGCTCGAGTCTCATTTGTCCAGACAAGAGTTTCTCGATTTCGTAAAAACTTGTTACACGATGGATACATGACGTGTTATTAATATAATTATATGTATTATATACATATAATTATATCAAATCTTCTGTACGTTCTAGTAAATCTAATTATGAATGTTGCAAAAGACTTTGTGGTTTTACTGACATTTTGACTTACTTTAGACACGGTGTTGTGAAATTTGAGCCGATTTGGTTGAGTTTAAGTCTGACAAAGAAGCCTCATTTGTAATGGACAATTTACCAAGTCATGTTGGTAAGGGACTGATTATCTAGTTAATACATCGCTTCAATATGAACTTTGCTGAATGTCTCGAATGCAAAGCAATGCACTCGCAATTATGATAGGTTTGACAGCATCAGTGCATATGGTATAGTTTTCGAAAAAATACGAGTTAACTTGGGCTCAAAACATATTTATTAGCCAAACGTATCTCCTTAATGCTGCTAAATGTGAAAAAAATCGTTACACTCATACAAAATAATTGAAATGTATCAAAAACAGTATTTTTTGTTAAATAAATATGTACAAATTCATGATCTGATACAAAAATGACACTATTCCATATGAAATAATAAATGTATGTGTTATTTGTGTGTAGGATACAGAGATATATTATATACCGGAAGAAAGAGGAATAATGACGATATATGGGTGTTTATCAGCGACAATCAGGTCATTGAAACAAATAAGAGGGCGTGGGTAGATGGTGAGCCCGATGGCGGAACACAGAGATGTGGCTGTACAAGACAATCGAAAGACTTCCTTATGTCGGACTGTTTTTGTACTGGATACAACCTGTTCTATATCTGTGAAATTTCGCGATAATCAATTGTACAACTAACATTCATGTGTGAATATCGCGATTCAAGTTAATTTGAGAAGATTTATTTCATTTATGTTACTATAATCAATAAATCGATATCCATCATTTATACTGATATCAATCTTCATTTCTTTATTTTTTTCACAAATGTTAATATTTCGAATTCGCTTTCAAATGGAGATGGCAATATTAAGTATACGTGACAGAAAGTTTGTTTATAGAAGTTCCGTTCAAGTAGCAATTGAGACAAACTTCATAAGTTTCAGTATTGATGTTCAATGGAATACTTTGAATACTTCTATTGCTACATTGTACAATATTTTGAATTCTCATCATGGTTCTAGTGATTATTTAACTGCAATATTCTGCGAAGAAAAATCGAAGATTTACATTTTTTATTATTATTCGATCATAATCGTTAAAGATTACAAATCGATGAATAAAATGGTATGTAAAATAAATCAATCAATGGAAGATAAAGGGAAACTAATATATTAATGTTCTAGGTGAACCGCATTTTGTCATGGGAAAATTTGATACTTGCCTTAGACAGTTCCCACTTCACTTAGCATGTATGTCAGATGTCTAAGATTTACACTCTAAATTCCAGCAGTTGTATTTCCTTGTATCAGGAACTACCATGTTTAGTAACTGATAACAATATACAAAACAAGACAGAAGTATACATAACCTCTTGTCTTTGGTATATTTACGTCCAATTAACAGCCAGGGTCATATAAGGACGTGCAAGGTTTTCATGATGGAGAAAAACCGGAGTATCCAGAGGAAAGAAAATATCGACCAGTGGTCAATACCTGGCAACGAGTAACGTATGGAACAAGGTGGATAAATCAACGAAGAACATCTTCTCTTAAATTTATACCTGAAATACTTCTTTGCGAGTTTCCCGATTAGCAAACGCTTCCTTATGTAATCAAATTCACGGTAAATACATCAGTCTTTTCTCTTTTGCAATAAAGCTTCATATTTATACAATACATAACATGTTCTACAAACGATGAATATGATGAAAATACTCCAAGGGTTTTTTAACACGACAGTGAAAAGGACACACTTTATATGTGGCTAATTTTACTAGTACTTTAGCACATATTTTACAATAACTTGTTACCTTGTAAAAATGAAGAATAAAACTGTAGACCACATCATTGCTTCATATCATAATCTTTTGTATAATAATTCTGGCAGTACTGCCAAAACAATTCAGTTGTGTTTGTACTTGTAAAATGAAAATCTACACATTGTAAACAATGGAATTCTTAACAAGGTGGTGAACGAAATATCAAAAACTCTTCTTCATTGGTGTGTATGAATATTACGGCACTTATAACTTAACATTCAATAGGCTTACTAACTGGTGCATATTTTATGTAAGTGCAATCCTCATAAATACTTATTTACTTGTTAACTTCTTGTGAAATTACACTCTTGCAATAGGCATACAGATTAAACCCGCTGATATAACTAAACACATGTACACCTACGCTGGTCGATGAGTTTTTTCTGTGGTACTCCGGTTTTCCTTCACCAACAAATCTAGCACGTCCTTACATGACCCTGGCGATTAATAAGAAATTAAACTAATAAAGCCACAACTAATTACTATCCTGCATTAAATAGGTGTTGGATCACTATTAGAGTGAAAACATAATTGACTGCCATGCATAAAACCTGATCAATGTTTACATTGCTGACATTTTCCAGGTGATAAAATAACGTACCCATTTTTAATTATAAGTCTCTGTTTGTAGCAAGTAGCTATGTTAAAAATATCTTTAGACGTCTACTCTTTATACTAGATTTATATTTGAAAATGCTCTATTTGGCGGCCAATTTGATTCTTTGTGAAAATAACCAGTTTTTCTTCAGAATTGTCAACGAAATCACTATTATGACGCCGTTTTAGCTATTTGAAGTTAATTTCTACACTGTAAATATTTTGTGTGTTGACTGTGATGACCATAATACGCGTATAAGTGTAAAATTATAACTGATCTGTTCTATATTTGTTTTAACGATTAAGTGTAGTTTAGATGAGTTGATTTTAAAAAAGAAATTCGAAAAAAAATTGAAACTCAACAGAAAACTAGCACACTGACCCCTAATTATTTAATTCTAGTGTTTCACTTAAAAAACCAAGACTTTCTAAATTGTCGAAAGGTAGATATCAAGACTTGTAGATATGCTGACTTATAATAGTTATTTCGTGGAATAAGGAATGCAATAGTATGACTGTTCGAGCGTTTTAGGGGAAATTCTGTTATGGCCATTCATTACAATTTTGATACACTAGTATAAAATTATTATTAACATTTGAAATTGGTATGCTCTTCTAGGGTACATACTTTGTTATGCGTAAAGTGGTAACGAAATATTATACACACATATCTTCTTTTTATATATATATAATTATGTACATGTACCTTTGCAAGATCCATTGTTTTTTTTATATAAGGAACGATATTTATTTTTTATTGTGAACTGATGTGTAAACTGCATTTGGGACAGATATTTTAAATGACGCGCGTTAGCACGTCATGTTGAAATATCTGTACAAAAACGCAGTTTACACACTAGTAAGCAACAAAAAATAAGTATCATTCCTTATAATGACATTTCGACTGATTATTTCGTTTAAATTTAGTATTCCGGTAAATAAAACTTTTTGTTTCGTTTTGTTTCAACGTAATATGATTGATGGAACAGTCGGTCAATTGATGAAATCCAGGAACAGCTGACTTCAATTTAGCGGGAAATGTTATCAATTCAGAAAGTACACAAAATATAGTTCCACAATAACTTTATCTTTTTTCATTCCATTTATACCATATTTCTTAAATATTTTATTTCCTGATATATAGTTCAAGATTTCTATTACATTCATACATTCATTGTATGAAATATATGTCAAAAACAATAAGCCTAACCGGATGCGGATTCACATTATTACGGAAGTCAGCGTTTCCGTGTGTGCATTCTTGCGTGGCAACCTTTGCGTTTACGCAAGTGTAAACAATTTCCCAGATGGTAAGGTTATATAGCAAGGAGAAAACAGAAATGTAAATATGTGTACATGTATATATATGTATACAGATAAATAAAAAAGAACAATGTCCATGTGATGGTTTCGATATACATAAAAAATAATAAATTGTTATAACAAAATGATGGTAACATGTATGCATGTTGATTTTTATATGATATTTTTATATGATATTTTTATGTATATGGAAACCATCACATGGACATTGTTCTTTTTTATTTATGTATACAGATATATTCTCCTGTTAATTAGTTTACGAAGCAATTATAATAAGCAGTTGTTTCATCTGTTTTTATTGCTTTTAACCTCTTATTACTTTTAATTTCTTTCTTTCTGTGAAATCATATATATTTCTTCGTCGTTTTCCAAATCACGAATCATAATCAAATCTCGATACGGTGAGACGAAAGACAAAAAAAATCATAACCAGCCATATTAAGCAAGTGACTTTGAATATTTGACATGTTACAATTGAGTAGTTCTCGTTGAACTCGCCGTTTTGGGAGATCATTACGGAATAATTATCTTTTGGGCGGTATGTCATAAATTGTTATAACAAAATGATGGTAACATGTATGCATGTTGATTTTTATATGATATTTTATTTAATTAGTCTCAAAACGTGACAACCGGTATTGTAACCGGTATTGTCAAAATAAAGAAATAAACAAAACAAAAAGTCCCATTTCTTAATACTTCATTTAATTGAACACTACAGCAAACTATTTTATTGATAAAGGCGTGAAATACTGTTAATATCACATAAGTACTTTTTTGTACGTAACAGTTTCTATGTATAACATTGTATCAGCTTGCCTGCAATTAGCGAGTAAAAAACATCAAGCTCCATGCGAATGGATAACATTCTATGATGATACTGGAAATACTTCTGTAAACAATAGCTAACGTATAATTTCGCAAATGTAGAGAAGTTTCTTATCACAGTACCAGTCAGACATTTTGAAGTCAAGGTACATGGAAGTAATTCCGCATCTCTGAGAACCACCTTCAGGCTCCCTGTCGTTCCAGGTCCTTACAGACGTATCCACCTCCTCATCATTACTGAGAAACACCCATCTATTGTTATCATTCATCCTCCGGCCAGTATAAATTACGTCATTTCTTCCTGAAATATACACTATAGTGATTACATTTTAATTGATGATGCAACGGTTCTAGATCTGGCCGATAACATACGACAAGGCAGATCAATTGGAAGAACATTCGGTAAGTGATCGGAGGGCCCCGGGTTCAAAAGTGAAATAAATCACTAGATACATCTCAATATCATTAAATGGTATAAAAGGCACGATGTATGTCATTGTTAAACCGGTTTCGTGTTTTAATCAAATGCAACGATACAAAAACAAAAACTTAAAATATTACCAACGTAGCCAGGGAGAGAGTTTATGATGAAGCTAGCTTCCTCATCCGTCTTGATTTCAACAAGTCTTGCACCAAGGTCAATGCACCGAACCTAATATGGTATCAAATAACAACCGTATACATGTGATAGTAAAGCTAATGTTAAGGGAGCAAACGATTAAAAATATAGCAACTGGAAAATATCCCGCCGAAATAGCCAATGTGAACAGAAGATATAGCCAAGAATAGATATGGGTTTAAAAAAGTGTTATGACATGAAAGTATCCCGAGGTAAAAATAATATATATTAGGAAGGTTAGATTGAAAGGTTCAAATATCAATTAAGAGAATTACAAGTATATGGAACCGATATTTTGAATTTTAGGAATTTATAGGGTAAAATTCAACCTATGTCATAATTACTATCCTGTGAAGTTTTGCGATTAAAAAAACTGATTTTTTCTATTTTATTACAGGAGAACTTAGATATTGGTTTTGAAAAAAGAGCACGAGAAAATGTGATTTAGCAGTTCCCTACAAATCATTAACACTGTCGTAATTTTTTCGACATGCTGGTTGCTATAAAATACATCGTCATAAAGTACAGGAACAGAAAACTTTGTTTTTGTATTCAATTGTGTATGTTGCTTAGTCTGAACATGAACTTTTTTTTGCGTTTTTGCGGCTCAGAGAAGGTCAGAGGTAAACCGAGAAAAGGGGAAAATAATAAAAAGATGTATTTTTTTACACAACAAGAAACTAAAACAAAAAGTTTATGTATGACTAGTGCGATGCTCCGTATTGGGCTAGTATTAAACCAAGACGAAGGGATACATTGATTCTCGCAAAGAGGTGACCAGGTATTGAACAAAAGATTCTATCACCCGGCCATTTCGGCCCATAATATTACTGTGGCATATTGTAGTATATTCAGCAGTGCGGAAAACGACTTCAAGCGTCGATCTTCGACTTTCGCTTCGTTAACAACTATTTTACACCTGTATATCTACTGACTAGTTATGTGTCTGATGGAGGTGACATTAAACAAATTGTACTGGTGATATAAACACCACACTTATACAACAATTACTAGATTACATAAATTGTACTTCCGTAACTGAATGCTTAAACGATGCGTACAATTGCTGAATCCCAGCCTGTTTTCTCTGAGGATGACGACACATAGTAACACTTTTCAGGAGAAGAAATCCAGCCGCTGTCACATTCCAGTGGTCCATTGGATGTTGTTGTGGTCAGCGCTGGAGTGGTAGTAGCTACAAAGATTATAAAAAAATTGATTATATCAATACATCGTTGAAAATGGATGAACTGTGAACGTGGAAAAGTACATGAGAGAAGTTGACATTAATTGCGCGAAGGGCGTTTTAGAGCGAAACCCCCTACTCCCTAGAACGGGATTACAAGATTTCAAGATTTTAATTGTTTCTCTCAGACATGAAAATGTGTTACATGAGGACATAATTATATACATAAACATTTACATAACAAGATAGATACAAAGTTTATATGTATACGGTATATAAATACAGAAAGTTATAATTGTATAGGGCTTAATTTAAAGTAATATCATTACCTTTCTTAGAAAAATAGCAAATTTGTTCATAACTTGGATACCACACAAACACTCAATAGACGCTCCAATTTCAAAAAAGTAGTACTGAGCAAGATATTCTTTCCGAATAGTTTAATTTTCTTTTTTTCACATTTGATAGTGAAATTCATCTCCGATATCAACATGACATAAATTACATGTTTTATTCTCCTTTGGGATACCAAGTCAAAGCCTAGTTTCATTAGGGAACTTTATATTTGAGGTACGAAATTTTGTAATAGTAATTATGTTTTGTTCCGATAACTTTATAAAAACCTTTCGAAAATGAGATCTTTTTAAAATTTTGAATAAAATCGACATTTGGACGAAGATACTGTGTCAGCAAATCATTTTTGTATAAAACCGTCACGCAGATGTTGTGCAACTTCATGCTTATACAAATGTGCATTCATAGATATTTCACTATCAAATATACATTTCAATCCTGTATCATTAAAGATCCGTTCAACACGATCCAACCATTTAAACTGTATGTGTCAATTGCGACTTAAACTTGACATTAGCCTATATAAACTATTACTTAACAAAAGATTGTTCTAAAAATTTAACATTCTCGCCTTTACTTTTATTTTGAACGAATATCTTCCCATTTCACCATAAATCATATTCCCAGGCGTACTAGCTTTAAATTTTTAATTCTATTGCAAAATTTAAATTGGGTTTTTTTTTTCTAAAAGCTTTAAATCTTCATAACCCAATATTTCTGACCCATATAACAGAATCGGTTAAATTAATCAGTCAAATAGCTTAAGTTGTAGATCTACTAGTATTGCCTGATTTCGGGTTTATCTTTTTAAAGATTGAAAATAACGACGATATTACGAGGATATAAAGAAATTTCAAAACCGCTGAAAACAGTTCGGTGAAATAAAGGCATTTCAAATGAATGGTAAGACGTTGTAAGTTGAAGTGCTTGAGATTCGGAAATCCCAAGCTTATCTTATTATGTCAGATATCATTTAACATCTTTTAAGTTCATGGGTACAGAAAAAAGGAAAATCTATGTAATTTCGGGCATCATACATTAAAACATATGCATCTTACTGTGATCAATATATAATGGTTTGAATGAAATATATCAATGAAGCGTGTACTTATGATGGAAAAATATTAAAAAAAAATATAAAAGTACTGAAACCAGTCTGTTTCAATTTTAAGTATATGTTTTAAAATTTTAAAAACTGTGTACATGGGATTCAAGGCTCTCATAAGCTACAAGCATCTGTTGACAGTAGGACCACGTCGTACTATCCTTAATTTGACTTATTTTAATATGATGTTACTTCTATATTCCTAATGCTTAGACATCAATAATCCCCATGTGATGCACCTTTGATAGTCCTGATACTCATATGTATAAAGATGCTCCATCGCACTCTTTCAAAATAATTAATATAAATTCCACAACTGCAGGTTCAAACAGACTCCTAACACATGTGTGCATATAAATAAACAAAACTATATTGAAAACAATACTAAAAAATAACACCGTACAATATACACCTGTCGAATGCCATTCGTTAGGTTGAGTGGCCGCGATTGCCGTGTGGTTAAGATGTCTCGACATATTACAACAACCTCTCCACCTCTGGGTCGCGAGGTCGTTTCCCATGTGGGGCGATTACCAGGTACTGGCAGCGGGTCGATGGTTTTTCTCCGGTGCTCGGCTTTCCTCCAACAACAAACCTGACACGTCCTAAAATTACTACCCTACATTAAAATAGGTATTGCATCACTATAGGAAATAGCCAATTTTCCTTCAGAATTGTTAATGAAATCGCTATTATGACGGCGATATATCTATATTTAGTTAATGTTTGCTGTGAATTGTTTATGGGTTAACTGTGCTGACAATGTTACGCGTTTAAGTGTGAAATTAAAAATTGAAATTTAAAATGTTTGATTACGTTAAATTTCGTAAAAGAAAATGCGAAAAATATGAAAATTAAAACTCAACAGAAAACAAGCTGATTGTTCAATTCTGAATATTTGTTTTTGATACCGCAGCTCTGTTTCTGTTAAGTAACATAAAGAGTTCTTCATCGTTAATTGTATATAATCTTTCGAGCAATAAAACATATTATTCATGTCGCCATATCGTCAACAACACGACCGTCATTCCCAACTTCTTTTTGGTCACATTTAATATATTGTTTGGATTCAGACAAAAAGTACATGTGTCGTTCAAAAACATAATGGTTTTCATATGTAAAGGCATGTGTTGCCATGGTAACGGAATATGAATTTCAGAAATGTCGAAATGTAGATATTCTCCGATTTCGTTGAAATGATATACTTGTACTTGTACAAAGTAAATGGAAGGCAATAGTACGACTGTTCAGCTTCTGTTATGGTCATCTATTACAATTTTAAAACACTAGTATAAAATTATAATTATAATTTG
Organism: Argopecten irradians; assembly: GCF_041381155.1. Classification (NCBI taxonomy): domain Eukaryota; kingdom Metazoa; phylum Mollusca; class Bivalvia; order Pectinida; family Pectinidae; genus Argopecten; species Argopecten irradians. The sequence goes on along the minus strand of NC_091148.1, from coordinate 7,150,678 downwards.
AAATTGGCATATTCTTCTACAGTTCTAAAACTTGCAATGAGCGAATTATGATGTTTTACTCATCGTCCGTCAATTTTCACAATCGGAAGGGGAGATAACTACATCTGCAAGACGGGCGGTCACCATAGGGACACGCGTCCTATTGAAATTTGCTAATTTATTTTTCCCGATAGAAATACGACGTTTTATTTCCCTGTTATGTGATGTGTTTCAACTTATCACATACACTGTTATAAACATAAGGTATAATATTTAATTTAATAAAACACTTAGGTAAAATATTGTATCAATAGAGTTATATAGTGTTAATAAAACATATCAATTTATAAGATATTTTATTTAATTGGTCTCAAAAAGTGCCAACCGGTATTGTAACCGGTATTGTCAAAATAAAGAAATAAACCAAACAAAAAGGCTCATTCTTCATACTTCATTTTATTGAACACTAAAGCAATATATGTATTGATAAAAGCGTGAAATGCTTTATAGATTACATTGTTTGGAAACACTGGGCATGATTTTCAGTAGCAAATGGCTAACGCGTGATTTCGCAGATGTAGAAATAGTTAAACCCTGTACAATAACAATCATGCATGTTGAAGTCGTCTGATTTCAGAGTACATCCACATCTCTGACTGCCACTTTCAGGCTGTCCACTCCCCCAGGTCCTGACAGATGTATCCACCTCCTCATCATTACTGAGAAACACCCATTTATTGTCATCAGTCTTCCTCCGTCCAGTATAAATTAATTCATCGCTTTCTGAAATATACATTATGGTGGTTACATTTTAATTGATGATGCAACGGTTCTAGATTTGGCCGATAACATACGACAAGGCAGATCAATTGGAAGAACATTCGGTAAGTGGTCCGAGGGCCCCGGGTTCAAAAGTGAAATAAATCACTAGATCTACATCTCAATATCATTAAATGGTATAAAATGCGCGATACATGTATTTGTTAAACCGGTTTCGTGTTTAAATCAAATGCAACGATACGGAAAGAAAAACCTAAACTATTACCAACATAGCCAGGGAGTAAGTTCATGATGGAGCTAGCTTCCTCATCCGTCTTGATCTCAACAAGTTTTGCACCAAGGTCAATGCACCGAACCTAATATGGTATAAAATAAAAACAGTATACATGTGATAGTAAAGCTGATGTTAAAGGGAGCAAACAATTAAAAATATAGTAACTGGAAAATAACCCGCCGAAATAGCCGATGTGAACAGAAGATTGAGCCAAGAATAAATATGGGTTTACAAAAGTGTTATGACATGAAAGTATCCCGAGGTAAAAATAATATATATTAGGAAGGTTAGATTGAAAGGTTCAAATATCAATTAAGAGAATTACATGTATATGGAACCGATATTTTGAATTTTAGGAATTTATAGGGTAAAATTCAACCTATGTCATAATTACTATCCTGTGAAGTTTTGCGATTAAAAAAACTGATTTTTTCTATTTTATTGCATGAGAACTTCAATAATGGTTTTAAAAAAAGAGCACGAGAAAATGTTATTCAGCAGTTCACTACGAATCCATAACACTGTCGTAATTTTTTCGACATGCTGGTTGCTATAAAATACATCGTCATAAAGTACAGGAACAGAAAACTTTGTTTTTGTATTCAATTGTGTATGTTGCTTAGTCTGAACATGAACTTTTTTTGCGTTTTTGCGGCTCAGAGAAGGTCAGAGGTAAACCGAGAAAAGGGGAAAATAATATAAAGATGTATTTTTTACACAACAAGAAACTAAAACAAAAAGTTTATGTATGACTAGTGCGATGCTCCGTATTGGGCTAGTATTAAACCAAGACGAAGGGATACATTGATTCTCGCAAAGAGATGACCAGGTATTGAACAAAAGATTCTATCACCCGGCCATTTCGGCCCATAATATTACTGTGGCATATTGTGGCACATGCGTCGATCTTCGACTTTCGCTTCGTTAACACCTCTTTTACACCTGTATATCTACTGCCTAGTTATGTGTCTGATGGAGGTGACATTAAACAAATTGTACTGATCATATAAACGCCACACTTATACAACAATTACTAGATTACATAAATTGTACTTCCGTAACTGAATGCTTAAACGATGCGTACAATTGCTGAATCCCAGCCTGTTTTCTCTGAGGATGAAGACACATAGTAACACTTTTCAGGAGAAGAAATCCAGCCGCTGTCACATTCCAGTGGTCCATTGGATGTTGTCGTGGTCAGCGCTGGAGTGGTAGTAGCTACAAAGATTATAACAAAATTGATTATATCAATACATCGTTGAAAAAGGATGAACTGTGAACGTGGAAAAGTACATGAAAGAAGTTGACAATAATTGCGCGAAGGACGTTTTAGCTCGAAACCCCCCTACTCCCTAGAACGGGATTACAAGATTTCAAGATTTTAATTGTTTCTCTCAGACATGAAGATGTATTACATGAGTACATAATAATATATATAAACATTTACACGACAAGATAGATACAAAATTTACATGTACAAGGTATAGAAATACAGAAAGTTGTACTTGTATAGTGTTTCATTTAAAGTAATATCATTACCTTTCTTCGAAATATAGCAAATTTTTTCATGACTTGGATACAACACAAACATTCAATAGACGCTCCAATTTCAAAAAAGTAGTACTGAGCAAGATATTCTTCCCGAATAGTTTTAATTTCCTTTTTTTCACATTTGATAGTGAAATTCATTTCCGATATCAACATGACATAAATTACATGTTCTATTCTCCTTTGGGATACCAAGTCAAAGCCTAGTTTCATTAGGGAACTTTATATTTGAGGTACGAAATTTTTGTAATAGTAATTCTGTTTTGTTCCGATAACTTTGTAAAAACCTCTCGAAAATGATATTTTTTTTTAAATTTTTGAATAAAACGTATGAAACTTCATGCTTATAATAAATCGGCATTTATAGGTATTTCACTATCAAATATATATTTAAATCCTGTATCATTAAAGATCTGTTTAACACGATCCAACCATTTAAACTGTATGTGTCAATTGCGACTTAATCTTGCCATTAGTCTATATAAACTATTACTTAACAAAAGATTGTTCCAAAATTTAACATTCCCAGCTTTACTTTTATTTCCAACGAATATCTTCCCTATTCACCATAAATCATATTCCCAGGCGTTCTAGCTCTAACATTTAAAATTCGATTGCAAAAATTGGGTTTGTTCTAAAAGCTTTAAATCTTCATAACCCAATATTTCTGACCCATATAACATAATCGGTTAAATTAATCAGTCAAATAGCTTAAGATGTAGATCTGCTGGTATTGCCTGATTTCGGATTTTTTTTAAAGATTAAAAATAACGACGATATTACGAGGATATAGAGACATTTCAAACCGCTGAAAACAGTTCGGTGAAATAAAGGCATTTCAAATGAATGGTAATCATACGGGGTAATAGATACAATACCTTCTTTCAGCTCTTTAATGTGGATTTTCGTAGCTTCCAGCTCCGTCTCTAGAGCTCCGAGTTTAGCGTTGACTCCATCCATTCGCTGTCTGCATATTTCGGACTCGGTCTCTAAGTAACGCCGAATCAACGGCAATACCTCCTCTAATACGTCATTGGTTTGTGCCGCTTTACAGAACTCCTGTTTACGTTCTTGGCTGACACTCTGTTGGTAAGTGATATTGATTAGTAGGAATACCACTATGAATGTGTAGATGGGATACATTGCTCTGATAAGGTATACGTTACTGTTGGCAATAAGTCCACGTCGTACTATCCTTAATGTGTCTTACTTTTAAATGATGTCACTTCTATATTCTTAACGTTTATATACGATTAAATTGCAGGCAATGGACACTTACATGATTTCATTTAATCTAAAGCCAAAGTAATACTTCACCAATCGCCAAGCCTTTTACTGTATGCAATATGTAACGCGATCTGTCATTGGACAACATAAGTAATGTACTGTATACGTGATATTGCTACAAAACAAGGAACTGTTCCTCGTTCCTCCATCTACCATTACTAAACAAGAGGTTTTTAAATGTTCTATCTTCAGTCAAGTATATTTTATGTAAAAATAAAAACTTCAATTCCGTTACTTCACAATGTATGTACATATATAGTGTCGTCATTTGTCGTCCCATTTTTTTCCTTTAACAATGTAATATAACAATATTCTTTTTCACCTAATTTAAAAATACAAACAGAAAATGAATATTCCCAAAAGATATATATTAAGGAGATACTGATTATTTTTAACATAATGTTAACATCTTTTTTCTTTCTATCACTATCACCTTCGAGGAAACATTCATATCGTCCTTCCGTCATTTTGTAGTTTACAGCTTCGCTTGTACAGATCGAGGTATTTTTTTTGTTCCTAATTTATTTTCCTTTATTTTTTATTTTTTTGAAATAATATAAACAATACAATATGCACATGGAATATTCGAGAGATAAGTAGAAAGATGTTATCCTAGTATTAATATATCTTGAATCACGTATCACGTTTTCTTTAAAAAGATTATGATCTATCAAGAGTTATTTCCCGTCATAGTGTTGCCAGTGTTGTGTCAAATTGAACAAAAGATTTACATCTTGATAATTCAAAACAAATGTGGTATTTCATGACAAAATGAAGGTAAACCTAGATATATTAAGAACTCTTAAACATGTCACTATCTAAACATATAACGAATTATGTTTGTAGTTTACGCTTTATATAACTGTTGCATATTATAATCTTGCAAACTCTTACTTCAAATGTATGATTGTTCAGACTGTTTAGGTTCCTTTTCAAGACATTTACAACTAGTACTGTTAATCTAATTTATTAAGATATGCGGTGAAATATATATTGGATGCTTCTTGATTTGTTATTTTATTTAATTGGTCTCAAAACGCGCCAACCGGTATTGTAATCGGTATTGTCAAAATAAGGGAATAGACAAAACGATAAAGGGGTAAAATACTGCTAATAAACATAGTTACTTTATAGATTTTGCATATGATTTTGTATCATCTTTCCTGCAATCAGCTAGTAACATACCCGTGCTTCCCGAGGCATACGAAGGTAGATAAAATATACATGTATTTATATCATGCAACGGGCTTTTGTTCATTGTATTACGTTCTATAATAACACTAAGGATCCTTTTTGTAACAAAAGCTAACGTATGATGTCGCATATGTAGAACTCTCTAAACCCAGTACAAAACCAGGCATGCATGAGAAAGTCGTCTGATTTCCAAGTACATCCTCATCTTCGATTGCCACCTACAGGATATCCGTCCAACCAGGTCCTGACAGACGTATCTGCCTCCCCATCATTACTGAGAAACACCTATCTATTGTCATCACTCATTCTCCGTTCAGTACTTAAGTAGTCATTGCTCCCTGAAATATACACTAAAGTTGTTTCATTTTAATTGATGATGTAATGATTCTAAAACTGGCTTATGATTTCAGATTCTAGATTTGGTTAATGATCGGATGGCTCCGGGTTCGAAAGTGAAAAATAATCACTAGATACAACAGTAATATCCAAAATGGTATAAAAAAACACGCTACATGTATCTTTTAAAGCGGTTTTGTGTTTTAATTAAATAAAACAAAATAAAAATAAACAAAAACAAAACAAACACAAATCTTACCAACGTAGCCAGGGAGAGATTTCATGGTGAAGCTAGCTTCCTTATCCGTCTTTATTTCAACACGTCTTGCACCAAGACCAATACATCGATCCTAAAATCATACAAAACATCCTACAGGTAGTAGTAAAGCTGGTGTTAAAGGGAATAACCAGTTAAAAATATAACTGAAAAATATCACTCCAAAATAGCCGATCGGAATAGAAGAATACATCCAGATCAATTTAAGATTTGGTTTTTGCAACTGACCATTTTAATCGAGACTAGTGACAACTAATGTAATGTTGTAATTTTACCACAACCAGAAACTAAAACGTAAAGGTTTATGTAAGAATAGACCAGAAACTAAAACGTAAAGGTTTATGTAAGAATAGACCAGAAACTAAAACGTAAAGGTTTATGTAAGAATAGACCAGAAACTAAAACATAAAGGTTTATGTAAGAATAGACCAGAAACTAAAACGTAAAGGTTTATGTAAGAATAGACCAGAAACTAAAACGTAAAGGTTTATGTAAGAATAGACCAGAAACTAAAACATAAAGGTTTATGTAAGAATAGACCAGAAACTAAAACATAAAGGTTTATGTCAGAATAGACCAGAAACTAAAACGTAAAGGTTTATGTCAGAATAGACCAGAAACTAAAACGTAAAGGTTTATGTAAGAATAGACCAGAAACTAAAACGTAAATGTTTATTTAAGAATAGACCAGAAACTAAAACGTAAAGGTTTATGTAAGAATAGACCAGAAACTAAAACATAAAGGTTTATGTAAGAATAGACCAGAAACTAAAACGTAAAGGTTTATTTAAGAATAGACCAGAAACTAAAACGTAAAGGTTTATGTCAGAATAGACCAGAAACTAAAATGTAAAGGTTTATGTAAGAATAGACCAGAAACTAAAACGTAAAGGTTTATGTCAGAATAGACCAGAAACTAAAACGTAAAGGTTTATTTAAGAATAGACCAGAAACTAAAACATAAAGGTTTATGTCAGAATAGACTGTGATGTGTACACTGCCACCTTCATCAGATAAATGACCAGATAATGATCGATGTTTGATGTCCAGCAATGGACCAGTATTAAAACCATTACGGGGTGGTACATATATACCATATATGGTATTAAGCAAATAGTTGCCAGATAGGGTCATTTCGGCCCTTGTATAGCATATTATGGCATTATCAGCACTGTCGAAATCGACTTCGAGCATCGATCTTTGCGTTTTATTTCGAAGACAACACTTTTACACATGAGCATCTGCTGTCTGGTCATTTGTCTTATGGAGGTGGTATCAAATGCATTGTGATAATCATGGAAATGTATATAACAGTTACCAGATTACATACACCGTACTTTACAACCTGAATGCTTTGGCGATGCTAACCATTGCTGTAAACCAGTCTGTCTTCTCTGAGGTAGAAGACACATTGTAACACTTCTCTGGAGAAGAAATCCAGCAGCTGTCACATTCCAGTGGCGCATTGGTTGTTGTTGTGGTGGGAATGGTTGTGGGGCTGCCTATAATGATAACAATATTGATTACAACAATACATCAATGACAACTGGTGTACTGCAAACGTGCAAGACGAAATATTCAGCTAACTACCCGGAAGACGTTTCAGCGCGAAAAATTCCTAAACATGATATTTTGTTACATGTATAAAACCATGACGGAACAAATTAACAAATAAATTCATCTTGAAATAACTTACACATCAAAATATTTACGCGTACAAGGTGCAAAGTCTTTAAATATACTTAATTAATTATTCGAATATATATTTTTTGACTATAATTATATTTTAGTTGAAAATGACTAATGAGTAGGTTAATCAAGGAAAAATAAAAGAAAAAAAATTATGTCTGTTTAATCAACAAAAGATACAATGTACATATGCAATTATTTGTTTGTCTTTTGTTGTCTACGCAATCAGTACCTCATTTCATATAGGGAATAGCGTCATGCTGGTTTTGCCTACTATGGCGGTATCAAGTGCCAGAACGGAGTCCGTGTAGAGACAAGCCAGTGACATTTAAGAAAAATCTAAAATTAATGACATTAGTACAAGAAAACAGAGACATTTCAAAATCACTGACAATGAAATTGGGAAATAGGCATTTCAAAACCACTAACAATGGTATTGGAAAATAGACATTTCAAAACCACTTATAATGGTATTGGGAAATAGACATTTCAAAACCACTAACAATGGTATTGAGATAGACATTTCAAAACCACTGACAATGAAATTGGGAAATAGGCATTTCAAAACCACTGATAATGGTATTGGGATTTTGACCTTTTAATATCACTGACAATGGTATTGAAAAAAAAAGTTAAAAACACTGACTATAATAACAGGATATACAGACTATTCAAAACCAATCATACTAGTAAATGTTAATAAGGACAATACCCATTTTGGTTACTTTCATCTCTTGGATCTGGCTTTTCATAATTTCCAGTTCCGCTTGTACCGCTTCCAAGGAAACTTCCATGTCGTTATTGCGTTGTTTTGTAGTTTCCAGTTCCGCTTGTACCGCTTCCAAGGACACTTCCATGTCGTTATTACGTTGTTTTGTAGTCTCCAGTTCAGCCTGTACCGCTTCCAAGGACACTTCCATGTCGTTATTACGTTGTTTTGTAGTCTCCAGTTCAGCCTGTACCGCTTCCAAGGACACTTCCATGTCGTTATTACGTTGTTTTGTAGTCTCCAGTTCAGCCTGTACCGCTTCCAAGGACACTTCCATGTCGTTATTACGTTGTTTTGTAGTCTCCAGTTCAGCCTGTACCGCTTCCAAGGAAACGTTGATATCTTTTTATGTCACCATATGCCTGGTTTTTGGTGTCCCGGTCCGACTGTAGAGCTTTTAGTTTAGCGTTGACCCCATCCATTAGCAGTCTGCTTGAATGAGTCTCAGCCTCTACGTGACGCCGAACCAAAGGCAATGCCTCCTCTAATACAAGTTTCGTCTGAACCGCGTTACAGAACTCTTGCTTACGTTCCGGACCAATAATTTGTTGGTGAGTGGTATGTACCAGTGGGAATACTACTACGAATGTGTACACGGAATACATGGCTCTTATAAACTATGATCTTCTGATGACAATAAGTCCACTTTATACTTTGCGTAACGTTTCGTACTTTACCCCTCTGCAATGTCACTTTTATATCTTAATGTTTATATGTTTCAACTGCAGACAATGAACGCTTATACAATGTTACTTCATTAAAAATCAAATTAGTACCAAGGCTTTTAGTGCACACAATGTGTAACGCGATCTGTCCATTGGACAGCATAATTTTTATATTATTTAGATTTTATATAAAAATGTGTTGTGAACTTAAAAAAATCAAATATAATTGATTTAAAAGATAAATATAATAGGATATTTGTTTTGAAGAAAGAAATCAATATCGAATGTCGGATATAATCAACAACGAGACAAAGTCATGGTGACTATAGTCGACAAATGAACGGATAGGTTTACTTAATATATCTTCAGTAACGTAGATTTTAACTAAAATTGACAAGCTTAATTTCATTACTTCACAAGGTATGCACGTTAGCATTGAGTTGTAAGATAAAAAAATGCGATTGCATTTAATTAAAACAAATAAACAGAAAAAAGAATATAGTAGACAGAAATAGAATGAATTTTAGGTGGATATAAAATATGTGTAAGCTTATATCGATAAGTGGTATGTACCAAGAACAAACTCTCATACGATAATCTATATTATCCATTATATGACTAGGTTTCTCGTAATTGCTTAACCTATTATAAGTATTTTACTTGGAACTCACTGAGAGATCATAATTACATGGAATCCCAACAGCATGGCAGGCAAAGAGACTGATTATCATTAGCCAATCAATGGTGAGATACTATACTATATATTCAACAAACGAAGTGATTGGATACTACTATTATGTATAGATTACGAGTGTTGGCTAGTTATAGTTCCTGTTTCTACATACACTAACAGTATAATCTCTCTTTATTTTGTCATAGTCCAGATATCATAAATATAGTAAGACACATGTGTAATAACACTATTATGACGTCACATACCAGATTTGACGTCCTGAAATATATACATGACGTCACATTAACGTTTCAGTAGGCGGACACGTTACATCCGAGCCGGACTTCTACTGTTTTATATTGTGATGTTCGTTTATAACCGTGTTTTTACTGCATTGGCAAATCCCGTTTTTTGAAAAACGTGAGGTATATGAAAAAATAACTTATCACACTTCATAACAAAATTGGTATTAGTGTAACTGTTAGAATTATGAATCGACACTTCCTGCTGACCTTACATGCGATGATTTAGGCGTGATGGTATAACGCTGTGTTGGACGTCTAAAAGGTGGAAAGACACAAAAGAAGAGCAAACAAAATTAAACAGTCGGTAACGTAAATAGCTTTATTAAGAAGCCATTAATCAAACAAAAAACTACTTAGTTATAAATGATAAATTTGAAGATATTTTAGGGAAAAACACGTTTGGAATACATTAACAAAATAATTGAAGAGAAAAGAAAAGGAACGAAAGTTCAAAATAAAAATTGTTGCAAATACAAGAAAACTGATGCTTAAATCTTAATATCTGATATCAACAAATCAGTTAATTTCTCCTAATCTCGCAAATGAAGAAGACCTCAAAACCGGTACAGTAACAATCTACCATTAAAAAGCCTGTTGGCGCAGACGTGCATCCACACTGTTGAGATCCTCCACTCGGTTCGGCGATCGCCCATGACCGCTTGCTGGTATCCACGTTCGTCTCATTGCTACTGAAGATCCAAACGTCATCACTCGTACGCCTACGGCCTGTATATATTACATCATCGCCTAAAATAATGCCAGAAATGACACAGTTGGTTTGGTTTGATTTAAGTGATATAACAATTGAATTCGAAAAAAAAACCAGATGGACCATCGAGCTTCGACCTTCAACTTTCAAATGTCCCATTTGTGATACGACCACGTGACCCAGAGGTGGAGGTAATATATTCGGGTATCTCGACCAGTACCACTGTAGATATTATGCAGAGCGAGTAATGAACGTTTTCTGTAAATCAACTTATTCTGTATTTGCACATTATTGAGTTATCTGTCCTTGCAGGCATGTGTTGGTTATGACGTCATGTGTTCGCAAGCAAATCGACACACTTTTCAGAATGATACTTACCCGCAAGGGTGCTAACTGTATAATATGCAAAGACGGAATTTAAGAATTGGATTTAATTTTACCGGATATTTAAAGTCGTTAAAGAATAAATAACCGTGAATGATAGAAACACATGCACAGCAGTACCATATAACTCTGTATAGCGATGTTCAGGGCCCAGTTTCACGAACATTCCCTATTGAATCTAAGGAATCCTAGCTTAAAATGCTCCATAGAGATTCATTACATATTTTAGGAAAGACCCCTTGGCCTCTGATATTTCTTAGCTTCTGTAACGTTTCTTCTGGGGAATTTTACATAAGGAATTTCTTTCAGTTAAGGAATGTTCATGAAACTGGGACTTGGTTAGGGTCTTAACATTCAAGTTTTATACTTTACTTACCAACCCAACTCGGCAAGCGATCTAACAAAAAGGCCCCCTCTTCGTCTGTGGCGATTTCAACGAGGTTAGCTCCCAAAGCTTTACAGCGAGTCTGATTAAATGACAAATGGCTTATCAACATTTTATTAGAACATATGTACAGTATATTCTAATCTTTGGGTTGTAAACTAGTTCTGCTTTTTCAACATTTCTTTCCTGTGAATATATATTTGTCTTGTAAGTAAATAATCATAAATGCAAATAAAATACTGAAAACGTGGAAATTTACGCGAGGGAAATTTTACACTAATCGCGCAAAATATGCTTAAAGCTGACAATGCAAGTTAAAAAAATGTACATTTGAGATTTTCAAAATTTGTTTCTGAGACAACCCATTGAGTTTCTAAGGACGGGCAGACGCCATTTTGCTTGAACTCTGCTTGGATACGAGACGCCTGCCGACCCCTATATAAAGCGCGTGAATCGACACACGTGCACTCAGTCATGAACATATACACCTTTTGTCCACAGTTGTCCACTGTGTATCGCCTACTAATACATAAATAAAACCCCTTACCTGTAAATATGTGTAGGGCTTACTTAGCAAGCAAACATGTCAACTCTTGTAAACTGTCATTTTAGATGTTTCACAAATTCAACTTTCCACACAAATAAATAAAAATCCTGAAAATAATCCGTCCACATATCTCCACGTATACTATCGTACCCGATGTACTCTAATGGCCACTTGCACGTGACCACCTGTCCCGAACAAGTGACGCTTCCATATATAAACTACCAAGGGCACATACATGTACATTTGGGTGTTATATCTAATGTATATTGAAGTGTTTTATTAGCTCGTATTTGACATATTTTGGGATCTAGCTGACAATATTACTTCAATGAAACCTTGTCAGGTAAGTGCAGTATTTATTTTTAGTTTGACAATGTTATCTCCTATTAGAATTTCCGTGTTTATTTACGTTATAATCAAAATGGATCTCGCACGTGGAAAGAAGGTATGAATTCATTCATTACTTTCAATTTAACTGTATAGATCTTTATATATATCTTAGAAACTAATTTGAGAAAACATTGAAAGTAACTAACCATTTTATTATTATTACGTCTGGGGTATAAAGTACAGTAGATCTAGAGCAGGTCAGGTGTTAGTTGTTACACCTGGAACAGCAAGCGTTCGACTGATTGCACGTGTGTGTGGTTCACGCGCTTTATATAGGGGTCAGTACCCGGTGTTGTATAAAAGCAGAGCTAAAACAAACTGGCGACTGCCCGTCCTTAGAAATGCAAGGGGTTGTCTCAGAAACGAATTTTGAAAAAAAAATTGAGAATTTTTTTTTCTCAAATGTATACTTTTTTAACTTGCATTGTCAGCTTTAAGCTCCAAAAAATTCCATCTCGCGTAATGTTTCTTTTTTTACATGCAGCTATGTTACAAAAAGTAAACATATGTATTAACGCGAAATTAACAACATTGGGAAATGTTTACCCGTAGTAGTCGTGAAATTAAACACTCACGGAAATGTTCACGTTTAAAGTTTGGGCTACAGGGTCAGAAGATTTTTAAAGAATCATTCTCACTTTTGCATCGTTCCAGTTAGTTTTTTCAGACGATGTAGATACGTAGTAGCACTTTTCCGGGGACGTTATCCATCCCGTCTTACAGGCTTTACTTCCAGTTCCGGTAGAAACTGTACTCATCGGTATACCGGTGGTCATGATAGGTCTCGCTATAAAATAGAAATCGACATTTAATTACTTCAGTCGCACATTTTATGAAATCATACATATATATTCTTATTAACTTACGGGCGATAAAACGCTACGCATAATAGCGAAAAAAATGTTCTTAACCCACCTTAAATATTGCAAAATATGTATATTCCCGGTAAAAAAAAACGAGAATGTCCATATGACTTTGGGAAATTTTTTACTTTTCATGACCTACAGTACTCTCATGCCAATGGGAACAATTTGTCATCATGGGTTCAAGTCAACAGTCTCTTAGACGTTGCATTGTCAACGATCATTTAATACAATTTTCGGAAAGCATAAATCATTTTTGGGTAAAAATAATTATGTTCATTTCCTTTAATAATAAAATGATCAAATAGATCGTTACCAATTTTTGAAAGATATATAGAACTAATTATTGCACACACACAAAAAAAAGATAAAATACGAATCTATAGCTGAATTTAGCATGACATTTAAACAGTGGATTTTTAATTAATCTTAAAATAAGATGTCAATTTCTGAATACCAAAGAGTTGATTTTAATACAAATCACATTTCACAAATAAATGTTTAAAAGAGAGAAAGAAAATACATATTTGCGGAACAAAGAACTTACGCATTTTCTCGCAAATGTAATTAAGCGAATATCCCGTACAGAAGCAATCCGACATTAACAGGCCATTTGATAATTTCGCACATCCACACGTCTGCTTGCCTCCATGTGGCTCACTATCAGCCCAAGTCCTCAAAGAGGTGTCGACCTTCTCTCCACTGGAGGCGAACACCCACGCGCCATCCGCTCGCCTTTTACGTCCGGTGTATATTAACAAACTTCCTGTCAGAGTTTTTTTGATGTCCTAAATAAGTGAAGTTATCAAATTATGTATATCTTAATTCTCACATACTCCCTGCATAGAAGCTTTAAGTGTTATACATTAGAAAATAAATTTTCATAAATAAAGTTTTCACCTTTGACCTCTAAAGTAGTAAAGGTAAAAGGTCATACATTACAAAATGTCACCGCTTTATTGATCAAAACTTACACACTACTAGGAATGGTAAATTGTAACGGAATGACATTAATATAAACTGACATTGTTTCCGGCCTTGAACACACAAAAACGCTTAATTTGTTAAGAATAAACATCGCATGTATTTGGGGTAATTTTTTTAAATATTTTTATAATAGCAGAATAAAGACCAAAATAATCTTTTTTTATATGGTATCTGAGATCTTTTGACTAATACAGATAACAAATACAATACTGCGTCGGTTTTATTTTCACTTTCCCGAGTGGTTTTTCACAATCACAAAAGTACATTAAGGAATAAACATTAGCAAATTGTAGCGGTAATTTCTGGGCACTTTTGAAGACAAATGATGCGGACTACTTTATTCGGACCTAGCCCACGCATAGTGATAACGTTTTATTATGACCCATTGAATATAAATAAAAAACTTTTATTTTGAGTTGTTTGAATTTAATATGAATTTGTTTATATCGTGTAAGGGAAATAATAAACTTAACATAAAGTTTACTAATTTGATAAATGACCTCTTTTACTTGGTTTACGATGGGCGACCGCGTTACCGTTGTAAATCAGATCGATACTAATGTAAATCGATGAGAACACTCCTAAAACGTAAATGGTATTAACCAAAGCGGTACACGAGTTATTGGCGCAGTAGGTTGTTTGTTAGGTACTGTAACTCTTTGTTAATGTTCTTCCTAGCTGGAATTGGACGTTATTTAGCGTTGGGTAACAATGATACTTAGGCACATCCGAATTAATACTAATAAAAGACAATATTCAAAGCACAATGCAGGTATGGGTTTTCTTTCGTTTTTGTTGTTTGGGATTTTTGGGTTTTATGTTTATTTTTAAACGGGTACCTAAATGTTAACAGCCAGGGTCATGTCTAAGGCAACGGTCCGTTGCCAGTGTTGGATGTTTGGAGGAAAGGAAGGAACACACAGGGAGGTTTGGAGGAAAAAGACCGGAAGGAGAAGTAAAGTCACGGATAAGTAGTAGGAAGTACCCTCGGAGAGAAGACGGCGAAAAAAGCCTCCACCCAGACCAGCGGGGGTCAGTACTTGGCATACACTACTGCCCCCCCGCCACTATGGGATTCGAACCCGCCTTCCCAGAGGTGGTGGAGGGCTTGATGAGGTAATATGTTCGGGACATCTTAACCACTCGGCCGAAATTGCGAGCCACCCGGCCCATGGTTTTTTAATTCGTGTAGGATGCTGTGGCAGGCAGGTGAATGTGTACCATTGAAACAGTTTTGGCATATAAAAAGAAGATAATAATAGATAAGCATAATAAGTCACAGTACGACATACGATATATAGGTATCATGTAATACTCTCAAAATATCTTTTTTGCAAACCTGTTGACTCCTTTGGTTCCAGTTTTGTCATTTTATTTAAAATTTAAATTATTTTTAAATTGCATTTTAGTTCATGTTTAATTTGAAATGCATAAAAAGGCACTTAATATTTGTTTCCAACGTAAAAAGTATAAACTTACATTATATTGAAGTTAAGATGAAGCAGGAGTATAGGCTTCGATTTAGGGTTTGCTCTGTTCAACATCTTCTTACATGTAATAGCCAACGTCATTTGTTTTTAACAAGGCCTTGCAAGGTTTATTTTGATAAAGAAATAACGGAGTACCCATTGTAAAATAAACATTGTGAACCGTACCTAGCAACCGTATCTCGCAGTATTCGAACAAGAAACATCTAAGGTTATATATTCCTTACCGTTGTAATAATTATGTATATAAACATTTGCCATGTATATTTTTGAGATTAATAAATTTTGATATCCATTAAGATTACTTACCAATCCGACTGGACAGATGGCATTATATAAAAACGGGAGAGAGGCTACAATTACAGCTGGGCGCCTCTTATCTTCCGTCTGGAATATAAGAGATTCCCTAATCAAGTTTGGCTCCCCCAATAGTCGCAAACAACGCTCTCTAAATAATTGGAGGGAATTTCACTATTTAAACAAGTGTCAGGGTCAACATAACAATGGTTGGAAGGCAAGAAACCAATTTTCTTCTAGTAATTGCAGGTTGAGTGGGTTTATCTATTTCGATCATACAATATATTTTATAGACTGCCATACCCAAGAAACCAACAACCCCATACTGCGTCGGGTGACCTTATCGAAAACGCATTCATGCTTGTCATGGTTTTTGAAGAATTGAAGAAACATTTATTTATTAATAAATTTCCCCTCAATTAAATTGAGAAGTGGGAATAAAAATAAAAATATTTAAGGCTGCGCTTAAAAACAATTTGCTGGCGCGGTACAGAAAACGACATAATCTTCATAACATTCAGGCTGCACCTTCGATTCGCACCATCTTAAAGGTCTACGTACTTGTTCGATAACATATTAACACGTAGTACTGGAGACCGTAATCCAGCCTTCATCACTAGGACAGAGGAATTGCTGTACGAAGCAAACACGGAGTTGCGAGATAAGACGTACTCTGGTTTCAAGTTGCGGTAGAACCCTTTTAGGGAACCCGGTACTACAAATACGTAAGTCTGGCAACAGTAGTAAGGAGCATGTAGTCGAGTTATAATTAGATAATTATTGCTGTGTGGTTTAGTAGTTGATTGGTTTTAGTAGTAGTTTGTCGGGTTCAGTTGTTGTTGTGTATGTCTGTCGGTTCATTTGTAGATTGTAAGTTGTCGGTTTTCATAAATTATAGTTGTAGTTGTCGTGTTCAGTTGTAGGTGTCGTATGTCGGTTCATTATAGTTAGTTGTATTTTGTCGGCTCAGCTGTGGTGTGTCTGTGTAGTTGCATTTGGTTGGTATCAGTTGTAGATGTAAGGATGTTTGTAAGTTGTCGGTTCAGGGTAGTATTTGTAGTGTAGTTGTCGGTTCAGTTGTGATTGTCTGTGTGGTTGTAGTTGTTCGTTCAGGTTTTTGTTGTGGTTTGTCTTGTTGTTGGGGAAGGTTAGTAAGTGGTTTATCTGGGTGGTTGTAGTTGTTAGTTCAGTTGTTGTGTTTGTCCTTGTTTGTTGGGTAGGTTAGTTAGTGATTGTCTGAATGGTTGTAGGGTTGTTTGTGTATGTAATTTGTTAGTGTATCTGCGTGGGTGGCAGGTATGTTAATTGTAGGTGTAGTGATCTGGGTGTGGTCCAGTTTTGTTAGTGTTCGATTTATAGTTGGTCTGTATTGGTTTTAATGGTTGGTAAGTAGCGGTTGGTGTTGAAATGGGTGAGTTACGCCGGTTAATCAATTGGAATTACGGGGTTCGCAAAGCTGAAATTGTTAACGGCGATTTTTTTCTTTTTCTATATACTTAAGTAGTGATTTATTTGGATTGTTTTGTAAATATTTCATATCGATTATCGGATACATAAAGACATTGACAGTGCTTAATATACACATGAAACTAAATAGGAAAACAACGTTATAGAAAGGCAAATTGCAAACCAATGAAATTAATTAAACATTCAAATACATTTCCATCAGAACAATTAAATTCGATAAACTGAGACTCCAAACCGACTGGGGGCTTCATATTGTTAAGTTACTAATATAATTTTAGTTATCATGAACAATTAAAAGTTTTTTATACTCCTTTCTCATAACCATACTACCCACCAAAAATATCACTTACGAATTGGATATGTAATGTTGAATGAGCTCTTGAGAGAATGATTATGTATAAATCAAATTATTCATTAACGGCAACTAATACAGAAAAGAATTCATTCGCCTTTAATTAAGATTATAAATAAAAGTGTTTAACAAATTTAAAGCTCACCGTCTCCAAAATCTCATAAATTTTGTTCCAAACTGTCTGGCCGTGGATGTTCTATTCAAATTCGAGCGGTAAACGAATACGCCACCGCTGTTTTACAAATTCAGATAAAGAGTTTTATCCAATCTGTTCTATTATCATTCGATATTCTTCTGTTGTACTCCATAATATCCGCAAGATGGGAATTACATTCTGTTTGGTTTTCACGCCATCTACTGGAG
This sequence comes from Argopecten irradians, assembly GCF_041381155.1. Classification (NCBI taxonomy): domain Eukaryota; kingdom Metazoa; phylum Mollusca; class Bivalvia; order Pectinida; family Pectinidae; genus Argopecten; species Argopecten irradians. The sequence goes on along the minus strand of NC_091148.1, from coordinate 7,132,671 downwards.
TTTGAAACTGACAACCTTTTCATTTAAAACGATATCTTCCACAGTGTTTCAACTATTATCCTCTGATTTATTCATCAGGTTTTTGATGTTGAAAAATCCGTCGATATATTGTAGCTGACGAAATCAATGCAATGCAGACTATGACGCCATTCATTCTTGTAGTGTCCAGAATGTCATTGGTTTTCATTTGAGTGTTGATATTTAATTTTTACTAAATTACAAAATGCAAAGCCTTCCTATTCAAACTCAGCATCTGTTGTTATGAATGCATATTTTTCTATTCAGGAAATCCATAACCAGAACAATGAAATAAACATCAAAAACCTAGTAACTTTCAATATTTCAAATAATTACAAATATAAACAAATAATAAAAAATAATGCAAAGTATAAAAGAACGCCTCGCAACGTTTCACTGTTTAAAACTATATATAAACATATATAGTACAATGAACTTATTTGTGTTTTGTTTTTAATATCGCTACATTAATTATGCTTAACATTAAATTTCATAAATAACAATTGTCGCTTAAGGCATCACATGTGTTGCCAAAATACCTAGCGATGAAATTAATTGAGCACCACTACGTACGTTTATCATCATCACTTTTTGAGAGCAATTATAAGTCATTAGTCATAAGTATGACACATATTTAAATTATCAATTAATCATGTATACATGTATCTATTTAAACTACGCATAAACAGGCAAATTAATAAGATAAAATGGTAAAACATTGAAACTAATAAAAAATAATTTCTCATATCAAAATTTACGTGATTCGAATATACATATCCTGCGACAAAAACTATCGACGTTTTCTCCATGAGAAGTACATTAAAATGAGTGCAAAATTGCTCTTCTGTATTTACATATCAGAGTTATCTGCCCTTGTAGGCGATCGATTGTGACATCATGTGTTTGCGAGCGTAACGTAATGTTTTTACAGAGAAAACAACGTGAATTGAAACCACAAAAAATGACGTGACGCTTGGTTACCTTTCCGCAAGGGAGTAAACTCTGTAATATATTAACACGGGATACGAAGGTACTAATGCTATTGTAAGCGATAACAGTCATCCGTGGGAAACAGAAAACGTTCTGTTGGTGTTTTACTGAAAAAGAAGATAAAAAAGAGAAATTCCTAATGATAAATAACTGCTATAAAGCGAAACGGGTATGTATCAATAATTCGTGCTGTCTTCTCGTCTGACCTAGTTTCTGGTGACCTTTTTCTATTCCTAAGCATTAAGATAGACATTCGTCGACGTCACTTCCTGTCTGACGCAGCAAACGTGACGGCAGTAGTGGAATGGGTCAATGGAAAACACACTAACTACTTTCTTCTATCGGTTCTGGAATAAGTGTGGATAGAAAAGTTTTACGTCCCATAAACAGCCAGGGTCATGTTAAGACGTTCCAGGTTTAATGATGAAGGAAAAAAACCGTAGTACCTTTCTTTCTTTCTTTTTCTTTATATTTTTTTTTTTTTACCCGGAGAAATTAACAACCAACCAGCGATCAGTACATGTCAACGGTACATGTCAAGCGGTCATTTTTAACTACTCTCTTCTTGTTACATGGTTTAATCTTTCACTTTATACTCTTTATCTACTTATCAAATCATTTTTTTCTTTCGTCTTTTCATTCTCTCAACGTCATTCTCCATCGCATTTACACATACTGTATTTCGGTTATTGTTCACATATTTTATTCAACTTTTTCCCCAATTATTCTTACTCACATTTTCTTACCATAGTTTATTCGAACACATAATCATTTTACTAATTCTTTATTAGGTATTCACCTGTCTCAACTTCACATTTTTCATTTATTATTTATTCTATCTCGTTTAATGTTTTCATTTTTTCTTACTCATTACTCATTTATTATCTCTGTCTTTATTATATTCTATTTCTTTTATTATATTGGATTATTTATGTATATATCTTTCAATTACCAGTTTATCAATCAATTTATATATTTTATATTATATTATTTTCTATTAATTACAATACTATACACTCTCTCTACGATCTTATCTTCTTTACACATACCACAAACCTCTCATTCGTTTTTTTCGTTTTAAATTTCAGTCTTTCACTATCACTTCCTATCATCTCTATTCTTATCTCCTCTTCCTTATCACACATCTTTATAACTATATATTTCTTCTAACACTCTCTCTATCTACATTTACACCATCATTCTTTATTTCACTTATTTCTATTTATATTGTATTTATATTCTATCAAGTTTCCTTCATATTATCGTTAAGTTTATATATTTATATCTCACTTCTTCTATTAAATTTGTTTTATTATTCTACTTAATTTTTTCTCATAATCTTTTCTATCTTTAAATCAATTTCTTATCTCTTACTCTATCTCTATCTCTCCTCATTTCTACTTATTACTATCTTTCACCTAAATTCTTTTTCACCAATTTTTTACATCAACTCTCCTCCATCCAATTCATCCATAACCAATCATCTTACACTCTTCAATCAATCCATCTATACTAACAGACACACAAAAAACGATATATTATAATCATAGTTTCAAATCTATTCAATTCTTTCATTCTCATTCTTCTATCTTTCACAAGACGACTTAAATATAACTATACTTTCTCATTCAATTAAAACATAAGCTACTTCCTACGTTATAAATCTACACCTAACACATATAACTACTCTCTTAATACATAAACTTCTCTCTCTATTTATTAATAGTAAAACGTATAAGTAACTTTATTTTTCATTTATTCTCATTACAATTTTCTACTATTTTTATGTTCTTTTTTCTCTGTCTCTAATTATACACTAAATATCACACCCAACATTTACATCTTAATACATGTTGTATAACAATCTATATAATTTATTCACTCAACTCATTTTGTTAAATCTAACTTTTTCTTGTACCATCTTTATTACATATTAAATTACTTATATTATTTCTGTTTATTTTATATATTACAGGTTCAATAATATTATGTTTCATACTACAATGTTTCACATCTTATACTTTCTTATCTCTTACACTATATATTATTCCATTAATCATACATTAAACATATTTATACTATAATTCTTTTATTTCTACATCATCTACAAACAACTGATATCTCACTCAATTCACCTCATATATATTACTTACTCTTTCATTTCTAACTTTTTTATAATATGAGTTCCCTTATACTTAATTCACTCATTTTTCCTAATTAAAAAACACAAAAAAAAAACAAAAACAAAAAAAAAAAACACACAAAAAAAGACAACAAACACAACAAAAAAAAAAAAACAAAAAAAAAAAAACAAAAAAAAAAAAAAAAAACAAAAACAAAAAAAACAAAAAAAAAAAACAAAACAAAAAAACCAAACAAAAAAACACCAAATAAAAAAACAAAACAAAAAAAAAAAAAACAAACAACCAAAAAACAAAACAAAAAAAAAACAAAAAAAAAAAAACAACAAAAAAAAACAAAAAAAAAACACAACACACAAAAAACCCCCCCAAAAAAACAAAAAAAAAAACCAAAAAAAAACAAACAAAAACAAAACAACCAAAAAACAAAAAAAAAAAAAAAAACCAACACACAAAAAACAAAACAACAACAAAACAACAAAAAAAAAACCAAAAACAAAAAAAAAAAAAAAACACCAAACAAACAAAAAACAAACACAAAAAAAACAAAACAAAAACAAAAAAAAAAAAAACAAAAAACCAACACCAAAAAAACCAAACAAATAAAAACAAAACACACAAAAAAACAAAGACTTTACAAGGTGGTGATACAGAAATATTCTATAACCATTCTTCAATTGGTGTGTTTGATCTATTACGGGCACTTATAATCTCTAACATTTCTCAATAGGCCATTACTATACTGGTGCACATTCTTTTTATGTAAGTGCAATCCTCATAAATACTTATTTACTTAGTTTACACTTATCTGTTGAAATTTACACTCTTAGCAATAGGGCATACAGACTAAACCCGCTGATATAACTAAACACATGTAAAACCTACGCTGGTCGATGAGTTTTTTCTGTGGTACTCCGGTTTTCCTTCCACATACAAATCTAGCACGTCCTTACATGACCCTGGCGATTAATAAGAAATTTAAACTAATAAAGCCACAACTAATTACTATTCCTGCAATTAAATAGGTGTTGGATCACTCTTAGAGTGAAAACATAATTGACTGCCATGCATAAAACCTGATCAATGTTTACATTGCTGACATTTTTCCAGGTGATAAAATAACGTACCCATTTTTAATTATAAGTCTCTGTTTGTAGCAAGTAGCTATGTTAAAAATATCTTTTGACGTCTACTCTTTTTATACTAGATTTATATTTGAAAATGCTCTATATTGGCGGCCAATTTGATTCTTTGTGAAAAAATACCAGTTTTTCTTCAGAATTGTCAACGAAATCACTATTATGACGCCGTTTAGCTATTTGAAGTTAATTTCTAACACTGTAAATATTTTGTGTGTTGACTGTGATGACCATAATACGCGTATTAAGATACTGTGAAAAATTATAAACTGATCTGTTCTATATTTGTTTTTATACGATTAAGTGTAGTTTAGATGAGTTGATTTTGAAAAAATGAAATTCGAAAAAAAATTGAAAACTCAACAGAAAACTAGCACACTGACCCCTAATTATTTAATTCTAGTTGTTTTCACTTAAAAAAACAAGATTTTCTAAATTGTCGAAAGGTAGATATCAAAGACTTGTAGATATGCTGACTTATAATTAGTTATTTCGTGGAATAAAGGAATGAAATAGTATGACTGTTCGATACGTTTTAGGGGAAATTCTGGTATGGCCAATCCATTACAATTTTAATACAGCGAGTATAAAAATTATAATTACATTTTGAAATTGTTATGCTCTTCTAGGGTTACATACTTTGTTATGCGTAAAAGTGGTAACGAAATATTATACACACATATCTTCTTTTTTTATTATATGTATAATTATCGTACATGTACCTTTGCAAGATCATTGTTTTTTTTATATAATTTTGAACGATAATTTATGAGAACTTTATTGTGAACAGTGTAAACTGCATTTGGGACAGATATTTTAAATGACGCGCGTTAGCACGTCATGTTGAAATATCTGTACAAAAACGCAATGTTTACACACTCAGTATGCAACAAAAAATAAGTATCATTCCTTATAATGACATTTCGACTGATTAATTTCGTTTAAATTTAGTATTCCGGTAAATAAAAAACTTTCTGTTTCGTATTTGTTTCAAACGTAATTCGATTGAAGGAACATTCGGTCAATTGATGAAATCCAGGAAACAGCTGACTTCAATTTTAGCGGGAAATGTTATCAATTCAGAAAGTACACATCCAATATAGTTTTCCACAATAACTTTATCTTTTTTCATTCCATTTATAACCATATTTCTTTTTATATTTTATTTCCTGATATAAAATTCAAGATTTACATTACATTCATTACATTCGTATTGTATGAAATATATGTCAAAAACAGGCTTCCTAACCGGATGCTTGGATTCACATTATTACGGAAGTCAGCGTTTCCGTGTGTGCTTCTATGAAATGATAAAAACTTTTTTTTTCCAAATCACGAACTCATAATCAACTTTCGACACGGTAAGACCAAAGACAACAAAATCAATACAAGTCATATTAGATAAGTGACTTCGAATATTTGACATGTTACAATCGAGTAGTGTTCTCGTTGACTTAGCCGTTTTGGGAGATCATTACGAAATCATGTTCTTTTGAACGGTCTGTCATAGATGGTTATGCGGTAAAATGTATATTGAATACGAGTTGATTTGTATATGATATTTCATTTAATGGTCTTAAAACGTCCCAACCGGTATTGGAATCGGTAGATTCAAAATAAAAGAAATAAACGAAACAAAAAGGTTCATTCTTCATACTTCATTTAATTAAACACTTAAGTAAAATATTGTATCAATAAAGGAATGAAATAATAAAACATACTAGATACTTTACAGTTTCTGTATATGACTCAGAACCATCATTCCCGTAATCAGCGAGTAAAAAACCCAAAGTTCCGTGCGAATGGATTACATTCCTTTATAATATTGGGGATCCTTTTTGTAAATAACAGCTAACGTTTAATTTCGCAAATGTAGAGACGATTCGAATCACAGTACCAGTCAGACATTTTGAAGTTACTGTGAGTACATCCGCATCTCTGAGAACCACCTTCAGGCTCCCCGTCCGCCCAGGTCCTTACAGATGTATCCACCTCCTCATCATTACTGAGAAACACCCATTTGTTGTTATCATTCATCCTCCGGCCAGTATAAAATACGTCAGTTCTTTCTGAAATGTACACTTTAGTGATTACATTTTAATTGATGATGTACTAGGTTCTAGATCTAGCCGATAACATACGACAAGGCAGATCAATTGGAAGAACATTCGGTAAGTGATCGGAGGGCCCCAGGTTCAAAAGTGAAATAAATCACTAGATACATCTCAATATCATTAAATGGTATAAAAGGCACGATGTATGTCATTGTTAAACCGGTTTCGTGTTTTAATCAAATGCAACGATACAAAAACAAAAACTTAAAATATTACCAACGTAGCCAGGGAGAGAGTTTATGATGAAGCTAGCTTCCTCATCCGTCTTGATTTCAACAAGTCTTGCACCAAGGTCAATGCACCGAACCTAATATGGTATCAAATAACAACCGTATACATGTGATAGTAAAGCTAATGTTAAGGGAGCAAACGATTAAAAATATAGCAACTGGAAAATATCCCGCCGAAATAGCCAATGTGAACAGAAGATATAGCCAAGAATAGATATGGGTTTAAAAAAGTGTTATGACATGAAAGTATCCCGAGGTAAAAATAATATATATTAGGAAGGTTAGATTGAAAGGTTCAAATATCAATTAAGAGAATTACAAGTATATGGAACCGATATTTTGAATTTTAGGAATTTATAGGGTAAAATTCAACCTATGTCATAATTACTATCCTGTGAAGTTTTGCGATTAAAAAAACTGATTTTTTCTATTTTATTACAGGAGAACTTAGATATTGGTTTTGAAAAAAGAGCACGAGAAAATGTGATTTAGCAGTTCCCTACAAATCATTAACACTGTCGTAATTTTTTCGACATGCTGGTTGCTATAAAATACATCGTCATAAAGTACAGGAACAGAAAACTTTATTTTTGTATTCAATTGTGTATGTTGCTTAGTCTGAACATGAACTTTTTTTTGCGTTTTTGCGGCTCAGAGAAGGTCAGAGGTAAACCGAGAAAAGGGGAAAATAATAAAAAGATGTATTTTTTTACACAACAAGAAACTAAAACAAAAAGTTTATGTATGACTAGTGCGATGCTCCGTATTGGGCTAGTATTAAACCAAGACGAAGGGATACATTGATTCTCGCAAAGAGATGACCAGGTATTAAACAAAAGATTATATTATCCGATCATTTCGGCCCATTTCATTACTGTGGCATATTGTAGTATATTCAGCAGTGTGGAAAACGACTTCGAGCGCGATCTGCGACTTTCGTTTCGTTGACACCTCTTTTACACCTGTACATCTACTACCTAGTCGTGTGTCTAATGGAGGTGACATCACACAAACCGTACTGGTGATATAAACACCACACTTATACAACAATTACCAGATTACATAAATTGTACTTCCATAACTGAACGATGCTAACAATTGCTGAAAACCAGGTTGTTTTCTCTGAGATAGAAGACACATGGTAACACTTCTCTGGAGAAGAAATCCAGCCGCTGTCACATTCCAGTGGCGCATTTGTTGTTGTTGTGGTCGGCGCTGAAGTGGTACTAGCTACAAAAATGATAATGATATTGATTATATCAATACATCGTTGAAAATGGATGAACTGTGAACGTGGACAAGTACATGAGAGAAGTTGACATTAATTGCGCGAAGGCCGTTTTAGCGCGAAACCCCCTACTCCCTAGAACGGGGATTACAAGATTTCAAGATTTCCATTGTTACTCTCGAGACACATGAAAATGTGTTACATGAGGACATAATTATTATACATAAACATTTACATAACAAGATAGATACAAAGTTTATATGTATATACGGTATATAAAATACAGAAAGTTGTAATTGTATAGGGCTTAATTTAAAGTAATATCATTACCTTTCTTAGAAAAATAGCAAATTTGTTCATAACTTGGATACCACACAAACACTAAATAGACTCTTCCAATTTCAAAAAAGTAGTACTGAGCAAGATATCCTTCCCGAATAGTTTTTTATTTTCCCTTTTTTCATATTTGATAGTGAAATTCATCTCCGATATCAACATGACAGTAAATTATCATAGTTTCTATTCTCCTTGTGATATCAATTGGTCAAAAAAAGTTTACATTTCCAGGAACTTTATATTTGAGGTACGAAAATTTTTGTAATTAGTAATTATGTTTGTCCGATAACTTTGTACAAAACGCTTTCGAAAATGAGATCTTTTTAAAATTTTGAATAAAATCGAACATGTGGACGAAGATACTTGTGTCAGCAAATCATATTTGTATAAAACCGTCACGCAGAGTTATGCAAACTTCATACTTATATCAAATGTGGCATTCATAGATAGTTTCACTATCAAATATAGCATGATCAATCGCTGTATCATTAAAGATCTGTTTCTAACACGATCCAACCATTTAAACTGTATGTTCTGAATTGCGACTTAAACTTGACATTAGGACCTATATTTAAACTATTACTTAACAAAAGATGTTCTAAAAATTTAACATTCTTCTCTTCGCCTTTACTTTTATTTTGACTAAATATCTTCCCATTTCACCATAAAATCATATTCCCCATGCGTACTAGCTTTAAATTTTTAATTCCGATATGCAAAATTTAAATTGGTTTTTTTTTTCTAAAAAACGCTTTAAATCTTCATAACACCGAATATTTCTGACCCATATAACAGAAGATCGGTTAAATTAATCAGTCAAATGAGCTTAAGTTGTAGATCTACTAGTATTGCCTGATTTCGGGTTTATCTTTTTGAAAGAGATTGAAAATTACGACGATATTTACGAGGATAAAAAGAAAATTTCAAAACCGCTGAAAACAGATCGGTAAACTATAAAGGCATTTCAATGGAATGGTAAGAACGTTGTAAGTTGATAGTGCTTGAGCATTCAGAAATACCCAAGCTTATCTTATTATGTCATGATAGCATTTAACATCTTCTGTAATGTTCAAGGGTACAGAAAAAGAGGGAAAAATCTATGGTAATTTGCGGGCTTTCATATGTTCTATCATACATTAAAAAACAAATGCATCTTACTGTAGATCAATATATAATCGGATTTGAATGAAATATAACAAAGAATGCGTGTTACTTATGATGGAAAAATATTAGAAAAAAAATATAAAAGTAGCTGGAAACCAGTCTGTTATTCAATTTTAGAGTATAGTGTTGTTAAAATTTTAAAAGACTGTTATACATGGGGGATTTCAGAGGCTCCTCATAAAGCGACAATGACATACTTTTGATCAGTAGGCACGGCATGCGTCGTACTATTCCTTAAATTGCACTTATTTTAATATGATTTTACTTCTATTTTCCCTAATGCTTAAGAACATCAATAATCCCCATGTGATGCACTTTGATAGGTCCTGATACTCGATATGAAAAGATATGCCTTCCATCGCACTCGCCGTTTGGGAGCAAGATAGTCAATTTTCATTGAAAACAAGCTGATTGTTCAATTCTGATTATTTGTTTTTGATACCGCAGCTTTTCTGTTTCTGTTAAGTAACATAAAGAGTTCTTCATCGTTAATTGTATATAATCTTTCGAGCAATAAAGCATATTATTCATGTCGCCATATCGTCAACAACACGACCGTCATTCCCAACTTCTTTTTGGTAACATTTAATATATTGTTTGGATTAAGACAAAAAGTGCATGTGTCGTTCAAAAACATAATGGTTTTCATATGTAAAGGCATGTGTTGCCATGGTAACGGAATATGCATTTCTGAAATGTCGAAATGTAGATATTCTCCGATTTCGTTGAAACTGTATACTTGTACTTGTACAAAGTAAATGGAAGGCAATAGTACGACTGTTCTGCTTCTGTTATGGTCATCTATTACAATTTTAAAACACTAGTATAAAATTATAATTATCATTTGAAATTGGCATATTCTTCTACAGTTCTAAAACTTGCGATGAGCGAATTATGACGTTTTACTCATTGTCCGTCAATTTTCACAATCGGAAGGGGAGATAACTACATCTGCAAGACGGGCGGTCACCATAGGGGCACGCGCCCTATTGAAATTTGATAATTTATTTTTCCCGATAGAAGTACGACGTTTTATTTCCTTGTTATGTGATGTGTTTCAACTAATTACATACACTGTTATAAACATGAGGTATAATATTTAATTTAATTAAACATTGTAACATTTATCAATAGAGTAACATCGTATTAATAAAACATATCAATTTTATAAGATATTTTATTTAATTGGTCTGAAAAAGTGCCAACCGGTATTGTTACCGGTATTGTCAAAATAAAGAAATAAACCAAACTAAAAGGCTCATTTCTTCATACTTCATTTTATTGAACACTAAAGCAAAATATGTATTGATAAAAGCGTGAAATGCTTTATAGATTACATTGTTTGGAAACACTGGGCATGATTTTCAGTAGCAAATGGCTAACGCGTGATTTCGCAGATGTAGAAATAGTTAAACCCTGTACAATAACAATCATGCATGTTGAAGTCGTCTGATTTCAGAGTACATCCACATCTCTGACTGCCACTTTGAGGCTGTCCACTCCCCCAGGTCCTGACAGATGTATCCACCTCCTCATCATTACTGAGAAACACCCATTTATTGTCATCAGTCTTCCTCCGTCCAGTATAAATTAATTCATCGCTTTCTGAAATATACATTATGGTGGTTACATTTTAATTGATGATGCAACGGTTCTAGATTTGGCCGATAACATACGACAAGGCAGATCAATTGGAAGAACATTCGGTAAGTGGTCCGAGGGCCCCGGGTTCAAAAGTGAAATAAATCACTAGATCTACATCTCAATATCATTAAATGGTATAAAATGCGCGATACATGTATTTGTTAAACCGGTTTCGTGTTTAAATCAAATGCAACGATACGGAAAGAAAAACCTAAACTATTACCAACATAGCCAGGGAGTAAGTTCATGATGGAGCTAGCTTCCTCATCCGTCTTGATCTCAACAAGTTTTGCACCAAGGTCAATGCACCGAACCTAATATGGTATAAAATAAAAACAGTATACATGTGATAGTAAAGCTGATGTTAAAGGGAGCAAACAATTAAAAATATAGTAACTGGAAAATAACCCGCCGAAATAGCCGATGTGAACAGAAGATTGAGCCAAGAATAAATATGGGTTTACAAAAGTGTTATGACATGAACGTATCCCGAGGTAAAATAATATGAATTAGGAAGGTTTGATTGAAAGGTTCAAATATCAATTAAGAGAATTACAAGTATATGGAACCGATATTTTGAATTTTAGGAATTTATAGGGTAAAATTCAACCTATGTCATAATTACTATCCTGTGAAGTTTTGCGATTAAAAAAACTGATTTTTTCTATTTTATTACAGGAGAACTTAAATATTGGTTTTGAAAAAAGAGCACGAGAAAATGTGATTTAGCAGTTCCCTACAAATCATTAACACTGTCGTAATTTTTTCGACATGCTGGTTGCTATAATATACATCGTCATAAAGTACAGGAACAGAAAACTTTGTTTTTGTATTCAATTGTGTATGTTGCTTAGTCTGAACATGAACTTTTTTTTGCGTTTTTTGCGGCTCAGAGAAGGTCAGAGGTAAACCGAGAAAAGGGGAAAATAATATAAAGATGTATTTTTTACACAACAAGAAACTAAAACAAAAGTTTATGTATGACTAGTGCGATGCTCCGTATTGGGCTAGTATTAAACCAAGACGAAGGGATACATTGATTCTCGCAAAGAGATGACCAGGTATTAAACAAAAGATTATATTATCCGATCATTTCGGCCCATTTCATTACTGTGGCATATTGTAGTATATTCAGCAGTGTGGAAAACGACTTCGAGCGCGATCTGCGACTTTCGTTTCGTTGACAACTCTTTTACACCTGTACATCTACTACCTAGTCGTGTGTCTGATGGAGGTGACATTAAACAAATTGTACTGATCATATAAACGCCACACTTATACAACAATTACTAGATTACATAAATTGTACTTCCGTAACTGAATGCTTAAACGATGCGTACAATTGCTGAATCCCAGCCTGTTTTCTCTGAGGTAGAAGACACAAAGTAACACTTCTCAGGAGAAGAAATCCAGCCGCTGTCACATTCCAGTGGTCCATTGGATGTTGTCGTGGTCAGCGCTGGAGTGGTAGTAGCTACAAAGATTATAACAAAATTGATTATATCAATACATCGTTGAAAAAGGATGAACTGTGAAGGTGGAAAAGTACATGAAAGAAGTTTACAATAATTGCGCGAAGGACGTTTTAGCTCGAAACCCCCCTACTCCCTAGAACGGGATTACAAGATTTCAAGATTTTAATTGTTTCTCTCAGACACATGAAGATGTATTACATGAGTACATAATAATATATATAAACATTTACACGACAAGATAGATACAAAATTTACATGTACAAGGTATAGAAATACAGAAAGTTGTACTTGTATAGTGTTTCATTTAAAGTAATATCATTACCTTTCTTCGAAATATAGCAAATTTTTTCATGACTTGGATACAACACAAACATTCAATAGACGCTCCAATTTCAAAAAAGTAGTACTGAGCAAGATATTCTTCCCGAATAGTTTTAATTTCCTTTTTTTTCACATTTGATAGTGAAATTCATTTCCGATATCAACATGACATAAATTACATGTTCTATTCTCCTTTGGGATACCAAGTCAAAGCCTAGTTTCATTAGGGAACTTTATATTTGAGGTACGAAATTTTTGTAATAGTAATTCTGTTTTGTTCCGATAACTTTGTAAAAACCTCTCGAAAATGATATATTTTTTTTTTAAATTTTGAATAAAATCGGCATTTATAGGTATTTCACTATCAAATATATATTTAAATCCTGTATCATTAAAGATCTGTTTAACACGATCCAACCATTTAAACTGTATGTGTCAATTGCGACTTAATCTTGCCATTAGTCTATATAAACTATTACTTAACAAAAGATTGTTCCAAAATTTAACATTCCCAGCTTTACTTTTATTTCCAACGAATATCTTCCCTATTCACCATAAATCATATTCCCAGGCGTTCTAGCTCTAACATTTAAAATTCGATTGCAAAAATTGGGTTTGTTCTAAAAGCTTTAAATCTTCATAACCCAATATTTCTGACCCATATAACATAATCGGTTAAATTAATCAGTCAAATAGCTTAAGTTGTAGATCTGCTGGTATTGCCTGATTTCGGATTTTTTTTAAAGATTAAAAATAACGACGATATTACGAGGATATAGAGACATTTCAAACCGCTGAAAACAGTTCGGTGAAATAAAGGCATTTCAAATGAATGGTAATCATACGGGGTAATAGATACAATACCTTCTTTCAGCTCTTTAATGTGGATTTTCGTAGCTTCCAGCTCCGTCTCTAGAGTTCCGAGTTTAGCGTTGACTCCATCCATTCGCTGTCTGCATATTTCGGACTCGGTCTCTAAGTGACGCCGAATCAACGGCAATACCTCCTCTAATACGTCATTGGTTTGTGCCGCTTTACAGAACTCCTGTTTACGTTCTTGGCTGACACTCTGTTGGTAAGTGATATTGATTAGTAGGAATACCACTATGAATGTGTAGATGGGATACATTGCTCTGATAAGGTATAAGTTACTGTTGGCAATAAGTCCACGTCGTACTATCCTCTATATGTCTTACATTTAAATGATGTCACTTCTATATTCTTAACGTTTATATATGATTAAATGCAGGCAATGGACACTTACATGATTTCATTTAATCTAAAGCCAAAGTAATACTTCACCAATCGCCAAGCCTTTCACTCTATGCAATATGTAACGCGATCTGTCATTGGACAGCATAAATCATGTACTGGATACGTGATATTGCTACAAAACAAGGAACTGTTCCTCGTTCCTCCATCTACCATTACTAAACAAGAGGCTTTTAAATGTTCTATCTTCAGTCAAGTATATTTTATGTAAAAATAAAAACTTCAATTCCGTTACTTCACAATGTATGTACATATATAATGTCGTCATTGACTTGTCCCATTTTTTTCCTTTAACAATGTAATATAACAATATTCTTTTTCACCTCATTTAAAAATATAATCAGAAAATGAATATTCCCAAAAGATATATATTAAGGAGATACTGATTATTTTTAACATAATTTTAACATCTTCTTTCTTTCTATCACTATCACCTTCGAGGAAACATTCATATCGTCCTTCCGTCATTTTGTAGTTTACAGCTTCGCTTGTACAGCTCCAGGTATTATTTTTTGTTCCTATTTTTTTTTCCTTTATTTTTTTATTTTTTTGAAATATTATAAACAATACAATATGCACATGGAATATTCGAGAGATAAGTAGAAAGATGTTATCCTAGTATTAATATATCTTGAATCACGTATCACGTTTTCTTTAAAAAGATTATGATCTATCAAGAGTTATTTCCCGTCATAGTGTGGCCAGTGTTGTGTCAAATTTAACAAAAGATTTACATCTTGATAATTCAAAACAAATGTGGTATTTCATGACAAAATGAAGGTAAACCTAGATATATTAAGAAATCTTAAACATGTTACTATCTAAACATATAACGAATTATGTTTGTAGTTTACGCTTTATATAGCTGTTGCATATTATAATCTTGCGAACTCTTACCTCAAATGTATGATTGTTCAGACTGTTTAGGTTCCTTTTCAAGACATTTACAACTGTTAATCTAATTTATTAAGATATGCGGTGAAATATATATTGGATGCTTGTTGATTTGTATAAGATATTTTATTCAATTGGTCTCAAAACGCGCCAACCGGTATTGTAATCGGTATTGTCAAAATAAGGGAATAGACAAAACGAAAAAGCCCATTTTTTCATACTTAATTCAATTGAACTAATCAGCAAAATATTGTATCAATAAAGGGGTAAAATACTACTAATAAACATAGTTACATTATAGATTTTGCATATGACTTCGTATCATCTTTCCTGCAATCAGCTTGTAACATACCCGTGCTTCCCGAGGCATACGAAGGTAGATAAAATATACATGTATTTATATCATGCAACGGGCTTTTGTTCATTGTATTACGTTCTATAATAACACTAAGGATCCTTTTTGTAACCAAAGCTAACGTATGATGTCGCATATGTAGAACTCTCTAAACCCAGTACAAAACCAGGCATGCATGAGAAAGTCGTCTGATTTCCAAGTACATCCTCATCTTCGATTGCCACCTACAGGATATCCGTCCAACCAGGTCCTGACAGACGTATCTGCCTCCCCATCATTACTGAGAAACACCTATCTATTGTCATCACTCATTCTCCGTTCAGTACTTAAGTAGTCATTGCTCCCTGAAATATACACTAAAGTTGTTTCATTTTAATTGATGATGTAATGATTCTAAAACTGGCTTATGATTTCAGATTCTAGATTTGGTTAATGATCGGATGGCTCCGGGTTCGAAAGTGAAAAATAATCACTAGATACAACAGTAATATCCAAAATGGTATAAAAAAACACGCTACATGTATCTTTTAAAGCGGTTTTGTGTTTTAATTAAATAAAACAAAATAAAAATAAACAAAAACAAAACAAACACAAATCTTACCAACGTAGCCAGGGAGAGATTTCATGGTGAAGCTAGATTCCTTATCCGTCTTTATTTCAACACGTCTTGCACCAAGACCAATACATCGATCCTGAAATCATACAAAACATCCTACAGGTAGTAGTAAAGCTAGTGTTATAGGGAATAACCAGCTAAAAATATAACTGAAAAATATCACTCCAAAATAGCCGATCGGAATAGAAGAATACATCCAGATCAATTTAAGATTTGGTTTTTGCAACTGACCATTTTAATCGAGACTAGTGACAACTAATGTAATGTTGTAATTTTACCACAACCAGAAACTAAAACGTAAAGGTTTATGTAAGAATAGACCAGAAACTAAAACGTAAAGGTTTATGTAAGAATAGACCAGAAACTAAAACGTAAAGGTTTATGTAAGAATAGACCAGAAACTAAAACGTAAAGGTTTATGTAAGAATAGACCAGAAACTAAAACGTAAAGTAAAGTTTATGTCAGAATAGACCAGAAACTAAAACGTAAAGGTTTATGTCAGAATAGACCAGAAACTAAAACGTAAAGGTTTATGTCAGAATAGACCAGAAACTAAAACGTAAAGGTTTATGTAAGAATAGACCAGAAACTAAAACGTAAAGGTTTATGTCAGAATAGACCAGAAACTAAAACGTAAAGGTTTATGTCAGAATAGACCAGAAACTAAAACGTAAAGGTTTATGTCAGAATAGACCAGAAACTAAAACGTAAAGGTTTATGTCAGAATAGACCAGAAACTAAAACGTAAAGGTTTATGTCAGAATAGACCAGAAACTAAAACGTAAAGGTTTATGTCAGAATAGACCAGAAACTAAAACGTAAAGGTTTATGTCAGAATAGACCAGAAACTAAAACGTAAAGGTTTATGTAAGAATAGACCAGAAACTAAAACATAAAGGTTTATGTCAGAATAGACTGTGATGTGTACACTGCCACCTTCATCAGATAAATGACCAGATAATGATCGATGTTTGATGTCCAGCAATGGACCAGTATTAAAACCATTACGGGGTGGTACATATATACCATATATGGTATTAAGCAAATAGTTGCCAGATAGGGTCATTTCGGCCCTTGTATAGCATATTATGGCATTATTAGCACTGTCGAAATCGACTTCGAGCATCGATCTTTGCGTTTTATTTCGAAGACAACACTTTTACACATGAGCATCTGCTGTCTGGTCATTTGTCTTATGGAGGTGGTATCAAATGCATTGTGATAATCATGGAAATGTATATAACAGTTACCAGATTACATACACCGTACTTTACAACCTGAATGCTTAGGCGATGCTAACCATTGCTGTAAACCAGTCTGTCTTCTCTGAGGTAGAAGACACATGGTAACACTTCTCTGGAGAAGAAATCCAGCCGCTGTCACATTCCAGTGGTCCATTGGATGTTGTTGTGGTGGGAATGGTTGTGGGGCTGCCTATAATGATAACAATATTGATTACAACAATACATCAATGACAACTGGTGTACTGCAAACGTGCAAGACGAAATATTCAGCTAACTACCCGGAAGACGTTTCAGCGCGAAAAATTCCTAAACATGATATTTGTTACATGTATAAAACCATGACGGAACAAATTAACAAATAAATTCATCTTGAAATAACTTACACATCAAAATATTTACGCGTACAAGGTGCAAAGTCTTTAAATATACTTAATTAATTATTCGAATATATATTTTTGACTATAATTATATTTTAGTTGAAAATGACTAATGAGTAGGTTAATCAAGGAAAAATAAAAGAAAAAAAATTATGTCTGTTTAATCAACAAAAGATACAATGTACATATGCAATTATTTGTTTGTCTTTTGTTGTCTACGCAATCAGTACCTCATTTCATATAGGGAATAGCGTCATGCTGGTTTTGCCTACTATGGCGGTATCAAGTGCCAGAACGGAGTCCGTGTAGACAAGCCAGTGACATTTAAGAAAGATCTAAAATTAATGACATTAGTACAAGAAAACAGAGACATTTCAAAATCACTGACAATGAAATTGGGAAATAGGCATTTCAAAACCACTAACAATGGTATTGGAAAATAGACATTTCAAAACCACTTATAATGGTATTGGGAAATAGACATTTCAAAACCACTAACAATGGTATTGAGATAGACATTTCAAACCACTGACAATGAAATTGGGAAATAGGCATTTCAAAACCACAGATAATGGTATTGGGATTTTGACCTTTTAATATCACTGACAATGGTATTGGAAAAAAAAGTTAAAAACACTGACTATAATAACAGGATATACAGACTATTCAAAACCAATCATACTAGTAAATGTTAATAAGGACAATACCCATTTTGGTTACTTTCATCTCTTGGATCTGGCTTTTCATAATTTCCAGTTCCGCTTGTACCGCTTCCAAGGAAACTTCCATGTCGTTATTGCGTTGTTTTGTAGTTTCCAGTTCCGCTTGTACCGCTTCCAAGGACACTTCCATGTCGTTATTACGTTGTTTTGTAGTCTCCAGTTCAGCCTGTACCGCTTCCAAGGACACTTCCATGTCGTTATTACGTTGTTTTGTAGTTACCGCTTCCAAGGACACTTCCATGTCGTTATTACGTTGTTTTGTAGTCTCCAGTTCAGCCTGTACCGCTTCCAAGGCCACTTCCATGTCGTTATTACGTTGTTTTGTAGTCTCCAGTTCAGCCTGTACCGCTTCCAAGGACACTTCCATGTCGTTATTACGTTGTTTTGTAGTCTCCAGTTCAGCCTGTACCGCTTCCAAGGACACTTCCATGTCGTTATTACGTTGTTTTGTAGTCTCCAGTTCAGCCTGTACCGCTTCCAAGGAAACTTCCATGTCGTTATTGCGTTGTTTTGTAGTTTCCAGTTCCGCTTGTACCGCTTCCAAGGACACTTCCATGTCGTTATTACGTTGTTTTGTAGTCTCCAGTTCAGCCTGTACCGCTTCCAAGGACACTTCCATGTCGTTATTACGTTGTTTTGTAGTCTCCAGTTCAGCCTGTACCGCTTCCAAGGAAACGTTGATATCTTTTATGTCACCATATGCCTGGTTTTTGGTGTCCCGGTCCGACTGTAGAGCTTTTAGTTTAGCGTTGACCCCATCCATTAGCAGTCTGCTTGAATGAGTCTCAGCCTCTAAGTGACGCCGAACCAAAGGCAATGCCTCCTCTAATACAAGATTCGTCTGAACCGCGTTACAGAACTCTTGCTTACGTTCCGGACCAATAATTTGTTGGTGAGTGGTATGTACCAGTAGGAATACTACTACGAATGTGTACACGGAATACATGGCTCTTATAAACTATGATCTTCTGATGACAATAAGTCCACTTTATACTTTGCGTAACGTTTCGTACTTTACCCCTCTGCAATGTCACTTTTATATCTTAATGTTTATATGTTTCAACTGCAGACAATGAACGCTTATACAATGTTACTTCATTAAAAATCAAATTAGTACCAAGGCTTTTAGTGCACACAATGTGTAACGCGATCTGTCATTGGACAGCATAATTTTTATATTATTTAGATTTTATTTAAAATGTGTTGTGAACTTAAAAAAATCAAATATAATTGATTTAAAAGATAAATATAATAGGATATTTGTTTTGAAGAAAGAAATCAATATCGAATGTCGGATATAATCAACAACGAGACAAAGTCATGGTGACTATAGTCGACAAATGAACGGATAGGTTTACTTAATATATCTTCAGTAACGTAGATTTTAACTAAAATTGACAAGCTTAATTTCATTACTTCACAAGGTATGCACGTTAGCATTGAGTTGTAAGATAAAAAAATGCGATTGCATTTAATTAAAACAAATAAACAGAAAAAAGAATATAGTAGACAGAAATAGAATGAATTTAGGTGGATATAAATATGTGTAAGCTTATATCGATAAGTGGTATGTACCAAGAACAAACTGTCATACGATAATCTATATATCCATTATATGACTAGGTTTCTCGTAATTGCTTTAACTTATATAACTATTTTATTTGGAACTCACTGAGAGATCATAACTACATGGAATCCCAACAGCATGGCAGGCAAAGAGACTGATTATCATTAGCCAATCAATGGTGAGATACTATACTATATATTCAACAAACGAAGTGATTGGATACTACTTTATGTATAGATTACGAGTGTTGGCTAGTTATAGTTCCTGTTTCTACATACACTAACAGTATAATCTCTCTTTATTTTGTCATAGTCCATATCATAAATATAGTAAGACACATGTGTAATAACACTATTATGACGTCACATACAGATTTGACGTCCTGAAATATATACATGACGTCACATTAATGTTTCAGTAGGCGGACACATTACATCCGAGCCGGATTTCTACTATTGAGATGTTCGTTATAACCGTGTTTTACTGCATTGGCAAAACCCGTTTCTGAAAAACGTGAGGTATATGAAAAAATAACTTATCAACACTTCATAACAAAATTGGTATTAGGGTAACTGTTAGAATTATGAGTCGACACTTCCTGCTGACCTTACATGCGATGAATTAGGCGTGATGGTATAACGCTGTGTTGGACGTCTAAAAGGTGGAAAGACACAAAAGAAGAGGCAAACAAAATTAAACAGTCGGTAACGTAAATAGCTTTATTAAGAAGCCATTAATCAAACAAAAAACTACTTAGTTATAAATGATAAATTTGAAGATATTTAGGGAAAAACACGTTTGGAATACATTAACAAAATAATTGAAGAGAAAAGAAAAGGAACGAAAGTTCAAAATAAAAAATTGTTGCAAATACAAGAAAACTGATGCTTAAATCTTAATGTCTGATATCAACAAATCAGTTAATTTCTCCTAATCTCGCAAATGAAGAAGACCTCAAAACCGGTACAGTAACAATCTACCATTAAAAAGCCTGTTGGCGCAGACGTGCATCCACACTGTTGAGATCCTCCACTCGGTTCGGCGATCGCCCATGACCGCTTGCTGGTATCCACGTTCGTCTCATTGCTACTGAAGATCCAAACGTCATCACTCGTACGCCTACGGCCTGTATATATTACATCATCGCCTAAAATAATGCCAGAAATGACACAGTTGGTGATATAACAATTGAATTCGAAAAAAAACAGATGGACCATCGATCTTCGACCTTCACCTTTCAAATGTCCCATTTGTGATACGACCACGTGACCCAGAGGTGGAGATAATATATTCGGGTATATCGACCAGAACCACTTTAGATATTATGCAGAGCGAGTAATGAACGTTTTCTGTAAATCAACTTATTCTGTATTTGCACATTATTGAGTTATCTGTCCTTGCAGGCATGTGTTGGTTATGACGTCATGTGTTTGCAAGCAAATCGCTACACTTTTTAGAATGACACTTACCCCCAAGGGTGCTAACTCTATAATATGCAAAGACGAAATTTAAGAATAGGATTTAATTTTACCGGATATTTAAAGTCGTTAAAGAATAAATAACCGTGAATGATAGAAACACATGCACAGCAGTACCATATAACTCTGTATAGCGATGTTCAGGGCCCAGTTTCACGAACATTCCCTATAGAATCTAAGGAATCCTAGCTTAAAATGCTCCATAGAGATTCATTACATATTTTAGGAAAGACCCCTTGGCCTCTGATATTTCTTAGCTTCTGTAACGTTTCTTATGGGGAATTTTACATAAGGAATTTCTTTCAGTTAAGGAATGTTCATGACTTGGTTAGGGTCTTAACATTCAAGTTTGATACCTTACTTACCAACCCAACTCGGCAAGCGATCTAACAAAAAGACCCCCTCTTCGTCTGTGGCGATTTCAACGAGGTTAGCTCCCAAAGCTTTACAGCGAGTCTGATTAAATGACAAATGACTAATCAACATTTTATAAGAACATATGTACAGTATATTCCAATCTTTGGATTGTAAACTAGTTCTGCTTTTTCAACATTTCTTTCCCGTGAATATATATTAGTCTTGTAAGTAAAAAATCGTAAATGAGAATAAAATACTGAAAACGTGGAAAACGCGAGGGAAATTTACACTAATCGCGCAAAATATGCTTAAGATCCAAAAATTTCCATCTCGCGTAATGTTTTTTTTACATGCAGCTATGTTACAAAAAGTTAACATATGTATTATCGCGAAATTAACAACATAGGGAAATATTTACCCGTAGTAGTCGCGAAATTAAACACTCACGGAAATGTTCACGTTTACAGTTTGGGCTACAGGGTCAGAAGACTTTTAAAGAATCATTCTCACGTTTGCATCGTTCCAGTTAGTTTTTTCAGACAATGTAGATACGTAGTAGCACTTTTCCGGAGATGTTATCCATCCCGTCTTACAGGCTTTACTTCCAGTTCCGGTATTAACTGTACTCATCGGTATACCGGTGGTCATGATAGGTCTCGCTATAAAATAGAAATCGACATTTAATGACTTCATTTGCACATTTTATGAAATCATACATATATATTCTTATTACTAACGGGCGATAAAAGGCTACGCATAATAGCGGAAAAATGTTCTTAACCCACCTTAAATATTGCAAAATATGTATATTCCCGGTAAAAAAACGACATTGTGCATGTGACTTTGGGAAATTTGGTTTTTATGACCTGCAGTACTTTCATGCCAATTTAAACAATTTTTCATCATTAGTTCAAGTCAACAGTCAGTCTCTTTAGGCAAATATTTTCGGAAAGCATAAATTATTTTAAAAATAGTTATGTTTATTCCCTTTAACAATAAAATGATCAAATAGATCGTTACCAATTTTTGAAAGATATATAGAACTAATTATTGCACACACACAAAAAAAAGATAAAATACTAATTATTGCACACACACAAAAAAAAGATAAAATACGAATCTATAGCTGAATTTAGCATGACATTTAAACAGTGGATTTTTAATTAATTTTAAAATAAGATGTCAATTTCTGAATACCAAAGAGTTGATTTTAATACAAATCACATTTCGCAAATAAAGGTTTAAAAAAAAGAAAATACATATTTGCGGAACAAAGAACTTACGCATTTTCTCGCAAATGTAATTAAGCGAATATCCCGTACAGAAGCAGTCCGACATTAACAGGCCATTTGATAATTTCGTACATCCACACGTCTGCTTGCCTCCATGTGGCTCATTATCAGCCCAAGTCCTCAAAGAGGTGTCGACCTTCTCTCCACTGGAGGCGAACACCCACGCGCCATCCGCTCGCCTTTTACGTCCGGTGTATATTAACAACTTCCTGTCAGAGTATTTTTGATGTCCTAAATAAGTGAAGTTATCAAATCATTTATATCTTAATTTTCACATACTCGCTGCATAGAAGCTTTAAGTGTTATACATCAACAAATAGATTTTTAGTAAAGGTAAAAGGTCAAACATCACAAAATGTCGCCGCTTTATTCATCAAAACTTAGTAAATTGTAACGAGACATTAATGTTAACTGGCATTGTTTCCGGCCTTGAACACACAAACACGCTCAATTTGTTAAGAAAAAACATCGCATGTATTTTTATAATTGCAGAATAAAGACAAAAAACATCGTTTTGTATTGGTATCTGAGCTTTTGACTAACATAGATAAAAAGCAATACTGCGACAGTTTATTTTCACTTTCCGTGTGTTTTTTTAACGAATAACATTGGCAAATTTTTGCGGCATTTTCTGCACTCACTTTTGGAGACCTAGAGCGGACTAATTTATTCGAGCCCACGCATAGTGAAGTTTATATGACCATAAAATATAAACATATTTTGATATGTTGAAATAAAGATTTCGTTTCTACGAGGAATATAAACTAAAGTTTAATTTGATGACCTCTTACTTGGTCGAGGGCGTTATCATATCGATACAAATGTACCGATGAGAACTAAACGTAATGTATTAAACCAAGCGGTACGAGTATTGTGGTGATGGTACGTAACTCTTTGTAATGTTCCTACTGAAATGACGTTAGCGTTGGGTACAATATCCTAAGGCCATCCGATAATACTAATAAAGACAATAGTCAAGCACATGCTTTATGGGTTTTTTGGTTTGTTTATTTTTACGTCCTATTAACAGCCAGGGTCATGTAAGGACGTGCCAGGTTTGTTGGTGGAGGAAAGCCGGAGTACCCGGAGAAAAACCACCGACCAGCGGTCAGTACCTGGCAACTGCCCCACATGGGATTCGAACCCGCTTCCCAGAGGTGGAGGGCTTGTGGTAATATGTCGGGACATCTTAACCACTCGGCCACCGCGGCCCCTTGCTTTATCGTGTAGGATGTGGCAGGTGAATGTGTACCATTGAAACAGTTCTGCATATAAAAGAAGATACTAATAGATAAGCATAATGTCACAGATACGATATATAGTACATGTAATACTCAAATATCTTTTTTGCAAACCTGTTGACTCATTTGTTTTTTCATTTTAATTTAAATTATTTTTAAATTGCATTTTAGTTCATGTTTAATTTGAAATTCATAAAAAGGCACTTAATATTTGTTTCCAACATAAAAAGTATAAACTACATTATATTGAAGTTAAGATGAAGCAGGAGTCATTTTAGGTTTGCTTGTTCAACATCTTCTTACATGTAATAGCCAACGTCATTTGTTAACAAGGCCTTGCAAGGTTTATTTGATAAAGAAATAACGGAGTACCCATTGTAAAATAAACATTGTGAACCGTACCTAGCAACCGTATCTCGCAGTATTCGAACAAGAAACATCTAAGGTTATATATCATTACCGTTTAATAATTGTATATAAACATTTGCCATGTATATTTTTGAGATTATAAATTTTGATATCATTAAGATTACTTACCAATCCGACTGGACAGATGCTTATATAAAAATCTACTTTCTTCGTCTGTTTTGATTTCTACAAGTTTGGCTCCCATTTCCAAACAACGGCTCTAAATAATTGAGAATTTTCTTTTAAACAAGTGTCAGTCAACATAAAATGGATGGATGCAAAACATTTTCTATAGTTGATGTTATTTTATTTCGATCTAATTTTTGACCCATACAAATGAAACCAGCAACAAATACTGCGGTCTTCGAACAACATGCTTTCTTGGTTTTTGAAGAATTGAAGAAACATTATTATAAATAAATTTCCCCTCATTAAATTGAAGTGGAATAAAAATAAAATAGTTTAGCTGCGCTAAAACAATTTCTGCGCGTACATAAAACACATTAGCTTCATATATTCAGCTCACCTTGGCTTCGCTCCATCTTAATGTCTCGTACTTGTCGGATACATAGTAACACTTGTTCGGTGACGTAATCCAGCCTTCATCACAGGACTGTGATATTTCTGTAGTAGAACTCGATGTGCTGGTTGTAGTAGATGGTTCAGTTGAGGTTGTAACTGTTGGTTCACTTGTACTTGTAGTAGTCGGCTCAGTTGTATGTGCAGTTGTGGGTTTAGTTATGATTTTTTGTGTGGTTGTAGTTGTTGGTTCAGTAGTAGTTGTCGGTTCAGTTGTAGTTGTAGTTGTCGGTTCATTTGTAGTTGTAGTTGTCGGTTCAGTTATAGTTGTAGTTGTCGGTTCAGTTGCATTGTAGTTGTCGTTGCATTTGTTGGTTCAGTTGTAGATGTAAGGATGGTTGTAGTTGTCGGTTCAGTAATATTTGTAGTTGTCGGTTCAGTTGTGATTGTCTGGGTGGTTGTAGTTGTTCGTTCAGTTGTTGTGGTTGTCTTGTTGCTGGGTAGGTTAGTTGTGGTTGTCTGGGTGGTTGTAGTTGTTAGTTCAGTTGTTGTGTTTGTCTTGTTGTTGGGTAGGTTAGTTGTGATTGTCTGAATGGTTGTAGTTGTTTGTTTAGTTGTAGTAGTCTGCGTGGGTGCAGTTGTTAATTGAGGTGTAGTGGTCTGGGTGGGTACAGTTGTTTGTTCATTTATAGTGGTCTGTTTGGTTTTAATGGTTGGTAGAGTAGCGGTTGGTGTTGAAATGGTAGTTACGCCGTTATCAATTGGAATTACTGGGTCGCTAGCTGAAATGTAACGCGATTTTTCTATTACATTAATATTTAGTTGGATTGTTTTGTAAATAGTTCATTTCATTATCGGTAAATAAAGACATTGAAGTGCATAATAAAACAGAACTATATAGGAAACACGTTTATAAAGCAAATTGCAACCATTGAAATTAATTAAACATTCAATACATTTCCATCAGAAAATTAAATCGATAACACTCAAACAGACCTTCATTTATGTTCCTATTATAATTTATATTATCATGTACATTTAAAGTTTTTATACTCTTTCTCATATCATTCTACCACAAAAATATCACTTACGTATGGATATGTATGTTAATGAGCTCTGAGAGAATGATTTGTAATATATTAATCATTAAGCACTAATTAAAAGAATTCTTCACCTTTAATTTAGATATAATTAATGTGTTAAATTTAACTCACCGTCTCCAAATCTCATATATTTGTTCCAAAATTCTGCCTGGATGGCTTTCAAAACACGTATTCTGTTTTCAAATTCTGATAAAGAGTTTCCAATCTGTTCTATTTCATTCGATATTCTTCTGTTGTACTCCATAATATCCGCAAGATGGGAATTACATTCTGTTTGGTTTTCAACGCCATCTACTGGAGTTTGAAACTGAACAACCTTTTCATTTAAAACGATATCTTCCACAGGTGTTTCACTATTATCCTCTGATTTATTCATCAGGTTTTTGATGTTGAAAAATCCGTCGATATATGTAGCTGACGAAATCAATGCAATGCAGACTATGACGCCATTCATTCTTGTAGTGTCCAGAATGTCATTGGTTTTCATTTGAGTGTTGATATTTAATTTTTCTAAATTACAAAATGCAAAGCCTTCCTATTCAAACTCAGCATCTGTTGTTATGAATGCATATTTTCTATTCAGGAAATCCAATAACCAGAACAATGAAATATACATCAAAAACCTAGTAACTTTCAATATTTCAAATAATTACAAATATAAACAAATAATAAAAAATAATGCAAAGTATAAAAGAACGCCTCGCAACGTTTCACTGTTTAAAACTATATATAAACATATATAGTACAATGAACTTATTTGTGTTTTGTTTTTAATATCGCTACATTAATTATGCTTAACATTAAATTTCATAAATAACAATTGTCGCTTAAGGCATCACATGTGTTGCCAAAATACCTAGCGATGAAATTAATTGAGCACCACTACGTACGTTTATCATCATCACTTTTTGAGAGCAATTATAAGTCATTAGTCATAAGTATGACACATATTTAAATTATCAATTAATCATGTATACATGTATCTATTTAAACTACGCATAAACAGGCAAATTAATAAGATAAAATGGTAAAACATTGAAACTAATAAAAAATAATTTCTCATATCAAAATTTACGTGATTCGAATATACATATCCTGCGACAAAAACTATCGACGTTTTCTCCATGAGAAGTACATTAAAATGAGTGCAAAATTGCTCTTCTGTATTTACATATCAGAGTTATCTGCCCTTGTAGGCGATCGATTGTGACATCATGTGTTTGCGAGCGTAACGTAATGTTTTTACAGAGAAAACAACGTGAATTGAAACCACAAAAAATGACGTGACGCTGGTTACCTTTCCGCAAGGGAGTAAACTCTGTAATATATTAACACGGGATACGAGGTACTATGCTATTGTAAGCGATAACAGTCATCCGTGGGAAACAGAAAACGTTCTGTTGGTGTTTTACTGAAAAAGAAGATAAAAAAGAGAAATTCCTAATGATACAATAAATGCTGTAAAGCGAAACGGGTATGTATCAATAATTCGTGCTGTCTTCTCGTCTGACCTAGTTTCTGGTGACTTTTTTCTATTCCTAAGCATTAAGATAGACATTCGTCGACGTCACTTCCTGTCTGACGCAGCAAACGTGACGGCAGTAGTGGAATGGGTCAATGGAAAACACACTAACTACTTTCTTCTATCGGTTCTGGAATAAGTGTGGATAGAAAAGTTTTACGTCCCATAAACAGCCAGGGTCATGTTAAGACGTTCCAGGTTTAATGATGAAGGAAAACCGGAGTACCCGGAGAAATTACAACCAACCAGCGATCAGTACATGTCAACGGTCCCACATGGGATTCAAACTCGCATCCCAGAGGTGGGGGGCTGGTGGTAATATGTCGGAACATCTTAACCACATGATTACAATGGCATCGAAAATAGGCTCTTCTCAATCGTCAATTGGCTTATGACTCATTCACATGACAATTCTGATCGCGAAAAAACACTTTTATGGGTTTCGCACCGGTGAACACAGGCGAGGTAAAAGAAAATATAATTTATTTTGTTATTTTTTTTTATAATTGATGATATGAAATGCATGAAGTGTTAGTATCTAATGATTCGAAAATAATCGTCATAGAATAATTCAAATTGCTTGGTAACGTTCCAAATGAGGTCGACAGGCGATCGATTCGACTTTGACATCTGATCATCACTGAAAATAATGGACACCTAGAGAATAACAACATGTGTTACATGAAGATATAAAACTTTTAGGCATTCTTCAATAACATATATATGTCCATCCATCCTTTTATGTGAATAAAGTATACTTTAATAACATAAATATTTCCGTCCTGTTATAACTGTTTGGTATACTTTACGAACATAAAAAAAAAAATTCCGTCATTTTTATCTGAATAAGGTATACTTCAGTAACATACATATGTCCGCCCTTTTACATAAATTAGGTATGCTTCAACAACATAAATATGTTCGTCCTGTTTTAACTGTTAGGTATACTTCACGAACATAAAAAATCCTCCCATACTTCACAGGGATATCCCGTGGTTCCTAGGGAAAAGATACCTGTCTTACACAGGGGGTTGTAAGACAGCTCACACGCGCTAGACAGTAACGTGACGTCATCAATACATGCGGCTTAACTGCGGCGCGCATTGTAGATGACGTCATCAATTTTGACGCATAACGTCATTCCTGCGATAATGTCGCGATGAAAAAGCTGGAAACCAAGTGGAGTTTCATCTTTTTTTCTACTAAGTTTGGGAGAAAAAAGAATCAAACATGAGTCTGTGAAGTGGACAGGGATATCTCAACCCTCGTGAAAGATTTTGGCCGGTCAACCCGAGGCTTAGAGTTTGGACGTCAACCCTCGGCAAGCCTGGGGTTGACCGGCCAAAATCTTTCACGAGGGTTGAGATATCCCTGTCCACTTCACAGATCCATGTAAGATTCTATTAGTCCGTCATTTTTACCTGAATAAGGTATACTTCAGTAACATACATATGTCCGTCCTTTTAAATAAATTAGACATACTTCAATATCAAAAATATGTCCGTCCTTTTAAATAATTAGCTATAATTCAATTACATAAATATGTTCGTCCTGTTACATACGATATATATTTTTTAATACTATAAATATGTCCGTCCTGTTAAAAGTGTTAGGTACAGAATGTGTATGGGTTTAGCAGTCTGCATTAGTTATAGTAAAGCAGCTGAGCATTTGGATGTGAGATAGCCGCAGTAATTGTTATCTTAACAAAATGTTTTCTTTTATGTTTTGACATTTTGCGAGAACTGCAAGATGAATGATAACATTTTCATCATATATTATTACCTACAATTTTTTGTTTTTGAGGTCAGCGTGTGAAACCTTCATTAGTAATTATAGAGTACTGACACATTGACAACATGGCAATATGCTTTAGTGCTTACGTCGGCATTTCAAAATTAACTCAAAATCTCACCTGATAATCCACTGATGACGCCAGTCCCGTAATAATTGTTAGCTTATTGATTATTCTTATATGATATGTATTGTAACATTGAAAACGAAAACTGAATTAATAAAGTTGCAGACAATTACTAAACGTCTCTGTCTTTAATGTATTAATTTGATATGTAGTTAACTACCCATTACCATCTATGACGTAAAAACTCATAAGTTTTCATTGAAATTTCGATATATTAGAAGTATCAGACTTTAAAAAAGATACGGTTTATGTATTATCACACTTGAATAGACGCAAATTTAAGCGAATTAGAAAAGTGTCAGTCACCGTTGCGTTAAATCAATTATATGATCAGTGGTTTGGCTTGTTATATTTATGTTCTATTAATAGCCAGGGCTATTCAAAGACGGCCTCTCGTGTAAAGCGCGAGGTACATGTTTTAGGAAACAGTTGCATAATGTTGTTGTGTCTTCTTGTATAGGGTAACATGCCGCATAATACACAAACATCACATTAAAGACGGTCTCATTATACTGACAACGGGCAAATCAGTCGTCCCACTCCATTCATGCTGAACCCAGAACCTCCCTCATAGGGACGAACGCGCTCAACGCCAGGCAGACATTGTAGAGAAAAAAATGTAGTCGCCTTTCATGTAGTGTAGTACGCACAACTACGCCCCAACTACAGATTTGTTTTACCACAGGTATGTCCTATCTAGAATAACATCAGCACAGTTTTTACAGTTCGTTATAGGACCGCAAAACGAAAAGCATATCGATGGCTCACCCCTTTTATGTATTTAATCGCTAGATCTGCCTTTCGTATCTTGGCTTGTTTAACATTTCTCATTTTGCATAATTCGCCACCTTTATCAAACTTAACCCTTGGCTTAATTTGTGACTATATTTCAAAAACTTTTTTTCTTTGAATTATTGAGTTTTGAAAGAAATGCGTGATTCAGAAAAGTAAAACAAGAGTGTGATTGGGTGAAACTAAACATAAAACTAAAAATTAAGTATTTCTTCACAAAGGTTTTAATTCATTATTTTCACAATGAAAATTATACAAAATAATAACAATCATTTCATGAAAATTATATGTAACACAATGGGTAACAATGAAACGTCACGAACAAACAAGATAACAACTATCTCACATCAAACGATTGAAATGGCAAAACAGCAAACAATGCAATCAAAAATAAAAATAAAAGTTTTAGGTTGCATAGATATGTTCATTCGTTGTTGTCATTACAATTTGCCTGTTATATATGCATTGAATACTTTCTCACGGTAGCTAGATTCGAAGCATTGGGAATAAAAAGTGGTAGCGACTACAATTGACTGATCGCCCGGTGTAATATAGCTCGCCTCGTGCTCACAAACGCACGTATTTCTATTCAATGTCGGAGCAAACATCGTATCACACACAATACAAAATGCAAAGTCACATGCGGTTTGATTGACAGCTGGCGATCCATCAATGGTGACATGGACATTGCAGAGACATTAAGCTATCTACTGAAAGTATTAATATCATTTTGAAGCGATACAACTAATAATGTTTGGCAATGATGAACTCGCTAATCTACTTGAAAATTAATATATATATATATTTATTATGCATAAAATGCAGAAAGCAAAAAACTCAAAAAAGAATTACCGCAAAACTAAGTACGTTTTCAGTATTTTGCTAAATAGAAAAGCTGTAGGGTGTTATTTTTTCGTATTATATTGATAATGAAGTTAAAAAATATTTTTTCCAAAGCTGAACATAATTTTAAGAGCATTCCATATATTTACCGTCTTATCCGGAAACCTGTCTATTTCGACAAATATGATGACATATTCATTTTCATCGACAGTAATAAATTTTTTTATTCCGGATACCTTGATATACTGGCCAAATATGCGGTTAAAATCCGGTATAGACAAGTTACGCCTTAAACGAAGAGTAATCGGTCTTTGCATATTACAGAGTTACCTCCCTTCCTGCTAGGTATCCATAGTGATGTCATTATTTTGTGAGAGAAACTCACGTCGTTTTCTCGTCGTTGAAAAGTATGACGTTACGCTCGCAAACACATGAGGTCATAATCAATACTTACCCGCAAGGGCAGATAACTCTGTAATTAAACAAGGACGGAATTAGGTGTGGCCACATACATGTCTATGTCACAAACAACATTCAGAGGCCAAAGATAAAAAAAAATCATTGTTCCTTTCGTTATAGTATGATTTCCTTCATAATACATGGCTTACATGTGAAACTGCCAGTATACTATTAAAATCAACTTCATTTTAACCGCAGCCGATCATTTTAATTACATATAGAATAAATTCTAATTTAGAACAACATCTGCCACGGATATGCTGGGTTCTGTTAGCTTGTTACGCTACAATTGTCTGATATTAATTACCAAATTACTGACCGAAACTCAAAATGGATACCACACTATCTTTTATAAAATTAAAAATACTTCTCTGACATATCTTATGAATACATTGGATTTTACTGAAGATCTGAAGATCGCCCCTAACAACATTGGTAAATGTACCACAAACTCATGGAATTGATACGTTCATATATGAATATGCCTATAAACTTGTATGTCGATAACCCGGGTACGGGTCAGGTACTAAAATTTAGGAACCCGGGGACACATCTGTTTGATGTGTAAGTAAAAATATTGTCTGACATCACATTTTCTACTGAAAACACAGTAAACATGATTAATATAGGCTTCAAATAGCATCCGATATGATAAAAAATGCGAGAGTGACAAATTATTCAAATCAGTTTTACCAGGAACGAAAATGAAATAAAACTAACACAAATGGCAAAACTGACATGTAATTAAAAGCAATTATACGAGGAACGAAAGTGAAATACAGCAAACAAAATTGGCAAAATTGGCAAATTATTAATTTCAGTTTT
This sequence comes from Argopecten irradians, assembly GCF_041381155.1. NCBI lineage: Eukaryota > Metazoa > Mollusca > Bivalvia > Pectinida > Pectinidae > Argopecten > Argopecten irradians. The sequence goes on along the minus strand of NC_091148.1, from coordinate 7,100,063 downwards.
GCAAGGAACAATAGTAGAAAAAGGTAACAAAAATGGCAAAATTGACACCTTACATGTATATTCAGATCGCGTTTACAAGGTATTGGAATGTATGAAAATTGATTAGTAATATAAATGGGTTAATTACAACAACAAACAGTTAAAATTGATATTGTAAGGACATTATTTGTTTCTGGCATCACACTTAAGATCAACAAATAAAGGAACTAAAGGTCAAAATGAGACATTGTAAGGAAATCATTGCATGTTTTGACATCAGAATTATGATCCATAAATATTTTGAACTACATTTATATGCACGATATCATAACAGACGTACAACTTTAACATTTCAAAAGTGATGCTAGTTCAAGTGATCTAATTAATATATAGATTACGTATGAGATTTTTTCTTCTGTCTAAGCATACCGGAACATAATGCAAATTCTTATGGAAACATAAAACATAAAACACCGAATATGTTGTTATTCAAGTTCACAAAGTATCGCACGTGTTTATAGGTGCATTAGAATTATTATCACAACTTAATTTACCTGAACTATCCGATTCAATTGATTCAACTGAAGAATAATACGTCAAAATCCGCGTCCATTTACGGCGAATATAACACTATATTCTTTAGACATTGTTTACCCTCTATGTATTCGCAACAATCGATTTAGGTCTTAACTTATTAAACACCAAACCCCCCGGAGACTCTCGCACATTTGAACTATCGCAATTCAAAAGATGGAGAAGAACATTATGATTTTTATAATGTATTAAAACGAAAATGAGTTAATGAAAGCAAACCATTTGACAATGGGAAGATATATTGATAGGAGAAGAAGATTAAAATCAAATTATATCTAAAAGTTTAGAATTTAATAACATATAGTTAATGCTTAGCTTGGTTTGATAAGGCATGTGACTGCCGAACACATAGTATGGATACATTATGAATTCATACACATAACTTCCATAAGCTTAGCACTGGATAATATATGAGAGAACTAATAGAAGTAAGGAAGACGTATGGTTATGTAATGCAAATAATTACACATAACAAAACAAAAGTGTTCAATTAAAGTGGATGGAAGAATAAAAATACAACCGTCATTTGATTAACATAATAACTCACTGAGTTATGAAATGGTAGTGAATGAGAAATTATTAGGACAAAACACACGACTTGGTGAAGCCAATATCTTGGTGGAACTCCAGATGAACGAGATTTACTCTTCCTATAGTAAAGCGAAAACCATTCTTACTTTTGATGAGATTGTTTCTTTCTCATTAAAAAGAAATTGTTCAATGGTTTAATTGCTCATTTGTTAAAATCAATGAAGATAGTTCCAGTCCTGATAACTATACGAGAACGGCATTAATTTTAAAAATTAAAAGCGTCACTTAATGCTTGGGTTGTAATTAAAGCGCATTATTTGTAGGTCAACATAAGAAATAATAAATATGTTATTTAGAAATTGATATTTATCCATTTTTCGACTTTGGAAAATCCATCTTAATTAAAATAATGTAAACGTACGAGGTGTTATTCTAATCTATAACAAATTGAAAATTAAATTAATTTGATGTTGTAATTAAAAGGCATTATATGTTTGTCAACATTATTTTCGTGTTCATTTATGTCCTATCTAGAAATACATATATATATATTTTCTATTTGGCAGCTTTGGAAAATTAATCCTAATTGTAATAATGAAAACGTATAGGTGGTATACTAATCTATAACAAATTAAGCTAATTCAATATTGTAAACATATCTTTTTTTCGGAATTATAATTTAGCACCTTGGTAAATTGACATAGGTAAAAATTAATTGCGAGTTTCAATGCATATGAAGTGTTTGTTCTAGCGTCACTCTAGCAAAGTCATACCAGAGAAAATATGTTGTAAGGGCATTTTCACAACCATGTGTAATATGATTGTATTTCTAAACACATTTATATTGTAGTACATCCATATTAACTGGAAGTACGATAGTATATTTTGATACGTATACATTCATATTGTAGCACGTCGATATTTGACGTCAGGAATACCAACATACATTCCATACATGATATGGATATTATGTGATATAGAAAACAGTGGGCCATGTTCCTTTTCCTTTTTTTAAAGAACTCGAATTAGGACAATTATTCCTCTAGTCCTCTAGTAGACTCGATGTAACCGAAGTGGTACAAACCTGAGTTCTAGGAAATCGTTCCAAATTTTAAGGCGTTTGAAATTAATTCCTCCATTTTTAATCAACTAGTGGCACATGCAGATATAACGTTTTTGCGCAAAGGTCGATTTTTCGTTTTGAGGATATGCTAATCCTTTCGCGCAGTTATGTCGATGGCACAACTGTAAATCGGCCGTTTTTGTCTTGCTCTGTAGTAAACTCAGGCGTCAAAAAGTTTACTCCAGAGTAATGTTCTTTTTCTACTTTAGGTGAAGAGGATCCTCCTGAAGAAGATGTAGGAGATGTTGACCTTGGTGAGGTTGAAATAGGAGATGTTGACCTTGGTGATCTTGTGTTTCCATTGTGTTCCTTGTTTCTTAGTCGAACTGACCGCGTCCTGTTCCATCGTTGTTTGTGAGGTATAGCCGCCATACTGCTCGGTTGAACAACATATCTGAAAAAATAATCTCAAATAATTTATTTAGTCTTCTACGATGATAATACATATCAGAAATCCATATTGGTATAGGGATTATTTTACACTGTTTAGTTGCTAATATTTGTGGGAAATTTAATTTCGCTAAATTCGAGTGGGTTCGATTTCGCTTATTTCGCGGATCCATCCTAATCTGCGAAATTCAATACACCGCAAATATTATCAAAATTATGGTTTCATATATTACATTTTGTCGTAAGAATGATGTTTTAAAACGGCTAAAAGATAATGTGTAATACTACGTGTATACAGTAGTGAATGCTTTTTTTGAATAATGATGAATTAATAACTTTTTGCATATTCGAATTATGTGACGAACACTATCAAAATAATAATTACAGAATTTGAAGTTTTCTCGTATCAAAATTTTCTAGAATGTCTATTGTTAGTGATGTAACTTATTAATACATACACAATATCGCCTACTCTCAGTTTCCTCTTTGGTGTTGGATTCAAGATGACGTAGGATATGTCATCATCCTTAGTGTCTTCTTCAGCTGTTAATTAGAGTATACATAAATAAATTACGACATAATTAGGAATTTTAGCTTATATCGTTCGACTGATGTAACTTATTATAAATCAAGTTTCATTGCTTTTTTTCCAAATTAATGATTTCTATGCTTTCACACTAAAGATGGGGTTTCGATTGATTGACATTTGGAAACATAATCTGTTGGAAGATTAATGAAAACATGTGTAAACTTCTAATTTACGGTATGTTTTCTAGCATTACCAATAATTATATTTGTTACGATTTTAATCTTTCTTTCCATTTCAAAACTAGTGATTAGGGGCCCTACAAAGCTGACTAAATGGTAATGGTTCTCTATCAAACACCACAGCAGACGAATTTGTAATTTTCTCCAGAAAAAAACCCTTACTCGTTCCACACTATCATAACCATTGGAAATTTGAGATTTATATTTCATATCAAACTGAAAATACAAAAAATGATTAATTGCGTACCGAAATTAATCCGTATAACGTAGCATCACGTGGAATGAAGTACTGATTGCGCATGCACCAAAAGCAAACAAATTATCTATCATTATTTTTGTGTTAATCAGACATAAATTGACATGAGTAATAACCAGTTATTATTAAAACAGATGAATATCATGTACGGTCAGTCGGCGGTGGTGCATCTTTAAACAAACATATAATATTTAATACATAAATACCATAATCATCTGCATCCATTCCGAGGCTCTGTAAACGGTTCCTGACAAGGTCGCTCATGTCACTACTCTGCATATGGTTGCCCATAAACGGTCCTTTGGGTAGAGATGGCCGGCTGTGGGCCTCCATCAGACCATTCCTTTTACTGCCTTCATTATTATTCACTCCAACCTAAAACAAAAAATACGACTTTTGAACACTAGTTTTTTGTTGAATTTTCATGATGACGAATCAATAATTGCATACATATGTACTACATGTGCATCATTTCCCTCATCCTCGATATTCCAGGGATTCCGATCACTTAAGATCTGTACACCCCTGGACTATCTCATAGTGAAATTGAAGGCAGCTCAGCGGAAAACATTTGACCAATCACAGGCTAGCAAATATTTCCTTTGAAGACTACAGAGAGAGCGACGCCTAACATCAAAGTCACACAGTCAACCACAGTGTACCGTTATACGGCTCTTTTGATGTACATCAAATGACTAAATTACCTGTTCTATTCTGTTGCCTCCAGTTTTACTATGAGATAGTCCAGGGGTTTAGAGATCGTAAGTGATCGGAACTCCTGGAGTATCGAGGATGCATTACCCTATTAAATTTCAAAATAATCTGCTATATTTAGGCCATGCATTTCGTAAAAGGACCTCTTTCACGAACAATGAAAATTTTCCCGCGAACCAATTTTATTAAAAATAAATTGTTATATGTAGCAACATTAATGCAAACGTTTAAAAAATCCAAAAAGTAACTGGGGTCTATGCTATGGCTAAATTAAAATGGCCCTGTAGATATGTAATTCAGGGTTCCCTTTTTGATCCAAAACGTTATCAAAAAGGTATCAAAATCGTGTTTTATCGTAAAAGAGGTCCTTTCTATTCAACCAGTTGTGGGCAGACACACAGACAAACAAACAAAACAGACTGATACACATACGAACAGCCGTATATAGTGATTACTATATGGCAGCCAGTTCGGGGATGCGGGGACCTGCCAATGGTCAACAACAATGATTATCTATATGTACTGATGTAGTTTTCGACTACTGCATTTTTCCCAAAGTTCGCGGTAGAAAAAATTCTCGATTTACAGTATGGAACTGACTCGCAGGAGCTCATTCAGCGAATTATCTTTGTAGCCTTTGAAACTGTAACTTTGATAAATTTCAGGAATTTAGATGAACCTGCGAATTTAGCGAGATTAAAACCCCTTAGAGATATAAACAATTATTTAGTTATTTATCTGGGGTTAATTGTACACATTTCTCAGTTAAACTCTATGCAAAAAATGGTTTTTAACATGTCATATAAGTATTGAAGCTAAATAGATATTGGAATTATTAACAGATAAATTATCTTACGTCTTCTGACGTCTCGGGTATTGATTTTTCTGTTCTATAAATAGCAATAGGGATTTCTCCAGTTGTAGTTGCCATGCCTTGATAAAGTTCTTCAAACGTCCGATATCGTGCGAGAGTCATGTTTTTAACACGAATCTGAAAAAAAAATGAAAATAATATTATAATTTTAATAAACGCATTATAACAAACGTGATTAAGATTTCATAAAGATACTTACTAATATTTGAATCATAACAATACCATTGTTAATATAAGTTATATATAATGTTGTGCTTGTGAATATAACTATGTAATTGTAAATATAACGATGTGATTGTCAACATTGCGAGGTGGTTGTCAACACTTTTTGTTGATACCAAGCAACACATACCACCCGATCACATTATACTGACAACGGGCAAACCAGTCGTCCGACTCCCTGTATGCTGAGCGCAAAGCAGTGGCAGAAACTACCACTTTTATAGACTTTGGTGTGTCTCGGCCAGGGGACAGAACCCAGAGCCTTCCTCACAGGGGCGAACGCTCAACTCAAGGCCAGAAGTGAGGCGGTGCCATGGGAGGCATTTGGAAAGATAAAGTCAGTTAGGAAGAAGAGAAAAGATAAGATCCTAAATTTAGTCGCCTTTTACGATCATGCAATAGGGGCAGCAGGTACAATTCGAACGCCCTACCTGCAGGGCCATGGTTGTCAACACAATAATGAAATTGTCAACATAACGATAGGATTATCAATATAACGTTGTGATGGCAAATAAAACGTTGTTATTGTTAATTTAATGATGTAATTGCCAACATAACGTTAATGTTGTCAATTTATAAATAACGTTAATATTGTCAATGTAACGATTATATTGTCAATATAACGTTGTGAATGTCAATATAACGGTGTGGTTGTCAATATCATGATGTGATTGCTAATTTAACAATATGAATGTCAAATCTTAATTTGTCAAAATGCTATTTTATTAAATATGATAACTTTTGTGATCTTATAATATAACTCAAAAAAGAACAAACTAAACGTGCGCTCCAGTTTATGTAGTAGCTTAATTTATTTTTTTTCTTTAAAATCATTTGCAGTCTTGTTTACTCGAATTCGCCTAAATCCATCATAATAACTCGGCCACCGAGCACCAACATATTTGATTAAAAGGGTAGACATGGAGACAACAATGTTTGACACGGATGGCTTCTATGCGACTTTGGCGACGACCTCCGAAATCGCAAAAGTTTTTATCATGCAAAAATAATGGACTAGACGATATACTTACACTTGATAAGTGGCCAGAGTTGTCTTCGGCATCTATGCCCAGTAAGAGACGAACAAACGTTATAAGATATCCTTTTACAAACGTCTGAAAAACAAATAAAAAAACAACATGAAAACAATTGTGTAACTTTATATCATTTTTCGCAAAATCAACTAGAACTGTCGTCCAAGAAACCAATAGATACATATATACTTGAATACTTCGAATCAATCAATTTCCGTTTAAATCCAACCAGAACACAAGTTAATATCTGGGTGCAAAGGGAAATTTTATTATTAATGAAATAAGTCATACTGAAATGTCCGTTGAGTAATTTCAAATGAAATATAATGTCTGCTCGCGCATATCTATATATTGAAATGTGATTAATTTGAAAAGATGACCCTTTACCCAAGCGCGTCATATATAACAGTGTTCCACTATACTAAGCGGTTTTTTATCATGATACATATACATGTATTGATAATGATATTTATATGCAACATGTTTTAACAGATATTAGCCAAACTTTTGTCGCGGCGTCTTAATTTCGCTATTTCTATTTCTAAACAAGATAAACATTAGCGGATTTGAAATATCAAATGGATTTAGTTTCAATATATATGGTGCGGGTATTAATTCGCAGAGATAAACTTTCGCGAGTATCCTATGATTGCGAAATTCGCTACTGTAAATTGCATTCAAAATAATTTTCGTTTTGAAAAAGTAATCTATCAACTTCGATACGCCAGCATAATACGTTATAATAACTTCAATATATCGGAAATGAATGACACAAACCTGGTATAAGAGACTATCAAGCATACTGGCGCTGAAAACCTGTCCTGCAGCGAACGGAAGACGGAATATGTGAGACAGCGTGGAGCTCATCCTTTCTTTCAGTTTCTAAAAATAGCCAAAGAGACACTTTAAATATTTCCAATCATATTGCAGAGATATACAGAGATGAGGCATAATCACAATTAAGTATAGGAATTCGAACTCCCGAATTTAATATGAGTTCGAATACCTTTACTTAGAAACAAATTTTATGTGTGCTGAACTTCAAATTCAAACGTAACCAAAGACTGGATAATCTTAGAAAACTCCACATCAAAACACTTAATCAAAACTTAGGCCTCCGGTTGTGCGAAGCACAATCTTAATTTGAAAATATGTAGCAACAATCAAACTACACTTATTTGAAGAACAGAACAAGTCTCGCCTTTCACTGCAAGTAAAATGCTAGTCATTGGAAGTGTAACTACATATATTTACTATGATGAGAGGTAACGAAAACGAAGTTATTCAGTATTTTCATGAAATATTAAAAAAAAACATCAATGAAAAACTCACCCTTTCTAATTTTGACACCTGGCGGGTATACTCATTATTTGCCTGGAATTGCATGAACCTGATATTTGAAGCTTGGCTGAGCTCTGTGATGATATTGGTATTTGGGAATAATCTAGAATAAAAAGAAACAAATACAACGTACAGTTAAACTTATATACTGAATCGAAATATTGGAAATGACTAAATGAATGCATTGCCTATTTTATCTTCATATTGCATTCATCATTAAGATCAAGAAAATATGTGAATAACTATCGTCATATCTGTCAATCAAACCATTTTGCGTACTGTGCCTTCTAGGAAAGGGAGATAATTCGTCATTTTTTAACAATCATATTTATAGTAATTTTTGGCACTGTGCCGAAAATGTTGGCGACAGAATAACAAAACCTAATGTGGACCTTGTGAGGCTGTGGTTTCATAATTATTTTTTTTTTGTTTTCATACCAAATTCGAATTTCTGATAAATCGATTATTTTTCTTCATGCGAGTTTGAAGATAAAATCCTAGAATGACACGAAAACCGATGCGTAATGATTTGGAAACAAAATCATTGGAAAGTCAACGAAGATTTTTATGTCATTGTGGTAAGAAAGACACTTTGTTTACAAACTTGAATCGACTTCAAAAATTCTCAGTCTGCAAAGTGTCTTTCACTGATAAAATTAACAAATGTGACATCAATGCTTAAATGCAAAACTTAGGTACTCAAATACTTTAACAGCACCGATAAAGACATTCATATTTGGATATTAGGAATAATAAAGTAATTTAATAAAAAATGAGCTATATCAAGAAGAGTATTTCCGTCATTTATATAAGAAATACAAAATGGGTTTAGTTTTTTTTAGATTAACGTCCTATTAACAGCCAGGTTCATATAAGGACGTGTCAGGTATGTTGATAGAGGAAAGCCAGAGTACCCAGAGAAAATACAATGACAACAGAGAGTACCTGACAAATGTCTCACATGGGATTCGAACTCGCAACCCAGAGGTGGAAGCCTGAAAATCAACAAATAAATAAACAAAACCTTACTTGAGTATTGTCTGTACAGCTACAACAGATTCTGAGTCGACCATGGTCTTCTCCATTTCTTTTGATTTAGACTCGTGGTTCACAATCACAAGATGGCTCACTTTGTGGATTCCGGCTAGGATAAGATCATCAATACTGGAAAAGAATGAAGGAAATAAAGATATTTTAGTATTTTGTGGATTCCGGCAAGGAAAAGATCATCAATATTGCAAAAGATATTTTACAATTTTTTTTTAATTCGGGCTAGGATCAAATCGCCAATACTTGGTTAAAACGATTATTTAAGACTAAGTCAAAATACAAACCTTGTTATCTTTCCTTGAATCCAATAAACCAGCGGGAAATGTCCTATGGTTTCAAGAAATAGATTTGTCGGTCTGTTGAAAACAAAAAGAATTTTTAGAACTATGAAACATGGAGATAATTGAACAGCTGGAAGTTATTGTATATTATCTATAAACAGTATAAAATGTCAAATTGTTTTTGAGAATGCCAAACCCTTAACGATCACACTATTTACATGGTACAATTGCTTGGATGGAACATTATTGATTATTCTCCTTTAATTCGCAAAGTTCACAGTCTGTTTAATAATTCGAAGTGTTTTCCTAATATATTACATGTATGCAGTTCTCCATTAAAAACCAGCATCACAGCATCACTATGATACATTGATAACTCGACATTTCATAACGGTCGAAATTACTTCGAGTTACCGAGATAATAATGCATAATTTTTTTTTTCGAAAAATGCAATGATTGTAATATCGATGATTCCCTGAGAGTAAAATCTTTAACTACCTTTCATTCAAAAGCAGAATTATCGGACTTAATGAATTCATGCTTATGAAGTTTGATCGCAGTGGAACGATGAAGTTATGGATTCCCACGCATGCGTGCTCTGCTGCCAGAATTATAAGCTGATTGGTCCATCTGCTATCACGTGCATTCTTATATGTACAGTGTTCACAGTCCTGAAATGTAAATCAAGTAATATATAAAGAATCTTAAATGAGTGTTCATTTCATAGGAGATTTTGTTAAACGAGTCTAGGTATTTTTTTATTTTATTTTTCGAAGCTTGAAAAGTTTCATAAAATCTCACATGAAATGAACACTTTAAGATACCCTTTATCACATAACGCCATAAACCTAATTTTACAGAGTCACAAGTCAAAAAGGTATTTTGAAAATCCAGCGAGACCGCCATTTTGTCCTGCCGTCGTCGAAATCCCGACGTCATGTTATTTTTCCTGACGTTATTTTATTGTTTCTGTCTTGACGTCACAATGCGTTTTCAGCCAATGAAAATCTCTATAGTGACATATGCAAAAATATAACATGGGCAAAATCGCTGGATATCAGGCAGATTATGTGATGAATAATATATATATATAAATATATATAGTTCGTATTTGAAACAATACAACTGTCATTAAAGATTCGCATACCTATATTAACGTTATAAAGGAACACAAATAAATAAAATTATGTCCCACTGAAAGTATCCGTTGAGCCACGTATCTACAATTCTTTTCCAAGGCGACATTACATAGAGGAAATACATTCAGGAATTTCAATGACCTAAGTGCTCAAGTAAAAGTTTTAAAAGTTCTTTTTCTTAAAGCAAATACCAAGCCGTTTTGTAAATTATATCGAAAACGGTTGTATAATGGTTGAATTCCGGATTGTATTCATTAAAACAAAAAAATGATACAAAGATACCGTTATGACATCATAATGTCATATGACGTATACATACATACATGTACATTACGTTTGTAACTTCTATGACAACATACCGTTCCCCATTCCAAACAGCAAACGGGTCTTGGTGATTTCATCACGTGACATAATGTTTTCTGTTTGCTGGCGTATAACGTCGGTGGAGGCGGGCCTGTTGTAATACTGCAACAGATAATAACTCTTCTGTATACTTCTCTATACTGATAGCAAAACAATAAGCAAAAACCATATATAATCAATCCTGTCTATAAAGGACATAAACGGGACAAAGCAAAGCTGTCCTCTATAAAAAGGTGTCCTTTATAAAAAGCTGTCCTTTATAAAAAGCTGTCCTTTATACAGTGGTCAAATATATTGTGAATTGTGTCAAATTGGGTTGATGTATTTGTCCTTTACGACGGTTGTCCTTTCTACAGAGGTTAATTACATGGTAAATTGTGTCAAATGGGGTTGATGAGTCTGTCCTTATAAGACAGGTGTCCTTCATACAGAGGTGTCCATTACAACAGGCTTGACTTTACTTTACAATATAATACTTTTTAATTTTACATTAGCGACATCCAGCGACCTCTGTGTATCGACCATCTGATTAATAATTTGATATTAACAGTTATATGGGATTGATGTTTTTTATAAAACTGTCTGACTGTAAAATAGTCTTCAAAAAGACCAATAATGACCGTTGGCGATCGTAGTTTAAACACTAGTATATAATGGGTGTTAGGTCTCTAACATTTAACCCTTTAACCTTACCCAATAAAATCATCATACGCATTTTGATTAAAAAGAAGAGAACATATCCTGATAGTCTCAACTGGGTTTGCTTTCTTAGTTTTATCTGGCGATGTGATTTACTTTATTAGAAAATATCTTTTCACGACATCCTAAAAATTACTAATTTCTAAGATACAGCTAATGATATTTTGCTTTTAATGTCCTGAAGATGATACTCATGTGTATCAATAGTAGAACAACAGGCAAACAGTATACAAACAAACGTGTCTATAAAAGACACCAATGGGACAAAGCAATGAATGGGTTCGACCAATGCGGGAGATCTAATCTAACTGCAACAAATATGAACTCTAACCTTTCTTGTCCCATATCTTCATACAGCTGAAGGACTTTAGGTACAGCTGGATCCGTCTGTCCATGAGTATCAACCTCAGTATCTACAACATTGTCGTCCAGATCACTTTCTGACGAACGAGTTTCCGGCGATTTCGTGCGCATGCGCCGTGCTATTTCCAGGCCCCATTGACACGTGATGGTATTGTTGAACACACTTTCCTCTTGTTCATCCTGGGGAGAACTCAAGTCCTTCTGCAGTAGTTTTTCAAGCAGTTCCGATATTTGTTCTGAATAGAAATATAATTCCATGTATAGTTTTTAAGCGATAAGTTTTCATTCAATATAGATTTTTCAAGAATCGAAGTTCGGAAAGTCTAATATTATATGGATTCTTAGATTCCAGAAACTTAACATGATTTACCATCTTATAATTCACTCAGTATATAGCTCTTCTGCTTTTGATAGCTCTTCTTTTTTTACATGGAAAGACCATTTGAAAATACGTCTCTTCATAGAAGAAGGTAAATCTAGTTGGCCTCAGTAAATATCAATACAAATATCGTTACCCAATTTATAACGTCACCATTGCAAGTCATAATAATACAAATAACAAATCAGTTAAATGATACATTTCTTGGCAAAATAATAAAACTGCAAAACCCTTTAAAATTATTTTTTTGAAATGTTTCCCTTTCCTATATTTACTTAATTAAATGATGCTTGGGTCCAATATTACAAAGGGACGCAAAAGAAACATAAACCTTAAATTTACATGAATATTACATAACATATTACCTAGGTTTTTGCTAGGCTCATTCCCAGTCTGTTTCTGATCGGTTTTTGCCTCTGAACATATTTTGGCGTATTCTTCTTTAAATTCTGCTATATAGAAGCAGTAATCAGAATCTTTCAGTTTGTATTCGGCTCCTGGATTTAGCTGTAATCGAGGATCCGGTTTTGTGATATCTAAGACAGCAACCAAGCAAACCCCAAATCTGGAAGTAAGAGTTTAATACATAGACAGAAGTATAAGATTATATCTATCACGCTACTTACTGAAATATAAGCATTAACTTACAATTCATTCCTATACAACCCTGTGTGTTTGACAATTATATTAACAAGTATTTAACCAGTATTTGTTTCCCAAAATGGACTACACGAAAGCTTAACTCGTTCGTGAGAAAGGAAATGGAATTGAAGCAATGTCATAATGATATGAATTTAAAGTTTGGATTTATCTGTTCGGACTGTAAAAAGCGAGATAATCAGCGTGCATTCGTACAATTGAAATGTCAGGTAGGCCCGGAAAGAAGTAGAAGGTTGATATGCGTTTATGATATTTATTGTATATCATAATATCAAATGTAACAAGATATCAATTATAGCTCTATGAGCTTTAGTATGGTATAACACTCTAAATATATATTTATTTGAAAAGTGGATATAACAAAATGCTTTATTAAAATGACTCCGGGCCAATCCGCAAGAATATTTATCATTACTTGTTTCCTGTTCGGAATTATAACATAAATGCTTGCTTGTCAATAAAATAAGGGTGTAAAGCGCTACCTGACAATATAATGTAACAGGAAGATGGCGTCCAAATCCGGACATATTATGAAGATATATTTCAGTAAATTGTTTTCATATTAGTTCAACAGACAATGCTTGAAATGCACCTGTCAGGCGTCTGATTCAAAGGATCTTGCTACATGACTACCATACACGAACCTGCAATATGGCGTGATTTCCTTGTCAAATTAAAACATATGTAATTCAAGCGGCGTAGCAATAAGTGTTACTGCTTCAGCAAGTGATACGTAATAAAGTCCAATGCCATCCTGCCACCGGGACCACAAATGCATCAAATATGAAGGAAGGAAAATACCAAATTACCTTTTATGTGCATTTGCCGAGGCACATGTAAAGCTTTGCCCAGTGTAGCCACGGAAAAACATACTTTTACATAACTGTATGTGATAAACTGCATTTCTGGAATGGCGTCCGTACACTTGTTGCCATGGCTCCTGTCCAATATGGCCTGCTCTGAAAGTTAAAATTGTTTTCAAGTAATGACGTGTCATATCTTTATTATTTGCTGTATTTAAGCTACATGAGTATCGTGTTAAAATATTCCTTCTTCATTGTTGTGTTTGTGTTTCCATCTGATTCATTTATCCGTATATTTATTGACTGCGTATAGTTTTAAGATTCATTTTTTCGCGTTATAGTTTACCACGGAAATCATTTTTTTGTGGTAATCAATTTTAATTGACCATTTGAATTAATGCAACCAACCTTCTTTTTGGCGTGCTGGCGTGCGATTTACTTTCGCGAATTTCATGATTAAAGTAAATTTGCGAAAGTTTATCTCCGTGAACTTTCATCTGCATCATTGATACTGATAGGAAGGTCCTATCATTTTTTTTAATCCGCGAATGGTTACCTTCGTAAACTGGTTTTGAAATGGAAATATGGAAATCAAGCTAACGCGAAAGAAAGTTGGTTTACAGTATAATATATATGTGTTTGATGGGGTCATAACGAAGGGAAAAAGAAACCATTTAGTTAAAAAAATATACACATATCGCAAACAAGTTATATGAACGTGGAAGAAAATACAAGCTACAGGAATGAATGAAATTGCATTTAATTAAATTGCATGTAACTTGTTGCAAACGTATTCGATATAAAATGTGATTTATTGAAATAACGAAAAGTCGTGATTTTACGATGAATGTGGAGACATTATAATAAAACATACTTTGAAGGGTAGATAACTCTTCGATAGAAAAAAACTTACTCGCCCGTGGATGTGTGAAGTAATAGGGTAACTAGCGTTGACATCCCTGGATAAAGACAGTTATTGGCTAGTAAGGCATACTTGAACTCGTCCTCACACACCACATGTTCTGAAACAAAAATCAAATCCACATTCAAATTATTTCAATTCACACATTATAATTATTTCCTGCAAATGCAAATTAATGTTTTATTCATTAACATCAAAATGGAATTTGTAGAAAGTGAAATGAACATTCGAACGAAGAATTAACTCATAGATATATGTTAATTCCATAATAGAGTTTAATCTTTGATAATGATGAGCCTAATCTAATCCTCGCACACTATATGTTCTGGAACTTCTGATTATTTCATTATAACAATTTCCTTAAATTATTCAAAATATTCACAATATAATGAATGTTGTAGTATAAATGAGTTTTCTTACAATTAATTCATAATCCATGAGTGGCGAATGGGTTAGAGAAAATATGCAGGAGAACTCTCCATGAACTAGCTTAACAAATCGAACTCATAATTCACATATTATACACATGTCCATAACATGTAAATAAATGTTTTATTCGCATACGGTATAATAGAATTTGTAGAAGAAGAAATAATTAATTAAGCCGTGAAATGCCATAATTGATAATTTTAATCTTTGATTAAGAATAGCTTTTTCGCCGACAGAGCATAAAGAGAGCTAACTCTTTATGAACTAGCTAAACAAATTGATTTCTCGTCGAAACCTATAAGCTTCTAAAACGTTGTCTCATTTACTTTAAAATACATTGAATTGATAATCAGCTTTAGCAGTGCTATATGATTAACATAGATTAGCTTATTTTCGCGTCTTAAATTATATATCAATTTTCACAAGCACGCAGAAATCACGAAAATACCTCGTCGCGAACAAAAAATAAAAAAAAAAACCATAGGTGTAAGGGAGCATTTCCCTTCTCGCAAAATTAGATCAAGGCGATAAATAACTAAGAAACGAAAATACGAAATTAAGTTGCTGCGAAAAAAATCTGTTTACAGTGTTTTTTAATAATGTAATTAAATGATATTCTGATGATAGCAATTGGGGAATTCATTGAATTGAAGTCACGCGTAAACACTATATAAAGTCCGAAAAGGGAAGAAAAGAGGTATATGTATCACGGTAGGAATGGGAAAAAATGGGATGAACACACTACAAAATACAAACACATTGCGAATTTATATGTATAATTTATATGAAATAATCTATTGTGTTTAACTGTAAAACATATAGCAGGAGAAAGGTAAAGTATATCGATATAAATACAATAATAACAAAATAAATATGATATAATAATTGTATTATAATAGATGTAAATAACAAATGTAATGCATTTAATATATTGAGTAATATTGAAATATTACCTTGAAAGTCATACCTCAATTACTAACTAAGTATACAGGTTCTAGCTTATTCATAGTGAATAATAATTATCAGAAAAAATAAGATTATATTTTTGTAGTTTACTATCGCTAATTATGGAGGGCTGGAAGGAGAAATTCAGTTCAAACAAGGTATGGTGACTTTGGTAGCACAAGGTGTTACTCACGTTTGAGGCGACTTTCGTCTGTACATGAAATTTTATTATTTTTTTCAGTAAGTTAAAACAATCAACCTGCATTTTGTCTTCTATGCTGATTCACGATTACCCGGAACAAATAACGATAAGCGATATACGGTATCACAAGAAGACACAATTTAACAAAAAACATTGCATACAGACATACACCAAATAATCCAACACATCCCCTACCTTACATCAGATGACCGACATCTTCAATATAATGTATTAAATAAGTTAAATTATTTATTTATATTTCATTTATCAAACATTGCGTCAAAAAGAACGTCTTCATTACAGTTTGTTCGTACCTTTTTTATCGCTGTTCAGTCACATTATAATATGGTAATAAATTTATCTGTATTTAACAATAAAACTGCGATGCAAATTCTCTATAAAATGTAACTTATATAACTAACTCGAAACCAAAATGATGCAAAATTATTCGTACTTTGGGCCTTGCAAAGCCTTTTGTGAGTAGAAATATTTTATTTGTGATTTTTGGGCAGCAAATGAAGTAATGTATAACGTAGTTTTATTTATATTCCTGGTTCCTGGTTCCACTAGCGTCATTTTAAGTAAAATGTCACCAGATGAGCATTACGTTGATATGATAAAGAAACATTTTACAGAAAATAATCGCAAATTGACCACTAAACAGATGGAAAAACCAACCGCAAGAGGAGATGTCATAGACAATTTGTCAAGCGTATCAAAAGTGACAATTATAGTAACATCCATAGTACTTCAGCTTAAATTGTATGGTCACCAAAAGACATATATCTAGAATTTTTAACTGTGATTTCTCTTAAAGTGAAAGAATTCTGTCATGTCATTGCATTACATTTCGCACATCTCCAATGATGTCAATCAATTTAAGCCTTCTTTACCGCAATTACTATAGTCACAGGTCTCAAGTTCTACACTTAGGCTGAAGTTGCATAAACTTCGTAACTTTCATCTGATATAAGTACACTCGTTATATATGGAATGTTAACCATTTAACGCACACTTTATATGTATGTAGTTTAATAAACTTGAAATTCCATTTATACGTACCGGCGAATTTAACATGAATTTTGTTTTCGGTTTTGAATAGCTGAATGTACTGCCTGCACTTTGGTGCGAAGTCTTTCACAGCCCACGATCGCAGAATTGTGTGTTGATCCTACAATAAAAGTAATATGTAATAATTTGGCTTTTCTAAGTGTAAAATTAAAAGTCAGGGTCATGTCAGGACGTAGGTGGAAGAAAACCGGTGTACCCGAAGAAACACCACCAACCAGCTGTCAATGCCTGGCAACCGTATATCATGGGATTCGATGTCGCGACCCAGAGGTGGAGAACTTGTGGTAATATGTCGAGATATCTTAACCACCCGGACAATTCGGCCCCAAATATAATACATAATAAGATTATTTTGCATTTACCAGCCCATCACATGGAATCAAATTCTAAACAAATCGGTATTTGATGATTACTAAATAAGAACAATCTTACTCATTGCTATACTTTATTGTACAATGAAAATTAGTTGGTATGGTTAATCTAAAATCATTTCAAATTTACGTAGATTGTTCACGAGGTCTACTACACCATACACACCACATCACGTATCGTTTATAAAGTAAGAATATCGGCTTTGGGAGTCAACATTATATGATTTACTTTATGCAATTCAAAATTAAAATAATATTGACTTTAAGAAATGAAAGTTATATGCACATGGTACATGTTAAGCTCATTTTTAGTCACAAATACTGAAATGAATAGTAAACAGAAACGTGAACATGAACATGTTTATGCTATGACAATCCAAGCATCCCAATGATTCCAATATAATTGTCATATAAGCAACATTCAAGCTTGAAATTCCAGGTACGAAACAACAAGCAAAAGGTATTTAGTAAAACTCACCGCTTCATCCCTGTTATTACAAGCTGTCGGCGTAAGGATGAAGCACCCATCAGCTTCGTGGATCCTGATTTACAAAATAGAGAATGAATAAATATCTATAGTATCGTCATCAGTTAAAACCAACTATTTAAAACAATTCACCAATTCGACATTTTATGCTGTACAGCAAACAAACAAATCTACAATGAGAATAGCGCATTTACATAACGATAAACAAACTAATAATAAAAAATAATACATTTTCATATATTTCTACGTAATACCCAAAATATATTTTCATGTGACATCCAGGATTTTCAGATCTTTTGCAGTTGAATTTTATCTAAATTTTCAGTTGGATATCAAGTGAATCAGTGAATTCAGCTATATATGGCGTTTTGGGAAAAAACATCACACGACTTTGATTTGCATTCATCTGAAGATAGTTTACATGCATACAGCTAAATCTCACCTGCATCTTTTAAGGTCAATATCCTTCAAGGCAGAACCCCTCATATATATAACACGATGGGCCCATTTAGGATCCTTTAGTATCATCTGCAGACTTGTATCTCTTTCCTCCGAACTCAGCAACACCACGATATGGTCCTGAAATATGCACTCACACTTGTTAATCATTGATCCTCATATGTTATATTATAACCCAGTCGAACAAACGGTCATTAGGCTAATCAAAGTTTCCCCTAACAATTTTCAAATCAAGATAAAATCATTTCTTTTCGTACTATCCTTTTATGATTTTCATTATTTGCCTATTTGTGGATTTTCGTGTAAATATAACAATGGGTTTAATATGAAAAGAAAAAAAAAAGAAAATTTCACTAATTATGTGCTAAAGCTAATAACATTTTCAACAATATGAGATTATTTGTGGTTTACATATCGATAAACAAGTAAACATTAAACAGTTACAGACATTATCTGCTAAACTGAAGCAACACTTTTTTACATTATATGGTCAACGCTAATAACGTATCATAAAACTACAACTGATTGTAATGTGAACTAATACACGCACACATGTACCAAACACGACTCCACAGTCGAATCGCTGTGTTAAGTGTCCCTCCTACCCCATATGTTCAAATTTTGATTTTGTTTTTCTAACAACTTTCTCCTTTGAACACATCAAAGATCTGCAATAGGTTACCACGGCAACGAATCATAATGATAGCATTTTCATTTTCTAGCTTGTGTTCCTATCATTATAAATTGTTCCACATCTAATTGGAGACGTCAGCATTTATAACCCTATATAATATTATCTGAATACATTTACGGTTGTCTTGAAATACATCAAGTGTTACTTTGATGACGTGCGATATGACCGACAGGGGACGATGAATTAGCGATAGTGCTGACTATGCATGAGGACAAATGCTCTGTCATACTCTGTTATCAATCAACATAGCCATTTTAACAAAACCGCAACGATTGCGGAAGTGAATCGTTAAGTGTGAAATGCTGCACTCTTAACGGCTAGAAAATGAAGTGCTACACTGTATATATTCTCTTTCACTGTAAATAATATGGATTACTTAACTAATATATTACTTAGATTTTGCAGAATTGTGTGGAGGTACAAATGTATTTACATGTTCTGAGTTTATGATATTGAATGTACTAAATAGATGATACACATCAGTGAAATCTATTTAACAGGTTCAATTATTTGATATGGCTCAAATCTGAAAACCAGTAGCATATCCAAACTAGTTCATGAATTAATTAAATTTCATGTTACATATACCAAATGTAAGATTCTTCTAGTATCAATGAACATGTAGACAACATCTTCATATTTTTCTTATATAAGAAAGGAGACATCAGGTTAGAATATGGCTGGTTTGATAATTTGATATGTGTGAAGCCTTTTGACGAGTGGTATAAAAATATTTTACGAGTTAGATCAATTCCATGTTGCATAGACCCGAGTGCGAAATACTTCTAGTATCAATGAAGCTGTAGACATATTATGTTTCTATAGAGAGAGATAGAGAAGAAATCCGGCAGGGAGGTGACGTTTCTGGCAATCAAGACAGTCATATAACTATATAGTAATGGCATGAAGTCATTATTGCATGCGTCGTCACAATAGTTTCATTATACATGTGTTTTTATGATACGGCTCTATGACATGGCTGGACGGGTAAGTAATGTGGAAAAAATACATGTTACTTTAACTCGATTAGGTGCAGATGAATAAAGAAGACACTGCGGTACAAAACATCCTTCATTACAATATGTACCACTCATTTTGGTTGTGCGAAGAGTTTCCATATAAATCATCTTCGTAAGTCTCGATCAAAATAATTCAATTTCGGGATCAGTATATGGAAAACGATTAACTCGAACCATCGCTAGTTTGGGATCGGCGTACAACAGGTGGAAGCAATAATTACCTCGAGTTTTGGAATGTGGGCTGACTGAAATCTAATTATTATTAAGTTTTTATCAACATGATTTTATTTTTGTGAGCATAACACACTGTAAAGCTACGATAAACGTGAACCATCGCTAATTTGGGACCGGCGTACATCATCAAGAATCAATTATTACCTCGAGTTTAAGATGTGTGCAAAACTCTTGATTATTATATTTTCCGTTAAATTCGATCAAAATTTCAGTTCTGGAATCAAAGCATACTGCAAGCGTAAACGCAAATCCTCGTTAGTTTGTGATCGGCGTACAACAGGAGGAAGCAATAATTACCTCGAGTTTTGGATGAGCGTAGAACTCTATAAGGAAATCCATGATACTTTCTGCAGTGAGGTTTGTGGCGCAGACGACAACATGCCTATGTCCTGCTGAGTGCCGCTGGCTATACTCTCCACCAATCTTCTTCCTCTCCTTCAACGTTGATGTAATGCCTTCAACCTGTGAACGATAGTAATGCATCAAAATACAATGTCCTCCAAAAGTTGTGTTGCACTTGCATTTTTACAAATATACATACACATGCATATAGAAATATGTAAACTTTGTTCAGACAGGCAACAGAATATATTATTTATCAACTTGTTTATCTTCTCTATCTCATTTTATGTAGCATAATTTTTGGAGGGCAGTGTATATCTAATTGAAAGACAATTTATATTTCAAAGCAAATTATACAGGCTATTTCATAACAACAGATTTTAGTGTACTATTCTGTTTAAGGATAAATCTTACATGTTTACCTTGGTTTCATAAAGAGAAGAGCATTTTAATAAAATACAATATAGTTTTCTTTGAAATTGTTTCACGACATAACACAACACGGTTAGAATCATGATATACGTGTATATTGTAAAAATCATAATGATAAACTATAATTGAGCTATAACATCATTTTTAATATACAGATTATTTGAGCGTCGTCTTCCCAACATCACATGAAAATAGAAAATATATAGCATACATTCATAATTATGCCAGGGAAATATACTTGCCTGTCTTGGTATAAAGGCAAAAGCAAGACATATCATGAAGGCCATGAACAGTTGCCCAAGCCACGTATCTGGGGAGATATCACCGTACCCCACAGTGCTGAAGGTTACGATTACGAAATACATAGCCTCGAACATCGACAGGTGGTGCTCCGCGCTTCCTCTCTGTATGTGTTGTATACCACATATCCTTTAAACAAGACGAATGGCAAATATAGCATATAATGCAAACGAGAACTTCTCGACAAACGTACTCCGCATGAGGTATGGAATGTATATTAAAGTACTTTGTATCTGAGATTTAATGATGAGACCATTGAGTATAAACATACTTAATTGGTTTACAAAATTTCCGCTCTAATTGATATTGTGTTCGAATTGATACTAATATATGAGGAGACCACGGAGTTAAACGAACCTCAGTTGGACAGTTACAAATATTCCATCTGAATTGAAATTGATATATGAGAGTATATTCACACAGCAAAATATTAACCTAGGTGTAAACTTGTAAAATTGATAAGATTCAAAAGTATGTCTATTTTGTTTTCAACATGAAGACCACAATATAGCTCCACACAAATAATGATGTCAGTGCTGTTGGACCTTCACGTTGTCGCTTTCATTGAGTTGCCGCACATTTCCAAACTCGTTAATTAGATATACCAGAAATGCTAACATGTGTTTACTTACGTGGTGAATATAAGGCACCAGAGCGTGACGAGAAGCACCAGGAGCTGTTGGGAAAGTGTCACAGATATTGTCTGGAACCGCTGTCTTGTGAGGTGGAGATCGTTCTAAAATTATAAACGTGAATTATATAGAGTTGAAAGATATTTTATCTTGATTTGATTTAAACATATTTTATTGCAAAATGTGCAATGGGATTGGGCACAAGTTATACAACTTATATAAAGCCCGTTCCCAAAAATAATAAAACATTCAAATTACAGACAAGATGGCATTTACAAGAGAATATATACATAATATATAAAGTTGTATTTGAGATAGAGAGAGAGGGAGAGAGTGGGGGAAGAACGAGAAAGAGAGAGGTGGGGAGGGAGAGAGCTATTTTATAACCAGTATGCTCCTCAAGATGTTAGTTTCAACTGGTAATATACTATTATTTTAAAATCTAAAATCTACCCCTCCGATAAAGACGACAGAAGTTCTAAACCACTTTTCTTAACTTTCGACTTCTCAATGTTCATATCTTATCATTTTATCATGTAAAGGTATTTGATTGTTAAAGTTGTGTAAAATGATTGTATATGGAAAAAAATATTTAAATTCAAATTTGTGAAACATTATTGTTTACGGCAAAATTATTTTAATGTTTAAGTTGTGTAAAATTATTGTTTACGGCAAAATTATTTTAATGTTAAAGTTGTGTACAATCATTACATATGGCAAAATTTTGTTAACTTAGAAATTTTGTAAAACAATTGTATATGGCAAATTTTTCTTAATTGGAAAAGTTCATTTTTCACGCATTATCGAATTATAAAAATCTCGTTTCTGTTTCTCCATGAAATTTAATGTACTATATGTTTTTACACCGTCAATGTCTTTTTTAAAAACAAACGTAGGTAAAATATTTGATACAAAGCATGCAGTAAGAACAACTGTGTTTTTTCATGGCTTCTTATAAGTGTTTAATTAAAATAATCTAAATCATATATTTCTATTCGATAGTGTTATTTACATATTACTTAACCAGTGACATTGTACGTTATGATATTAGAACATACATGATATGACCGATGGAAACGTTACGTTAAACTAGTGAGTACATACCAAAAGTTTCTGAAGAGATCTTCGGACGAGCCAGCAATTGAGAAAAGAAGGAATGAAAATGTTGATCAGCAGGGGCGGGTACGCTAACTATCAAAACAAAAGAAAACACATGTTAATAACAAAAAACATAATGTACGGTAAACCTCCGGTGAGTTCGAGCAAAATTGAATAAATATTGATAGATCAGTTTGAACTATCCGAAATTGTTGTCTGAAAAGATAATTCAGAGTTCGATCTACCAGAAAATTCGAAACAAATGCCTTAAATTTACTACCCGCATCATCCTCACATAACTGTTATGCTTATTTTGACAAACATAACGCTAATGTATGAAGCTAAACACAAATTGTATGTAACCACGCGTTGAAATAATCAATTTGCGAAAATATTTTTTTAATAAGATTTTTCGAGTCATCCTTATTTTCAACATATACGTGAATGCATAACTTCGCAAGCTTACTGACATTCGGGTATTAATTAGACATTTTCAGTATTATTTGCGAAAATATTTAAATTCACATTCGAGCATTTTCGTAAAATTTCGCAAAATACTGAAAAATTACGCAAAATGTATATCTCGTGAAAATAAAGTGGTTTTATTTGATGTATGTTATCTTCGAAGTTTACGTTTATAGTGAACTCTAACAAGTCCGGTAGTAGTGGTGTGGAATTATTCCTCGTGGCAAAATAATGATTTTCCTTAAGCAACAAACTTACAGTTAAAAGGAAAGGAACTGTGCATATTAGATCCAATATAAATCCATCATGTGTAAGTTTCTGCAAACAGGTGCCCTGGAGAAATAATAAAATAGGACAAAACGTTATGTATCTTTCTGCTAAGGAATAGCAATAATGTTTTAATTAAGCGCATCTGTGTTTGAAATGCAATATCATATTCCAGATGTGATATATACGAGTATAAACCATATGCCCATTACTGCTGTCTCAATCAGACCAGTCTAGTATTATCATAAGGTATTATTATGACAATCTGTTGTCTTATTGCATTATTAAAGACACATCTGTCCCGTCATATCCATAAAATATATAGCCCCTTTCTGTAATTGCGCTAGATCCGCTGTTATTGCAGAAACAGACTTTAGTTGAACGTGAATGTTGTGAACGTACAATTCAGACATATATTGAAAATGAAACCAGTTATTCGTAAATTATACAAACATGTCCATAATATAATTTTGATATGATAGAAATTATCGAAACTAAACCTACTAAGTTAACTCATGTTTTTACTATTAAATAAACGTAATATGGTTGCATTAGAACATTCTCCCGAACGACAGATATATGAAGAAAGACTAACATGTAGACCGAACGACAACATAAAGAATAGGATCTGATTTTAAGAGACAGATGATTCGGTCTAACTTGATTGATGATCGATAAGAAAATGAACTGATAAAATATCTTATACAGAGGCATCATAGACGTGCTTTTATTGCACCTGATTGAATCAAGACTGTTAAAATCAAATATTCCTACGCATAAGCACGCATCTTTTAAAGATTTGATTAAAACATTTGCATATAGATTGTTCAAGCGCATTTAACATATCCCCGACATGTACGAGGATGCCTCATTAAGTACAACATAGCGATAAAGTTAAATTGCCCTCACCTTTGATCCTATATAAATATCCAATAAGCCTTTCATCAGGGTGATAAAGGAGAGAAGAACCTGGATGGTCCATAAGACAGAGGACCGACGAACCCAGACCAACACATGCCTTTAGATGTAAAAATTAAAGAACAAGAAAATGAAACCGCGCATATCTGTAACATTACATTCATATGAATTTTTGTCGTCTTGTTTCAACAAGAGTAAGTCGTCTCTACTTTATTCAAGTTTTTTTGAGACCAATGCCATCTTCGATTACTTCGATTGACTCGTTCGATTTAGTTGACCGTTTATGAATTAAAGACGGATTTGGTGATTATTATTGTTTTCTGACAAGCCTTGACAAAGCTCTCATAGGCCTGTATAATATGTGTAGGTATGCCAGGATTTATACCTGAAACAATAACAAACAGAACAGGTTGTTCCGAATAAACGATAACGGTCGAGCCCACTGGTGGTCGTATGACAGGTAAGAACTTATCAAAAATAATTTTCCGGGTTGTAAATGTATTTTTATTTATAGCAAATTGAATATTTTTCCAAATTGAGAAATATGATTTATCATAATATTCTTTTCAATATTGTTTACATTTCACAAAATAATATCAGAGTAATTATTCATTTGCGCTTGAAACTACCTAAACGAAAGTTTTATTAGAGTTTCCCGCAATGAAACTTTTAATATATTTCTATACGAATTAAACAATTTAACGCAAGTATTCATGTTCAGATGAAAATAATCATACATTTGTAGCTTTAAAAAGAAACTGCAGTCAAAGTCACTAGTTCAGCATTAAATTTATTCGCAAATTAAATTGCTAAATCAAACAACTTAACTCAAATATGCTTAAAATGTTTGTTATACGACCTTCCGTATGTTGGGCAGCCTACCTTTACCAGTTAACATTGGATTTTGAAAGATAATAACAGTACTTTACATGGTGTAAATTGTAAGCATCAAATTAAGTGTGGTAATTATCAAATAGAACACTTACCAGTTGATCGCGTTCGATGAGAACAACATCCTATCATTGTCTTCCGGTAACGTGAGATTTCGTTCAGAGCAATTATATCCATAACTATGAAGTATGTAATGATAAAATTTATGAATATACATTAAGTAATTTTCAAGGCATCCTTCCAATGACAACACAGATATACATTTGACAATGAATTAAAGAAAAAAATATCACAACAAAACCAGCCTCGTTTATGTTTGTTTAAACAAAGTCAAGGTTGGATTTATAAGGTAGAAACGGAGTTTTAAAAAATAATACAAAAGACAACAAGATGTAAACCAAGCATATACATAACCTAAAGTGCATGCAGGTATTCAACAATTTTTATTTTTAATTACAGTTTTTAATTTTAAGTAATTACAATCAAACCTGTCTATAAAGGACACTGAAAGGACATACTACAAAGGGTTGATAAGATTGCATTTATAGACTGTGCAAAATTTAGACAAATATCAAACTCAATTTTAAAAACATAAACTAAGATAACAATATGTCTTTGCTTAAATGCGGATACGTACCACTGATAATCTAGATGATCATCTAATTCAACCCTGATGACATAAAGGAGACACAGGATGACCTTTAGTACAAGGTCAACTATCCGACTCCCCAGACCTACAATATATAATTAATTCGTTATAAGGTTACGTCTTTTCCTTTCGGGATATAACTTCGCAAATATATTCGTTTGACAACACTTAAGCTTCCTAGTCTTGATATCAAAAGAATCGAAAGGTAACATCCATGTTTAATCAAAATACTGACCTTTCGCGCCATGAACCGTCCGGAAAAGAAAAGATAAGGTCAAACAAATGACCGTCTATACAAATCAGAATGTTTACATTAACTTTTTTGCGTGCGATTATATTTCGCGAGTTTTAAAAACGATATGGTACCACGAAATGTTATTTCCGCGATATTGTTCTGATCACAAATAAAGTACAAGCAAATGGCTATGAACTATGCAAAATAAGATCAATCTCCGTAAAAAGCCGCTATGAATGAAAATACTGGTTCCAGACTGCAGGAAAGCAGATTTAATTTTGACTCTATTATCAAAGAGGTGGCATACATTTTAATGTAACGCGGCGATTTCTGTTTCGTTTCCGTTTTCAGTTCGCGGGGAATGACTGGCCGAAGATTTGATCCATAGTCATGTACGCATTTGGCGATGCTACACATTCTAGACGAATATCGAGTTTCGTCTACTAGTCTTCATTATTTTTTTTTAAATAGGAGTCATACGTGATGCGTGAAACGTTCGCTGTTTTGACAGCTGTTGGACTGGGCCAAGTTTCATGAACATTCCTTAACTTTAAGAAATTCCTTAACTTAAGATTCTCCATAGGAAAGCATTACTTATTTTAAGGAAGGCTCCTAAACATAAGATTTTGCCTTAACTTTTGTAATGCTTTCCTATGGAGAATTTTAAGTTAAGGAATTCCTGAAAGTTAAGGAATGTTCATGAAACTGGGCCCTGTTTTAGTGTATAGAGAACGATTCGTTCCCTTAAAAGTAAAAAAAAAATTGCCATGCTTAAAAGCTGGGAAGTATTTAAAATATTTTGCTTTATTAACCTGCCTTGTTTGTTCAAAGTGGAGTAAAATCATAATCATGGTGATATAGGGGCAAATGTTTAACTTATAATGAATCACATTACCATTTGCATATCTACAAGGCAAGGGACCGTATATGTGAGCGATCCCCAACAATTATGTAATGTGATTGCATAAAGAAATTACTTTTTTTAAAGACATCCTTACTGATGATAGCATCACATAGATATTTATCCATTACATCAATAGAGAATCAACTATCTAGATTGATTGATGATAAACAAACCTGTGTAATACTTTTCAATATAATGTGAAAGAACATATTTTCGGATGCAATTAAATAATCTATTTCGCGGGTGATTAGTGATCGTCCGAGTTAATTTCTATCCTAAATATAGGTACCGTTGAACCGAATCAGTTAAAATTTTGATATTGGAACGCTGTGGACACGTGGTTTAGAACACAGTATGATATCAATACCACCAAATAATTATCATCCAATATTGGGGAAAATGTCATAATTGTTCTAAATGAAGAGGAGAATGGTAAAGACAGCAGATACTAGCACTGAATACTGATGGTAGCGCATATAGTCCAAATAGTTTTAACCACTTGGCAATCAGTAAAACTACCTTCAGCTATATATTGGTGAATTAGGTATATTCTATCTTAAGAAAGATTGGCGATGTGATAATTGCTTAAATTGCTAAGAACATACACAGTTTTTGTATTTTAAATACACAAATGGAAAATATCGAATCATTTAGCTACCTGATTTTAGTTAAGTTTATCCTGGAATTTTACAGTTACATTCAGTATGTTATGGTCTTTGGAATATCAGAAAATCCAGGTGACTTAAAACGTGTACTATGTAATAAAAACATTCAGACAGATATATAGAGCTATTTTTCTTTAAATGGTTCCAGTTGCAATAATTTTCAAACATAATCACTGTAAAGTTTTATCTGCTTCTTGATAATACATTAAAACAAAGGCAAACCGGAAGTTTGGGTCATGTTTCGGAGATAACGACAGGAAGCGGAAGTCATCAACCACTGACCGGATAGGACCCTGGCGGATAACAAATCAGAAAGGCCAGTATTGGGAAGGAGTTTAAGTTATCGATTTTTAAGGATATTTTACAAATCATAATTGCACAAGTACCACTTTCGTATTACTTACATATGTGCAGCAGCAGACACCATATAAAGAAAATAACAGGTTTAAAGATAAAATTTTCATATTTTTGAAAAAAAATAAAATGAGAGATTGTTGAAATAAACAATAAATATCAATCATACCAGCTGAATTGATCAGCTTCTGTATAAGTAGAGTGCGTTGAAATAGCCAAATATTCATTATTTAAGTAGTATTTTAAAAAGTTGAATAAGTTTATGAATTCTAAAAAGGTTAATTTAACCCAATGGTTAAGTTATTCTGCACACATACACTATATGAAATAAAGACAAGGCAAAACATGCTTGCTAAGAAACAATGTCAGATATTTACGGTATATGTTATATTATATTGTAGGACAATATATAATATCCATAATAATGTGCGGTTTTTTTTTCATTTCTAGCATTTCGGAAAGCTCAACAATTTATACCATTAAATTTCTAGTAAATAATGGCAATGCTTATGTATGTTAGTATCCACATAGTCGGGATATGAAATTATACACCAGAGATGTACTGAGAACAACTGTCATAAAACATTATATTATCAACCATCTAGATATAATCTCAAACATAATATAGCTTTTTAACATGTATCACGTTTAAACGTAATGAGTTAGTTAATGTTCTGAAAGCTTGGATAAAATGATTATGACTTAGCATGTGTTTATGTGTCAATATTCAGGTTCATATACTTTTGTATTAACCTCATCGAAAGACAATAACAGTATGGTAACACAGATGTGATACGGAAAACTAATTAGACTTGATGTGACATTTCCTGCGATGTGCCTGACTGTGCATACATGTAGATACACACACGAGACGTGCATAGATTAATTAACATACATATACACGTAAAAATAATGGAGCAAGACAATAAATTGGTCCATATTACCTGTGTATGCTTACAATGCAGTGATTCATAACTTTAATTGTACAGTTCTTAAATGTGTAAACCTTACAACTACGTTAATGTTAACTACCTTTAACTCTATTGGAGAGCGCACTGTGCTAAAATAAGGTTTTGGTTACATTCGATATTGCTACCGGTCACAATGGTTTGAATACGTACCTGATTCCTAGTTACCAGTTGCATTGTGCAATTGTTTTATTTTGTGAATAAGTGCCTTCAACTTCTTACTCACAAATTGCATATTACGACTGGTCTTTATGATCTGAATAAGTGTCTGGAACGTCTTAGTCACAAATTTTATATTACGACCTGTCATAGTCCCTAGTTGAATTATGTATTGCCACTGGTCTTACTTGAAGGAGGAACGATAAAAAGATCAATAGGATAAGGAAAAGATGTTGATAATCTCAAACAATGTTTTAAAGTATTGTTTATTTTTAAATAGGGAAGTTTCTGTTCTTAAGTAAGACCTAGTTGTATGATTCATTACAGATTAAGTGTCGCAGTAACGGAAATAGCTATGGATATAGTGATCACGTAATACTCTATGTTAAATCATTCATCTTCCAAAAATATAAACGAAATGGCTGTTTTAAATATGTGTTAATCTAAATAAGTCTATTAAAACATTATCATCACCATTTCTGATATCATTCCCAGTCACAGACAGATTGATATGCATATTTTACGATATGCATTTAGTAATACCTTCTGCATAAATTTCCATTATAAAATCAATACATTTAATTAGAGCGACAGATGATGGATGTAACGATACAAATTTCATTCATGATCAAACGCGAGATGACATATATGTTCTCAATTCAGGCAAATATTTTTCACGACAAGATTCCTATGAGAAGAATTATGGTAATTCGATATCAAACAACATATACGATGATAAGCAAGCACAAAAGTCTACTGTGTTAGAACAGATATTTGACCGTTTTTAAAAATCATCAAATAATGGATCACATAATAATCTGATTCATATGCAATTACATTAATCAGTTGTAATTAAATGGTTACATCATTCATAATCGATACAACTGATGTCAAGGCTAATTTATTTGTGATTATAAAGGCAGCAATATTAGTTTGACTTACATGTATAACAATATCAATCAATCTAGTAATTACTTACGTGTTTCCGGCTTTCTTAAAAATAACCTTTTGAGACGGCCCCTAAAGGAAAGTTCGTTGGTAAAGTACTTCACCCGGGTGGAACTATAAATAAAATAACAGAAAACGAAATTATCAATTATGTATAAGGATTGAAAATGAGGTTTATATACAGAAGTATTGGGTATTGAAATCCATTGAAAAATAAATATCGCATATCCGTCTTTAAAATGCACTCTGATACAGATCAGTTTATATATTGCGATATATTCAACTTTGAATCTGCAAAAAATGTGGCATCCCTGTTCAAATGGTTCAACGAATCCAATGGATCGTCATCAGAAAAGCTGATAAAATCCTCCAATATCGGTTCCTTAAATCGAACATTCTTGGTGTCTTTGTCACCCATTGTCAGACAGCACGAGCATTTTAAGATGCTACGCGAATCCGTATATTAATCTCGTGTGTCGCCTGTTTCCTTCTTACTCCAACTACATAATATATACACAAACACACACACATTCACATGTATATGTATAT
The DNA here is from genome assembly GCF_041381155.1 of Argopecten irradians. Taxonomy (NCBI): domain Eukaryota; kingdom Metazoa; phylum Mollusca; class Bivalvia; order Pectinida; family Pectinidae; genus Argopecten; species Argopecten irradians. The sequence continues at coordinate 7,068,890 of NC_091148.1, read as the reverse complement.
ACACATAGAGATATGTCCAAGTTCTTTTCACTTTATGTCAATTTTTAAAAGAGATATCTCGCTTAGTTGGTCAAGCGTTACAATTGGACCAAAATAAGTTAAATAAGTGTCCTTTTTTTACATATAATTCCGGATGTTTTTCATCTTAAAAGACTTGATCGTATCAGATGAAAGTAAGAACATCTTAGGGATCTAAATATATCTCCCGTCACGCTCTACTGGACCTAAAAGTCGACATATTTCGCGGTGTCATGAATATATAATTAACAAAACGGCAGTGACAATTAAAGTTTAGTTATTCATGCAACTGCATTAGTTGCAGACTAAAAGTAGGTCAAGGTTTAATGTTAGTGAATGACGTATTCATTTGCGAAACTTATGCATAAGGTAAATGTCAGCTTGTTGTGGCTCTGGTGTTTTGAAAATCTACAAACAAAACACCGTGATAAGTATGAAAGTAACTGGATTCGAGAAGTTTCGCGGCGTCTGCATTTTTGCGTCTCCATACCTGATGACTATTCCACGGCGATTCAATTTTGCGACTAAATGTAGGTTTCGACCAATGAAAAACATGTATAATGACAACGAAATAAAAAAAATAGCCTTTAAGACTTATGTTAGGTTCTAATGTACCTTTGCTGCATGCATTTCCACGGCGAATAATTTTGTCGATTTCACGTCGTCCGCAAAAAAAACGCTCGAAAAGGAATTGGATTTGACAACACATATAAATAAAAAACAAATAATGCTGATACATGAAACAAAACCAGTGTTGAAAATTTAGGTTTCGAAGTCAATTAAAGAAAACATTGACCTAACATAACTACCAGTTATCGCTATCATCGACAAAATCCGCAGACATTCAGATTCGAGAAATTACGATTTAAAAGGAAACAATAGTGAATAAAGAGTGTCGCCATTATAGTCGACTTTTAGAGTAGTGTGTTATTTTACAGCATTTATGGTCTTATTTAACAGTGAACGTCACATTTACCCATTTATTTACCTCGGTGTTAATGTCACTTTTTGATGAATGTTGTAACGAATTCTCATGAAAGTTTAAAAACCTTTTTGCCTATACTCCTATAGTAATATTTTTCTTTTGTAGAATTTTGGGTCTCATGTGTACCAGAGAACGTCGTATTTACCCATCTCTTTATCTAAGCATCTATGTCACTATGAACAAAGCTGTAACAAATGTTTACGAAAGTTTGAATTTTTTCCGAACCCCTATAAATAAATCTAATGACAATAAAAATGTACTATCCAGTTTATGATTCATGATTTTTTTAAATCAATACACATTATCAATATATCTATGGCAGCGTCCTGATGAAGCATTGTAGAGAAGGTCAAAATTGATTTGAAAACTAAAGAAAAATTATTTGATATGTAGTACACCCAATTGGACACTATACAGCTTTTTAACGTGGCAGACAATCATTTATTTAACTTATTAGAAATGGGGTTTTCATTTGTCAAATAAAGCGTTTCTAAATAAAAAAGAGATAAAAAAAATTTTTTATTCATTAATCAAAGTGTTTCTAAGCTAAACAAGATATAGGCTTTTCATTTATTAAATAAATTGTGTTTAAATAAATGTCTATATTATGTCTAAACTACTAGCACGAAGCTGGTTTATAAAAGAAACAAATTCATAAATACAACCTTATTTAAGATTCATTTTTGTTTTGGTTGCGTGAATTTTACAAAACATAAAATGTCATACTGTCAAAGGAAACGCAAATGGAATATAAATATATACTCAATAGAGAAAACTGATATAAACAAAAATAGTCAGGTTTTTTGATCAGGCAGTGGGGGCAAAAGGCCATGGTTGAACGCCCTAACCGCAGGGCTATTCCAACACCAAGATGACATCGATGTTAAAAGGGAAAGCGATACACATAGAGAATAAACCACAGTAGTAAAAACTTACATTTTTGCACTGGGGGTTGCACAAGTGAATAATGAGTTGCATATTTAAATGCAATATGCACAGTCAGCAGACAGTAAAATGACATTTATATGTGCAATGATGCATGAGCATTATGATTTAGCATATAATTATTTTGACTGTTACATGTAGGTCACTTCTTTGCGTATCTTAACATATTTGTTTTAAAAAATATTTTTCAACGAAGAATTGTTTTTTCCCATAATATGAAATTGTATCAATTTTATCTATCTTAAACATCATGTCACAACTTTGCGCATCTTTACCAATTTCTTTTAAAAACTATTTTTCAACAAAGAATACTTTTTTACCCAAAATATCAAATTTTATACGACCTCTAAAGATTTAAAGGGACAATTAACTCAGGCTAATTCTTTTACATAACCAATAAGCAAACTATGGCATAAATGTATTGTTCTACATTTCTTATGAAACATATAACATAAAATATTGACAAATTCCACGTCAAAGTTGAGTATTTTAATTGATACCGTTGTAATTACAAATCGTTGATCACTACGATTATGCAGGTACAATATGTACGCTGTACTCATGTACCCGAGCCAAAGTTAAACAGATGAACTACATAACCACTGAGGAGGTGATAAAATGATTTTGAGGCAAGATAACTCACCTACTACTGTCAGAGCGATTTGAGCAGTTCTAGACAAAAGTTGCATTACTCTACGAGCAAGGGCCAGGGTTCGGCATACAAGATGTTAGATCACAATGTGTAATGGCGGACAGCGATCGAGTTTGAACATTTCACACGCATTTCTTCCACCGTGGGCTTTTCTGGCATATCACAGTAAAAACCGACTGATCTAATTTCCATTAAAACTTGGGTTTTAATTATTTTACAATATTTCACAATATAGCGGCATTTAAATGTTTTAACAATATATGTACAAATTTTAATGTTCTCTTGAGACTGAATTGTCCCTTTTAATATTCTTTATCCGCATGTAAATACACATCAAATTTTGATAATCATTTTAATAACTGGCCTAAGTTGTTTTATTATGCTCCATACCTACTTATAGCTTTTAAAACAACATCTGAAAAATAAATGCATAATCGTGAGGCGGTGGCCGAGAAATTAAAACGTCCCAACAAATTAGTATTACTATAAGCAGACAGTATTACCAAAAGTCGTCCATCTATGCGTCCCGAGCTCGAAACCTGTGTTAGACATAAGTCCTCAGTACGGTCGGTGATTTCATAATGGGTTCTCGAGACTCAAGCAGCCAATAGGCGTTAAACCAAAAATACTCAACCTTTTATAATGTAATTAAATACAAGTACAATTAAATTTGTGATCACAATATAGCGGCTTTTACATTCTATCAATTTAAAAAGTATCAGTGGAAAGCCATGATAATTCCTGCGCTACTGTGGTAAAGAGGGAGAATTAAATCATGTCGACTATAGTCGAAAATGGTACAAAAAGATTTTTTTTAAATCATTATGATTAATTATTATTTCAAAATTTCTTTTCCTAAAGTAAGTTGAGAGAAAAGGTATAGAAATAGCTCATAGGTGTCAAGAGTAAACATCATCTTCCCGTAAACCAAATTATGTTATTTTTTCACGACGATAAATTTATGCGATCTAAATTTTTACGATTCTATTTTACATGTTTTAAACCAATTCGGGGTAATTTATTTTTGCGAAAAACTAATCACACGCGAAAAAAAAATTCAAGTCTGTACCTACTAAACATTATAATTCATTTGAAATGAATTCACAATCATAACTTTTATTCTTTTGTATGCTTCGGTTTTCGTATATAAAATAAAAGAAATTAAAAATTAATACAAACGTTTCAAGGCTCACTGGCATCTTTTCAAGAAACTTCTACCGCCATATTAGGAAAGATAGTCATCCATGAGATTGCAAAAGATCCGTCAAGAGACACTTTTAACATTCCAAGACAATGAAGTAGTTAGCATATGTCAGTAATGTACGTTTACCGAGAAGCTTAAGTCTACATGCAGTTGTATTACTTTTTGACATTTTACGAGTATGGAATTTTATCGATGGACAATAAACATGCCAGGTAAATTATCAATAGCAGACTGTTTATGCGAACGCTTAACGCATTATTTGAAACTATTATCTCTATAGTCAAGAAACAGTCGTCAAAACATCAATAGGTTTAATTGATCATGCAATCAACGAGTATTGAATATTGATACATTTGTCTCCTTATTTTAAAACTGACAAGACTACCTTTCTTCATAACGTATCCAAAAGCTGACAGGACGGTACAAAGTTTTTGAATGTCCTCGTAAACATACTCGCTACATGCCATAAAACAGGGGACATTTATTTATGACATCAGGGTTAAGACACAGGTTTAAACAATACACTGGTGAACATGTTCATCAACTAGTTTCTGATCTGTATGGCCTCGAATATAAACTTCAAAACGTGGCATATCATATATCAACCAAAAGACATGGCTTTGGCTCTCAACTCCAACATAAAACTTAACATGAATATCAACTCCAAAATATGACTTTGAATATCAACTCCAAAATATGACTTTGAATATCAACTCCAAACTATGACTTTGATTATCAACTCCGAAACACAACCTTGAATATCAACTCTAAAACATGACTATAAATGTCAACTCAGAAACATAACCTTGAACATTAACTCCAACACATCACTTGAAAAGTCAACTCCTAAATATAACCTTGAATATCAAGTCAAAAACATGGTTTTGGCTTTAAACTCTGATATATAATACATTTACTTGCAACTCCAAAATGCAGCCTTAAATACCCTGTATCAACTCCAAATCTAAATTCAACTCCAAAATATAGCACGCAATCCTAATGAACTCTTCAGATCATGTAGTTGTAATGCATCAAACCTCTATTGTTATAATATGTACATCACTGTTATTAATATTATCCGTTGAACATCACCAAATGATCAGCAAATGTGAAATAGCAATACACATAATTGCCTCTACTATTAGTGATAAACAATATTGTTAATGAAAATGAAATACATAAATAAACACACTTGTTATGAATTTGAATTATTGGTCTCTATGTATTTTGTTTAAATGTTCTTTTCATACCTAGTTATTTCAATTTTTCCAGTCAAATTTTAAAATATTTCATTAAATTATATCTTCTCTCCTAAATACTTTAGTATATTGAATTACATTTTGCTCTAATTTAACTTTTTATATATATATTTTTGTTTGTTTGTGCAAAATGAACAAACCGTACTGCACGGACAGACGTTTGTCTTGATATGGCATTTATAAACTTTGAATCTCCCTCGGGCAAAGAGGATTTCCCTTTAGCGTTATTCAGTTACCATCTTATATGGGGGGATCCCTTTTAATGCTAAAGGGATTCCCCTTGCAGAGAGAGATACAAAATCAGTACAGGAGCGGAGTAGAAAGCAAATAGGTTTGGGCTTTCAGAGTTAGATCCCTGATGGCTACCCGACACTATTGTGATATTCGTCAAAAAATATATTGTTTGAAATATTGTAATGCTATCCATTGTACATGTATAAATATCTGATTAGTTGAATCAAAAGTAGCTTTTAGCTGTGAAATATGTTTCAGTAACACCCGTACATAGTATATCAACAACAGTTAAATTAAATGATAGTATACACTATTTGTATTTCAATCATAGAATTTACTTTCATTGTTTTATATAATAATCTAAAGGATGAATGTGAGCACAAATTTATGCACTGCAGAAAAGAAAAATATCTCATTTTTATAAAAACGAAACGTTAAGTTAACTTAATGAATATCTGTCGTAAAAACCACAATTCAGTGGCGCTTGAAAATGCTAACCCTGTGGTTGACGACAATATACCATGTGACGCCTGGTTACCGTAATTCAACCAAGCCCATATATTTTGTTTATATTGTCATCTCATCTCATAGGGGAACTATCGAAAAGTCAAAAAGTGGGTCGGACTAAATAAATACCAAGGAAAATAGCAACCCATTCCTCACATGTTTGTACATCTATCGACTAGAATTTGTTATCATATCGAAAGAATGGGCTTTTGGAGAATACCATCTTCGTAAGATGGTGATATAATTATAATTCTGTTGTTTTTCATACGATGCATGTATTCCATATAGGATAAATATATTATGTTATTGTTACGCTTTTCGCTTATATGTCCTCGCGTTCTTACATCAGCTGCTTTAAAATTTGTCAGACTGCTCACTCATTCTGTATATGTGAATTGTGAGTATTCAAATAAATTCTTATATTTGAATTGACTTAAGCATTTGGTAATATATATTATCTTTCTTTCAAAACTTCACATTTTCAATCAGAAGCAATTTGTCCTTTATGGGCCGATAAACTAAACTTGTGAGCAAATTACAATCATCATTGCATACAAGATGGAATTACATATCAATCAATACATTCATGAGCTTACAGAGTGTATATTTATATTATTAGGCACGATGGATTGTCGCATCTAAAACGGATTTTTTTGACAATTGCCTGTCTTTTGTTATTTTGTTGTGAGCTTTCATACCAGCGTCTCTACAAGTAATTGTTTCATTCTTTTGAACTTTTTACCCCTATTTCATTCAATGGCATAATTTCTTCATGTTTCGGACAACAGATTGACAAGCGTTCATCAAAATGGTTTTACTCAGCATTTATTCGAAGCGGTAAATAGCTGTAATATGTTTCAATTTCAAAACCGGAAGTTTGACTTACTGTAGCCATTCCTCTTCTCCATCACTTCCTGTCTCCTCGACAAAGTCTAGATCGATGCCGTCACAAACTGTTTCGTACACCATCTTTAATGCGATTCCCTGTGAATAAAGAAACAATTAGTTTACAATACAAATTAAAAGAGCACATGCTATTGATGGGTCATCGTCTGTCTATCTAATCGTCCAGGTGCAGCACGTGACTTTGCATTTTGCATTGTGTTTGCTTCGACATTGAATAGGTACACTCGTGTTGACGATTGGTCAATTGTAATTGGATCATTCAATTTTCAGTGTAGCGCATGTTTTAATGGCTTATAAATGCAATGTATAATATAATAAACGTGAAAAACATCATTTGTCACGTTGTTTTTCATTGGTGGTCATGATTTTAGACAAAACATATCTAAATATAATTGAAATGTCACGTCTGCGTAGTGTAGATTTAAAGACTTAAAATGTACAGTCACTCTGATTTTTTTGTTATATTTCCATATCATTGAACACAAAATTATCAACTTATCGTTAAAGAATGAAATGAAAAAAACCCTTTGAAGAGGTTCATGTCAAACGAGAAATTAAATCTAAAGTGTTTAAAGAAAATTTCGTTGTATGACTTATGCAAAAAAAAATATATATATAACGGCATTTAATATTCACCAAGAAATAACTGCAAGATTAAAACATTAATGATACATAATGTGAGGCTATCAATTATAATAATATAAAATTGAATCTTGTAAGCGTACTTACTTATATAGGTGCGATCTAATCTTAGCCCATAAAACAATCTTGAATACGGTCAGGCAATAATAGATAAACGTTACCATCAAAATAGCGTTATATATAGTTTTGTTTGTTTGTGTGTTTGTTTGGTTTGTTTTTTTCACCTAGACTTAATAAAAATGAAATTTTTTGAGACTCGCTTCATAAAACATCAAATGAAAGACCACATGAAGACCTCATTTAATATCCTATATATAACGTTACACATATATGTAACCTCACTATAAGTATTTATAGCAGTGCTGTATAAGATATCTTATTGATTCATTTAAGATGCGAGGATCAACGCGACGTCAATTTTATCCATAGACATAAATAGATATTTCATACAGTTATAGTGTCAATAAAAAGATTTGATTATGGTACAAAAGTACACTTACAATAACGTAGGACACTATTCCTTTGAGTATGGTGAACAATTTATTACTCCAACCTTAGTATAACCTAAATATACCTCCACATTAAAGCCGAGTTACAATTAATACTCAGTCATCAATTGACGTCTATGTATTTTATAACGTCATCTGAATAAATTAGGTACCACTGATATTAATTGTACATCTAATTAATGCATTGAATATCATGTGACATTGCTTAATGGCCTAAACGACACGTTAGTCTTTGGCGTATTTCTTTAACACGAATATCATTCTCTATTTTAATGTTTATACAACTGTTTCGTACACTTAAGACGCGATTACACTTGTTAGTGAAGCAGAAGTGAATATTATTTTCTGTTTTTTTAGTATGGTATTTGAAAACGGAATGGTAGTAAATATCAAAATATACCATCTTTACGATGCTTCAAGGCAACATACATGTATCGCCTGACCGACTTCTTGAAGTTGTTATACATTTACCAACATGTATCCTGCATGGACGACGGAAACGGGGCAATTACAATGTCACTCCACAAAGCCTATTTGATCTTTGATTTGTGTGTCTCTGGTAACATGCTTCAAAGTGATAACTCTTTTAAAAGGACAAGAGTTCCACATAATGCAGTCTCCAAAACCACGCACACATTTCACAAACGCAACACACCGAATAAACTTCAGGACGTCCTAAAATGATCCTGGCTGTTAATAGGTCGTTAATATAATCTTCCAACTAACATACAACTATCTTATTTACTATATGTCAGGTAATTATATTTGTGGGTTATTATTTTTTCGTTTCTTGTTGGATATTTTAAAAAAAGAAACTGGCAACAAATGACTATTATGCAGATCTGTTACGGGCTAAACTTGTTATTTTAAAGAGTTATGCTTACTGAAATGGTGGTTCGCTAATTACGCGAAAATTCCGTCTGCGGGTGTTATTTGATAAATATTATCGCGTTAAGAAGAACATCGCGAAATGGTAACACAGTCATCTAAATTGCAAAATTAAACACCGAATATACTATATAGACGATTATTGCGATTTTTGCGATTTTACGGGTTATTGGAACAGCAAAAATGTGAGATCCGCGAAATCCTGAGAAATTATTCAGGTGTATAAATGTAGATGTATATCCTTAAAAAACTGATCGCGAACATTTTGACCCGCGATAATAACAGATTTATGGGTATCTACGTTTGCATTATCTGTGTATCATCTAAAAGTGCGACAAGTTATTATAACGGGAGTATTCTATTTCGAGTATTGTTGATGCCATGATCGTAAGTGTTGTAACGTCGCTCGAGGCGACCATCTACTACGACATAAATGGCAGGTTTGGGACACTGAGTGACATTGAGTCATTCAAACGCTTTGTAACGGCCACAGATCATTAGCGTTAGGAAGCGTATTTGAGATGTTGATTGTTGTTAAAATGACAAAGAATTACATATTTGTACATCAACAACCGTTCGCCCGAGGCGGGAAAGACCTTGCTCTTTCCAACCAAAACAAGTGTCTGTGCCTCTTAGTACAAAAGTGGTGGTGGGTAACATACTATCAAGCATGTGGTTATATGTATCATGTGATGAATAAGCGAAATATTTTGTCAGGCACATTTTTGTAACATCCAGCACATTTTAAACTACACACATTTAAAATCTTAAATCTAAATCTAATACTCCTACTGTATTTGACTAAGTACAAACGTAGTGCTAATTATCATACTAATAAGCATGATGTTATATGCTATATGTGATAAATAGGCTATATTTTTGTCAAGTAACTTCGAGCACATTTTAAACTACACACATGTAGTATCTTAAATATAAAATTAATACAACTACTGCTGAATCAAACAAAACATGCACTGTATATATGTTTGTTAACATTGTCCGATTGTCTATTGCATATTTCATAATTTTCTTTTTCATGTAAACGGGTTTGGGTTTGATTAGGTTAACGTCCTATAAACAGCCAGGGTCATGTAAGGACGTGCCAGGTTTGTTGTTGCAAGAAAGCTGGAGAACCCGGAGACAAACCACCGTCCAACAATCAGTACCTGGGAACTGTTCATGTAAACACAAGGTTTTATTTGAATAATAATGTTATAATAATGATATTGTTGCAAATATTCATACAGCTAAATGGAACAAATATTCAGATTGATGTGATATGTAATATTAAAACAATATGATACATCTGTCACAACATAAATTTTGTAACAATAAACATATGTTAATAACATTTTAAAATTATGAAATAGTGTCAAAATATGACAAACAATTTACTGGTTCGTTTGCGATACAAGGAGTGTAGAGTAAAACAAAACACCACAAAATGAAGTGCACGTGGCAGTTAATTGATGTTTGTATTCCACAGTTTGGATATTTATGCATAATTAGGACTGTTCTGATCTTAGGAACGTGACATGCAGTGATATACTTTATGTTGGCAAAAATCTTTATAACATAAACAACAAATACATGTACAATTTCGTCTATAACAGGATTTATATAAGTAATGGTTTGTGAAGCGAACATCAGGTCAAGCTTTCATTATTCTATCAACATAATTTAACATCTATAATTATCTTACCTGTATTCTCTTTTCATGAACCAGAATGAACGTCCATGTGCGATTCGTTGACCTCTGATGACAACAACGGGTCTGTTGTGGTGCAGTTTACACACGTGTTCATCAATCTTATGGCAGATATCTGTGAAAATGACGTAAAACTCCTTAAAGGAATATGCAAATTCTATCCAGTAGTCTAGATAGGTGATGAATTCAGTTGCGTTTGTGGTGTTTAATGATGTCTACACATTTCCGGTGGTTCTTGCTGTCTGATGCGACACTGAATGACACAGTCACTTGTCTTATCGTATGTCATACATCACTGAACACGAGGAAATAACCAAAACATCAAAGCATTACCTAAACGATGTATTTGATGTAATGTGTAGTACAGTGAAGAGACGGAAATGGGTCTTAAGATGTGACAACACCACAATTCAACCATCAAAACAATGTTGTTATTTTTTCTGTTTGAAGACAATAGTGCCTTTATTTTTGTGACGAAAATATTTTCTTCACTTTTGTTCCATATTGAATGAGTTAAACGAATACCTAAGTATTTTACCTTTAGGCTGCATATGATGAATAATTGATTCGATTAACATAGATACGGAATAGATATATCTAAATCAACTTGTTCAGAGTTTGAATGAGGAGTGGTATTAATTAAAGATAAGTAAAAAAAAAGTTATTACAAGAAATATTCAGTTCCGTATGGAAAATTAAAATGGAGTTTTAACCCTTTCACTGCCGAATTTTTGAATTTGCCAGAAATGACGTAATAATTGATGACGCCAAAAATTGATGACGCGACATAAATAGGCTCGTCGAGAGTGATCACGTCAAAGATATTGACGCGCGATTTGCCGATGGAAGTGACGTCGAACGTGTTTAATTTATGGGTTTTCACCGAATTTTTCGGATCCAAAAGAAAAATAGATATTTGCAAACACTAATTAATAATCGTAAACTTATTTTATTCCATAACATTAAGCGGTCAGATATATGCAAATTCCAATACATTTATGAAATAAAATAAGTACTGATCCAATTCCTTGCACATCTATATTGATCATATACACGCACATGGACCTGTACAACCACATAATCATCGTTGAATGTCTCACTCTGTTAGGCACTTAGATAGTGTCGATGCATACTGGGCAATATACCGTGCCAAAAGTATTCGGCCACGTCATTTTTATATATTTCATCATTTTCATGCATGGGACAAATTTTAATCAATTTTCATGGGTTCATTTCCCATTTTCGAGCGACAGTAGCAAAATTACAGACAGATTGCTTATAGTTATAATTAGAATAATTTTCGATTGGTATTTTCAGGACATACCTGTATAAATGTTTTAATTTGTTTTAATCTATGGGTTAAATGCACGCTGATCCAAACCCGATTGATTGTCATCTCATCCTCGATACTACGGGGGCTCCGATCCATGCCCGAGCCATGTAACGGTACAATGTGGTTGGCTGTACGTGTGGCTTTGATGTTGGGCGTCGATCTCTCTGTAGTCTTCAAATGAAATGTTTGCACGCCTGTGATTGGTTCAGCTCTTTTCCGCTGAGCTGCCCCCAATTTTACTATGAAATAGTCCAGGGGTGTAGAGATCGTAAGTGATCGGAATCCCTGGAGTATCGAGGATGGTGTCATCTTAGTGACGCACTTTGTATATTAGTTATGAAGGATGATCTTGAATGGAAAATTATCACTCCTCTTTCCAACGGTAGTACCATTTTGACACTTATTGTATGTTTATTGTGTTCATGTTGTTGTTATTTGTTTAGCTATCGAATTACATGTGTAATAGTAAAAGTGTTTAAAAAAGTTGAATTTAATTGAATTGTAATAATACCCACTCGAAAAATTATTATTTAGCCGCTAAAACCACGGACCTGGAACGATTTTTTTAACAGTATACATATATATATTATAGTACCTAAAATCGTGCCAGGTCCCTGTGTCTAAAACTTGGTGTGGTGGATGTTTTTGTCTCGGGGAGTTTTTCTCCCTTCTCGTGTACAGATAGAATATGAACTTCACTGTTTTTTGTTTTAATCTAGAACCCTAATACCTCTAGAAATGGTCTATGGACACTCGGGTGGGTCCAAGTTGATATAAACTTTAACTTATTCTCGGACCCCTGTGCTCCCGGCCTCAGACCAAACACGTGTTTAACTTGTCTTGGACATCGGTTTCTCGGTAATATTCAGCAGTTTGATAAATCAACAAGAGGTCCCACTAAAACATGCTGGATCAAGGTCTGTCTATATTATTAATGTACATTAAGTACGCGCTGATCATAATTCAGTAAATATATTCAGTGATCTTGTTTTCTCTTTGTGCCCACTAAGGTTGGAACATTAAGCCGATTTATATTTTAATTTTGGATAAAATATGCTTGAAAAAGTCGGAACGATACATCTCCTAATATTAGCACGACGGTCGTGTAGACTTTAACTGTCAATATAGACAATGCACATCTACATGTACGCACATTCGCACGTGAAGTTGTCAATTCAGTTTAACTGCGATTAAAAACAATAATCTAGAACTGAATGATAATAAGGTCACGCTTAAGCAAAGTACCACCCTCGTAAGGATATTGATAATACAGTCAAACCTGCGTATATGACTACCGGTGTATAACGATTAACGACCACCTGTCTATAACTTTCGATTTGCAAATAGACAGTTGCAATAAGTATACATTGTATATATGTGGCTAACGACGGATGCTTTTGGAACGGCGGTCACTAGTTTTTGCGCTGTTTTTAACGGATGTATTTTACTTTAGATATAGGTAGTGGAAATATTTCATTATGTATATGTAATTATGTATATGCATTGACCATATACTGCAGTTATATATGTTTGTAGGGGATAGTACCTACGTTCTGTAGGCTGATTAACGTGGATAACCGACGATGGGAGGGATAGCCTTGCTATATGTACGATTCTATATGCAGTTTCACTCGCATCTCTTGGACCCACTCTTTGCAGTGCTCTTTGACATTCTGATCCTCGACATAAATTTCTAGACAAGAAAGATTTCAGAAAAGTGTTCCTATATTCCGCGAATGGCGTCTTCTTACGAAGAATCTCGAGGATATATTCTTTATTCCTAGAAGTTTCTGTATTTTGGTGGGTTTTTTCACCGTAAATGCGTTGTTAAAGTATTTCCATTTGTTGCCAAATGATTTTGGGCGCAATTAATAGTTGTTTGATTAGGTTTTATATCATATTAATTCATAGTTTTTATTCATGCTATGTCTCTTTGCAACAGTGGAATCTCATGTCCATTTATAGTGCTATCTCACTGAAACATGCCAGCACATCCCCTCGGTCTTTATACTGACAACGGGCAAACTCACTCACTCCCTTTTATGCTAAAGTGTTTACACCCCAAGTACGAGTAGTGTACGGGAATGAAGTAGTTAGCGGAAAGCCAGGTTCGTCCCAGGAAAACTAAATGGAACACGCTGCAGATCTTACACTTGAAGCCTCTACTTGAAAGTGTGAACTGAATATGCATACCATATTTCATATGAAGCCGGTACCGTTGGGTAATTTCACATTTATATTTCAAAATCTCTTTGGTCTGTAGTCAAATATCATATTCTGTGGACTGTCAATTAGATCTAAACTTGCGATTTCTTATTGCTATATACAATTGTAGTGTATATAAACCTCAAGCTCCATAAAACATGTACAAAAATGACATGGACATGCAGTATTGTAATATTTTTTATGAGTTCTAAAACGTGAGGTGATATTTATTTACCGAAATATTGACTGGTATATATAGGAATGTATGCCGTTAACGCTATGGAGAATCCGTATAATACATGTACTATAGAATATGTGTGTTAAGGCCGCGAATTAGTTTGTTGCACTGTGACCAAATAAAGCTTTTTGTTGGCAAACAAAGCATAAAAATTATTATCTAGCAGACGCATGTTTCGGTACGACCCCAGTCATCCTGTAAACATGTTCTCCTATGTCGTTTTTATTGACGATATGACGAGGAAAATAAAATATAACACTATGTATACAGGACAAATGAGCAGCATAGTGTATTGATAAGAATATAGTGATATAACATTAATAAAATTGTCTCTCTATTCTGTGTAATGCACATGAAACTGAATGAAAAACAAGTAATAGGCCTAAAAATCGGTGGAAATGTCTGGATTAAGATGACGTCTATCCTTTGTAAATGACGTCATGCTATGTCATATTTGACGTCATAAAATGACGTCGGTTGAAATTTCGGAAGATATTTATTTACGGTCATTTACGTTAATTCAGTTATATATACGCAAATATCAAATTAAAGCAAAATGGGGTCTGGTATTTTTGAGATCGGCCCAATCGGCCCTCTGGCACTCTGGAAACCCGAAGATCGGCCCAATCGGCCCTCTGGCACTCTGGAAACCCGAAGATCGGCCCAAATCGGCCCTACGGCACTATAAGGGTTAAGTTGAAGACAAACCATGAATTTTTTTTTTTTAAATCATTGAATACGTTAAACATGAAACAATCCAGTTTCGTTATTAAAAGTACAAATAGGTTACGTCATCATGTTTGTATATATGTACACCAAGATTTCAGCGTTCGTCAAGATTGTCACAGTAATTTAGTTTTTAATTCTTATTTGTTTTTCTAATCTCATGATTTAAATATTTTGCATGTTTATTGATAAGATGGCCTTGAAGGACCGCAATAGACGAGTGATTTAAGTTTTCTTAACTTGTATCACAAGTCCTCCATCTCTTAAAACGCATTATACAGTGTTTGCAATATTCGACAACGACGTGAGTAAAGTACGACATACCGTCGATTCGTCCCAACGTTTTGTGATTATGACGTCACACAAATCACGTCAACATATGACGTCAAAATCACCGGAAGGTGGGGCTAATTGACCGTAAATTTTACTTCTACCATGTCTGTTTTGGATCTCGAGACATCCGTTATAGTTAGCATTGATATTAACACGCATTATATACCATTAATATTTAACCAAACTTAAAAGTAATCATAGATTCACTTCGTTATCAAATACAGAGAAGTTTGATCATAAGTGGATGGCATAGGAAATATAAAAATTGATATTACAATATGCACAACCGACTGGAATATATTAATTAATATATAATATACATGAATGAATTAGAATTGAGTCATATACAACACAGAACATTGCAACACTACGATCGTAGACCATATTCAAGCACATCTTATTATAAATGCAAATCATTTAACATTTAGGGAGAATATCATGTAAATGTGGTATCAACATGCATTCACGTATGAATAAAAACGGTTACTAAGCAACAGGAATTTATGTAAAACATGAAAATGTACAAATAATGTATAAAAGAGGCCCAAAGGGCCTTAACGGTCATCTGACTACCTTGGCAATAGTAAAATTAATTATATATGGTGTCACTTTGTCAGGACCATGTCAGGATCATTTTCAATTTCTTTCAACAAATTTTATTTCAAGCAAGAGGCCCAAGGGCCTTAACATATAGGAAATTAATTAGATATAGTGTCATTGTAGCCATCTTCGATTTTGGATCGACCCAAAAAATAACAAGACTTTGTCACGGACATGTCGGGATCATTTCATGCAAGTTTCAGCCAAATCGCATCAGTAGAACTTGAGAAGTTCAAAATGTGTTTTCAAGATGGCGGCTGCAGCGGCCATCTTGGATTTCGGATCGACCTAAATAACAACACTTTGTCGGGACCATGTCAGAATCATTTCATGCAAGTTTCAGCCAAATCGCACTGGTAGAACTTGAGAAGAAGTTCAAAATGTGTTTTCAAGATGGCGGCTGTTGCGGCCATCTTGGATTTCAGATCGACCCGAAAAATAACAACACTTTGTCGGGACCATGTCAGGATCATTTCATGCAAGTTTCAGCCAAATCGCACCGGTAGAACTTGAGAAGAAGTTCAAAATGTGTTTTCAAGATGGCGGCCATCTTGGATTTCGGATCGACCCGAAAAATAACAACACTTTGTCGGGACCATGTCAGGATCATTTCATGCAAGTTTCAGCCAAATCGCACCGGTAGAACTTGAGAAGAAGTTCAAAATGTGTTTTCAAGATGGCGGCTGTGGCGGCCATCTTGGATTTCGGATCGACCCAAAAAATAACAACACTTTGTCGGGACCATGTCAGGATCATTTCATGCAAGTTTCAGGCAAATCGCATTGGTAGAACTTACGAAGAAGTTCAAAAAGTGTTTTCAAGATGGCGGCTGTGGCGGCCATCTTGGATTTCGGATCGACCCGAAAAATAACAACACTTTGTCGGGACCATGTCAGGATCATTTCATGGAAGTTTCAGCCAAATCGCACCGGTAGAACTTGAGAAGAAGTTCAAAATGTGTTTTCAAGATGGCGGCTGTGGCGGCCATCTTGGATTTCGAATCGACCCGAAAAATAACAACACTTTGACGGGACCATGTCAGGATGATTTCATGCAAGTTTCAGCCAAATCGCACTGGTAGAACTTGAGAAGAAGTTCAAAATGTGTTTTCAAGATGGCGGCTGTGGCGGCCATCTTGGATTTCGAATCGACCTGAAAAATAACAACACTTTGTCGGGACCATGTCAGGATCATTTCATGCAAGTTTCAGCCAAATCGCACTGGTAGAACTTGAGAAGAAGTTCAAAATGTGTTTTCAAGATGGCGGCTGTGGCGGCCATCTTGGATTTCGGATCGACCCGAAAAATAACAACACTTTGTCGGGACCATGTCAGGATCATTTCATGCAAGTTTCAGCCAAATCGCACCGGTAGAACTTGAGAAGAAGTTCAAAATGTGTTTTCAAGATGGCGGCTGTGGCGGCCATCTTGGATTTCGGATCGACCCGAAAAATAACAACACTTTGTCGGGACCATGTCAGGATCATTTCATGCAAGTTTCAGCCAAATCGCATTGGTAGAACTTGAGAAGAAGTTCAAAATGTGTTTTCAAGATGGCGGCTGTGGCGGCCATCTTGGATTTCGGATCGACCCGAAAAATAACAACACTTTGTCGGGACCATGTCAGGATCATTTCATGCAAGTTTCAGCCAAATCGCACCGGTAGAACTTGAGAAGAAGTTCAAAATGTGTTTTCAAGATGGCGGCTGTGGCGGCCATCTTGGATTTCGGATCGACCCAAAAAATAACAACACTTTGTCGGGACCATGTCAGGATCATTTCATGTAAGTTTCAGCTAAATGGCACTGGTAGAACTTGAGAAGAAGCTCAAAATGTGAAAAGTTAACGCACGGCGGACGGCGCACGGCGGACGGCGCACGGCGGACGGCGGACGACGACGGACGAAACATGATGACTATAGGTCATCCTGACCCTTCGGGTCAGATGACCTAAAAAAAGGAAGCGTGGGTAGTTAACAAGGACACAAGTAAAGTAAACAACTATAGTAATAATTAATAAGCAAACTCTTTTATTTTTGTATACATGCCAGTGTTTTGTACTGATGGACTATAAAACCTAACGTTTTTTTAAAAAAATTGAATTTTGAATATTCGTGGTTGTACATGTGACATCATATGCATAACAAAGATAAACCTATAGCTATTAAATATATCAAGATTAAAAACAAAACATTGTATTGCCAAACCATTATATGACTTCATCAGATGCTCCTGTTTCTCATTAAAGGTGATTCAAAATTAAAAACAAACACTATCCATACATTTTTTTAAAATTAATAATGAAATTCAAAGATTAGTTCGTTAACTTAACAGACCCTAATGGATGAAATGCCCCTAGCGCATTCGGTCACAATAAGGTCACATACAGAGCCATTCACATATACAGTGTACGCTTAAGCTTGCAATTCTTTTGTGAATGATTCGTATCAATCTTAAGACGTCATTGTTGTAACTGTTGACAATGACAATCGGAAATTCAAACTCATGTTACAATGGTAACGAATCTAAATAAAGCTCCACCCGTTGAGAAGAGGGTCGATATTATCATTACAGTTCGTTAAAGAGACGAATGTCGCCTATTGTGACACTTCTATAGAAAGAATTTCTTACTATAGATTTGAAAAGGGCCGATGTTGAATCGTTACAACTCGTTATATTAGAATTCGTTAAAGAGTCGAATGTCGCCCATTGTGACGCTTCTATAGAAAGCATTTCTTATTACAGATTGATTTGAGAAGAAGCACCCATACTAAATCGTTACCACCCTATTACTCATTCACCCCTGAAAGTCTATGATAGACTGTTCCAGTTTTACATATAGTAGAGGTCAAACGTGTCTTTCGGGGGTGAAAGGGTTTAAAAGATGACTGTCACCGATAGTTACCGTTTAACAGACAGGATGTCTTACTAAAACCGTAAGGTGATGTAGGGACAATAATTATTTTGTCTTCAGTCAGACTCGATGATCGAGGATTTTAAAGATACCTGATAACAACAAAGAATGTTTCAGAAAAGATAGAAAACATATCTGTTACCTTGGCAGAGAATTCTTTTCCTTTACAAAAGTTTCTTTGTTAAGTATGCGTTGTATTGAAGTATTTACGTGCAAAGACCATAGTTTTCTTGTCAGACAATCATAATGAATTGCTTAAAGATTATGAAGATAACTTTACCTTGACATGAAGCATAATCGTTATATTGGCGGAAACTTCTTTGGGCGTCATTGAGGTTTTTTAACAAAAAAAGATGTTAAAAAACCGCGATCTTATTCAACAAACAGACACTGAATTACTTAAAGTTATAAAAAAGTACGTCTGCAGTTATGAGACATGAAACATATTCGTTACCTTTGTAAAGTTTATTTCTATATGTAAACTACTCGGTTTTTTTTTAGTTCTGTAGGTAAATTTATCTCTTAAAAAATCATGCCTACAGGTATATTATTCCTTTTTATGTCGGACGACAGTTAAACCTATGGTGCAAAATGTCTGTCGTCGTGTAGTAATTTTAGGTCGAGTTACGGTAACTTAACTTCATTATGTCAATCACTCACGTTTGATATTTTTATAGTTTTATATTGATTTGTATTGAAACCTATAATGATTTATTAGTATATTTATTTCAATAATTCGACTTATACAAAGACTTCTCGACATAAACATCTTGGGAAGACGATTTACAGAGTCGCAGTTTGCTACCACCATTAACTTGTAATAAGACAAGTCGACTTTTTAGGATATCATTCAACTGATTGACCTCGATATCTCAATATGTCGTATTATAAATCGACTGGTCGATAATGAACTTGGATATTCAATACCGTAACGTGATTCATGTGTTGAATGTTTTCCCATGTTATAATGTCATATTAAAGTTATATGTGCCGAAACTGGGCGAACATTTTGTCATGGGTTTTTTTCTTCACTAATTTATTGAATACCATCATGTTAAGCTTTGCCAATCATTCAAATGAGCAGACAAAAATGCATGATGGCTTGTAAACATTATTTACAAGACAGAATTTTAGCACTGTACAAATCTTGTTTTTATGCCTTATTTTTGTTTAATTGGAAATATGTCAGCGGAAACTATTTTCTAACCATAGTTTGGCTTCCTGGTCTGACCGTATGTACTAATTTTAATGCATTGTAGATGCGATTATAATGAATTATGGAAGTGCCGTAAAAATCATTTTCAGGTCTAATTTGTACTTGTAAAATTAAAACCTATGATTTGTAAGTGTTGTAATTTTCAAAATTGTGGTAACTTTTGGTGGTGAATGAAATATCAAAAGTTCTTGATTCGCGAGTATGAAATTAACGGCAAATATAACTTTAACGGAAAATGTGATACGGGCAGGCTCTCCTGTATTTGTATTGTGCTGCATGTGTGATTTTTATGTTTTACGCGACTGTGGTATATTAGTGTTGTATGCGCTTGTAATATGTGGACTCTTGTTCTTGTAATAGTGCTATATCACCGACGGAACCGAACAGAAAACTAGCCGTCCCATTCCATTTATGTAAATCGCTAAGCAAGGGCACAAACTACCACCTGTATAGACTATGGCGTGTCCTGACCAATGACAAGAACCCACAGTCTTCTCAACAAAAGCGAGCGCACAATCGAAGGCCTAAAGTAGGGAGTTGTCAAGAAAAACGTTCGAAATCAAATAAAATCTTAAAAGTCGTCTTTTACTTTGATGCAACGGGGACAGCAGGCACAATTTTAATGCCCAACCTACAGGACACGACAAAGGTCATAATAACACAATTGAGTTGACAAATTAGCTGTTGAAACAACACAATTGTTACATGTCAGAAGCGCATTATACATCGTAGATGTTTCATAAATTTCGTTACTCGTTACACCAGAGTACATGCTAATGGGTTTTTGTGACGTCTTATTTCTCATATGCATAGCTTATTACATGTATGTGGTAGTTTATACATTAAAAACAAATAGCCTATAGGTCTCTTATAGCTAAGGAATTAATGGCTGAATAATTTATGCTTTAGGTTGGTTTTTGTTTGTTTGCTTTATTTGCGAACCCATTCCATGGCATTTACTTTAAACGACTCCTGAAATGACCTCAACTGATTATTTATGGTACAACAGCGGGTCTGGACATTTTTTATTCTTGGTTTCACCAACACGTGACGTATACGCACATCCATGAGTTTGAGAAGTCCTTTGTGTATGCGACGTTGGAAGAAATTGACAGTTTTTCTGATACGCCTTTCCCCCTCTTTCCGCCTTGCCCTCCTTTCAGGTTCCATTTTAGATTCACCTTGTCGAATAACGTCCGTGGCATCTGGAAGATCAGCAACAAGTGTCTTGCAGATGCAACATTGAATATATATTTTAACGCGGTTCTTCAAGACATCACTTCTAGGATTGTCTTCACCAGCTGTTCTGTCATGTCTCGTCAAACGATTTGCCATATAAGAGTCTATTCCATAATTCCATTGCTTAAATATGGTGCCCAGTACGTATACACTCAAGAACTAATTTAGATAAAAACCGAAAACGCTGATCCTGGTACACTGTACCTGGTTCTGTCGTTAGATGTAATCCATCTTTCATATCTCAGATGGAAACAGCATACTACTTCATTCCAAAAAACAACACATTCAAGAACTAATTTAGATCAATGTCGATAACTCTGATCCGCGTAGTTTGTTCCAAAATGCCTGTTTTGTACCTGGTTCTGTCGTTATATGTACTCAAATATGTCTCAAATGGTCAAACTCCCACTAACAGGAGACTCAAATACATAAAGCTTGAAACTCTAGAAAACAGTCTTACTTTATTTCGTCCTACAAGCCATTTATATTAGTTAAAACATCCATGTAATATTTTGTCGAAACAAACGAAAATGGCGACTGGTTTATCTTTCTAAAATCTACGGTGCTTTGGGTTCGTTCTTTCTCCATCTATCATGGTCATGTACAAAACACATGATGTAATATTCTGGTATTTACTTGTCACGAAAGGATATGATCATAACTTTTTTATCATTCGTATCCTGGTCTTGTCGGATTCAAATGAAAGGAAAAAAAAACCAAAGAAATAATAAAAGTAAAAACTTGTAAAAAAACAAATGATTAAAAACACAAAATAGAAATAAATCAATATGACACGATAAGACCCGGACACTAAGACAAACAGTGAGGTATAAGTTATAGTCATATCCTTTGCGGTTTTTTTTCTTCTTATTTTAAAGTCCTATCAACAGCAGGGTCAATTGAGAACGTGCCTGGTGTAATGATAGCAGCCCCCTTTCAACAAAAATAAAAGACAAATGTTCTCGATCGGGCAATGGCAAATTATCATGTCATTTTTTCACGCAGTAACCATGAGCGGAACCTCCGCTACATTCGCAATGGATGACTGTCATGAAAAGTTGTTATGCTTCTTTCGGGACACCTCGTCAGTTACCTTTGGCGTAACCTACACACCAGAGACACCCGAAGAAAAGTAGAAATGGCATCATGAATTTCCAGATTCCGATGAAAAGGGCTGCTATTATATCTTAATGATGACAACTTGTATAAAAACGTTCAACCCTAACCCTAGTGTAGTTATATAGGATGGTTTTGAAAGAAAAACTGTCATTCTTTCAAGCGGTAGTAACCGTTTTAGTCAAGACGTGCTAGAAATGTGTTTTAAGTCGCTAAAGCTAGGTGGGGTAGACGTTTTGTGTCGGAGAGCTTTGCACTCTTTAACTGTATAGAAGAATGTAGAGTATGAATTTTAGCGGTTTCAGATATAGATCCCTTAAAGGTCTAAAATGATCTATGGGTACGCTGGTGAATCCATAATTATATAAACTGTAACTAATTCTCAGATCCCTGTGTATGGTGGATCCATATTTATATAAACTGTAACTAATTCTCAGATCCCTGTGTATGGTGGATCCATAATTATATAAACTGTAACTAATTCTCAGATCCCTGTGTATGGTGGATCCATAATTATATAAACTGTAACTAATTCTCAGATCCCTGTGTATGGTGGATCCATAATTATATAAACTGTAACTAATTCTCAGATCCCTGTGTATGGTGGATCCATAATTATATAAACTGTAACTAATTCTCAGATCCCTGTGTATGGTGGATCCATAATTATATAAACTGTAACTAATTCTCAGATCCCTGTGTATGGTGGATCCATAATTATATAAACTGTAACTAATTCTCAGATCCCTGTGTATGGTGGATCCATTATTATATAAACTGTAACTAATTCTCAGATCCCTGTGTATGGTGGATCCATAATTATATAAACTGTAACTAATTCTCAGATCCCTGTGTATGGTGGATCCATTATTATATAAACTGTAACTAATTCTCAGATCCCTGTGTATGGTGGATCCATAATTATATAAACTGTAACTAATTCTCAGATCCCTGTGTATGGTGGATCCATAATTATATAAACTGTAACTAATTCTCAGATCCCTGTGTATGGTGGATCCATAATTATATAAACTGTAACTAATTCTCAGATCCCTGTGTATGGTGGATCCATTATTGTATAAACTGTAACTAATTCTCAGATCCCTGTGTATGGTGGATCCATAATTATATAAACTGTAACTAATTCTCAGATCCCTGTGTATGGTGGATCCATAATTATATAAACTGTAACTATTTCTCAGATCCCTGTGTATGGTGGATCCATAATTATATAAACTGTAACTATTTCTCAGATCCCTGTGTATGGTGGATCCATAATTATATAAACTGTAACTATTTCTCAGATCCCTGTGTATGGTGGATCCATAATTATATAAACTGTAACTAATTCTCAGATCCCTGTGTATGGTGGATCCATAATTATATAAACTGTAACTAATTCTCAGATCCCTGTGTATGGTGGATCCATAATTATATAAACTGTAACTAATTCTCAGATCCCTGTGTATGGTGGATCCAACTAATTCTCAGATCCCTGTGTATGGTGGATCCATAATTATATAAACTGTAACTATTTCTCAGATCCCTGTGTATGGTGGATCCATAATTATATAAACTGTAACTAATTCTCAGATCCCTGTGTATGGTGGATCCATAATTATATAAACTGTAACTAATTCTCAGATCCCTGTGTATGGTGGATCCATAATTATATAAACTGTAACTATTTCTCAGATCCCTGTGTATGGTGGATCCATAATTATATAAACTGTAACTATTTCTCAGATCCCTGTGTATGGTGGATCCATAATTATATAAACTGTAACTATTTCTCAGATCCCTGTGTATGGTGGATCCATAATTATATAAACTGTAACTAATTCTCAGATCCCTGTGTATGGTGGATCCATAATTATATAAACTGTAACTAATTCTCAGATCCCTGTGTATGGTGGATCCATAATTATATAAACTGTAACTAATTCTCAGATCCCTGTGTATGGTGGATCCATAATTATATAAACTGTAACTATTTCTCAGATCCCTGTGTATGGTGGATCCATAATTATATAAACTGTAACTTATTCTCAGATCCCTGTGTATGGTGGATCCATAATTATATAAACTGTAACTAATTCTCAGATCCCTGTGATCTTGTTACAGACCCACCAAAGTCGATTATGAAATACCGCTTCTGATAAGTCAGTATCAAATGAGTATTCACGATGTTCGGGGTCAACTGAATGTGACCAAAATAGTGGTACCTTCAAATGGTCAGACATATACAACTTTACTGTAAATGAAGTCGCAAACGGATGGTTTTAAACAGATTGTCGTGCCATCCTGCATTTGCTATGATTTCTGATCCCCCGGGAAATCGAGATGAGGAGGCAAATACTCTGTCACATACATGTATGATAATGTAGAAATGGCTATCACTAATTATTTTAACTGTGCGGCCGAATCATCACAGTGTTAGATATCTCATCACTTACTCTCAACTCCTGGATCGTAGGTTCGAGACCTATCCGCGCCAGTTTGGTTTGGTTTGTTATATAAACGTCCTATTAACAACCAGGGTCATGTAAGGACGGCCTCCCGTGTAGTGGTGTCTTGCGTGCGTGAAAAGCGAGGTGTGTGGTTTGGGAGACTGCGGTATATGGAACAGGGACGCACAACAAAGCTAAAACGAATTGAATTTCCAGCAGTAATCATGCTACATGCAATCATATCTGTGTACGTACGCATGTTACGAATATTAGTTTATTATTTTAGTAATTATAGAAATATACATGTAGATTCACAAAAGACCTTCAGTAAGTAGGGATGCATCGAAGAGTTGTTCGTTCAAAATGTAATTCGTAAAAATTCTGTTTCTGTTTATCTTGGTTTAGCCTTCTTGAAGACGATTTAATTGTAGTAGCCCGAAAACAGGTCACACAATCTGGGGTTGTTGGATATGGAAGTTACTTAACACTCGTAAGTTACATGTACTTTGTAAAAGCTACAAAATACACGACTTCTTTGTGTTTTGTAACTTAAAAAATAACTCACTGGTTTGAAACAAATTCCATACCCAACAGCCACTCGTTATGCAACCACTAATTACCTTAGTCTAGTCTTCAAGAAGATGATTTAATTGTGGTAGAAACAGGTCACACAAATTGAGGTTATTTCACTTATTTGATATGTAGAATTTATTTCACAATCTTGGGCTTTAGTAAAGCTACAAAAAGACAGCTTTTTGTTGTGTTTTGTAACTTTTACAAAATAATTCACTTGTGTGAAACAAGGACGTATATGAGACTTTAAATCCTTGTGTGAAATAAATTCCGTACCCATCAGCCACTCGTTATGTAACCTCTATTTATCACATCAACATCTAGCTCTAGAGAATGTTAACAATATATAATTACCGAGTCGCCATTAAAACCCGTAGACACTTTAAAGCTATTTATAGTTGATGCTTGACGTTGACAAGTGCATAAAATATCATTAGTATTTAAATTGGCCGTACAGCACACCACCGCAGGCAATTCCTTATCACATATTATATATATACACATGGTCCGCGGGCGAACTTGACCTTTGACCTCGGTGAAATTTGACATGTTCGCCATATCGTAATGCGACATTAATGAAATGCACATTTCGCTGTCACTCATTTCCATACCCCACGTGCTAGAAGGCGTCAGAGTGCATATATAAATGTGTGCATGGTATATAGATAACAATAGGGAGCAGCGATAAAAAAATGTTATAATGTAAATAACGGTGATTTTACTACCGAATGTTACCCTGGCGGCAAAATTATCCCATCGTCTTCAAATATAAAATCTTTATTGCGTCTTTCTTTCATTATCTCGATCTAAGTTTAGATATGCTTATATTACAACATGTGTTAAAATGTAGCACCATTGCTTGGCCCATATACCCATTTGTGTCGAATACATATCATTCATAGGCCCATATACCCATTTGTGTCAAAAAACATACTTTACATCATGGGACCATATACCCATTTGTGTCGAAAACATATCATTCATGGGTCCATATACCCATTTGTGTCGAAAAACATACTTTACATCATGTCACTTTCAGTAGGTGAAATTACATGTTAGTTTTTTTCTCCTTACAGTGTACTTTTCAAGTACAGGATATTCACTATATTTGAAGTGTGGTTTAAAAGATTTAATAAAAAGTGGGAAATTGCAGGAGAGTGTTTATTGTGTAAATACATACCCACCCAAGAAAACTGATTACAAGTGTATTGTGCAAATAAAATATCATATTCATCACATTTACGACATATCCGTCTGCTGTGCCGAAATTATGTAATGTCGATACCAGGCAACCATGCACATTGCACGTTTTTACGTTGTAATTGAATAAAAAGCTACATTTACATCAATCCAGTGTTAAGTGATAACGATGTATTTGTTCACGTTTGTCAGGGTTTTTTTTTTATCGTGCATTTCAACCTTTGTAATAAGAATGACATCCTGTCACCTAGGATTCTCACTTATAAACCCGTGCTGTCATGTGTACGTAAATATCAAAATTAAAATCTACGTAGAGAAATTTAGTATAGAATCAAAGATAAAGGGTTTTATCAGAAACTGTGTTCACTTATATAAAGACGTGGTATATTATTACGCGGCGAAACCGGAGTATTTGATGAGAAAATCACCGACCTACGATCAGTCGCTGATAGTTAAATCAAACTATCCATCTTGATCTATGTGCGGATACTGTTTAGGATGAAATATTAGACATTTTAACTTGTTGGCCATTGGACATCACACACAATCATTTTCATAATATGTCATTTTAAGTTAAATGTGTTGAAGTTCATCTGATATTTTAGATGTTGATGACATTACGCATTTTGGTAGAATGTATTAAACCAATTACATATCATGATTTCCTGATAAAAGACAATATTTATTTTTTTCATTTTATTTTTTTATTTTTTGGGGGTTTTGTTTCAACGTTGTCATATGGTGAAGCTTCGCCCTCATTGATTTATTGATGACAATGATTTGAAAGAGCATGCATTTCACAATGAGTAAACAATGGCTATTGTTAATACAATATGAAAATAAACATTATACAGTACCTTGATTTGTTTATAGTCAATGTCAGTCCAGTCAATTCCACGTGCTACAATGAGGTCACATATCCGGCAAAATCACAGTAAATGACAATTTGCACAAAGAACTGAAAAAAACGTAAACATCCCCTCAGGAATCACGTGCTTGGTCTCAGTAGTCCCCACATGTGCACATATCCACGCGACGTAGGATGTCTTTGTCCCGTACGGCACGTTCTGCGCGCCATTAGCGGTGGAGTTAGATCCTAGCGTCCTGGCCTTGAAGGGTCGCACTTGGATGAACACGGATACAAACAGACTAACTTTTAACCTCTCTCCCTTAGTGTTTACATTCAAACAAATACGTAATATTGTGCTTCATCAAGTACTTCGCACACAAACGTTTGCTGTCACCTTTTAAACGGAAGCGACCAGCCGTAAAGTGTCCGTTTTTCATTAACAGTCACTTATTGACACAGTACTAGTGGTGGGGCATATATTTTGACACGGCAGTGGCAGGGTTTCGCGGACATTTGCTCGTTGTCCGTCATAAATTATACTCTACTAGTATATACGTACTTGGCCCTGTCGCGTGATAAAGTACACGTGTGTGTGCGATGGGGTCGGTTGTAAATGGCCTAGATTTATGCACCACACACACTTTCACTCGAGAAAGTTTCAAATGTCAGTCTCATTTCACTGATGATATTTATCATCCAGTTCTATACATCTGTGCCTAGAACTGTGCCCAAATTCACTTTAAAATCGAAGACTTCGCAGCTCAGCTTTGGCCATATATATTCACTTCAAATTTACAAACAGATACATTGTGAATATCATATTTCTATTTTGACCGAAAACGCTGCAAAATAAAGTTATGTCCTGGCTACAGCTATAACTAGTTTGTACCACTTATGCATGTATACATGTACATATATTCACATTAACCTTATCTAGAAGTGCTGTGGTTAGTTCCTATCCGGAAATAGAGGCTAGAGAACAAAATGTGCTTTCGTTATTTCGGGAAGAAAATTAATTACTTAATAAATTCAAAAGGATTTTCTTGTTTAATTGCAATGCCTTATTGTAATAAGAATATTTTTAGCATTCCAAAAAATTAGATGATTTTCAAGTAATATTGAAATAATTTTTATTAGAGATGCCGTGATTGATAGACATATATACGTACTTAATCATAATGCCGTGTCTACGATTTCCACATGGTTGAGTCGATCAAATTAACTGTCAAATAGTCCTTATTTAGACTTTGGTAATACTGATATGCAGCCTTAAATAAATACGGGTTCCCGCTTATAATTCTGTACCTAGTTTATAACGTATACTATAAAAAAATGAAAACACATAACTTGCTCATACTTTAACAACAATTCGTCGTGCCCGTTCAGTATTGAAAATGTATATGTTTGGTCTATATCATTGGTACTAATTTCATTATAAAAAAAATGAAAAAAAACTTATTCATATAGAACATTGTTTTCATTTATCAAAAAAAAATATTATTTCATGAGAAAAAAGCTGTTACTTGTTTCTTAGAAAGTTCTACACATTTTTACCTAAACGCAATATATTTATGTCTGTTAAAATGTTGAAGTCTGGTGTCAGAACCAACTGATACTCGGAACTACAATAGTTCGTCTTTAAGGGAAACGCCAGGTACATGTATATCAGCAGTCTATTTTTATAGTGTCTACGTGTGGTGATAAGGTTAGAGGAAAGACGGAGTAATAAAGATCCTGCGGATATAGTATAGACATCGGTGTTGTCCAAATCACGACATATATATGTATAGAGCCCATGTGATATGAGTCGAAAATTCAGCAAAATTATATATATATTACCTTAATAGATCAAGTAAATAGTGTTCCACGTGGCGACCTTCATTCTGAAATTATTTATAGGTTGGATGAATTAAAAATATATCACATATTAAAGTAGATGGCGACCACTTTCACTCACCTATCACCATACGAGACGGTGGGTAAACTATTCAGGGCCATATAACCTAGAAAAGGTCACATGGAAAAAGGCAAAATACCAGGGGCTTATCTCGGCTCGTTTTATTAGCTATAAACTGTTTGATTCACTGATACTAGAGCTATTGAAAAGAGTTATTTAAGAGGAAAGTTAGGGGTTTTATTCAACTTCGAACTTTGATCATTTCGACTGTATCGGGGATAACGTGCATTATACAATTGTTATTGCTTCCTTTCATCTTTCTCTTTTCATACGTTTTAGGCGACGAGCTGGTTTTTAAAAGCCTTCCCCATATCTGTATATTATATTATCCTATATTATTTCTTAAAAGATTATAATTTTCACACTGGATTAATTAGATATTCACAAACTGAATGAATACACTGATGTTTAGTGATAACCCCTTTTAGCGTACATGGGCTGGGTAAAATGTGTGCCTGCTTTTAAAATTGAAATGTGGTAATATTAATGAATGCAGAAAATACTTCTCTCTACTGAAATACATTAATGCATATATTGGCAGTGTAAAAATAATTACGGCCAAAGAATGTTGTGAATAAAGGGGAATAACTGCATTAGAATTGAAATACGAAAATTGTATTGCGAGTTAGTTCCCTTGAACAGAATGTGTTCATGGTGCAATGCCTTTTTCGATATGTCACAAAACTAGATCTAAATACATATGTAAAGGTCCGTAGAGAACCTGAACGATTCCTTATGTATTATGTTGATAATACTATTTCCAAAAGTAATACAGGTACATACTTTGTCTATGTCTGGTGTCATTAGGAAATTGGTACAAGGAAAGCAAATATACGAAGATCCAAGTCTAACAATTTGGACAAGTATAATTTTCTTCGTTAGAAAGAAGGTGTGGGATCCGGTATTGTTACATCCAATTTCTTTGGATAAAGGATTAGGATATTTTGCAAAGTCTGACAGAATTTGGGTTTTATTAGTTAAACGTGCTGTTAACTGCCAGGGTCGTGTAAGGACGTGTCATGTTTGTTGGTGGAGGAAAGCAGGAGTACCCGGAGAAAAACCACCGACAACAGTCAGTACCTGGCAACAGCCCAACATGGGATTCAAACTCATGACCCACTCGGCCAACGCGGAATTGAAAGAATTGAATATATATTATGACTTCAGAAAAACAAATCAATGGAGAACAGTGTTTATTAGGCGAAGGTTCCCAGCCAGTTTCACAATCAATAGTTTTAATGTTTTATTGATAGTAATCCGTTAACAGTACAACCTGCTTCAAGTATATATATAGCTAGTATCTATCACTACACTAAAATCTCGACGATAAGCCGCGGCTTACATTGCGGTAGGAAATCCCAGGCTTATTTTCAGGACCGGCTTATTTTCAAGCCCTTCGTATTTTAGAAGTTACATGTGTTTATTCTGTAACATATGATAGCCTTACTTACACTGGCTTAATTCGAAACATTTCAAATTAAAACAAAAGAAAACAAAATACATTAGGTACATGAACACATTTGATAATTTATACAAATATACATTTATTTAAGGATTAAAGTCTCTTTCTGGTGCTTCTATCGAAGGATAAAGTTGAGTAGGGTATCGATATTTGGAATGGACCGCGAAGCGGTCCATGAAACAAATATCGATACCCTACTCAACTTTATCCTTCGATAGAACCACCAGAAAGAGACTTTAATCCTTATATTTACAGTCTGAACTATTATTTTCATAGCTCAAAATTTACCCTTAAAAGAGATCTACAAAGCTAACTTTCAAGATAGGCCTATTTTTTATTCAGACTTATCATCGAGATTTTAGGGTATTCTAGTACAGCACAAATTAAATTCCAGTGTGCTTGATGTACGTCTAAAAGAATGGATTTTAAATTTCGAAGAAGTCCTAGTTGTTTTATTAATAGTTTTACTTATATGGTCAGTGTGCTCACATGGATCTTGGAATGAGTTACATATTATATAATCATGGACCCACCAGAGTGCCCTAAGACCATATTCAGACATTTAAGAGGTCTAGATAAAAATGGTAAAAATCATACTCTACATGGTAATATATATGAGAAGGGTGGAAAGCTCCAAGACTCGAAATTTCTAACCCGCCTAGATTTAGCGGTTATAATAACACATTTTTACCACATCATCATGGTTACTACCGTTGGAAAGAGCGATAATTTTCATTTCAAAATCATCCTACATATATCAACAAAGTGCCACCACTTAGACGATGTAAGCCCCTTTATGACAAACATACATGTATATAGCGCATTACTCTAGAATCTTGACAATCATATAGGTAGTTATTCCTGTGAATGTGTTAGCTCAACTTACAACCGGAATCGATTATCTAAAAATTCAAAAGTGACAATATTAGAAACAATATAATTTACATAAAAATGTAATTTTGGGTCAAAACTCGAAATAATTAAGGATTCCGTTTGTCTTTCCTGGATAGACTTTAATAAACCATGTCTTTTCATATGTAACCCTATCTGTTAGGTCATCGTTGACAATACCTCCCCCCTACCGTCGAAGGCCATTCAAATATATACACTGTAGGTGTTGAGTTGCTTATACTCCAAAATGACAATGCTATTTTTTTTGTGCCCATCTCTACCTCGGACTCCGAAATCATACGAATTTGATGTCTCCCTTATGAATGATACGAACATGTGTTTTTTTTGTTTTTTTTTTTCAATTTTTATTTTATGCATATTCCATATTAAGACAGCAATAAACATACATATGACTTTATATTACATTTTTAAAAAATGACGGATAACACAGACAATGTATTCTCCCATACTTGACAGGGTTATACTGCGGTTGTGAGGTAGGGATAAGACAGCTCACACGCGCTAGACAATGACGTGACGTCATTAATACATGCGGTGCCTATTGTGGGCGACGTCATTAATTTTGAAGCACTGTGACGTTCCTTTGATTGAGGCGCTATGGATATATTTCTAAAAAAACTGCATTTGCATAATGTTTTGTGAAAGTATGAGAGAAAATAATCAAATATAGGTCTGTCAAGTGGACAGGGATATCTCAACCCGAGTGAAAGATATTGTCCGCCAACCCTCGGCAAGCCTCGGGTTGACCAACCAAAATTTTTCACTCGGGTTGAGATATCACTGTCCACTTGTATATCACGATTAAATAATTTGACCCATCCTTGATACTCTAGAAATTATTATCACTGTCATTACATGTATATCAACCAATGAAATATGCCATATCATTTTTTTTCAAAATTACAGAGACAGCGATGTCCAAATTCAAAGCCATGCACTCAACCATATCGATATCAACTTCTTTAAGTGTGCGTCAAAGAAACTATCTGTCTCATTTATTGTCACAAACAGGGCCTTTGGTTTTGCTATAACATAGCCAAAGGGTGGATATCATGACAGTGATAATAACCCCTGGAGTATCGAGGATATCACGACAGTGATAGTAACCCCTGGAAAATCGAGGATGAACTTGACCGTGAACCATACAAAACGAGTATGCATTTTTGCAATGTTATGTTAAAGTACATGTCCAATGTAAATGTATATTAAAACATATTGAATATTTAATATTAACATCCTTTTAGCATTTGATTTATTTGAATAGTTTCAATTTTTATACATTGTTACAACATTTACCCTTAGGGATTGGAAGAGTGTAAAATGTTGAAAATCTTTTGATGTGGAACATAAAAGCCACTGAGTTGTTATTTCCACTCTGACCCACACAGTGCAACATTCACGTTACACAAATAGAAGATATTGAATATAATAGTGTCATTTCCATTTTTACATATTAACTACGTTTACCGGTAGGGATTGGAAACATTTTAAAATTTGATTTTGTTTCTTCAATTTTTTTTAAAATATCATGGTGTTGTAGTGATTTATATACTGAGCATGTAAACCAAAGTAATTTCAGAAACATGAAAGTCGAGCAAAAAACATTGATTTGATTAATTGTTTGTATTTATGTAATAAAACAGTTTATCGATCTACGTTGTCTAGATCCTTTACCTCGTGTGTTTATTGTATTGTACGTTAGAAGAAGCGCTTTAATAATTAAGGATGGGCCTACTAATTTGCTTAGTTTATGATATGATAAACCGAAAGGAGAACGAGGTATATTGCGTTTATGTACAATTTACCTCCTGCTCCATTGGGTTTATCATCTTATAAACTAAGCAAAGTAAGAGGTTAATCCTTATATTTATAATATTTTTCTTTGAACAATAAAATCAACTAGAACATCAGATACAATCATTTACATTATTTTTACCTTGTGCTATTCGCCGTCAAAATTATTCTGCCGTCATGTTTATCCGTGCACAACAGTCATTCAGAAAAAGCGCGCCGTTGGCTGCAGCTTAATCCCGCCCATTTCTCTATGACATTACAAAAAATAGTTCCTATATTTCAGTTTTTTTATTCAGGTCAAAAAGCAATAACATGTCTAAAAATTTGAATATGTTTTATTGTATATCTGCGATTGTTTCGTACATATGTTATTTGTAAACATTGACACGTGATTTTGTGGAATGTTAAATGAAGTCCGCCAATGTTTACATGAACAAATTGTATTCATACGCACTGAATCGGGTCACGTTCTGCACTCAGGTTATTGGGAAATAATGAGATCTGCCTCAACTTAGTTTATCGATTCAGAAACAATGGCAATTGTAAATATGCTGTTATAACTTTTACTAAAAAAATCGCTTTTATTCTTACCATCAAATAGGTCTAAAGGCCAAAGGCCCACTACCTTTACGAAGCAAACTTTAAAGGTTTCTTTAAAACATTAATAACATCAGTAAATTTATACCGATGGCCTTAGAGGAGGTCACAACATCAAAGATATACAGATTTCCTGCGTAATATTTGAAAACTGGTCATTTCGCTGGTTTGTCGCCTGGCGCAATGCATGATTGTCAACGATATATATCACGTGATATATAGGAAGACGGCGAGAAACATAAGACGACCCGCGTTATAAAAATTAACATTTTATTTATTTTAATCAAATTGTTCAGAAGGTGATGATATATGTAGTATTAACGGTAAGTTCATAATTTTTGCGACTCTACAAAATTATCGATCTCGAATTTAAAAATTAAGAGCCGTTTCGGAAAGGCATGCGCAGTGGCCCTTTATACTTAACTAAATAGTTTCAACGCAATGTAATAATTTATAGCATATGTTTTACCTCCTTCGGGAGACATATCGCAAGGCTGAACGCTCACTGTCATATCATGGTGACGGATACTTATCTTTATGGTGTTGATATGGCAACATATTCACGAGGTATTAAACAACGGGAGAATAATACGATGGAATATTGATTAATATAATTTAGAATAGCGATATGCTAAGGGCTACGGTGAGCACAGGTGGTCATTTATTGGGTGGAAATGGATATCATTGAAAACGATGTTAGAGGCAGATAATTAATACAATGTAAGCAATAAAAAAACAGGGGGTTGCTATTGACAGTGCTCAAGAATTCCTAGTAACGAAAATGGCGCCCTCAACATTTCATCGCATATATGATGACGAGTCGATGTTATAAAATTGTGGGCAATGCAAAAGTTTGAGAGATAACATGTCGGATTAATTTCGACTTGATTATGAATGATACTGTTGAACTAAATAATTTTCAAGTACGATTTCAAGTTCGCTTTTTTGCGACTTATATAAGAAAACTGACACTGTAACAGGATAGAAGAAAATCTAGCGGCCAGATTGGATTCGAACCCGGGACCTCCGAACACTAGTCGAATGTTTTAGCGTTGATCTACATGGTCACCGATGATCGACCCAGTCCAATCCCGCTATACTCCTCCCTCCTTCTTGAAAGTTTTCGCCCTCGAAGACATCCGAGACCCTTATACCACCACCATGGGTATTTAGTTGGGCGGCAATTCTGTTACAGGATAGGAAAAAATGTAGCGGCCAGAAAGGAATTCGAACCTGGGACCTGCGAACACTAGCCGAATGCTCTACGCAGTCCAATCCCGCTTCAGCATTAAAAACAAATTCAGTAAAACAAAACCATTACGAATCTCTTTTTCTTCCATACCTACGGGTGTACAATGTAATACTGGGTGGTCTAGAGCAATACACTCATACCGCCTGAGGCTGCATTGCATAGCTACCCATGCAATAAAGCCTCGTGACGTCACGGCGTCATCAAGTTTTTTTATTTCCTCGGTAAAATTTTAATGTTTTTTTCCCCACAAACTTGACTGGTTTTACTATAAAAGATGCAAACAGCGGATTTTTTGTTGAAAATATCACGTAATTTTTCGAAAAATTGACTTTCAGCCGTAGATTTCTTTGAATTTATTTCAAAATGGCGGGATATTTTATTTGGAAAATTGCAATAAAATGTCGAGGTATGAAAGAAAAATACTCTTTCATAAGTGGATATGAAGGATAGAGATATTCTACCCTAGGGATCACAAAATGTTGGAAAACCCTCGGCAAGCCTCGGATTTTACTACATTTTGTGACCCTCGGTAGGATATCCCTATCCTTCATATCCACATATGAAAGAGTCTTATAATATTCGGGATGTGCATATTTTTGCGTAATTTTGGGAGAGAACTCAGATGCTTCACGAATGTATAATTAGATGGAATTAGATTCAAATGAATGCACAATTGTTACCAAGAACCATTGGCAACGAGTTTATGTTAAAAATAACAAACGCGCAACATATCGTATACGGAGAAATAAAGTGGTTTAAATACATTTTGTACCTGAAAGCGAAAATAAATCAACGTTTTAAATGTTTTAGGCATAATATTCGAAAGGGTGTCATAAATCTCAATTAATTTTGCAGTAAATTGAGTTGGTGAAAATAAAATCCATGTTCAAGCAATTTTAGTTATTCGTTATCAAATGCTAAGGAAATAGCCAGGGAATGAATTAGTAATCGAAAGTAGGACGAATGAATGAAATGAAATACTTCGAATTACAATAACAAAATAAATGAATAAATATAAAAAAAAATGTAGTTATAGTGAATGTTGATACATGTAATGCGCTTACGTGCGTTATTCAATTTGTCTGTTGCCCTGCAATGCCGAGTTATATTATCATAACACGAACCAAATTAAAATGTTGGTATGCATACTATTAAAACATTACAATTTTTTTGATATTTAAGTTAATAATAATAATATGGACAAAATAGACATGATTCAACAATAAAATGCATTACGCTACAATATATTCATTTTAAACTATGAAGTTTAAAAAGAAAATTGACAGAAATGTGGGGTTTTCAAGAATATTTATGTAATATATAAAACAGTTAGATTCGTTAGTCTCTTCATGTAAATGACCATAGTTTTATTAGAATCCCAATGATGCTTTTGTTACATTGTGTACTGTAAAGATACACTAAATATCGTCCAATGATCGAGTTTATAAATTATAACCTGATTGAACTATTATTTGATGAACAATTGCCATAGATAATCAGGCTTGTTATAAAGACGAGGAGATATATTTCAGATATCAAGTAATTACGAGATATTGTGACGAAGTTTGTTACTTTTCACAATGTAAAGTCATTTTAATTGTGCTAGGATTTGAAAGAATGGTGATAACAACTATACGTTTTTAAACCCTTTATAAATTATTACCTTATCGAACTAAATGCAAAAAAAAAACCCAAAAAACAATGACTTTAGCATGTCTCTATAATAAATAATCGACTGTTTTGCATACCGCAATACAATATGCACTTCACAGTTAATGGAGAAGTTTTAGGTGCCCATGTCAAAAGTCATCGAAGTGGAAGTATCTATCATTTATGTATGGGAATGAACATACACTTTAACATCACTATACAACATATATATTTTGTCACGAGGTTCTCGAATGCTGACGTCACGTCATTGATGACACGATGAGTTTCCAACCAATAGAAATCGCAAAGGTTATTTTACACTAGTGACGTATTTACTTGGTGGGCGAAGTCACTGTTGGGGTTCGTCGTCTTCGAATTAACGACATTATTTAACATTTAAATACAGATCTACATTTGGTAATTCCGTTCCGCATGGTAAGTCTTATTTCAGGGGTTCTGAAACAATATATAAAAGGATTAATTAAAGAATTAACAGAGGTCAAAATCAACAACACATGCCGTGTGGTTCTACTAGTTTCTAACAGACGTAAACCTTGCACGATAAATCCTAAGTTTAATGGTGTCACACAGATAAAAAGATTAATGATAATAATGATAATTGTCAATGTGCTTTTAAATCTTATTCGATTCATTTGGCTTTCCTGTTCCCCGTTCCTATGTTGGTTGATCTGATATCGATTTTCAGCAGTCTGTATTTGTGCATTGGATACTCCCTTTGTAGCCGTATCAATATTGTTTGTAGGTCCGACTTGCGTTCGAATTTTACGTTCGTGTCTCTGTAGAACTATTATCATTATTATACAGCATATCACAATTACACACTCAATAGAAGTAGATATAACACCAATGGCAATACACAAATGGCGCAACTGGTCGCAGAAAAGACTTTCAAGCTTGCAAGCAACTTTGTGATTTTTTGGAAACCCAAACATCAAGAAGATCAAAGTCAATGATAAAAATATCAATACAAACATGCTACTTAGCATGCAGAAATATCGTCTTACGTATTTCGATGTGAATCTCCATGACGGTCTAGCTAACAAGAGAATTCGATCGATGCATATTACACAAACTTGTCCTAATGAGTTGAAGTAGATGAACGCAAAAATGTACATCCGGAAAAAGCAAGACGTATGACTTATTTGACTATTCGGATCAATGAACGTAATTAAGATTGGAAACAAGGACAATCCAACTAGAAGATCTGTCAATCCTAAGATAAGAAGATGTAAATTGCGGGCTTGAGGATTTCGAAGTTTTGTAAATATTACAGCAATGATTGCTGGGATATTAACCAGCACTGTTGCCGCTCCAACCACCACCACTCCGACTCGGATCCACATCGGGGCAATATCTGTGTCGTAATCTGTGTAGTCACTGACATTCGATGGAACGTAGCAAGCATTCGCCATCTGTTGACAGAATAATAAGCAGAAGAGGGTAATGTTGTCTAGTATGAATATTTAAAGCAAAGTGGTTCACATTTTTGTATATTATACCAAACTTTGTTTGGTTTGTTTAGTTTAACGTCCTATTTACAGCCAAGGTTATGTAAAAACAACAATGTTTGATGATGGAGGAAAGCCGAAGTACCCGGAGAAAAAACACCAACCAACGTTCATTAACTGGCAACTGCCCCACTTGGGAATCGAACTCGCGTTCCAGAGGCGGAGTGCTGGTGGTAAATAGGAAGTAGGAAATAATTTAAGCCTGACCACCATAGTCACTTTATTGAAGTAACATAGTTTAACTAAAATGCTTTATCAATTGTATATTGTTGTGTTCTGTATAATGTAGTTTAGTGCTGTCTTTTGTGCAGTATTTCGATTATATGATTTTGTGTGAAGAGTATGTGTGTCTTTGTGTGTGAGGGTGTGTGTGTGTGTGTGTGTTTTTTTTTTTTTTGCTTTTTTGTTCTGTTTGTATGTGGAAGTATGATTGATATGTTGTTGTGTATTATACGTTATATTGAAAAAAAAGAAATATAACGGAAAATTATATGCATGAAATGTTATGAGATTCGATTATAAATATGTGAAATCAATTTGAATGATTGCATGAGTACCGATTATCTTTGGTATTATGTAGCGTAGTTTCAGTTAAAATCCGCTAATTTTAGCTCAGTCTAGTTTGTTTTCTTGTCTCTTGACTAATTCTAGTTTAATATTAGCCTAAAGTTATTGTGCCTTATTAGCAATTACAAGAAACAGATAGCTATTGTATAATTCCCAGTCTCACAACAGTTAATGGGAGTTAATGACTAAACGCTAAACCTTTTATTTCATGTACTCTGTTGTCAGTATTTTCACTATACAAATTCTTTCTTTCTAACTTTTTTTTAAATTGAGAATTGATAGATTGTTGATACATTTTCTCCTGATTCAGTGAAAAAATATATAGCAATTCAAGAAGTCACAATTGTTTGTCAATAAATCAACTAAGATACAATTAAATAATTAATTAAAAATAAACGTTTTGTCATGCAAGACTGATTACCGATGTGAAGCTGCTCTTGTGTTGACAGACTACCTGTAAAATGGGGAGGTATGTATAGTTATTTACTTAGAGTCTGTCTTACTATCAAATGGATGTTTATGGTAAAAAGAAAATAAATGGTCAGTGATAGGTAGCGTTTATAAAAATGTTTGTGTATTGCTTATTTTTGCTTATTTCTCTCAAAGCAACTTTAACTGAAAAAAATCTGTATAGCTGATGCTAATGAAGATTATATACCAAAGCCCTTTAGAGCATGTGGTATTCAATTGATTAAATGTATACGCTGATAAAGGTTTTTAATTTAAAAAGTCCCCCCAAAATAACAGAGGAAATTCTTAATCATACTTTGAAAATATTTTATATCAATCTAGACACTATATTATAGTTTTTAAACGTTTTTTTATCAAAGCTACTTGAAGATCCAGAAAAGAACACAACTTCATGTATCAGAATTTAGAAAAAAGAGAGTTATTATTTATATACATCTATATAATACACATACTTTTTACGTGTGCCAATAATTTTAGTTTATTCAATAATAGCCAGTAATTAGATTTGAATTAGACATTTAACATTGTGGGTTTGTTAAATTATTTTGCACTATCAACAAGCCTTAGGAAACACTTTCGTTTCTTTTGATTCCTAAACAAACACGCTTCCGGTCATGATCAGCCACGCTGATCGAGCCATGCTGGGTGTGATTGAGTAAACACGCGTCGTATCTATATACAGGTAAGTCACAAT
This sequence comes from Argopecten irradians, assembly GCF_041381155.1. Taxonomy (NCBI): domain Eukaryota; kingdom Metazoa; phylum Mollusca; class Bivalvia; order Pectinida; family Pectinidae; genus Argopecten; species Argopecten irradians. The sequence goes on along the minus strand of NC_091148.1, from coordinate 7,028,557 downwards.
TTGTAAAGTGACACTAATTAGGAAGCCAGACTTGAAAGGAATATTAAACAATTCATAATTAGCAGTCATTGTTGTAGTATGTTCTCATACGCCTGCGTATACGATATGTGCAGGTAAACCTGTGTTACGACAAACCACAGGTGAATTTCAATTGTTTGTATACAGTAATTGTATGGCAGTGGCGTAGGAAGATGAAACGTAATAGGGGGGGGCAAAGGTCCTCAATATTTTGTAACCCCCCCCCCCTCCCCCCGCCGCACCTACAGGAGGAGATTAATTCAACACACAACCATATATACTTTATATACTTTTTTCATATATCATTAAATATAATCCTTGTACACATTTATAGACAGTGGGGTCGCTCAAAAGAAATTAACGAAAACTGGCCAAATTAGCGTGTGAGCGCCGGAGGCGCGAGATTTTGGGGTCTGGGGGTCAACCCCGGGAAAAATATTACGATTTAGAATGGCTGGGATGAATTTTACAGTGTATTTTGATGATTTTGCGAGCGCCCGAAAGCGCGAGATTTTGGTGTTATGGGGGTTCGGGAGTCTTTCCCGGGAAAAAATATTACGATTTAGAATGGCTAAGATGAGTTTTTCAATGCATTTTGATGAATTTGCGAGCGTCCGAAGGCGCGAGATTTTGGAATTTGGCGGGTCCGGGGGTCTCCTCCGGGAAAAATTTATGATTTTAGAATGTTTAACGATGTATTTTAATGATATTAAAGCGTTCTTACCATGGTAATTTTTCTATTTAAAGTAACCTACATTTAAAAATGATAATTGTGATAATTGTGTCTACGTAATATGAATTTTATTCAGCTTGTAGAATACAGTGATACAGATATGTCATTTGCCTGAAGACTCATGGCATATCAAGTTAATGAATTTGTTAAAAATAAACTCATATAACCACGTTTGTAAGAGTCGATGTGTCATTAATGAACATTTCAATTAAAAATTGTAAAGCTTTTGATATGTGTATCAAACAAAACAATAAATGTCTACCCAAAACTTACTGACATAAAGATGGCAATTATGAGGTTAGAAAAAGCAAAATTTGTTATCCTGTTTTTGTAATCAATACAATAAAAAGATCATCAAGCTAATAAATAATTTATTAATATTGATGAAAACAATCAAATGCATATTCTTTGTTTAACCCTAAATGTGATTTACATTAATCCGGAAAATAAATAAAGTTTCGTCAAATCAAATTTACACTATTGTAATGGAAATAAAATCTATAAATATTTTGCGTTCAGTAAAAATATCTAATGTCAAATTTTATTATAATTTTAATATAATGATCATTTCATAATATTTAAGATTAAGAAAGAAATCTTACCGCTAAGTTGGGTTATTGGCAGCACGTCGTGATCCCGAATGTCTTGTTGGCAGTGAGTAGAGTAGACCTTGTTTCGATGGAACGTACCAAGCAATGTACTTTTGTACAGAATTTCCTAGTAGATAAACCAACATATTGCTTTATTGATCAGTAATAGTTAGTTAACCGGACAAACGTGACAGGTAGAAAACGATCGGTTGTTTCGGATTTTGACACTTATTGTTGTAATCCTTAGTGTGATAATATCATTGTGGCAATAAGCTCTGTAATACAAGAGGAACGTACGTCATTGGCAGGGTTGCTACTCGTGAATAGAATTATCAGAATAGGAAACATATTATTTTTTAGCAAGTGTTTTTTTATCGGGGACTACTATAACAATTATAAAACGATTGTGAAAACATATTTTAACGAAAATGAAATTGCCAACAATATTAAATTTTAACGGCTAATAAAAGGACAAACACGATGAGATAACTCCAAGCTATGTATCAATTACTCATCGTGTTTGTCCTTTTATTAGACGTCTACTGAAATGTTAAAAACAAACCATGTTTGTTTATCTCTTGGTGGTGTTGACTTAAAACTACATTGATTAGTGGAATTGTAAAGTCGAGACAGGCACTGCACTGTATATTCACCAGCAGTACGCATATGACGGTAGGAATCAACAACAGACGTACCGGTAATATTGTCTTCTCAATATGAAATGTTATCGAATAATGATGACAATGTTGAATAGGAATCATAAATTATATAGATTATCTTTCCAACATTAATTATCATATTTGTGTAACTTTCATTAGGTAAAAACGGGAAATTTTCTTGAATATTGATATAAAAATGACAATAGATTTCATTTCCTTCAAAATTGATAAATTGTGTATAATTTTGATGGATCCATTTTATTATCCAGATTAAATTTAAGTGTTTCTCGAATAATAATCAAAAAATAGTATTGGATTTAGGGTTACAAGTACACAACATTCAGTGTATATATTCTACATTGGATATTCGATCAAAAGCATGGACTTTTTTACTGTTTGGTTTCAAATAACATGAAAAATAGTGTTTATACATAAAATATTCATAAGATAGTTACCAAGATTAGGACTTTGTTATATTAGAATTTTTATTGTCCGAGTTAAAATATGGGACGATGTACTTTCCTTTATATTTTTAACTGTTTTAACTACAAATTCCCTAATGTTTATAAGATCTGGATTATACATTCATGTTTTTATTTGATACATATATCATATAAAACGCCTTGTCATCTTGCACTGAAAAGTGTGACAAAGAGGATCTTACATGAGTGACTATGAACTACATTTCTTAATTGTATGAATCTTATTAAACGAGTTCAATATACATAATTTGCAACGCTACGATCTTATCTTTCACGAAGTCATTTTCAAGAATTTATTAACCATTACATACACAATAAAGACACTGGTCTGACTTCGCGAAATTAGGAACCGTTTGTTACAAAAGGCTTAATAAATGTGTCATTGGATATAGTGTGAGGGGTGTTAAAAATGGAGAAAGTTCGAGTTTCATAGGGGTTACGTTATCAGAGATCACGCGACTTCTCTCGAAAACACGCATGAAGCCCTAAGACCTACAACCCGATTTGGTGGCCCCAACCTGTGACGTCATAATGACAACAGGGTCGACTCTCATCGCAAGTCTGTCTGGAAATGTTCGGAATCTTTCAAATAATATAACCTATCTGGTTGTAAATAGCGATTTAAAAGACACAGATATCGTTGTACATGTCTGAGACCTATATAATATTATCATTTAGTTTTTTTTTCTCACAGATATGAGTTCAAATACGCTGGAACATAAGGATTTAATAACATATATATTTCGTTGCTGAACATCTTTGATTACTACATAGTAATATAAAATAACATGTAGATAATCCATGTACACTGTATATCCACGGCGTTGGGAACCACATGATCAACAATTGTATTTTACTGGAAATAAACAAATGTACACATGGATATTGTTCTAATTCTTTATTTCTTTAACGAGGATTAAACAGCCCTAGGGCCACTAGATACTCTCCTCGACATATATGACAATACAATATAAACATGACAATACCTTAGAATAACGCACACACTCTCACTCACACAAACATTCCACGACAAAAAAAGGGGGAAAGGGAAGGGGGAGAGAAATCGAGAAGAGAGAGAGAGAGAGAGAGAGAGAGAGAGAGAGAGAGAGAGAGAGAGAGGGGGGCGAAGGAGGGGGATAGAGCGATGAAAATGCAGAGGGGAGGGGGATTGGAGTGTAAAGAAATAATTATCTGGAATCTTTTGGAGTCGATGATATATTCGGAAACATAATCAAAAATTCTTTGTTTGATGAATCGATATTATCTTCAGAGCCATGTAATAAAATTTTAACAAAGACGTCATGTATGCGATTAATGATAAGGTCATGATTGACATTTGGAGCCAGCAAATTATAGGTATTTTGATTGAGTTTTTTACGTGGGGTGATAAATCTAGGACATCAAAAAGAAGTGTTTTTCATCCTCAGGAGAGTCTACACAGAAATCACAATATTTATTTGTATATTAATCTTTTAAGGACATATACATTATAGATTCCAAAACCTTACCCGGGTCGTCTGATTCTCCTGTTCAAACTCACTTTACATTTATAACTTTTTCATAAAGTCTGCTGAAACGAATTGCGGTAAGGATAAACAGAAGAACATGTATGTAATATGTGCTATAGCATAACGCCATATATTTATATACATGAATATGACGTATTTAACTGGAGTGAAATTTGTAAAAAAAAATCCAACAAAAAAAGTTTGCTATAATCAGTACATAATTTAGCGTGTCCACATTCCTAAAATATTATCTTAACTTGAAAAATAAGTCATGCGTGTGTCTGAGGAAAAAGCTGTCTATGTCTAAACCGAAACACAGATACCAAGCATCGACATCAGAATCCTTCCGATCTGCTGATGTCATAATGCGTAGAAATCTCTATACCTGCAAACTGGGGTTTCAAAACACGTACGTTGTCAGTCCCGACTCATATTAATGAGGTACGACGTACACAGTGGTAGTAAATTTAAAGTGTAACAGAAAGATGGACATATATGTATCTCTGTTGTGGGGTTACGATTATTTTATGAATATATACATGTATATACAATTATGATGACGATTATATGAATATATTTGGAAGTACTGAAACTTAATAAGAATCTTGCTGATCCTGGCCGGCATACGCGTGTTGCTGGTGAATATACAGTGCAGCGCCTGTCTCGATTTCAATAATCTACTAATCAAAGTAGTTTAAAGTCAACACCCTTAAGAGATAAACAAACATATTTTGTATTTTAATAGTTCAGTAAACGTCCAATATAAATACAAACACGGTTAGTTGACTCCAATGTATTTACCACTTGCTGTGGGAATATCCTTGATACTTATGATGTATAAATTATCTAGCACAAGTAAATTTATCAGTTATTATGTCATCGGAAATTATACTCCATATACATGTATCGAATGGAAAACAAAGTTTTGCAATTAGTTTTCATATCATCTTCCATGAAAAGTACCTAAATAGAATGTTCATGTTTGAGCAATGTGATAAACAGTTACAGCAAGCTAGTTATATAGATAACTAGCACTCTTCATTATTGACTTTGACGAAGCTTGAGCAATTGTGACCAAAGAGTTAGAGCAAGACATTGGAAAGGTTACAGTTTGCTGGAACAATCTGACTAAAGTGTTACAGCCAGCTGTAAACACAAAATAACTAAATCAAAATCAAAGTGTACCAGCTGTTAATTGAGGTTTTGCCTCTTACTTTGTTTAGTTTATGAGATGATAAACCCAATGGAGCACGAGGTAAATTGCTTTAATGCGAAGCGTTTACGTACAATTTACCGACAATGGAGAATATTAAGCGTCTAGTTCCAAAATGTAGAAAACAAATCGTAAGAAATGATTTACTTATATTTGATTAGATTAAATTTAAAGTTGGAGAATTCCTACTAGATATATCTAAATTATTCGAAGGTGAAGTTGAATGAAAGAAGGAGTTTAATTTGCTTTGAAGTCTATATAACATTGTTTCCTCACTTTCTAGGAATTTCGTAAGTCATAGCTTGTCAGGACACGAATGTTTTCTGGTAAGATATCACAAAAATATGAGGGAGCTATGTTATGTTTTATATTATAAAAGAGGGTTAATTTTCTTATCTCTCTCCGTTTAGATAACGGAAGACATCCAATTTCTTTATAAATAAACTCTGTTTTAGTATATATTGGTAGCCTGTAATAATATGGACGGCATCAAGTTGTAAATTCTCAAAATTATTGAAATTGGCAACACCACAATTAACAAATGGACCCGATGTCAGTATTACTAGCAAGATTGGGACAATTTCCAGGGGTGTATTTTAAGCCCTGGCCGAGGATCAATGACCGTACCGTACGAGACACTGTTTACAGGCTTGAGAACTAGCTGCATTCCTGGCTAAGTGGAACTTAGAACTGGAAGCTCCTGCACTGACTGAATCACTGTCTGAGAGGAATTTGAAACTGGAAGGTGACTTGATCATGAGCTCCTTTTTGGCTGTGTAGCTGAAGATGAAGAATGTTTCTTCGCTGCTTTGGGCATGTTGCTGATAGAAAAAGAAGGAATAAAATATCAATATTGTAGATCTTTAACGTCTATATTTAATCAACTTATATTATACGAATCAATTTAATGCATGAATTTTAATATATAATTATCATAATGAAGAAATTGATGAACACATATTACTATAAATATTTCTTAAATAGAACCATTGAAATATTGTATAAATGTGTTTTAAAATGTGTGAGTGTGTGTATATGTCCCCAACAGGCCATACAAGCAGGCTAAATCACAGGAAAGGCCAATTATGCATATCGATTTAACAAAATTAATGTAAATAAACCAGCAACAATTGTTTGCTTTTTCAATTATCGTCACAACAAACACTGATTCATCAGTAGTTTTATACTAAATCTATAAATTCGTGATAAATAGAATAATTTGGTATATTCTAAGCTTAAGCGATATTGAAATTCTAATCTTGATGACGTCATATTTGGGCAACAGCAGGTATATTAAATGATATACATTACGTGTGACGAGAAGGATGTGGTATTCAATCACATAAGCCAATATCAACACGCTAACGAGCAGGAAGTTTAGACTACATGTAATATATAAAAAAAAAACTGTTGTGTAAAGTGTAAATAGCAATTTTAGCCAAAACAGATGTAGATACCGTGGATTTACCACTTGGATTCAATCGGTTCATATGCTGCCTCCCTTCTTCAAGCCTTAACGGAAGTGTGGTCAGGAGAAGATAACTCCTGTATTACATTAGTGTATTGTATTAAGGCCCAATATAAAGGAAAGTAGCCCAATGTGTTTGCATGCCTAATGATAATTTGATTTATGGTTTATGGGCATAAAACGTATTATGATTGATACATGTATTGATCATGACGGCAACTAATTGATACATTGATGCGTGTTTCAGATACATGGACGCATTTTATAATAATAATCTTTGGCCTGTCTTTTTCTATTTGTCTTTTATGTTCGCCTTGCCGTCAAGGTTTTTGATTTGTGAGCTATACCGAACACGTTATGTTTGATAAATGCATTGATCCGGGCGTGGACTAATTGGGCAGAATTGCTATCACAATACGTTGATAATTAGGTATGAATTGCTTGGCACCAATAACATCCAAGAAGACACGATGACAAGATTTACTTAAATCATGGCAGCTTTACAACAATGTATCTATATAAGTGTTGATTATTAATTTAGATTTAGATATCAAATAAAGATGACATTTCATCAACTTATTTATGAAAAAAGGAACGGAAGGAAAGAAATTGACTTCCCGATACATGAACGGTATTAAGGTACTTATGATCTTTGGCCTTTCTTTTGCTATTTGTCTTATAAATTCGCCTTGTAGCCTAAAAGACTATACTTTTATATTTCCATATGCTCAGGATTGACACTATATAACCTTACCAACCCAAAAGGGAATTTATGAGATCATAATTATCCTATAACCCCCGCTGGTGTAATAATATGTATAACGTGTATTGTGACGTCGTTCTGAACGCCGTCATGACGAAATGACGCAAATGATTAATGCGCATATTTTGTGCGTACTTGCGTGCTACAGGTATATGAAAAACTCAATTGATGACGTCACAAGAAGAGGCCCCACTGACGGGAGCAGCGGGGATTTGATTTGGTAATAGCGATTACAGTGTACATCATAGGTTAGCTTAAAAATAACAGAAAACGGAAATTTAAGTATTAAATTGCCTTCTTTGGGATTTACGGTCGCGCGTTATTCAATTTGTCTGCAAGCCTAGGAGAATTATAGGACCATAAATCCCCCAAGAAGGCAATTTAATGCTTAAATGATTGTCATACGCTAGAGATATATAATTAGTTTACGTACCATGTCAATGATATACTATACAACAAACCCAAAAGATGTTATTGTAGTAAACAGTGTATAGCTTGGTGTCAGAATCCGCACTAAGGATTGTTTTTCAGCTAATCACGTTTGCCTTTCTATTGACCTATTACTGAATAACAAACAAGAGAATATAACGGTGTATCTTTCATGGGAGTTGACACAAAACTGCATTGCTTGGAATAAAACAGGCGCTGCTCAGTATAACAAGATGATCGGGATCAGCAGGTGGTGACAACAGACTTAGCGGTAAGATTTCTTTCTTAATCTAAAATGATCTTAAATTATGATAATATTAAATGCCATAATATATAATATTGTACATACAAAAATCAAAGATGCTCCACAGCCGACAAAGCATAAATGATACTTATCATTTGAACAGTAATTTGTGTTTAATCATGTACATATCTAATTAACACAAACAATGATATAAACTGATTTATTGTGCATTTGGTGCATAAGCAATCAGTACTTCATTTCGTATAGGACAAAGTGCCACGGCATTTTTTTGAGGTGCAATTGATTGATTATTTTCTAATCTTGAAGTAAAATTAGAACCTCAAACTTGTCAATGGTCGTAATGGTGTAAAGCAGGTAACTTTTGTAACCGTCGAAAAATACTAAATCGTCTGGTCCTGTTTTTGATAGAGAAAAATTATCATTTGTCATTGGTGGAGCATCTTTAATAGAAATAAATTTGGACCTGCCTTTCATTAAAGTATTCTACATTATCAATTTTCAATAGATATCAGTAAGAAAACCAACACAGCTTTCATATTTTAGTCATCATTTAATTTTGAAGTAAGTGAAATTCTCAGATGCCTAAAAAAGAGGGAGGGGCACTTACAGGGATGGGGATGTTTATTGAGTAGAATGTGGTATGTATTAATGGTGGATGAAAAGTTAAGTATTGAATCTTTTTATCTTTTTTTTTCGAGATACTTCTGACCAATTTTGACCTATATATTTCATTAATGCGTTTTCCCTATACTAATTGTAGTAAATCTGACCCCCTTCCCCGTAAAAAATCTGAGACCCTAGGGCCATCGAATTCACAACTTCCATAAAGGGCCTTCAGACCATTCTATCTATAAAAAGAATTTGATTCTATCACATCTTCGAACTGAGAAGACGATTTTTAAAATTTTGTCCACTTTATCTCCTATGGACAACCACAATACCCTGGCGGTGGGTAAAAATTGTGGAGGGCTGAAGTTGGTTGCGAGTTCCTAGTTCCTAGTTCCGTTTAATAAACGGAACTAGGAACCAGACCCGAGTTCCGTTTAACTTAAACGGAACTAGGAACCAGACCCGAGTTCCGTTTAACTTAAACGGAACTAGGAACCAGACCCGAGTTCCGTTTAAGCTTATACGGAACTAGGAACCAGACCCGAGTTCCGTTTAACAAACATACTGGCCAACGAGCGGAGTTCCGTTTATTAGGATTCCTATCTCTAACTGCATGTTCAATTACCTATTATATACAGGAATCGAACTTAGAGCTTCCATGAATAATATAGAACAGAATTAATATCTATAACACAGATTTCCTTAAACGGATCTGATACCTAGACCTCAGTTCCGTTTAACTTAAACGGAACTAGGAACCAGACCCGAGTTCCGTTTAAGCTTATACGGAACTAGGAACCAGACCCGAGTTCCGTTTAACAAACATACTGGCCAACGAGCGGAGTTCCGTTTATTAGGATTCCTATCTCTAACTGCATGTTCAATTACCTATTATATACAGGAATCGAACTTAGAGCTTCCATGAATAATATAGAACAGAATTAATATCTATAACACAGATTTCCTTAAACGGAACTAGGAACCAGACCCGAGTTCCGTTTAACTTAAACGGAACTAGGAACCAGACCCGAGTTCCGTTTAAGCTTATACGGAACTAGGAACCAGACCCGAGTTCCGTTTAACAAACATACTGGCCAACGAGCGGAGTTCCGTTTATTAGGATTCCTATCTCTAACTGCATGTTCAATTACCTATTATATACAGGAATCGAACTTAGAGCTTCCATGAATAATATAGAACAGAATTAATATCTATAACACAGATTTCCTTAAACGGATCTGATACCTAGACCTCAGTTCCGTTTAACTTAAACGGAACTAGGAACCAGACCCGAGTTCCGTTTAAGCTTATACGGAACTAGGAACCAGACCCGAGTTCCGTATAACCCATCGCTTGCATAGACATTTGTAAAGCTCACCTGACCCGAAGGGCCCGATATCGAATATAATAATATGAGATATCTTATATAATGCGATTAAATTCTGGATGGACCTTGCTCCTTCAATAAATTTTAAATTGGCTTGCCATAGCATTTACTCATTTTAGCTCAACTGGTCCAAAGGACCGAGTTAAGTTATGCGATAGCGCGACGTGCGGCGTTGATGAATGAGACCGGAATTCCGTTGAAATTAAATGGAAATTCTAGGCAACAGACCGTTTAAGCCCAGTACATACGATTTTTACAGATATCTTTATCTAATCCCCATAGTAAAAGGATTTTATTTTAAAATTTAAATCTAACAATGTTTTCTCGAAATATTCAGATTTCCAGATTATGTTTCTTCATTTATTTTTATTTTTATTTTTATGTGAAAGAGTATTTCAAATTTATATTTTTCTGATATTTTAATATTCTGTTAAATTGATGTGCATTTTATCGAACTTCAAGCATAAACCAAAACTGCCTTTGAAATATACATGTATATTGTACCTATTGATCTTGGTTAAGAATATCCTTCCATGAGTCAACAAAATAGATCACAAGGAAGCACCTGTTTTATGAAGTAATTGTCACAAAAACAATTGGAAATAGTAAAACAGGCTCCACGATTTGCAATAGCGGTAGTACGGCGGCGTATTAGGGCCACTATATAATTTAATTTATCTTGTACGTACAAGTTATTTTCTTGTACGTACAACTTAGTATCTTGTACGTACAACTTAGTATCTTGTACTTACAAGTTAGTATCTTGTACGTACAAGATAGTATCTTGTACGTATAACTTAGTACTTGTACATACAAGTTGAGTTGAACTGCTGTTCATCACCGCAGATATGAGTCCTCTGCCTGATATTTTTCGTAATTAAAGATAGTCTGTCTACTTTTCATTGCTTCAAGCACGATCACAGGTTTATTAACTTATTTGACAATATTCAAAATATAAATATATATTAATGAGGACAATATCTTTTTCACAATCATAATTTGAAAATTGCCGGATTATGAGTTGAAACTGTATAGTCACTTGCATTATTTTGAAACTGACACTGTATAGTTCCTTTCGAGGAAACTGTATAGTCGCTTGTTTTATAGATAAGATATATTTAGTGATAAAATGTATATGATACATCTCCGATAAATGATAAGTTTTATCTATTAAAAAGAGGAGAAAACAAATTCGTAATTTTCTTCAGTAATTAATGTTAAATACTTCATACTGGTGCCATTATTGGAAATGTTGGAGCATTTATTTTCATCAGAATATTAGTATTGAAAATAATTAACTGCCTCCGAAAAAAATCCTAAGCATTATGCCCTAATTCGAACGAGTTACTGATTGCACTGATTGCAAAGACAACAAAGGCAAAACAAATTATTTCATATGTTTTTTTTTTTGTGTTTATTAGACATATATACACACATCAATTATTGTCCAAATGATGATCATATTTATTACTCCGTTATAAACATTTACATGTACAGGGTGTCCCAAAAACATATCCCGAGTTTGACGCTTTATAAAAATGGTTTTGGTAGACAGAGGAATTTGATCTATTTACCATTAGAAAGGTAGTAATCTGCTCTGTACAACGATATATAACAATCCGGACAAATATCTTTTTGTGAAGACTTATATTGAAAATCGAGAGAAAGTCATATTTCGCTAATTTTGCGTTTTGTTCAGAAAATCAATAACTTTCAGTTAAAGAATGGGCACGAGGTGTCCGCCCTTCTTTTCGATGACAAGATGAATTCTGACCCAGAAATTCCTCACCACCTCACAATTCTGTAAATCTGCTGCCTGCAGATGGACAGCATACCTGGGTGACATTTTCATAAAATTTCATTAATGTAAGTATGGGATTTTCCGATCGCATTGTAGATTTTAATAACTTCAGCATGAATCTTCATGGTGCTAGAAAGTCATCAAAATATGACATAATCGATGATATCATCATTTCTATTATGACGTCATCACACATAATGGCGATGTAATCTGTAAATTTGTACCCAATTAAGTTAAATTTGGATACTCCTGCTTTCCAAATCATTTTGAATTTTCAAAAAAAGTTTAGTATTGCAAAATTTATTATCCGTCAAAGTCGGGACATGTTTTTTGGGACACCCTGTATATGTTCGGAAACTTATCAAAGCATCACAACTCCACAAAATGTCGCAAGGTATTCTTTTTTTTCCATTTGGCTTAAACAAAGGGTACGTAATATACGTATAGCTTCATGCGATGCGATTGTGACAGTAAACCAGTCACATTCTTTAATACCGAGAGTTTCAACATTGTACTATCTTGTACGTACAAGATACTAAGTTGTACGTACAAGATACTAACGTGAACGTACAAGATATTAACTTGTACGTACAAGATACTAACTTGCAGTATCTTGTACGTACAAGATACTAAGTTGTACGTACAAGATACTATCTTGCAGTATCTTGTACGTACAAGATACTAACTTGTACGTACAAGATACTAAGTTGTACGTTCAAGATACTAGGTTGTACGTACACGATAGTAACTTGTACGTACAAGATACTAAGTTGTACGTTCAATATACTAGGTTGTACGTACACGTACAAGATACTAAGTTGTACGTACAAGATAGTAACTTGTACGTACAAGATACTAAGTTGTACGTACAAGATATTAACTTGTACGTACAAGATTATAACTTGTACGTACAAGATAAATCAAATTTTGCAGTGGCCCTAATACGCCGCCGTACGGTAGAGAGTCAGTCCCAGTATTTTTACAATTTTGAATTCCCACTAAGGATGCTACCATCGCAATATGAGCACTATCCCATACTTAATTTCAGAGAAAAGTCGTTTATATGGAAATAAACACATTGACCCCTTTTGGCCCCGCCCCTCAGGCCCAAGGGAATAAGCCACACCCTTTGTATAATTTTGTATCCTCATCCCATACAGATACTACCTTTGCAATATTTTTTGTTATATATCGTACTATGTTTTAGAGAAGAAGTCTTTTATACGGAAATTAGAGTTTTTCAATGTTAAGCCACTTTTCATGATATAATATTTACCATAACTTTAGAATTCAAATACACTACATACACCAATTTTTATAGCCCTGAAAACATTATATTTGAGAATCCCGTCTCCCTACCGTACTTTATTTCGTACTCGACGAGAGTATATAGAATGGTGTCCCTTTCTAAAAACCTCTATGTAGCCACGAGGACAAATGACTGAGGAGGAAAGGGAATGAGGACAGAAGGGTGGAACCCCATAAAGTTATTGTTAGTTTTACATCATGTAAATTGGTAATGGAGAGTCCGAAGCCAGGCAGCCCAGTCAAATGGCAAATGTAGGGGACAGGCCCCAGGCAGAGAATATAAAACAGGGTTGAATGAACAAAGGAAAAAACGAAAATACCTCCCCGTGGAAAGAGGTGCACCATTGTGAAACCTGCTTGCATAATGTTAAAAGACCATATATGTATATAATGTCTACTGAGGAAGAACAGTCACAGACTGAATCATCACAACTGGGCCCAAGGAAAACAGTCCATCAGAGTGGAAGGACAGAGACCGGAGGTGAAAGTAGACTGACCACGCCAAACGGCAGAAGACATCATGTCCTGGTACAAGGACCTATTGCGGAGAGCCAAAGAAGTCGCTAGAAATACGCGAAGAGCGAAAAGACAATGCATGAATATCACTTCTCCTGTGGCCTGAGGCAACAGCAAGCAGGAAGACAGTCTTTAAAGTTAAAAACTTTATGGAGACCGATCCTAAAGGCACATTAGAAGCCAAAGCCCCCATTTGTGACTTTAACACGAGTTTTAGGTTCCACTGTGGAGCTGACGTTAGGCCTGTCCAGATTGAAACCCCCGAATCAAGACAGACAAAGAAATGAAGATCATACCCACTGGCAATAGCTGTGCGATAGCCTGCAATAGTACATTATTGCGCTCCCTAAACAACAAGGAAAATGAAACTCGCAATCAGCTGGGCAGAGGCCATGACCGGATCAATCCTCCTGACGATACACCAATCAAAGAAGATCTTCCAGCGTGACTGGTAGACGGCAGAGGAGAAAGACCTAATTGATCGGGCGATGAGAGCTGACATATCCGAAGAAAAGCCTGTCTGAGCTAGGACTCCTGAAATCATGTCCATGCGTGAAGGTAGCGTCTGGGGCCGATTCTAACGAAAGACATTTGCTTTTGGTGGGAGAACCAGAGGACGAGCCACCAGAAACGACAAGAGCTCCGAAAACCAGGGTTGTCGCGGCAACAGTGGCGCTATCGGAAAGAGGGAGCAATAATACCCCGGAAACTTCTGTAGAACCCTGCGTCCACGGCCCAAGCCATTTGGTTTGGCACGGAGACACAAAGGTTGACAACTGACTATTGAGAAAAGAGGCAAAAAGGTCGAGGGATATAGATGCCGTTCTGTCATAACCAGCTGGCGCTGCCTGGAGATTATCCGCCCTTCCTGGAAAATGCTTGACTAAAATTGTTAACTGCATTTCGTTATAGATAGGAATAATACGGAAATACGGACAGCGAGGGCACAAAGGAGGTAAGCTGATGTCCCTGTCTCTCCAGATAAGCGACCACTGTAGAGTTGTCCGTAGCCATTCAAACCGCATTGGAATGCAGAATCCTCTAAAAAGTCTGTGGATCGGGTGTTCCGATCCACAGATTCCCGAACTAGATGTATCGTTAGCAATTCTTCGACATAGTTGTGAACATATCTTCCCTAGAGTGCAGAAATCACACTACAACCAACAGCAGTTGATGGGACACCAAGCTCCCAACCTCTTGCGGATCAGAAATATTCTGGAATAGAAGCCGAGTGTGTAGTCCATAATAGGCACCCCTCGACCACGCCCTTTAAAAGCATGGTCCTTACTTCCTCCCGGATGGAAACTGCCTTCTCCGGATCCCCCGAAGGTGGGAAAAATACATCCTTTGACACAAAGTGTGGATGCCGCAAGTATGGAATGCCAAACCGCTCCTTCACTACAGAAAAGGCTCAAGAGTCCTGTGTGATATTCTTCCATTGACTCTAGAAAGAAGGTGGACTGACGATCTCCTACAGGAAGATGAAAACGAGGAATATCGAGACCTCCACAGATGGAGAATTGTTGCTTAACCCAAACCCTAATTTACGAGAGGAGGACTTGAATCTCAGACTGGCTGAATTCTCAAGAACAGACCTTTCGTATGGAACGATCAAGGACGGAGAAACGAATCAGGAACTTTTCGTCTTGTCCCAATGAGGGTTTGTACTCTTCCTACCCTTCCCAATGTTACTCTTGAAATAAGGCTTTGACTTCGGTCGCATATAACAGTGGGAGCAGAATTTCTAGCCTTCTTCTTTGGTGGTGCTGACCTCTGTGAGGTAATGGCCTCCAATCTCTGAATTTTTTCTATGTTTTCAAAACAGAGAAAAACTCCTAGCCAACAAGACATTGACGAGCAATGGCACCTTCAAAGAAGCCAATGATCTCAATGTCCTGTTCAGGGCAGAAGTATTCAAGTTTATATATGACATTCTGGATGGAGAGACGCAACAGCCTCTCCATCTTGTGGTGCTCCTTGGAGCCGAACACTACCTGGTTCCCTGACCAAGTTTCCCGAGTTCAACACTCAAGCTTAGCTGGCAAAGAGGACGGCAGTCTATCATGTATTGCATAACCAGGGGCTTGAACCTTTGACCAAAACTGAGGTGCAACAGGGCTAACCTAAGCGTGCGAGATGAGGAAAAATTCTTCTTCATAACTCAAGTTAAGATATGAATGTCATTGACCACTTTTCCTTGTTAGATAAACACCCGTCAAATTGTCCAATGAAAATATCTAGTAAACATCTTATTACACGTGGGAATCATAATAAACAAACTCAACGCATTGGTCAGTAAAAGCACGTGAACTGAATATGGAATTTGAATGCGTTGGGCTAAAAGGAACTCGGGTCTAATCCCTAGATTCGTATGATCTTAAACGGGACTCTGACATGGTTTGTCGACTCCGTTTCTACGCTATAATGAGTTTTACTGTGATTATATGTTCCTAAAGGTTCCGAAGACGATTACTGTAAAATGCTAGAACACTGACACGTCAAAAAAGGAACCGCTCAAGGTGCTTTGCGATTAGGAAAAGTAATATCTTGACAATGAAATGTACAATTGAAGCTCTGATTTCGAAATGTTTGATGACAGTATAGTACAAGAGATCTTAGAGGATCCTTGGCGCCTACGAAAGAATGATGTATGTCTGACGAAAGAGGAATATTTTTCTCTGCTTTTTAAACTATAAATATTAAAATCCAAGATGGCTGCCTCTTGGCCATCTTGTTGATTTTGTTTCATTGAGTTGTATGGCCCATTTGGGGCTATCTTGTTGATAGATCGGTTCAAAAATGCATTATACGCAACTAGGAACCTAGGGGAAACCAACCTCTGAAATTTCAGACAGATCCCTTTGGTGCTTTCTGAGAAATAGAGATAAACATCTTCAACTTCCAAAATCAAAGTTGTTTCTCTATCAGCCATCATGTCGATTGGCCCTAAAATGTAATATGCAGAACAGGGGCACTAAGGTAACCTACATCTGCAATTTAAGACTTCTTGGTAACAAAAAAAAACTAAAAAAGGACAGGCGGACGGACGGACGGACGGACGGACGGACGGACGGACGGACGGACGGACGGACGGACAGATAGATCGACAACCTGATTACTATAAGGCACCCGTATTGCGATACGGGGCCCTATTAAGCATCAAGATATTCATTAAAGTCTTTAAAGGCAGTGTATAGGCCAACATCGGCTTAAACAGAACTAGGATCTTGTTCCTAGATCCGTATACTATTTAACAGAACAGAACAGGTCTCGAGCGTCAGCTCTAAACTGACCTCGGGTCTATTTCCTAGATTCGATCAAATAAACGGAAGTCGAATATGGTTCCTAGTTCTGTTTGAGCTTAAAAAGAACCAACGTCTGGTTCCTAGTTCCGTTTAAGTTAAACGGAACTGAGGTCTAGGTATCAGATCCGTTTAAGAAAATCTGTGTTATAGAGATAAATTATATAAGTTGTATCGTTCCTGAAGCTCAGAGCTAGATTCCTTTATAACATATGTAATTTATTATCTTATAAGAGGTAGAAATCCTAATAAACGGAACTCGGCTCGTTGACCAGTATGTTTGTTAAACGGAACTCGGGTCTGGTTCCTAGTTCCGTATAAGCTTAAACGGAACTCGGGTCTGGTTCCTAGTTCCGTTTAAGTTAAACGGAACTGAGGTCTAGGTATCAGATCCATCCGTTTAAGGAAATCTGTGTTATAGATATTAATTCTGTTCTATATTATTCATGGAAGCTCTAAGTTCGATTCCTGTATATAATAGGTAATTGAACATGCAGTTAGAGATAGGAATCCTAATAAACGGAACTCCCGCTCGTTGGCCAGTATGTTTGTTAAAACGGAACTCGGGTCTGGTTCCTAGTTCCGTATAAGCTTAAACGGAACTCGGGTCTGGTTCCTAGTTCCGTTTAAGTTAAACGGAACTGAGGTCTAGGTATCAGATCCGTTTAAGGAAATCTGTGTTATAGATATTAATTCTGTTCTATATTATTCATGGAAGCTCTAAGTTCGATTCCTGTATATAATAGGTAATTGAACATGCAGTTAGAGATAGGAATCCTAATAAACGGAACTCCGCTCGTTGGCCAGTATGTTTGTTAAACGGAACTCGGGTCTGGTTCCTAGTTCCGTATAAGCTTAAACGGAACTCGGGTCTGGTTCCTAGTTCCGTTTAAGTTAAACGGAACTGAGGTCTAGGTATCAGATCCGTTTAAGGAAATCTGTGTTATAGGTATTAATTCTGTTCTATATTATTCATGGAAGCTCTAAGTTCGATTCCTGTATATAATAGGTAATTGAACATGCAGTTAGAGATAGGAATCCTAATAAACGGAACTCCGCTCGTTGGCCAGTATGTTTGTTAAACGGAACTCGGGTCTGGTTCCTAGTTCCGTATAAGCTTAAACGGAACTCGGGTCTGGTTCCTAGTTCCGTTTAAGTTAAACGGAACTCGGGTCTGGTTCCTAGTTCCGTTTAAGGAAATCTGTGTTATAGATATTAATTCTGTTCTATATTATTCATGGAAGCTCTAAGTTCGATTCCTGTATATAATAGGTAATTGAACATGCAGTTAGAGATAGGAATCCTAATAAACGGAACTCCGCTCGTTGGCCAGTATGTTTGTTAAACGGAACTCGGGTCTGGTTCCTAGTTCCGTATAAGCTTAAACGGAACTCGGGTCTGGTTCCTAGTTCCGTTTAAGTTAAACGGAACTGAGGTCTAGGTATCAGATCCGTTTAAGGAAATCTGTGTTATAGATATTAATTCTGTTCTATATTATTCATGGAAGCTCTAAGTTCGATCCCTGTATATAATAGGTAATTGAACCTGCAGTTAGAGATAGGAATCCTAATAAACGGAACTCCGCTCGTTGGCCAGTATGTTTGTTAAACGGAACTCGGGTCTGGTTCCTAGTTCCGTATAAGCTTAAACGGAACTCGGGTCTGGTTCCTAGTTCCGTTTAAGTTAAACGGAACTGAGGTCTAGGTATCAGATCCGTTTAAGGAAATCTGTGTTATAGATATTAATTCTGTTCTATATTATTCATGGAAGCTCTAAGTTCGATTCCTGTATATAATAGGTAATTGAACATGCAGTTAGAGATAGGAATCCTAATAAACGGAACTCCGCTCGTTGGCCAGTATGTTTGTTAAACGGAACTCGGGTCTGGTTCCTAGTTCCGTATAAGCTTAAACGGAACTCGGGTCTGGTTCCTAGTTCCGTTTAAGTTAAACGGAACTCGGGTCTGGTTCCTAGTTCCGTTTAAGTTAAACGGAACTCGGGTCTGGTTCCTAGTTCCGTTTATTAAACGGAACTAGGAACTAGGAACTCGCAACCAACTTCAGCCCTCCAAAAATTGTTCACAATCGTCACTATACGTGTGCCTTAGAAGGTTTGAAAAAAAATCATTGAATTTGCTTTAGCAGTTTTGGAGACGAAGTAAAAAAAATACCGATTGTTTACAGACACACAACGCACAACTTACAACTTACGACTAACGACAATGATAAAAAAAATAAGAATATGTCACTTGAGACTTCATCTCTTGTAACTTAAAATGGGTTAAATCAGTAAGACACACAAATGCAAAATTATGCCGACGAGGAAATAATTTACAATATACAACCGGTAACCCGTTTAACTTTAAAGACATTTTATTCCATCCTAGACAACATTTATATTTTCTACTTATTATTCTGTCAACAGATGGCGAATTCTTGCTACGTTCCATCGAATGTCAGTGACTACACAGATTACGACACAGATATTGCCCCGATGTGGATCCGAGTCGGAGTGGTGGTGGTTGGAGGGGCAACAGTGCTGGTTAATATCCCAGCAATCATTGCTGTAATATTTACAAAACTTCGAAATCCTCAAGCCCGCAATTTACATCTTCTTATCTTAGGATTGACAGATCTTCTAGTTGGATTGTCTTTGTTTCCAATCCTAATTACGTTCGTAGATCCAAACAGTAAGATAAGCCATACGTCTTGCTTTTTCCGGATGTACATTTTTTCGCTCATCTACTTGAACTCATTAGGACAGGTCTGTGTAATATGTATTGATCGAACATTTTTGCTTGCCAAGACGTCTTGGAGGTATACATCGAAATATGCAAGAAGATATTTCTGGATGCTGAGTAGCATGTTTTTATTCATATCTTCATCATTGTCTTTGAGCTTTTTCATTTTTGGATTTCCTAAGAATCATGCAGTTTTTTGTAAGCTTGAAAGTATTTTCTGCGACAAATTTCAGTATTTTGCTACTGCCACCGGACTTATAGCTACTACTATTGAGTGTGTGATTGTGATGTGCTGTATATTAATGATAGTAGTTCTACAGAGACACGAACGTACATTTCGGATCCAAGTCAGACCCACAAATAATATTGATTCGGGTGAAAGAGATGCAGCCAATGATCAGATACAGAATCGTAATCAGACCAACCAACAGAGGAACAGGGGACAAGAAAGCCAAACTAGTGGAATGAGATCTAAAAGCACAATCACAATTATCATTATTGTCATTAACTTTTTTATCTTTGTGACACCATTGAACTTAGGTTTCCTGATGCAAGGTTTACATTTATTGAACAGAACTTCTAGAACAACACGACATGCGATGCTAATTTTGACGACTGTGAATTCTTTAATTAATCCCTTTATATATTGCTTCAGAACCCCTGATATAAGAGTTACAATGCAAAATGGAATTTTGAAATGTAGAGCGTTATTTAAATGCTAAATACTGTGGTAAAGACGACGAACTCTGATATACAATTACTTCACTCTTGGAGTAGTGTTGTATATGGCGCTAGTGGATTATAACTTTTCATTAGTTGGAAGCTCATTGTGTCATCAATGTCGTGACGTCAGAATTCCTGAACCTCGTGACAAAATGGCTGCCTCAGCTGGATTTTCATTTTGTTGTTGAGATTCTTCGAAATATATTATTATGTTGTTGTAGTTATGTTATTAAGAGATTTTAAATTTCTAAAATCCATATGGTATATTGTGAAAATCCTCCCAAGAATTTATTTTTGTTCTCCAGCGCTTGAAGAAATAAAATATCTCCTTTCATAAAATCTTTTATGAAATGTTCCAATCGTTAAAATATTTCATCAAAACGTATCTACAGAAAGTGTTGACGTCATAACTGCAGAAATCACTTAACAATGACAAACAAGAATATAAAAATTGTGACATGGAAATATATACCAAACCTTGGCTTCAGGGTCTGACTCTGTGTACTCATTTCACTGCACTTGTTTTGATTTATTATGTTATAGGGAATCTTATTTTTAAATATATTTTTAAATTATTAACTTATACAATATATTCCCTAACCCGAGGCAATCGATACAAACATAGGGTCAGTATACGGGTCGATACCACACCATGATATAATCAAACTTTGAAAATTCAAATTTTAAAACTAAGCAAATTCCTAAGGGTATAAACATTGTATAAATATAAACATTTTTATGTAAGGAGATTCTTACTTAATAAACTTTATAAACTTAAATATGTACATTATTTAACATAACGTTGCGAAGTGCATACTAGCTCTGTATACTACACGATGGAATCCATCCTCGATAATACAAGGATTACTATCACTGCCAAAATATCCTCCCCTGGACTATGGAAAACTAAATTTCCTGTTATTGACAACAAATGAGACAGGTAGTTTGGTCATTTGATGCATATTAAAATAATTAAATAACGTTTCACTGTGGTTACTTGTAGGGCATCACTGTCTCTGAGATATCAATAGGAATTATTGACTGCAGGCCTGAGATTGATATTTTTTCCACCGCTGGAACTGCCTTTAGGTTTGCAATGACATATTCCAGCGGTATCGAGGATGGGTCAAATAATGATTTATTGATTTTTCGGCGCTGGGGCATCTTCAAATCATTTGAAAAAGAACCAATGTGCACCTGAAAACATCAAGTGTGACTTTAGGTGGGTGGTTACAGAGCATGTTACAGGTTCTGGATACGTTAAGATTTGATACGGAAATTGATTCCAATGGCGATCAATATGGTATAACTTTTTCATAAGACGTTGATAATGGGAATCCGATAACTTAGCAATCAAAACCGTGAAGATACGATGACAAGCCTTATTAAAATCATGACAGCTTTTAGTACATCACATGACAATTACTAGGAATGCGGTTGGATAACAGCCATGGTCTATTTTGCGACTACGGGAGACTATACCTGACTACGGGAACTATACCAAAGTATATTCCCCAGCGAGTGAGCACGCGACCAAATGTATGACGTCATAATGAATGTCATATGACGTACCAAATCTACTGTTGCATCATTGAAGTTTCCTTTGCTCGTTTTCAGTGAAATTCGCAAATTGTCTGGTTTCCTATATTTACGATGGGAAAATATTTTGAAGAGATAATTCACCATTACGATAAACTTCGGCTCGGGAACTATATCTCGCCAGACAACACTATATGAGAACACTTCCCTCTGGAAAAGGGCCATACTAGAATATGGAGAAATCTTCCATTATAGATTTAAATTAAAAAAAACAAATGAAATAAAAAAAAAAAAAAATGAGCCGTATTATCGTTATTTTTTATGAACTTATCAACTAACAGGGAAGGAATCAATTAATTATAACTGTATTGTACTACATTGTAAGTGTTCGTCATTTAACTATTTGACATGTTTTTTATTCGTCTTTTATGATCGCTTTGCAGTCAAGAATTTTTAATGGTATAATGAAGATACGGAGCTATCAAAGTTTTGATGAGCTGATTGCTCCTGACGTGCACTGAAGTTGGGGTAGAAAGGTCCAGAATACATTAATTGATAAGGGAAAAGTTTTACTTATCACTAATTACATCCAGGCAGATACGAGGACAAGCCGTATTTAGATCACTACAGCTTTGTGTAAGGATTGTTCTCTATATCATGTTGGTATATGAAGGCATAGATAATAAAGGAAAGACGTCCATAAAAAAAGATTGTTCTTTTTTTTTCTTTTTTTTTCTATGACATAAACCCAAATCGATGCCGAGAATAATGCGTATAATTTAATTCAATAACTTTAATTTGCTAAACAGGCATTTATATACGTATTTTTATTTAGTTTTGCAAAAAAAAAAAAAATGAAAAAATGAGGCCTTAGCCAACAGTTAGGTTTGACCAATGTCCTCTTTAAAAAAAAGCTTTTCGAATATGACGTCATAATACTCGACGGTCTATTACCTCATGGAAATAAGTGTAAAATTAAATAATAACAATGTCTCTCAAGATGTTAATTATTAATTTAGATTTAGACATCAAATACAGATACTATTTTATCAAATTATCAGAAAAAATAAACTGATAATACAATTTTTTCGGACGGATGAACGCTATCTTTATTCTTTAGATTTTTGACCTGTCGTTTTCTATTTGTCTTATACATTCGCCTTGTAGCTTGAGGATTATACTTTAATAACTGTTAATACAAACACCACATGCTAGAGATATATAATTAATCTATGAAACATGTCAATGACATCTGCGTCCCTTATACTACAAACCATATACCCTAAAGATATTCTCACAGTAAGCATTATCTTATAGCTGGGTGTCAGAATCAACAACCAAGGCCGTTGTTCAGCTAGTCACGTTTGTCCTTTTATTGACCTATTACTGAAGAACAAACAACATAATATATTGGTATATCTCTCAGAATGTTTGGTACAAAACTGCACTGCTTAGAACGAGACAAGCTCTGCTCTGCATACTCGCCAGTTGGTGCCAACAGACTAAACGACAAGATATCTTTCTCAATCTCAATTGTTAACATATGGTTTAATGTTGTACATACAAAAATATCTACTATATATTTTATTGATTTCATTTCCCTCCAAACTATTAAATGATGTTTATTTGATTAGATAGGGTTTTTCTTTATTTTTCGGATTCAAATAAATGGCATTACCATTAGGACTAAACATAAGATAAAGATATTCGATAGTATCCATCTTAATTTTAAATGTTGTGTTAGTTTACTGGTCTTTTTATTGAAAGCAAAATCAGGATTTCTCTTCAATTGTTTCTACTATCAACTTCATTGCCATTAGGGTTAAACATTTCGAAATTAAATAGCATCCATCTAAATAATGTTTTATTAGTTTAGACTATAGTTTTTTCTGTTTTGTGTCAGCATGCTGGTAGGTTTTAGGTCTCTTGAGTGAAAAAACAAGTACAAACATTTCTTTTTCCGAACTTGGCAATAAAAGAGGTGTGTAACAGGGTAAGTAATATTTCCTACAATTTCCATTGATATAAAATCTATAAAAAGAAAACTCTTTTCTAAATACGATCAGTTGAAATTAAATAACTTATTTTTGTAGAAAAATGTACGAAATCAGTATAAATTTGAACCTCCAAAACACACACACACAAAAAAGAAATCTTGAGTAAAACATTGTGTTTATTTTTTGTGTGTGTTGGTAGGTTTAAGAAAATCAAAATGACGCAAAATAGAAAAAAAACACAAAAAGACGAGATGACTCCTGTCTCCTGGACATTAAAACAAACCATTTATTTCATCTAGGCAAATAATAATTTGAAAATTCTATATATCTGCTACAAGGAGACGTCCTCGGCCTATCGCTTCCCACAATGCACTCGATCGTGCACATGGTCTTATATTATATAAACATTTCATCGATAATTTGATTCAGATATAGCTGTCTTCGACAGTTATATTAAGAACCATGAATATGTGAATAGAAGGTATGTACAAGATAAAAACAATCCATCTCAACTGCTATGCTGAGACCGTAAAATGATACATTGGTCACCTTAGCCCAAGCACTGGGACACGCAAATTATTCATCATGTGAAATAACAATACGTCACGTCTACATTACTGAAGAATGCGAAAAATGAATTTATATTATGTAAATATCGGTTAGCTTTTAATAATAATAAAAAATACTGTTAGAGGTATCTTCATAATTCCAAGTGTTCCGAAATCAGAATGATTTTTTAGTGTTCCAGCAAAATGTATTTTATTTTTCTGACTTTTTGAGAAAATCAACTTTTTATGTCCCTGTTTTCCCGATGCAAATAATCACTTGGAAGGTATTCATCACTACGTTGTTGATTCCGGTTGAAAACAAGCGCTCTGACGTCCTTCGAATTTGCAAATCAAACTCAACAAAAGTAGCGGAACCAATATCAAATAAAAAAAAAACAAACAAGATATGATCTGCACAAACATCGAGATTAATCAGCCCACAGAACTCGTTACCAGGATTATATTAGGAATTTCCTGTAAACAGATGCGTTGGGAAATCATTACAAAATGAGTTTATAGTTGTTTAAATTTCTTTTTTTTGATTTCCATTTCGCTGTAGTGTCTATCTGATATCGATTGATCCTAATGTGTAAATTACCATAAAGCTGATCAACGTCATTTTCTTTAATCTATGAGACAGCGGTGATTCGACGCTTGCAAACTGGGTTTTGAAGGAATAAGCATTTAATTTGGTTTTGGTATTTATGGTGGCAATGTGCACCAACCTTTCGGAACTAGAATTAGTCTTTCAATAATGTTAGTGTAAATGTTAATATTGAAACATTTTATTATTTAAACGTCACTTGGAAAAAAAGAAAAGGAAACAGTAGGACTAGGCTATCTTACAGCGTTTGTGGATACAATGCTTCATTTAGTAGATAAAATTAATGAAATATTGCACAAAAACATCATTAACATGCTTCTGAAACATATAATTAATTATTTGAATTGAATATGTTAAACATTGTGTGTAAAAAAATCTAGATCTATTTTGGTTTTTCGCCGTTGAAAACCGACGAAACCGCGGTACTGGGTTCGTGAGGAGTTATTGTGATTTTTTCGTGTGTTATTTTTTCTTATTCATTAAAAAGAAGCGATCTTTGAAGACTTAAACATTCACATGGTCTATCTTTAGTCCAAAAAGTTTCGGAAATAGCATTCATTTTTTTTATACTTTAGTTGAATGCATCAAATCGGACCTGTTCCCGACATCGACTGTAGGCCTATAGCTACCATGCAGTTAACGTGATTTTTCATGCAACTTAGTAGAATTTTACAATGCATACGCAGTAGGCTCGATCGAAAGATATAATCTAAAAAGATAGTATTGTACAATTTCTCACTGCATATAACTTTGATATTTCATCATGGCATGGTAACGTTATAAAAGGCATGGTAACGTTATAAAATGAAAACTGTCGTTTTCTCCGTATCAACGTAACACGAGCCTGTGCTTCGTCTCGGCGAAATCTAACTCATGCCTCTTAGAGGTGTTTTCACCGACGTTCGAGCATTTCGGCAAAAAATCAATAAGATAACAAACAAACAAAGATTATCGTATACCAGGCATATTAAAAAAACCCAAAAAACTTTGTAATTTGTGATCAATGTGTTATTATCATTGTTTTCACTTTTCTTCATGTTGAAAAAACAGCTACATGCACATTACATTTACAATTTTTTTCCTATTAGGAAATACTAAATCATACATCATCAAATATTTATTATTAAAGATAGGTGATTATAATAACAGTGTTATCTGCTTTTTATAAAAAAAATCACTGTATATATAAATAAGCAGGAATATGTCTTAGTGTGAACGTGCATGTTTGTTGCTTGGTGTCTTAGGCAGCATACTTCAGTGATATAACACTATTAACAGGGCAACAGTTCCACTATACAAGAAGAACACAACATGAATATACCACAGTCTCCCAAAACACACACCTCGCACAACATACACGCAACATATGCATACATGGGAGGCCGTCCTTACATGACCATAGCTGTGAATAGGACGTTAATTAATCAAACAAACAAACAAACAAACAAAAACAAACACCTACGGCGGCATTTTTGTTGTTGTTGTTTTTTTAATATATCATGCAAACATGCCTATTCAAACTATTCACAAAATCTGCTGAGGCCTTCATGTACCTGTAGCTATTACTACAAAATATATAATTATATATCTGAGGATTTAATCTGATACACGGTCAGTATCTTAGAGTAGGCCAAGGACGTATCGTTGAATAGGCCTGTTAGTTTTATTTTGGTGTCGACACGGAAAGACCAGATGACTCCTGCCTCCTTGACATTAAAACAAATCATTTAACATTCCATTTACCGCCTCCAAAAAACGTCCTATTGTAGGCCTATTGCTACCCACAATGCACTCGATCGCAGTATTAAAAGATATCATAAAACTTTTCATCGATAATTTGATCCAGATATAGCTCGTCTTTGACAGTTATATTAAGAATTATGAATATGTGGAAGGAACGTGTGTACAAGGTAAAAACTACCCATCTCAACTGCTATTCCGCGACCGTGAAATGTAATATTGGTCTCCTCAGCCAAACCACAGGGGCACGCAAATTATTCATCATGTAAAATAAATTGCTATGTACATGTACGTCATTTTCACATGACTGAAAATTGCGAAAAATGAATTATATATTATGTAAATAATCATAATCACCCATGGTAAAAATTGTGTAAGCCAAATTTCATTTTGTGTGTGGGGATGTTGTTTATGTATTGACGGGATTACATGATGTGAACCCTAATTGTTTGAGTTATGCTCTTTGGCCGAATAACATTGACTTGTCCTAACAAGTCCATGACACAACTTTAGTTTGGTAAAAGGCTTCAAATACTTTTTTTTCGTCGTTCATTCAACCGAATTAAAGCGAACGGAGAGGATATCACTAATATCGTTACCTGGGTGGAAATCCCGTGTTGTGATCGTGATCAAATTTAGTTGATATTTGTATCTCGTTTAATAAAATTATGTATCGTAGCAGACCTATAATTAGACAACTGAAACTAACCATTTTGTCGCCTGTATAACGTAAAACAACACGTCGGATTATTATAAACCGATATACCTCTGTTTATTTTGCTCCATATGACCTATATTAAGACTGGACACGAAGGATCGGACATGATTAGTTTATAAAAAAAGCAAATCTGTCATATTTTGAAAAAGGGATATGATGAGGAATAACTTTTTATTGCTTTTTCGTATTGTTAATACGTCTATCTTTATGTAATTTAAAAAAAAATCGATTTTTCTTCAGATCATTTTTTTTCAGAAAAAAAAGTAAATATGACCATTTTGATGCAGTTTTCACTTTTGAAATCCAATTCTTTATCCACCCGAACTGAAGGTATGGAGAGGTATAAATTGGCATTTATTCTTATTTTGTTAAGGTGAAAGTTTACTGGGAGAAAGTTTAATTTAATCTTAGGAATCCTTTATCTTTAGTAATATTAAGTTATCTTTTAAAGGGACTTAAATCGCTAAAAAATCATGTAATAAAAGATAAAAAGAATTATAGGAACTAAAATTAAATTGTAAAAGTTGTTGTAACTTTGTGTTTAATAATAATATTTAAAAGTTTGTATACCAATTTTGTTCAAAATGGACAGAAAAACTGAAATATAAAACTAGGAACGACCTAGTCAAATTTTATCATATTATTATCTTTACGGCGAGAGTGTAAACACACCCTAATGTGTGCATATGCGCGACACCAGTGAACATTCAAAACATTGCATCCGATCGAGGTAAATCTCATCTGTCTAATGGACATATCTGCTATCGACTGAAAACACAAATTTATCGACGACAGGTTCCTGATTACTGAGTTAATCTAATAAACGTTGAAACGTATGCAAAAAAATTGTGAAGAGTTTCTAAGTGTAAATAATCCTATACTGTACAGGTTTTTGTAGCCTTAAAGAAGGGTTTTCATTATATTATATGGTTTTATACTTGCTTCTACCATTATTTTATTTTCATTTGTCATGATATTATGTACTATTCCGCTAAACCTGTCAATATTATTAGGCTTTAAAAAAATGGCCTAATATATAGACCTTATAATAAGAAAAAATGGGGAAAAACTAATAATATAAGCATGTTTAGCGGACTAAGTAAGTACAGACTCCAACTTAAAAAGCGTCCTTCAAAACACGTTGATTATCGCGAAGTAAGGTCCTCCACAATGACATATCCTGTGCTCTCTAAGTTTTCTGCGCGCGCGTATGATCTCGTGCTTCTTCCTCCTTGTGTGGTAAATTTCACGATGACGTTCCTCGGTTCTCGCGCGATTAAAACCTCCAAGTCTATGGGCTATGTTAATTTCCTCCTTCTTGAGCGGAACACTGAGTTTATCTGTCACAAAAGTCCACAATTTTTTCGACACATTCCTCTACCGTCTCCTATCTCGGACGTATCTTCTAGACCCATGATCCGGAGAGAATCCTTCCTCCCGTGTTGTTCCAGGTCGTTCAGTTTGGTTTCCGTACGGTTTCTGGCTGCATGTAATCTTGCAATTTCTTCTTCCAAGCTTTCAACCGTCCTCCGTAGATCGCCATTGTCCGACTCGAGGGCTACGATCCTTCTCTCTAGACGATCAGTGATTTCCTGATTCTCGGCACATATGTCAGCTTTCAGCTTGGAAATCGTCTTGTCGAGATACTCCCGAGTTAACATAGAAGAGAGAAGTTCATCTAGTCGATCTTCCAATGTCTTTCTATCCTTTCCCTCAGTTCCAAAACTACTTAGCCTTCGATCTTTACTTGCTGCACTCCCTCTAGCCGGCATGATTAAGCTAACAAAGCGTACTAGTCCAACACAGAATGTATAGAGAGATATAGTGGCCAGGTGTACGTGTAGGTACCAATATAGCTACATGTATGTCGTGAGTAGTAGTCACAGTGGTGATTTCATTCCATGTTCCAGAATCAAATCGGTTCAAATCACATTTTCAGATATACAATTTCCAGAAAAAGTCCCATATTCTTACTGTCCTTTCTATCAAAAACGATAGGACCAAAAGTCTGTTCATAAAACCATCTAGAAATAGGTGAAATGAGTGTTTTTTTGCAGAGCAAAAAATACCCGACTGAACAGTAACCACGTGACGTCACTCCCTCCGTTAATTTGCTTTGAAGTCTATATAACATTGTTTCCTCACTTTCTAGGAATTTCGTAAGTCATAGTTTGTCCGGACACGAATGTTTTCTCGTAAGATATCACACAAATATGAGGGAGCTATGTTATGTTTTATATTATAAAAGAGGGTTAATTTTCTTATCTCTCTCCGTTTAGATAACGGAAGACATTCAATTTC
Organism: Argopecten irradians; assembly: GCF_041381155.1. Lineage (NCBI taxonomy): Eukaryota > Metazoa > Mollusca > Bivalvia > Pectinida > Pectinidae > Argopecten > Argopecten irradians. Next base: position 6,998,596 of record NC_091148.1, on the reverse strand, counting down.
TTTATAAATAAACTCTGTTTTAGTATATATTGGTAGCCCTGTAATAATATGGGCGGCATCAAGTTGTAAATTCTCAAAATTATTGAAATTGGCAACACCACAATTAACAAATGGACCCGATGTCAGTATTACTAGCAAGATTGGGACAATTTCCAGGGGTGTATTTTAAGCCCTGGCCGAGGATCAATGACCGTACCGTACGGGACACTGTTTACAGGCTTGTGAACTAGCTGCATTCCTGCCTAAGTGGAACTTAGAACTGGAAGCTCCTGCACTGACTGAATCACTGTCTGAGATGAATTTGAAACTGGAAGGTGACTTTATCATGAGCTCCTTTTTGGCTGTGTAGCCGAAGATGAAGAATGTTTCTTCGCTGCTTTGGGCATGGTGCTGATTGAAAAAGACGGAATAAAATATCAATTTTGTAGATCTTTAAAGTCTATATTTAATCAACTTATATTATACGAATGAATTTAATGCATGAATTTTAATATATAATTGTCATAATGAAGAAATTGATGAACACATATTAATATAATTATTTCTTAACTAGAACCATTGAAACATTGTGTAAATGTGTTTTAAAATGTGTGAGTGTGTGTATATGTCCCCAACAGGCCATACAAGCATGCTAAATCACAGGAAATGCCAGTTGTGCATGTCGATTTAACAAAATTAATGTAAATAAACCAGCAACAATTGTTTGCTTTTTCAATTATCGTCACAACAAACACTGATTCATCAGTAGTTTTATACTAAATCTATAAATTCGTGATAAATAGAATAATCTGGTATATTCTAAGCTCAAGCGATATTGAAATTCTAATCTTGATGACGACATATTTGGGCAACAGCAGGTATATTAAATGATATACATTACGTGTGACGAGAAGGATGTGGTATTCAATCACATAAGCCAATATCAACACGCTAACGAGCAAGAAGTTTAGACTAATATATAAAAAAAACTGTTGTGTAAAGTGTAAATAGCAATTTTAGCCAAAACAGATGTAGATACATTGGATTCACCACTTGGATTCAATCGATTCATATGCTGCCTCCCTTCTTCAAGCCTTAACGGAAGTGTGGGTCAGGAGAAGATAACTCCTGTATTACATTAGTGTATTGTATTAAGGCCCAATATAAAGGAAAGTAGCCCAATGGGTATGCATGCCTAATGATAATTTGATTTATGGTTTATGGGCATAAAACGTATCATAATTGATACATGTATTGATCATGACGGCAACTAATTGATACATTGATAAGTGTTTCGGATACATGGACGCATTTTATAATAATAATCTTTGGCCTGTCTTTTTCTATTTGTCTTTTATGTTCGCCTTGCCGTCAAGGTTTTTGATTTGTAAGCTCTATACCGAACACGTTATGTTTGATAAGTGCATTGATCCGGCGTGGACTAATTGGGCAGAATTGTTATCACAATACGTTGATAATTAGGTATGAATTGCTTGGCACCAATAACATCCAAGAAGACACGATGACAAGATTTACTTAAATCATGGCAGCTTTACAACAATGTATCTATATAAGTGTTAATTATTAATTTAGATTTAGATATCAAATAAAGATGACATTTCATCAACTTATTTATGAAAAAAGGAACGGAAGGAAAGAAATTGACTTCCCGATACATGAACGGTATTAAGGTACTTATGATCTTTGGCCTTTCTTTTGCTATTTGTCTTATAAATTCGCCTTGTAGCCTAAAAAACTATACTTTTATATTTCCATATGCTCAGGACTGACACTATATAACCTTACCAACCCAAAAGGGAATTTATGAGATCATAATTATCCTATAACCCCCGCTGGTGTAGTGATATGTATAACGTGTATTGTGACGTCGTTCTGAACGCCGTCATGACGAAATGACGCAATTGATTAATGCGCATATTTTGTGCGTACTTGCGTGCTACAGGTATATGAAAAACTCGATTGATTGATGTTATTCCCAACATTTCTAGTTATGAATTTAAAATGATGAATACTCTAAAGATGGAACATATAGATTAAAATGTTGGAAGTGTACCGCGAATGACGTCGGAGTTACTTATGACGACACAAGAAGAGCCCCACTGACGGGAGCAGCTGGGATTTGATTTGGTAATAGCGATTACAGTGTACATCATAGGTTAGCTTAAAAATAACAGAAAACGGAAATATAAGTATTAAATTGCCTTCTTTGGGATTTACGGTCGCGCTGTTATTCAATTTGTCTGCAAGCCTAGGAGAATTATAGGACCATAAATCCCCCAAGAAGGCAATTTAATGCTTAAATGATTGTCACACGCTAGAGATATATAACTAGTCTACGTACCATGTCAATGATATACTATACAACAAACCCAAAAGATGTTCTTGTAGTAAACAGTGTATAGCTTGGTGTCAGAATCCGCACTAAGGATTGTTTTTCAGCTAATCACGTTTGCCTTTCTATTGACCTACACTTTTGCATTACTGAATAACAAACAAGAGAATATAACGGTGTATCTTTCATGGGAGTTGACACAAAACTGCATTGCTTGGAATAAAACAGGCGCTGCTCTGTATAACAAGATGATCGGGATCAGCAAGTGGTGACAACAGACTTAGCGGTGTTAAGATTTTTTTTCTTAATCTAAAATGGTCTTAAATGATAATAATATTAAATGCCATAATATTATAATATTGTACATACAAAAATTAAAAAAAAATTAATGGATGCTCCACAGCCGACAAAGCATAAATGATACTTATCATTTGAACAGTAATTTGTGTTTAATCATATACACATCTAATTAACACAAACAATGATATAAACTGATTTATTGTGCATTTGGTGCATGAGCAATCAGTACTTCATTTCGTATAGGACATAGTGCCACGGCATTTTTTTGTGAGGTGCAATTGATTGATTATTTTCTGATCTTGAAGTAAATTTTGAAGCTCAAACTTGTCAATAGTCCGTAATGGTGTAAAGCAGGTAACTTTTGTAACCGTCGAAAAATACTAAATCGTCTGGTCCTGTTTTTGATAGAGAAAAATTATCATTTGTCATTGGTGGAGCATCTTTAATAGAAATAAATTTGGACCTGCCTTTCATTAAAGTATTCTACATTATCAATTTTCAATAGATATCAGTAAGAAAACCAACACAGCTTTCATATTTTAGTCATCATTTAATTTTGAAGTAAGTGAAATTCTCAGATGCCTAAAAAAGAGGGAGGAGCACTTACAGGGATGGGCATGTTTATTGAGTAGAATGCGGTATGTATTAATGGTGGATGAAAAGTTAAGTATTGAATCTTTTTATCTTTTTTTGAGGTGCAATTGATTGATTATTTTCTAACCTTGAAGAAAAATTAGAATCTCAAACTTGTCAATGGTCGTAATGGTGTAAAGCAGGTAACTTTTGTAACCGACGAAAAATACTAATTCGTCTGCTCTGGTTTTTTTTATTTAGAAAAAATACTATTTGTAAGCGGTGTGCCATCTTTAAGCAATGGTGTATACTTTATTTGATGGATTTTTTTTATTCAAATAAATGGCATTACCATTAGGGTTAAACATATTTTTATTAGATAGTTTTCCCATCACTCTGGAACCTAGAGAGTAGTCAGGACCAGTTGGGATATGATGTCAAAACGTTAAAATCTCAGGCTAATACTTCTGACCAATTTTGACCTATATATATATATATATTATATTTCAAAAAATAATACTCATTAATGCGTTTTTCCTTTATTAATTGTAGTAAATCTGACCCCCTTCCTCGTAAAAAAATCTGAGACCCTAGGGCCATCGAATTCACAACTTCCATAAAGGGCCTTCAGACCATTCTATCTATAAAAAGAATTTGATTCTATCACATCTTCGAGCTGAGAAGACGATTTTTTAAATTTTGTCCACTTTATCTCCAATGGACAACCACAATACCCTGGCGGTGGGTAAAAATTGTTCACAATCGTCACTATACGTGTGCCTTAGAAGGTTTGAAAAAAAAATCATTGAATTTGCTTTAGCACTTTTGGAGACGAAGTACAAAATGCCGATTGTTTACTGACACACAACGCACAACGGACGACTAACGACAATAATAAAAAAAATAAGAATACGTCACTTGAGACTTCATCTCTTGTAACTTAAAATGGGTAAAATCTGTAAGACACACAAATGCAAAATTATGCCGACGAGGAAATAATTTACAATATACAACCGGTAACCCGTTTTACTTTAAAGACATTTTATTCCATCCTAGACAACATTTATATTTTCTACTTATTATTCTGTCAACAGATGGCGAATTCTTGCTACATTCCATCGAATGTCAGTGACTACACAGATTACGACACAGATATTGCCCCGATGTGGATCCGAGTCGGTGTGGTGGTGGTTGGAGGGGCAACAGTGCTGGTTAATATCCCAGCAATCATTGCTGTAATATTTACAAAACTTCGAAACCCTCAAGCCCGCAATTTACATCTTCTTATCTTAGGATTGACAGATCTTCTAGTTGGATTGTCTTTGTTTCCAATCCTAATTACGTTCGTAGATCCAAACAGTAAGATAAGCCATACGTCTTGCTTTTTCCGGATGTACATTTTTTCGCTCATCTACTTGAACTCATTAGGACAGGTCTGTGTAATATGTATTGATCGAACATTTTTGCTTGCCAAGACGTCTTGGAGGTATACATCGAAATATGCAAGAAGATATTTCTGGATGCTGAGTAGCATGTTTTTATTCATATCTTCATCATTGTCTTTGAGCTTTTTCATTTTTGGATTTCCTAAGAATCATGCAGTTTTTTGTAAGCTTGAAAGTATTTTCTGCGACAAATTTCAGTATTTTGCTACTGCCACCGGACTTATAGCTACTACTATTGAGTGTGTGATTGTGATGTGCTGTATATTAATGATAGTAGTTCTACAGAGACACGGACGTACATTTCGGATCCAAGTCAGACCCACAAATAATATTGATTCGGGTGAAAGAGATGCAGCCAATGATCAGATACAGAATCGTAATCAGATCAACCAACAGATGAAGAGGGGACAAGAAAGCCAAACTAGTGGAATGAGATCTAAAAGCACAATCACAATTATCATTATTGTCATTAACTTTTTTATCTTTGTGACACCATTGAACTTAGGTTTCCTGATGCAAGGTTTACATTTATTGAACAGAACTTCTAGAACAACACGACATGCGATGCTAATTTTGACGACTGTGAATTCTTTAATTAATCCCTTTATATATTGCTTCAGAACCCCTGATATAAGAGTTACAATGCAAAATGGAATTTTGAAATGTAGAGCGTTATTTAAATGCTAAATACTGTGGTAAAGACGACGAACTCTGATATACAATTACTTCACTCTTGGAGTAGTGTTGTATATGGCGCTAGTGGATTATAACTTTTCATTAGTTGGAAGCTCATTGTGTCATCAATGTCGTGACGTCAGAATTCCTGAACCTCGTGACAAAATGGCTGCCTCAGCTGGATTTTCATTTTGTTGTTGAGATTCTTCGAAATATATTATTATGTTGTTGTAGTTATGTTATTAAGAGATTTTAAATTTCTAAAATCCATATGGTATATTGTGAAAATCCTCCCAAGAATTTATTTTTGTTCTCCAGCGCTTGAAGAAATAAAATATCTCCTTTCATAAAATCTTTTATGAAATGTTCCAATCGTTAAAATATTTCATCAAAACGTATCTACAGAAAGTGTTGACGTCATAACTGCAGAAATCACTTAACAATGACAAACAAGAATATAAAAATTGTGACATGGAAATATATACCAAACCTTGGCTTCAGGGTCTGACTCTGTGTACTCATTTCACTGCACTTGTTTTGATTTATTATGTTATAGGGAATCTTATTTTTAAATATATTTTTAAATTATTAACTTATACAATATATTCCCTAACCCGAGGCAATCGATACAAACATAGGGTCAGTATACGGGTCGATACCACACCATGATATAATCAAACTTTGAAAATTCAAATTTTAAAACTAAGCAAATTCCTAAGGGTATAAACATTGTATAAATATAAACATTTTAATGTATGGAGATTATTACTTAATAAACCTTTTTAAACTTAAATACATACATTATTTAACATAACGTTGCGAAGTGCATACTAGCTCTGTATATTACACGATGGAATACATCCTCGATACTACAAGGGGAATTATCACTGCCAAAATATCCACCCCTGGACTATGGGAAACCAATTTTTTTGTTATTGACAACAAATGAGACAGGTAGTTTGGTCATTTGATGCATATTAAAACAATTGAATAACGTTACAAAATCATTTGAAAAAGAACCAATGTGCACCTGAAAACATCAAGTGTGACTTTAGGTCGGTGGTTACAGAGCATGTTACAGGTTCTGGATACGTTAAGATTTGATACGGGAATTGATTCTAATGGCGATCAATATGGTAGAACTTTTTCATAAGACGTTGATAATGGGAATTTGATAACTTAGACTTAGCAATCAAAACCGTGAAGATACGATGACAAGCCTTATTAAAATCATGGCAGCTTTTAGTACATCACATGACAATTACTAGGAATGCGGTTGGATAACAGCCATGGTCTATTTTGCGACTACGGGAGACTATACCTGACTACGGGAACTATACCAAAGTATATTCCCCAGCGAGTGAGCACGCGACCAAATGTATGACGTCATAATGAATGTCATATGACGTACCAAATCTACTGTTGCATCATTGAAGTTTCATTTGCTCGTTTTTAGTGAAATTCGCATATTTTCTGCTTCACTGTTGTAACGATTGGAAAACTATTTTGAAGAGATAATTCACCATCACGATAAACTTCGGCTCGGGAACTATACTTTGCCAGACAACACTATAGGAGAACAATTCCCTCTGGAAAGGGCCATACTAGCATCATCCTTGATATTCCAGGGGTTCCGATCACTTACGATCTCTACACTCCTGGACTATCACATAGTACTACTGGAGGCAACAGAACAGAACAGGTGATTTAGACATTTGATGTACATCAAAAGAGCCGTATAACGGTACACTGTGGTTGACTGTGTGGCTTTGATGTTAGGCGTCTCTCTCTGTAGTCTGTAAAGTCAATCTTTGCTGGACTGTGATTGGTCAAATGTTTCCCGCTGAGCTGCCTTCAATTATACTATGAGATAGTCCGGGGGTGTAGAAATCGTAGGTGATCGGAACCCCTGGAATATCAAGGATGTACTAGAATAAGAATCTTCAATTATAAATTTAGATTAAGAAATGAAATTAATATTATTTTTTTTATGAACTTATCAATTAAGAGGAAGGAAGCAATTAATTTAACTGTAACTACAGTATAACGTCATTTACTATTGACATGGTTTTTTATTCGTCTTTTATGATCGCCATGCAGTCAAGATTTTGGATAATGAAGATACTGAACTAGTTAAGTTTGATGAGCTGATTGCTCCTGACGTGCACTGATTGGGTAGAAATGTTCAGAATACATTAATAGTAAGGGAGAGTTTTACTTATCACTAATAACATCCAGACAGATACGAGGACAAGCCGTATTTATATCACTACAGCTTCGTGTAAGGATTGTTCTCTATATCGTGTTGTTATATGAAGGCATAGAGAAAAAAGGAAAGACGTTCATGAAAAAGATTGTTCTTTTTTTTTCTTTTTTTTTTGTATGACATAAACCCAAATCGATGCTGAGAATAATGCGTATGATTTAATTCAATAACTTTAATTTGCTAAACAGGCATTTATATACGTATTTTCATTTTAGTTTTGCAAAAAAAAAATGAAAAAAATGAGGCCTTAGCCAACAGTTAGGTTTGACCAACGTCCTCTTTAAAAAAAGTTTTTCGAATATGACGTCATAATACTCGACGGTCTATTACCTCATAGAAATAAGTGTAAAATGTGGAATTATATAATAACAATGTATCTAAAGATGTTAATTATTAATTTAGATTTATACATCAAATACAGATACTATGTTATCAAATTATCAGTAAAAATAAACTGAAAATACAATTTTTTCGGACGGATGAACGCTATTCTTTAGAATTTTGACCTGTCGTTTTCTATTTGTCTTATACATTCGCCTTGCATCTCGAAGATTATACTTTAATAAATGTTACTATAAACACCACATGCTAGAGATATATAATTAATCTATGAAACATGTCAATGACATCTGCGTCCCTCTACTACAGACCATATACCCAAAAGATATTCTCACAGTAAGCATTATCTTATAGCTTGGTGTCAGAATCCACAACCAAGGCCGTTGTTTAGCTAGTCACGTTTGTCCTTTTATTGACCTATTACTGAAGAACAAACAACATAATATATTGGTATACCTCTCAGAATGTTTGATACAAAACTGCATTGCTTAGAACGAGACAAGCTCTGCTCTGCATACTCGCCAGTTGGTGACGACAGACTAAACGACAAGATATCTTTATCAATCTCAATTGTTAACATATGGTTTAATGTTGTACATACAAAAATATCTACTATATATTTTATTGATTTCATTTCCCTCCAAACTATGAAATGGTGTTTATTTGATTTGATAGGGTTTTTCTTTATTTTTCGGATTCAAATAAATGGCATTACCATTAGGATTAAACATAAGATAAAGATATTTGATAGTATCCATCATAATTATAAATATTGTGTTAGTTTACTGGTCTTTTTATTGAAAGCAAAATCAGGATTTCTTTTCAATTGTTTTTACTATTAAATGCATTGCCATTAGGGTTAAACATTTCGATATTAAATAGCATCCATCTAAATAATGTTTTATTAGTTTAGACTATAGTTTTTTTTCTGTTTTGTGTCAGTATGCTGGTAGGTTTTAGGTCTCTTGAGTGAAAAAACAAGTACAAACACTTCTTTTTCCGAACTTGACAATAAAAGAGGTGTGTAACAGGGTAACTAATATTTCCTACAATTTCCATAGATATAAAATCTATAAAAAGAAAAATCTTTCCTAAATACGATCAGTTGAAATTAAATAACTTGTTTTTGTAGAAAAATGTACGAAATCAGTATAAATTTGAACCTCCAAAACACACACACACAAAAAAGAAATCTTGAGTAAAACATTGTGTTTATTTTTTGTGTGTGTTGGTAGGTTTAAGAAAATCAAAATGACGCAAAATAGAAAAAAACACAAAAAGACGAGATGACTCCTGTCTCCTGGACATTAAAACAAACCATTTATTTCATCTAGGCAAATAATAATTTGAAAATTCCATATATCTCCTGCATCGATCGTGCACATGGTCTTATATTATGTAACATTTCATCCATAATTTGTTTTCAGATATATCTGTCTTCGACAGTTATATTAAGAAACATGAATATGTGAATGGAAGATAAAAACAACCCATCTCAACTGCTATGCTGAGACCGTAAAATGATACATTGGTCACCTTAGCCCAAGCACTGGGACACGCAAATTATTCATCATGTGAAATAACAATACGTCACGTCTACATTACTGAAGAATGCGAAAAATGAATTTATATTATGTAAATATCGGTTAGCTTTTAATGATAATAAAAATACTGTTATATATAGTGGCTGATTTGTGCCATTTTCGCTTTTTCGCTTTTTCGCGTCGGAAAAAAACGCGAAAAAGCGAAAATCCTATTTTATATTTTCGCTTTTTCGCACTTTTTCCAACGCGAAAAAGCGTAAAAGCGAAAAAGCGAAAAAATGCAAAGCGAAAAAGCGAAAAAGCCAAAAAAACGAAAAACGATAAAGCGAAAAAGCGAAAATCCATTCCGTCGCTTTTTCGTGGTATTTTTTGGCTTTTTCGCTTTTTTGTGTTAGAAAAAACGCGAAAAAGCGAAAAAGCAAACATCGGTTTTTCGCTTTTTCGCATTTTCCCAACGCGAAAAAGCGAAAAAGCGAAAAAAAAGAAAAACGAAAAAGCGAAAATCCATTCTGTCGCTTTTTCGTGGATTTTTTGCGGCTTTTTCGCTTTTTCGTGTTTGGAAAAACGCGAAAAAGCGGAAAAGCAAACATTGGATTTTCGCTTTTTCGTTTTTTCGACTTCCGTCGTTGTGACATGCGCAGCACATTATATCATAAAGGAGGACACCATTATAAGGTAGCAGACCACAGAAAGACAACCTGGCTCGGTCCATATTATTATTAAAGTGACTAAATCATTACATTTCCATAGATTTATTAAGGTTTTTTACTTCCTACAAACGTTCTTATACCTGAATTAGAAAGTTTTCAAAATTACAACATGTTATTTGAAATATTGGAAATGTTTATCAACGTTAAAATATCGCAAAACGCAACCCGAAACTGTATCCGTCGGGATTGGCTGTTTATAACGGAAATAGCCGCATGCATCTTTGACTGCGAAATCAGGATTACTGAAAATCTCATCCGGCTAATGGATATACATGTATATATGTAGTTTATCGGTTATAATAGCCTGATTCAGTGTGATAGCCGATACATTTACAGCGTATCTACATTGGCAAGTAAAACAGCATAGTTCTATGAAGCTTTAGAGCATTTGATGGAAATATGACAAGAAGTGAGAGGTATTTTCACTCGTTAATTATATTCTACATGTATACAGGTGTACATGTACATTATTAAGCAAACATATACATAGGCTTACAATGTATATGTAAGGTAAATGTTTGCTTTTAATAAGAAATGTTTTAGATATATACTGTAGTTAGGCTAAATTGAATTCAATGTATTTCCGTTAAAAAACATCACAGACACTAGTGACTGCCGTTCCAAACGCATCGATCGTTAGACACATACAATGTATACATTTTGTGAGACAATAAAGATGGCCTTTTTGCAAATCGATTGTTATAGTCAGGTGTTCGTTATACACAGGTAGTCATATGAATAGGTTTGATTGTATTATCAAACAAAACATCGGCCATTTTTAGGTTGACGCTATATCCACACGAGGGTCTTTTCGGTAAATTTGATTAATCGTGACCATATTATCGTTCATTTCTTACTAGATTATTTTTTTTAAATCCCAATTAAATTTGAATTGTCAACTTCATGTGCAAATGTGCGTACATGTAAATGTGCATTATCTATATTGGCAGTTAGTCTACCCGACCACCGTGCTAATTAGGAGATGCATCCTTCCGACTGTTTCATATTTTATCTAAAATTTAAATATAAATCGACATTATGTCCAAACTTTAGTGCGGACAAAGAGAAAACAAGACATGTGGAAAAGATCACTTAAAATATATACTAAATAATGATCAGTGCGTATATAATGTACATTAGTAACATCGTCAGAACCTTAATATCTAGATTTTTGAAAAGATGATATCCTCTTATTAACTCATTCCCTGTGCTTTGGTTAAGGTACATCAACTTCATTGTGTCACTTAAAAAAATCTGACCGTACATTTCTATCACAATGGCAAAATCAGCAAATATATTGCACTGGTCAAAAGGATCAGGCGCAAGTTATTCCAACTTTAACAGCCATCTCCTAACATTATAACACAATTAACATATTATACATGATAACTTAGATATCTTATACGGATTAAGCAATTCAAATAATACTACTTTAAATAAATTTAATAATAATTGTGTAGTAAAAGCTTTTTTTATGTTTTTTATGTTTAAGCTTATATGTATGTTTTTACAATTTACCTCAAAAGCCAATTTTTCATCACCTAAAGCAGCAAAGTAAGGTGTATTTCCAGAGGTTTGCTCATTAATTTCGCTAATTAACTTTGTAAGGGCAGCTAAGTACATGTAATTTGGACATTCTAAGAAATATAATAAGCATTTTCACAATGATTTCCACAGTTTGTACAACGAGAATTTTCAACTACGGAAAGATTTTTGCTACATTTTTGCCACAATCTGGTGTGAAAAATATTTAATTTTCTGTCACCATAGTTAAAATAAATTGGTCGCTGGGAAAGAGCAATCTTAAAAGGAGAAATGGGTACCTAATGACTTAATATCATTATCTAAATTATTCCAGTCTCTTAAAGTAGAAGGTAAGAAAGACTTGAGAGTGGAGGATAGTCGATAGTTTGAATTACAAAAGTCGATATTATTTCTTAGAGTATATTGATTATTTTCACCAACTGTGGGAGGTAATAGATTCGGAAGAAAATTAGGAGTATCATGAGTTTTCATCTTATGTAATAATTTATGTTTTCTTCTTGCTCTCCTATCACTTGTACTTAATAATTCTAAACCTGATTCACTATAAAAATATATTTTTTTTTTTTTTGCAAATGATGGCAAACTCGTTATTATTCTAGCTACTTCCATTAGACAAGCATATTCTAAAATGGGTAGTATAAATGACTTCTAAAGGTGTAAAAGGGTATCACGATTTAGCATATATTTAAGTTTACGCAATCCATTTGTTTTCTTCATAACAGATTTATAGCTTTCATTGAAATTGGCATTTGTGTCTATGGAATTGACTAAAAATTTAGAAAGTTATCATCAAAAATCAAATCTAAATCTGCATCAATGTCATTCAAGTTTAAAATGAAGAGCACTTCAGTCTTATTGGGATTAAAAGATACAAGCCATTTTTTGCCCACCTATTTATCTTTTCTAGATCGCTGTAAAGTGCATATTCAATATCTCTGCATGATGATGATGATTTTGATAGAGCTGTATCGTCCGCTAAAAGAAGATTCAAGCTCATCACAAAAAGAAGTGGACCAAGTATTGAGCCTTGAGGGACTCCAGCCATAATGCGATTACTGAAAATGAATTATTAATAAATACTTTTTGTTGTCGATTACTAAGATAATTTTCTAACCATAATAAGAAATTTCCTGAAATACCATATGATTGTAATTTTATAAGTAGACTTTTGTGCCATATCCGGTCAAAAGCTTTTGAGATATCATAAAAAAACATACAAGTGTATGTTTTTTTTTCTTCCAGATTTATCAATTGAAATACTGTTGAATGTCCTTGCATAGAACCGATTGGAACTGGAAAAATAACGAATTTTCAAGGAAATAATTATAAATATGCTTATAAACTACCCTTTCAAATACTTTTCCAAAAGTTGAAAGAAGAGATATAGGTCGATAGAGAGAAATGGAGTGTTGATCTCCCTTTTTAAAAAGTGGCATTACTTTAGCAAGTTTCCACATATCTCGGAAAACACAAGACGATAGGGATAGATTAAAGAGAATTTCTAAAGGTTTGCAAACAGTGTCAGCAGTGCTTAAAGGGACTAAATCATTTAAAATTCATGTAATAAAAGATAAAAAGAATTATAGAAAGAAAAATAATTGTAAATGTTGTGTTCTTTGTGTTAATAACAAAGTTTAAAAGTTTTTATACCCATTTTGTTCAAGATGGAGAAAAACTGAAAATAATTAAGGAATAAACTTTTATTTCGTTGAGGTTATGAGGGTATAATGATAATGGAGCACGTGTAAATTATGTAACCTTTACACGGGCTCCATTATTATTATAACCTCATAACCCCAACAAAATAGAAATCTATTCCTTATATTTACAGTTTTTCACGTAAATGAATATTATCTATTCTCGTGACATTTGAATATTTTTTTAATCAAAATACCCATATTTTGTTCTCTCCCGTCATCGTCAACGAATTCGATTGAACAGGTGATTGGAATCGAGTCATTTATATGTTCCCACCAAAAGTGGGGTCATGACCCCATGTTGCTACGCCAGCGACTATTTCCGTAACAATAGAATCGCCGCACGTGTTGTACTATCATTATGCACTGATAATGATAATACTAGAAAGCATGATCTTTGAGTCCATGTCAGTGCAAACTATAAATATATAGAAACGACCTAGTCACTATTTCATATTATTATCTTTAGGCGCGTGTAAACAATCCCTATTTGCATGCGCGATGCTGGAACATTCAAAACATCCGATCGCTGGAAATCTCATCTGTCTAATGACATATCTGCTATCGACTGAAAACGGCAATTTATCGACTACAAGTTCCTGATTACTGTGTTAAATCTAATATGCAGAAGTTTTGTGAAGAGTTTCTAAGTGTAAATAATCCTTTTTTGTACATGTTTTTGCAGCTATAAAGAAGAGTTTTCATTATATTATAAGGTTTTATACTCCCGTCTACCATCATTTTATTTTCATTTGTCATGATATTAGGTACTATAAATATAGTCCACTAAACCTGCCTAGATCTATATTATTAGGCTTTTTTCCCCTAATATATAGACTATTTATTAGGAAAAAAATAAAATGCCTAATAATATAGGCAGGTTTAGCTGACTAATTAGGTCCATGTATTTCTTTTATCATTATACCAATATTTGATATTCCCTATATATCCCTATTTATAATGTCCATATCCGTGTAATAGACCTTCCCTATATGTATCCCTAGTTATAATGTCTATCCGTGTAATGGACCTTCCCTACATATCCCTAGTTATAATGTCTATCCGTGTAATGGACCTTCCCTATATATCCCTAGTTATAATGACTATCCATCAAATGGACCTTCCCTATATATCCCTAGTTATAATGTCTATCCATCTAATGGACCTTCCCTATATATCCCTAGTTATAATGTCTATCCATCTAATGGACCTTCCCTATATATCCCTAGTTATAATGTCTATCCATCTAATGGACCTTCCCTACATATCCCTAGTTATAATGTCTATCCGTGTATGGACATTCCCTACATATCCCTAGTTATAATGTCTATCCATCTAATGGACCTTCCCTATATATCCCTAGTTATAATGTCTATCCGTCTAATGGACCTTCCCTATATATCCCTAGTTATAATGTCTATCCATCTAATGGACCTTCCCTATATATCCCTAGTTATAATGTCTATCCATCTAATGGACTTTCCCTATATATCCCTAGTTATAATGTCTATCCGTGTAATGGACCTTCCCTATATATCCCTAGTTATAATGTCTATCCATCTAATGGACCTTCCCTATATATCCCTAGTTATAATGTCTATCCGTGTAATGGACCTTCCCTATATATCCCTAGTTATAATGTCTATCCGTCTAATGGACCTTCCCTACATATCCCTAGTTATAATGTCTATCCGTGTAATGGACATTCCCTACATATCCCTAGTTATAATGTCTATCCGTCTAATGGACATTCCCTATATATCCCTAGTTATAATGTCTATCCGCCTTATGGACATTCCCTACATATCCCTAGTTATAATGTCTATCCGTGTAATGGACCTTCCCTATATATCCCTAGTTATAATGTCTATCCGTGTAATGGACCTTCCCTACATATCCCTAGTTATAATGTCTATCCGTCTAATGGACCTTCCCTATATATCCCTAGTTATAATGTCTATCCGTGTAATGGACCTTCCCTACATATCCCTAGTTATAATGTCTATCCGTCTAATGGACCTTCCCTACATATCCCTAGTTATAATGTCTATCCGTCTAATGGACCTTCCCTACATATCCCTAGTTATAATGTCTATCCGTGTAATGGACCTTCCCTACATATCCCTAGTTATAATGTCTATCCGTGTAATGGACCTTCCCTATATATCCCTAGTTATAATGTCTATCCATCTAATGGACCTTCCCTATATATCCCTAGTTATAATGTCTATCCGTGTAATGGACCTTCCCTATATATCCCTAGTTATAATGTCTATCCGTCTAATGGACCTTCCCTATATATCCCTAGTTATAATGTCTATCCGTGTAATGGACATTCCCTATATATCCCTAGTTATAATGTCTATCCATCTAATGGACCTTCCCTATATATTTCTAGTTATAATGTCTATCCGTGTAATGGACCTTCCCTACATATCCCTAGTTATAATGTCTATCCGTCTAATGGACCTTCCCTATATATCCCTAGTTATAATGTCTATCCGTGTAATGGACCTTCCCTACATATCCCTAGTTATAATGTCTATCCGTCTAATGGACCTTCCCTATATATCCCTAGTTATAATGTC
This sequence comes from Argopecten irradians, assembly GCF_041381155.1. Classification (NCBI taxonomy): domain Eukaryota; kingdom Metazoa; phylum Mollusca; class Bivalvia; order Pectinida; family Pectinidae; genus Argopecten; species Argopecten irradians. Next base: position 6,982,582 of record NC_091148.1, on the reverse strand, counting down.
TATCCATCTAATGGACCTTCCCTATATATCCCTAGTTATAATGTCTATCCATCTAATGGACCTTCCCTATATATCCCTAGTTATAATGTCTATCCGTGTAATGGACCTTCCCTATGTATCCCTAGTTATAATGTCTATCCGTCTAATGGACCTTCCCTATATATCCCTAGTTATAATGTCTATCCATCTAATGGACCTTCCCTATATATCCCTAGTTATAATGTCTATCCGTCTAATGGACCTTCCCTATATATCCCTAGTTATAATGTCTATCCGTGTAATGGACCTTCCCTACATATCCCTAGTTATAATGTCTATCCGTGTAATGGACCTTCCCTAATATCCCTAGTTATAATGTCTATCCTCTAATGGACCTTCCCTATATATCCCTAGTTATAATGTCTATCCATCTAATGGACATTCCCTACATATCCCTAGTTATAATGTCTATCCATCTAATGGACCTTCCCTATATATCTCTAGTTATAATGTCTATCCATCTAATGGACCTTCCCTATATATCCCTAGTTATAATGTCTATCCATCTAATGGACCTTCCCTACATATCCCTAGTTATAATGTCTATCCATCTAATGGACTTTCCCTATATATTCCTAGTTATAATGTATATTCGTGTAATGGACCTTCCCTATATATCCCTAGTTATAATGTCTATCCGTCTAATGGACATTCCCTATATATCCCTAGTTATAATGTCTATCCGTGTAATGGACCTTCCCTATATATCCCTAGTTATAATGTCTATCCGTCTAATGGACCTTCCCTACATATCCCTAGTTATAATGTCTATCCGTGTAATGGACCTTCCCTATATATCCCTAGTTATAATGTCTATCCATCTAATGGACCTTCCCTATATATCCCTAGTTATAATGTCTATCCATCTAATGGACCTTCCCTACACATCCGTAGTTATAATGTCTATCCGTCTAATAAACCTTCCCCATATATCTCTAGTTATAATGTCTATCCATCTAATGGACCTTCCCTATATATCCCTAGTTATAATGTCTATCCGTTAATGGACATTCCCTACATATCCCTAGTTATAATGTCTATCCGTCTAATGGACCTTCCCTATATATCCCTAGTTATAATGTCTATCCATCTAATGGACCTTCCCTATATATCCCTAGTTATAATGTCTATCCGTCCTAATGGACATTCCCTACATATCCCTAGTTATAATGTCTATCCGTCTAATGGACCTTCCCTATATATCCCTAGTTATAATGTCTATCCGTGTAATGGACATTCCCTACATATCCCTAGTTATAATGTCTATCCGTCAAATGGACCTTCCCTATATATCCCTAGTTATAATGTCTATCCGTGTAATGGACATTCCCTACATATCCCTAGTTATAATGTCTATCCGTCAAATGGACCTTCCCTATATATCCCTAGTTATAATGTCTATCCGTGTAATGGACCTTCCCTACATATCCCTAGTTATAATGTCTATCCGTGTAATGGACCTTCCCTACATATCCCTAGTTATATAATGTCCATATCCGTCTAATGGACCTTCCCTATATATCCCTAGTTATAATGTCTATCCGTGTAATGGACCTTCCCTACATATCCCTAGTTATATAATGTCCATATCCGTCTAATGGACCTTCCCTACATATCCCTAGTTATAATGTCTATCCATCTAATGAACATTCCCTACATATCCCTAGTTATAATGGCTATCCATCTAATGGACCTTCCCTATATATCCCTAGTTATAATGACTATCCGTGTAATGGACCTTCCCTTCATATCCCGAGTTAAAAATCAGTCTAACTGTATATCTAAATTTATCTTATTAAAAGCAAAAGCTTAGCTTACATATACATTGTAGGCCTATGTATATGTTTGCGGAATAATGTACATGGTACATCTGTATACATGTAGAATGTATACATAATTAACGAGTGAAAATACCTCTCACTTCTTGTCATATTTCCATCAAATACTTTAAAGCTTCATAGAACTATGCTGTTTTACTTGCCAATGTAGAATCGGCTATTACACTGAATCAGGCTATTATAACCGATATATATCAGTGGCCTCTTAATGGGGTTATTATATATATATATCTATTAGCCGGATAAGATTTTCAGCGATCCCGATTTCGGAGTCAAAGATGCACTCGGCTATTTCCGTTATAAACAGCCAATCCCGACGGATACAGTTTCAGGTTGCGTTTTGCGATATTTTAACGTTGATAAAACATTGCCAATATTTCAAATATCTTGTTGTAATTTTGAAAACTTTCTAATTCAGGTGTAACAACGTTTGTAGGAAGTCAAAAACTCTAATAAACCTATGGATTTAGTCCCTTTAATAATAATATGGACCGAGCCTGGCTGTTCTTCTGTGGTCTGCTACCTTATAATGGCGTCCTCCTTTATATTATAATGTGCTGCTAATGTCACAACGACGGAAGTCGAAAAAACGAAAAAGCGAAAATCCAATGTTTGCTTTTTCGCTTTTTCGCGTTTTTCTAAACACACGAAAAAGCGAAAAAGCCCAAAAAAAATCCACGAAAAAGCGACGGAATGGATTTTCGGTTTTTCGCTTATTCGTTTTTCTTTTTTTTCGCTTTTTCGCTTTTTCCCGTTGGGAAAATGCGAAAAGGCGAAAATCCTATGTTTGCTTTTTCGCTTTTCGCGTTTTTTCTAACACAAAAAAGCGAAAAAGCCAAAAAATACCACGAAAAAGCGACGGAATGGATTTTCGCTTTTTCGTTTTTCGTTTTTTTTGGCTTTTTGGCTTTTTGCCTTTTTCGCTTTGCATTTTTTCGCTTTTTCGCTTTTTCGCGTTGGAAAAAGAGCGAAAAAGCGAAAAAGTAAAATAGGGATTTTCGCTTTTTCGCGTTTTTTCCAACGCGAAAAAGCGAAAAAGCGAAAATGGCACAAATCAGCCACCATAGTTATAGGTATCTTCATAATTCCAAGTGTTCCGAAATCAGAATGATTTTTTAGTGTTCCAGCAAAATGTATTTTATTTTTCTGACTTTTTGAGAAAATCAACTTTTTATGTCCCTGTTTTCCCGATGCAAATAATCACTTGGAAGGTATTCATCACTACGTTGTTGATTCCGGTTGAAAACAAGCGCTCTGACGTCCTTCGAATTTGCAAATTCAAACTCAACAAAAGTAGCGGAACAATATCAATAAACAAGATATTTTCAGCACAAATATCGAGATTAATCAGCCACAGAACTCGATACCAGGTAATAAGAATTTCCTGTAACAGTTGCGATGGGAAAACATTACGATATGAGTATATAGATGTTTAATTTCTTTATTTTGATTACCATTTCTAAATTTGATGATTTGATCCCGAACATTCCAGTGACGTCACTTTTTACTCCTATGAGCCCGGGTGATTCGACCTTGCAAACTGGCGTTTTGAAGGAATAAGCATTCATTTGTGGTATTATGCTGGCAATTTGCACTCATATACGGCATAGCATAGTTTCAAATAATAGTGTAAGTTAATCTTGAAACATTTTATTATTTAAACGTCACTTGGAAAAAAAGAAAAGGAAACAGTAGGACTAGGCTATCTTACAGCGTTTGTGGATACAATGCTTCATTTAGTAGATAAAATTAATGAAATATTGCACAAAAACATCATTAACATGCTTCTGAAACATATAATTAATTATTTGAATTGAATATGTTAAACATTGTGTGTAAAAAATCTAGATCTATTTTGGTTTTTCGCCGTTGAAAACCGACGAAACCGCGGTACTGGGTCGTGAGGAGTTATTGTGATTTTTTCGTGTTATTTTTTCTTATTCATTAAAAAGAAGCGATCTTTGAAGACTTAAACATTCACATGGTCTATCTTTAGTCCAAAAAGTTTCGGAAATAGCATTCATTTTTTTATACTTTAGTTGAATGCATCAAATCGGACCTGTTCCCGACATCGACTGTAGGCCTATAGCTACCATGCAGTTAACGTGATTTTTCATGCAACTTAGTAGAATTTTACAATGCATACGCAGTAGGCTCGATCGAAAGATATAATCTAAAAAGATAGTATTGTACAATTTCTCACTGCATATAACTTTGATATTTCATCATGGCATGGTAACGTTATAAAAGGCATGGTAACGTTATGAAATGAAAACTGTCGTTTTCTCCGTATTGACGTAACACGAGCCTGTGCTTCGTCTCGGCGAAATCTAACTCATTGCCTCTCAGAGATGTTTTCACCGACGTTCGAGCATTTCGGCAAAAAAATCAATAAGATAACAAACAAACAAAGATTATCGTATACCAGGCATATTAAAAAACAACAAAAAAACTTGTAATTTGTGATCAATGTGTTATTATCATTGTTTTCACTTTTTTCATGTTGAAAAAACAGCTACATGCACATCACATTTACATTTTTTTTCCTATTAGGAAATACTAAATCATACATCATCAAATATTTATTATTAATGATAGGTGATTAAAATAACAGTGTTATCTGCTTTTTATAAAAAAATCACTGTATATATAAATAAGCAGGAATATGTCTTAGTGTGAACGTGCATGTTTGTTGCTTGGTGTCTTAGGCAGCATACTTCAGTGATATAGCACTATTAACAGGGCAACAGTTCCACTATACAAGAAGACACAACATGAATATACCACAGTCTCCCAAAACACACACCTCGCACAACATACACGCAACATATCCATACTTGGGGAGGCCGTCCTTACATGACCATAGCTGTGAATAGGACGTTAATTAATCAAACAAACAAACAAACAAACAAACAAACACCTACGGCGGCATTTTTTGTTGTTGTTGTTTTTTTAATATATCATGCAAACATGCCTATTCAAACTATTCACAAAATCTGCTGAGGCCTTCATGTACCTGTAGCTATTACTACAAAAATATATAATTATATATCTGAGGATTTACATTTGATACACGGTCAGTATCTTACAGTAGGCCAAGGACGTATCGTTGAATAGGCCTGTTAGTTTTATTTTGGTGTCGACACGGAAAGACCAGATGACTCCTGCCTCCTTGACATTAAAACAAATCATTTAACATTCCATTTACCGCCTCCAAAAAACGTCCTATTGTAGGCCTATTGCTACCCACAATGCACTCGATCGCAGTATTAAAAGATATTATATAACTTTTCATCGATAATTTGATCCAGATATAGCTGTCTTTGACAGTTATATTTAGAATTATGAATATGTGGAAGGAACGTGTGTACAAGGTAAAAACTACCTATCTCAACTGCTATTCCGGGACCGTGAAATGTAATATTGGTCACCTCAGTCGTAGCACAGGGGCACGCAAATTATTCATCATGTAAAATAATTGCTATGTACATGTACGTCATCTTCACATGATTGAAAATTGCGAAAAATGAATTATATATTATGTAAATAATCATAATCACCCATGGTAAAAATTGTGTAAGCCAAATTTCATTTTGTGTGTGGGGATGTTGTTTATGTATTGATGGGATTACATGATGTGAACCCTAATTGTTTGAGTTATGTTCTTTGGCCGATTAACATTGACTTGTCCTAACAAGTCCATGACACAACTTTAGTTTGGTAAAAGGCTTCAAATACTTTTTTTCGTCGTTCATTCAACCGAATTAAAGCGAACGGAGAGGATATCACTAATATCGTTACCTGGGTGGAAATCCCGTGATGTGATCGTGATCAAATCTAGTTGATATTTGTATCTCGTTTAATAACATTATGTATCGTAGCAGACCTATAATCGACAACTGAAACCAACCATTTTGTCGCCTGTATAATAATAACGTAAAACAACACGTCGGATTATTATAAACCGATACCTCTGTTTATTTTGCTCCATATGACCTATATTAAGACTGGACACGAAGGATCGGACATGATTAGTTTATAAAAAAAGCAAATCTGTCATATTTTGAAAAAGGATATGATGAGGAATACTTTTTATTGCTCTTTCGTATTGTTAATACGTCTATCTTTATGTAATTAAAAAAAATCGATTTTTCTTCAGATCATTTTTTCAGAAAAAAAAGAAAATATGACCATTTTGATGCATTTTTCACTTTTTGAAATCAATTCTTTATCACCGACTGAAGGAATGGAGAGGATATTGGCATATATTCTTTATTTGTTAAGGGAAGTTACAGGGAGAAAGTTTAATTTACTTAGGAATCCTTAATTTAGTAATATTAAGTATCTTTAAAGGGACTAAATCGCTAAAAATCATGTAATAAAAGATAAAAAGAATTATAGGACTAAAATTAATTGTAAAAGTTGTGTACTTTGTGTTAATAATAATATTTAAAAGTTTGTATACCAATTTTGTTCAAAATGGAGAAAAACCGAAAATAGATAGGAACGACCTAGTCACTATTTCATATTATTATCTTTCGGCGAGAGTAAACAACCCCTATGTGCATGCGCGACACGTGAACATTCCAAACATTGCATCCGATCGAAGAAAATCTCATCTGTCTAATGGACATATCTGCTATCGACTGAAAACACAAATTTATCGACGACAGGTTCCTGATTACTGAGTTAATCTAATAAACGTTGAAACGTATGCAAAAAATTGTGAAGAGTTTCTAAGTGTAAATAATCCTATACTGTACAGGTTTTTGTAGCCTTAAAGAAGGGTTTTCATTATATTATATGGTTTTATACTTGCTTCTACCATTATTTTATTTTCATTTGTCATGATATTATGTACTATTCCGCTAAACCTGTCAATATTATTAGGCTTTAAAAAATGGCCTAATATATAGACCTTATAATAAGAAAAAATGGGGAAAAACTAATAATATAAGCATGTTTAGCGGACTAAGTAAGTACGTGTATTTCTTTTATGATTATATCAATATTTGACATTCCGTATACATTGTATATCCTTAGTTATAATGTCTAATGGGCATTCCCTATATATCTCTAGTTATAGTCTTTATCCGTCTAATGGACATTCCTTATATAGCCCTAGCTATAATATGTATCCGTCTAATGGAAATCCCCTATATATCCTTAGTTATAGTGTCTATCCGTCTAATGGACATTCCCTATATATATACCTAGTTGTAGTCTCTATCCGTCTAATGGACATTCCCCTTTATGTCACTAGTTATATAACTTTTTTTACATCTGATTTACTTAAAAAATCAGCCTAACTATATATCTAAATTTCATGTGTACTTTTATGTATTCAAAGCAAAAATATACCTTACATATACATTATAGACCTATGTATATGTTTGCTTAATAATGTACATGTACACCCGTATTCATGTATAATATATACATAATTAACGGGTGAAAATACCTCTCACTTCTTGTCATATTTCCATCAAATACTCTAAAGCTTCATAGAACTATGCTGTTTTACTTGGCAATGTAGATACAGGTGCGTAGGAAGCGGGTGTGGGAGGTGGGGGTCGGGGTTGGAGGGGGTCAAGGGGGGGGGGCAATTGCCTCCCCGTTTTCCCAGGACGAGGGCAAACGTTTCTTGTTGCCCCCCCCCCCCCATTTTCGCCGACTGAAATGTTCTAAAATTGCAGATTTGAAAGAAAAAAGGGTCCTCCTGCACATTTTCGTGAACTAGACTAAAAATGTCAATCAGGGGATTCTACGTACTATTTTAAAAAATGTCTCTTAAAAGATTCATCTGTTTATATGACTTAGCAAGACAATTAATGCATAATTATTTTGTGTTAAACAACAATGTACCGATGGTGTGAAGCCAGTATGTTCAGATCGAGTTGCATAGATATGACGGCATTCACAATGACAAATTCTTAATGCAGGTAACTTTAAATACAAAAAAGAGTATCATGTTAAGAACGCTTTAAAATCATTAAAGTATATCGTAAAACTCATCAAAGTCATTCTAAATCGTAATATTTTTACGCGGGGGAGACCCTCGGACCTCCGGCACCCAAATCTCGCGCCTTCAGGCGCTCCCACATTCATCAAAATGCATCGTAAAATTCTAAATCGTAATGTATTTCCCGAGGGAGACCCCCGGACCCCTCAAACACCAAATTCTCGCGTCTTCGGCGCTCGCAAATCCATCAAAATGCATAATTAAACTCATCTTAGCCATTCTAAATCGTAATATTTTTTCTCGTAGGAGATTGTCGCCCTTCCCCCCTCCAACACCAAAATATCGCACCTTCGGCGCTTGCATGGCAATTTGCGTTTTCATTAGTTCGTGTCCGTTTATCGACGCCACTCTCTATAAATGTGTACAAGAATTCTACTTAACGATATATGAATAAAGTTTATCAAGTATATATGGTTGTGTGTTGAATTAAAGAATCAATCTCCTCCTGTGGGTGCGGGGCAAGGAGGAAAGGGGTTCCAAATATTGAGGAACTTTGCCCCCCCCCCTCTTTCTACGCCACTGAGATACGCTGTAAATGTATCGGCTATTACGCTTAATCAGGCCAATGTAACCGATAAAATATAAGTTGCCTCTTAGTAGTGTTATTACATCTATATGCATTAGCCGGGTGAGATTTTCAGCGACCCCTATTCCGAACTCAAAGATTCACTCGGTTATTTCCGTTGTAAACAGTCAATGCCGACAGATACAATTTCTTGTTGTGTTTGGCGATATTTTAACGTTGATAAACATTGCCAATAGTTCAAATTAAATGTTGTAATTTTGAAGACTTTCTAATTTCAGGTATAAGAACGTTTGTAGGAAGTCAAAAACCCTAAGAAATCTATGTAAATCTAATATTTTAGTAACTTTAAGCAAAAAGAAGGAAAAAAACTTAACTTAGTGAAATTTGAATTTTTATTGGCTTTCTGTGATCAGGGTTTGCCTAAAAGTAAAACGTAAAAATATTAACGAAATTCTTCAGGTTAGCAAAAGGAAAGGCATAAATATCACATAATTGTTCATGCCATACTTCATTTTTTTTATGATTTCATATAACATAATCAAACAAATCGAGGAATCTATGCAATTATAATTATCTCATAACTCCCTTGATGTAGTGTTATGAAAAACATACTTTATGACGTCATTCTGGCCGACGTAATGACGTCACAACGAAAATACAAATCACAGCATCAATGAGCTATTTCACAATGTCCATTTCGTACTCACGTGCTTCTATGTTATTCGCAACGCTTTCTGTAGTTATGATTTTAAAATGATGAATATCACAACGATGGAGTATTCAATACAAGATTTAATTTTCTTATTTCTTCAAGCGCTGGAGAGCAAAAACAAATTTTGGGGAGGAGTTTCATAATATATCATATGAATTAACACAAATTTAAGATTTCTTTATAACATAACTACATCAACATAATAATATATTTCGAAGAATCTCAACAACAAAATGAATTTCAAACATCCAGTGGAGGCAGCCATTTTGTCACGAGGTTCTGGAATTCTGACGTCACGACATTGATGACACGATGAGTTCCCAACCAATGAAAATCGCTCAAAGTTATAATACACTAGCGCCATATACAAAATTATTCCATGGATGAGGTTATTGTATATCAGGGTTCGTCGTCTTAACCACAGTAATCAGCATTTAAATAACGCTCTACATTTCAAAATTCCTTTTTGCATTGTAACTCTTATATCAGGGGTTCTGAAGCAATATATAAAAGGATTAATGAGAGAATTTACAGTCGACAAAATCAACAACACATGCTTTGTCGTTCTACTTGTTGTTTCCAATAGTTGTAAACCTTGCATCAGGGATCCTAAGTTCAATGGTGTCACACAAATAAAAAAGTTAATGATAATAAGAATTGTTGTCAATGTGCTTTTAGATATCTTTCTATTCATTTGGCTTTCTTGTCCCCTGTTCCTCTGTTGGTTGATCTGACATCGATTTTCAGGGTTGTGTTCTCTTGAAAGATGTATTCGGTCATTAGCCACCCATTTTGCAGTCGTATCAATATTGTAAGTGGGTCCGACTTGCGTTCGGAATTTACGTTCGTGTCTTTGTAGAATTACTATCATTATTATACAGCATATTAGAATTATACACTCAATGAAAATCGCTATACCACCGAATGCAGTACTAAAATAGTTAAAATTGCCGCAGAAAATATTTTCAAGTTTGCAAGTAACTATGTGATTCTTAGGAAATCCAAGAATAAAAAAGTTCAAAGACAATGATGAAGATATGAATAAAAACATGCTACTCAGCATCCAGAAATATCTCCTTACATATTTCGTTGTGTATCTCCAAGACGGTCTAGCAAGCAAAAATGTTCGATCAATGCATATTACACATACCTGTCCTAATGAGTTGAAGTAGATTAGCCCAAAAATGTACATCCGGAAAAAGCAAGACGTATGACTTATTCTGCTGTTTGGATTCACAAATGTAATTAAAATTGGAAAGACAGATAATCCAACCAGGAAATCTGTTAATCCTAAGATAAGGAGATGTACATTACGGAATTCGGGATTTCGAAGTTTTGTAAATATTACAGCAATGATTGCCGGGATATTAACCAACACTGTGGCCCCTCCAGCCACTATTTCGCCGACCTGGATCCACATCGGGGCAATATCTGTGTCGTAATCTGTGTAGTCACTGACATTCGATGGAATGTAGCAAGAATTCGCCATCTGTTGACAGAATAATAAGCAGAAATGTAAATATTGTCTAGAATGGAATGAAACGTAAACCAGGTTACCGCTTTTGTATATTGTAAATCATTTCCTCGTTGGCATAATTTTCCATTTTTGTGTCTTACTGATTTTGCCAATTTTAAGTCACCAGAGAGGAAGTCTTAAGTGACATTCTAATTTTTTCTGTCCATCGTCGTGAGGCGTCCGGCTTGTTTTGTGTGTCAGTAAACAGTTGTCAAATTTGAACTATCTAATAATTTGTTTATGTTTAACCCTAATGGTAATGCCATTTATTTGAATAAAAAAATGTATCGAATAAAATATACACCATTTCTTACTTTGGAAGGAAATTATTCCTATGGGTTTTTTTCAATTTCTGTATGTACAATATTAAGTTTTTTATCATCTATTTTTGTTATTCAGGAAATGTTAGATTACGAAGGATCATCTTACCTTTAAGTCTGTTGTCCCCTGCCGATCCCGATCGGCTTGTTGCTGGAGACCTTTAAGTCTGTTGTCCCGATCCCGATCGGCTTGTTGCTGGAGAGTATACAGAGCAGCTCCTGTTTCATTCTAAGTAATGCAGTTTTGTGTCAACTTCCATGAAAGATACATCGTTATATTCTCTTGTTTGTTATTCAGTAATATCTCAATAAAAAGGCAAACGTGATTAGTTGAAAAACGATCCTTAGTTACGGATTCTGCCACCAAGTTATACAATATTTACTACAAGAACATCTTTTGGGTTTGTTGTATAGTATGTTATTGACATTGTACGTAGACTTCTTATATATCTCTAACATGTGGTGTCTGTAGTAAAACTTATAACAGCATAGTCATATTGACTGCCAACTGAATTTATAAGACAAATAGAAACAGAGAGGCCAAAGATCATTACTATATCAATAGCGTTCATATATCGGGACGTCAATTTATTTACTTCGGTTCCTCTTTTATAAAAAAGTTGATGAGATATCATCTGTATTTAATATCTGAATCTAAATTAATAATCAACACGTATAAAGACACTTTGTTTTAAAGCTGCCTTGGTTTAAATAAAGCTTGTCATCGTGTCTTCTTGGAGGTTATTGGTGCCAAGCAATTTATACCTAATTATCAACGTATTTTCATAACAATTCTGCCCAATTAGTCCCCGCCTGGATCAATGCACTTATCAAACATAACGTGTTCGGTAGTTCACAAATCCAAAACCTTGGCTGCAAGGCGAACATAAAAGACAAATACAAGAAGACAGATCACAGATTATTACTATAGAATAGCGTCTAAAATATTCACGTATAGTATCTATGTATCAATTAGTCGCCGTCAGGATCAATTCACGTATCAAACATAACTTGTTCCGTAGCTTTCGTCTCGAAAACCTCTATCTACGTCTTGTAACCTAAAGTCACTCACCTTGTTGTTTCATTTGTGTAAATACTGTTCAATTTCGACGCTCGTTTGTTTGTTTGTTTAAAAACCAGGGTTATGTACGCGGTGTGTTGCGTGTATGAAACGCGAGCCGGATGTGACCGGGTGGTTAAGATATCTCAACATATTACCACAAGCCCTCCACCTCTTGGTCGCGAGTTCGAATCACAAGTGGGACAATTGTCAGGTACTGATCGCTGGTTGGTGGTTTTTCTCTGGGTACTCCGAAACAATTAATTCACGTTCTGTTCAATTAAGCTACGTCCATAATGTTAAGAATAAAGATTTATCATTTATGTGCGAGTTGCCTACCATTAAATATTGAGTGGTTACAAAGACCTGTTAATTTAGATATTGTCAGATTTTAATGGAAATTGGTGTGTAGAGGTAACGAGGTATGCTGTATAACATGTTATCACTTTCAATACGATTAGTTACCATGGAAACAAAATGGAGGCATCTTATTGGTTAAAATTTAGATATTGTCAGATTTAAGTGAAAATTGATATATAGGGGTTATGAAATATGCTTTATATACATTGTTGTCATGGTCACGAAATAAAAGCCCCCTAAATTTTCAAAATTAGAATTGTAGATAAAATGGTATCATTTTTAGATTACCATATTTTATATCAAAATCAAATGTAATATGTTTCCCTATTTAATCTTTTTCAATTCAATTTGAAATAGGTTTTATATGTATAAGAGAGATGGATAATCTTTATTTTTATCTTTTAAGTTTAAGTTGCTGACGAAAATATATTTCTTTCCAATTTTTATTTGATTTCTGATATTAATAAAGAAACTATTTGATTCACCTAAGAGCATATCTAGTCGTAATGTTTTTTTACTGTCAGGGAAAATGTAAGAATAAAAATAAAATAATTTTAGAGTACAAACATTAGTTTAGAAAAATTCTATCACTAATTGTTGTTTTATAGTCCAGTAAAAATACGAAAAATAGATGCCCAACCTCCAAATAATTGCAACAAAACTTGTTTTCTGCTTTTTGGGTTAGAGGATCTTAGTATTTTACAATGAAAAAAGTCGCCAAAAATCATATGCTCGGAAAGTTGTTTTTTCAACACCCGAAAAATAAGAAAATATATAGAAATTACACATTTGACCACTTTTAAAGTACAACATCTGCCATTTTTGCAATACTTAAAATATGAAATTGGGTATATAGTAAGACAAACGTTAGGTTAGTACAAATAAGTTGAAATGATACAATAATTTCAGTCAAACCAAGAAATAAAGAAGGATGAAAACGGCTCAAAAACTTTTGAATTTAGCTAGCATTACCGTTTTTGTTCTTTTTAGATGCAAACATTTATAAAATCTTACCCTCAACTATATCAGTTTATGTTTTATGCCTTAAAGAATTACATTTTCTTTGATATTAATGCATGATCGATAATACATTAGCTGGAAAAAAAACCTAAATATTAACATGTCAAGTTGACTGATCGTGCCAATTTGAAGTGTTTTTATAGTTAAGAGTTTTGGCAAAACACCCATTTTGGTAGTTAATATTTCGGAAAATAAAAAAGCAAATGCTTCCAAATATGTTATATCCTTTTTGTATATTTTGTACTTGTTATTTTGATCATTTTTTGTAAAAATGGTATAAAAATGCACATCTTATTTAGTAGTAAAAACCTCCTATCACGTTAATTTGGTTGAATACCAAAATATGTCCATAAATCTGCAATACAAAAATCTTAATTTTTCGAATATGCTTTATTCGTTTGTCATAAAATTTTGCCAGTAAATAAATCAGAACTGTGATGATTTTCAGCTATAAAATTGATCTTGAACTTTCATTTTATTCCTTTATCTCATTGAAAATTATATAACCCCCATCCGGTTCCATTATGGAAAAATGAAAAACTGACCTATGCAAATATTTGATAAAAAAGAAACTTCAATATCACTTTATAAAGAGCGCTCCATTATGGTGATAATATCTGCCAAGGGATTTTGCAATCTGATTAGTCACAAAATAGATATTCACATTTTTGACATTTCAACCTAAGGAATTAGCCAATTAGAGAAGTTAAGTCAATTTGGCACTAAATGAGGATTTGATCGACTTCACATCTTTTATATTTGGGGATATCTTGATATAGTAGTCTCTTTTAGGTGAGTATAGCCTACATAGAATCTGAATTAATAACTATCTAAACACTTGAGACGGTACTTACTGAATAATTCTTGAATGAAAAAGACATATTATTCAATTTGAACTTCAAAATGTCCTTGGAAAAGGCAAAAACCCCAAATTACAAGGACATAATATGCAATTTTCTTGTTGTCATACTTTTTCCCTATGTTGATTTCAACTTATGTTTTTGGCAATCTGTGCTGTCCTTACAACGTTCTTGCCATACATTAATTTTCTTGTATCTCATGATAACCATGTAAGTTTATATTTGGCTTCAAAGTTTGCAAATTATGCAAATATCCCTATTTTTTTGGAGTTTTTGGGGGTCAAGAAAAACACGTTCCCAAATTTTCATTTGTGGCGACTTTTTTTCTTGTATAAATCAAAGTCAGATCGGTATGAAAAACAAAGAAAAAATTCTGTTGCAATTATTTTGGGGTAACACCCTATCTTTACTGGACTATTAGTATGGTGTATATGATCAATTTCATAGTTACAGTCATCTAGGACAAATATCGAATTTTTGGAAAATTCCCCTCGCTACAGTTCACCCTATGAAATGTTATTTTCCCGAATATCAATGTTTTTGAAAAAGTATCTATTATAAGATTATACCTTTAGTATGCTTTAAATGTTTTAAAAGTGTGGATGAAATTGATAACATGCCAAATATTTCGAGCAAAACCAATACAATACATTTTTTTTCAAGACAAAAATTGATTTTTTCCCTTTAAAATCACTTTGAAGTAAAAATAATTAGTGATTATCACTATAAATAGATATAAAATAAAGAATGAAATATCTTTTATTAACAAAAATAAATAAAAAAAAAAAAATACGTCAAAGGATGGGCACAAGGAGTCCCCTTGCCACATACCCAAAGTATATTAGAAAACATCATTTTAAGCCCTTTAAATGTATTTTAAAACATACAAAACGGATAAAAAGCACATAAAAAGTAGTTATTTGCCTAGACCTAAAAAATTGAAAAAAACGGCACATGGGCGGATTTTGAACCCCATCTTTGTATTCATATGATAATTTGCATTTGATATCAAAATCTATATTAGTACTTCATTTTGTACAATTAAGATATATTCTAAAATGTTCATGATTTAAATCAAGCTTGCCATTGTATCTGCTTGGAGTATATTGGTGCTAAGTAATACATACTTAATTAAAACAGTATTATGATTTTTTTTCTGACTGTTATTCTCATTTACAAAAAATATGTTCTGTAACCATTTTTCTTGAACATGTGTTCGACGGAAGTGGATGTGTCGGCTGTGCAGCCGTTTAAAACATCCCAAAAATTGTTATTTACAGTTGAAAAGAGTAAAACAGTTATCAAGACCCGTAAATCTTTGCAAGAATTGATGAATTTTTAATAGTATTAAACCCATCTGAGTGCGATTTCATTGATATAAAACAATACACACAATTTGGTTGAAAGCGGATAAAAAATATAAAAGTTATTGAGTTGAAACCCATACATTATCAGTTTTGATGATTTTAAGGTCCTGTATCCCTTGCAAATATTGACGGATTTTGACCAGTATCAAACCCATTATATAATAGATCTTATTGATATCAAGCAATATACAACATTGGGTTAAAATCGGATAATAAACATCAAATTTATCGCACAGAAACCAAGAAATTGTATGCTTTAACGATTCTAACGTCCTGTTTAAAAGTCACATTTAAAGGTAGGTTTGGCCCAACCAAATAAATATTTTTGTTGCAAAAATGCGATAAACGAAAAAAAAATATATTAAAAAACATACTAACCATATCTCATTCAATTTCTCTATGCGTATGATATTGGAAAAAAAATTGTCGTGAAAAAAATTTAGGAAATCCTTGATTTATTACGATGTCAAACTGACTGGATAGTACGCAAATAAAATTGCGATGGATTGGTTTGTCGAAGTTTCGCGCAGCGCATTGTTGCGTTGCGTACTAAAAGTAAACAAAATGGCTGAACGAAAAAGTGCGAGAAAAAAAGGTATCTGAATCGGCAACAAAATCAGAGTGGGAAATCAGAATGAAATCGGTTGCACCCAAGGATATTTCTAGGGAATGAAAGTCAGAGATGGTATGTAGCAAAAGAAGAAACAGAAGCCGCAGCTCATGCGGAGATTGCCCGGATTCTGTTGGACTCGTGTTGCACGCGGTAAGCTTTTCCTCGGACATGCAGTGGCAGACTAACTACATATATGTTTGATATACTAAGCTAGGTATACTAAACTAAGTATTTTAGATTATATGATATGTATAAACAATCCATCGCACTTCGAGTTGTTATCATTTTTTACTAAACATATCCTGTCAAGACTGTCGCTGCTATCTGACATTTTGTTGCACGCTTTCGTTTGTTGATGCGGTCTCGTTTTGGAAAAAATACGTCATGTTCTATGTAAAGCTTGACTTCGCTGTATTTTTAGATGAGATTTTTCCTGGTCAAGCTAGGCAACATACCACCTGTATTGTTCGCTGTATGCATTGAAAATGGTCTGAAGAGTATATTTATGTACAGGATAAATTTCAATTTCGTAGTCATTATATTTCATTGGGCGAAACCTACCTTTAAATGATAGATTTCAACGTGCCTTAGAAAGAAAGTGTTAAAATTCCTATCTTGTTTCAGATGA
Organism: Argopecten irradians; assembly: GCF_041381155.1. Taxonomy (NCBI): domain Eukaryota; kingdom Metazoa; phylum Mollusca; class Bivalvia; order Pectinida; family Pectinidae; genus Argopecten; species Argopecten irradians. The sequence goes on along the minus strand of NC_091148.1, from coordinate 6,965,701 downwards.
TCGATATGTTGTTAAATATAAGAACATAATGAGGTCATGGTTCTCTTCGCAACTTATTTCATCGCAACATTGAAGTTCAACGTTATATTTATTGAGCAATTAATTATCTATTGATGACCATAGTCTGGCTAAAACTATTGTATCTGTGACGGTAAGTTTATCTATGGTGGGTTCGGTAATTTCTTCAATGCTTAACAGGGTTATTCCGCGGTTGTTAGGCATACGATAACTCTGTCTTTTACCGGGCTAGAGAAAAGATAGCTCAAACGTACTAGACATTGACGTGCATAATTAATGTTGACGCATTGCGACGTTCCTATTATGATGGCGGCGTTTTGGGAATGAAATAAAGAATCAAACATAGGTCTGTCAGGTGGACTAATAGAATCTTACATGGGTCTGTCAAGTGGACAGGGATATATCAACCCTCGTGAAAGATTTTGGCCGTCAACCCTCGGCAAGCCTCGGGTTGACCGGCCAAAATCTTTCACTCGGGTTGAGATATCCCTGTCCACTTCACAGACCCATATTTGATTCTTTTTTCTCCCATACTTAGTAGAAAAAATGATGAAATTCCACTTGGTTTCCAGCTTTTTCATCGCGCCATTATCGCAGGAATGTCGTTATTTACAATGCGCGCCGCAGCTACGCCGCATGTATTGATGACGTCACGTTATTGTCTAGCGCGTGTGAGCAGTCTTACACCCCCCTGTGTAAGATAGAGATATCTTCCCCGTAGCAACAGCGGGATATCCCTGTGAAGTAAGGGAGAAAATGATATCCCAACCCTTTTGAAAGATTTTGACCGTCAACCCTCGGCAGGCCTCAGGATGACAAGCCAAAATCGTTCACTCATGTAAGATTCTATCGGTTAGTACAAATCTACCCGAGTTAAGATAACCACGAGACAGAAAGCCATATTTATAATGAATAGCATAATATGACAGAGGTTGATAGAACAGATCGAAAATTAGCGGAACGTAACCCATTATCAGCAAAGTTAGTTCTTAGGGTCAATAAACACTGCTCTCACTTTCAGGAAACACGTTACATGTGTATGATTTTATTACAGCCATAACGTTTTGAGGCAATATAGATGCCACATGAAATGTCTGCCCGTTACTATGGTTCAGTATGTTCCATTGACAGCTAATTACTTATCATTTATATTACACGCAGCTCGCACCTACATTTTGTAATCATACTTTTAATAACTCGACATAACATTAAATATGAGCATTATGGCTTTCAAAATCAACTAAAGTAGCAATATTCTTTGAAACAATTTTACGTATCGCTATTAATGCAAAGGTCCTTATACACATAAAATAAAAAATATTGATTTCTTCATATGACATAAAAAGTATAAGTATCATTGATGATGAATGACTTAGCAACAGTTACTTCAAAGCAGATACAATGACATGCCTAATCTAAATCATGACAGCTTTACAACAATATATTTGTATTGACAACAGAAATACTATTATTAATTTCAATTATAACCAATTAAAGAGTAAATGCTAAATATCAACTAAAAGCAACGGAAGCAAATGAAGTGACTTTTGGGTGGATGCTATTTTTTTACAAATTATTTTGGCGTAGCTTTCCTTTTCTCCCATTCTTTACAGAGATATCACGTGGTTGCTAGGGAAACAAAAACTCTCTCTTACACGGAGGGGTGATACAGTTGACACGTGCTAGACATTTGCGTAGCGTTATCAAGAAATGCCACGTAACCGCAGCGGGCATTGTAGATGACGTCATCAATTTTGACTCATAGCGACGTTCCTGCGATAATTTCGCGATGGAAAAATTAGGAAGTAACTGGAATTTTAACATATTTCTACTAAATTTAGGACAAAAAGAATGAAAATAATCGTGAAAGATTTTGGCAATTGAGGTTATTTTTTTGTAAAAGTAACTACAATCATCACACGTATTAGATATATACAATTATTCTACCCTGTAAGAAATACCAGCATTTTATTATACTACGTAGGATATATTATATGCCTGAAATGATATTCGCACAGAAAACATTACCTAGCTTGTTTTTTTTTTATAATCCATAGCTTAGAATCGTTTTTCAACTAATCACGCTTGTCGTTTTACTGTCGATCCATATAAAAATAAGCTCTGCTCTGTGTTCTCAACAGCAACAAGAGGTTCAGGATCAGCAGGTGGTAACAACAGACTACGCGGTAAGATTTCTTTCTCAATCTAACATTTTCATGAATATTAATAATAATAATGAATGACATAAGGTTTAATGTTGTACATAAAACATCTACTTCATAGATTTCATTTCCTTGAAAATTAGGAAATGGAGTCAATTTAATTTAATAATTTAAGTATTTTTTTTTTTTTTGGGGGGGGGGGGTTAAAATTTATGACAGAACAATTAAGTTTAAACATGTTATATATATAATGATAATAATAATAATAATGCTTTCATGAAATTAGTAAATATTAAATGTAATCATATATTAAATTAATTGTCACCCCATAACCCCAACCTTATCTCAATTGGATCAGACATTCATCGTTATGTTACCCTAGTGGCTATAATAGTACAAGTATATGATTTTTTTAAATATAGAGTATGTATAAAATTATTTGATAAGCCATATACATTCAGGCAAGAGACATATCAATTCACGCTCTGAAAGTTATATAGGTCAAGGTCTTTCATATTAACAAACGTGGTAGTCATTAATGACAGCATGCTACATACCTAATATTAGGTCTATGGGTCTCCTAGAACTTGAGAAGAATATTGTCCTTCAAATGATTTCTTAAAAAAATTGCAATTTTGAAATTTGACTCTTATTTCCGATCAGAAGTTGTCATTTCACAGAAAACTGTTTTTTTAGTATTTTGCCAAACTCTTAACGAGCTATTGACAAAAATTTAAAACCGGAAGTGAGGTCATAACGGCCATATTTGAATCTTTACCTACTTTATTTTTTTTCATATGACACCTTCGCACCCTACCTCACAACATACTATACATAATGTAAACCTTTACTTTACTAATTAACTGGCAGTGTCTCCAAATAAAGGAATAACAATAAGAAATTAGCGAAAACAATATTTGATCTTTTCAAAATTGCTGAAACGCCCTAATAACAATTTTCGAAAAATGACGGAATGACTACAGGACCCAAGCCATACGTATTTCCAGTATTTCACAGGTGTCATAACAACCACTTGAGTTCTGATACAGAATTAAATAGTCATATGAGCTATGCACGTTTGTTTTTGATGACCAGGGCACAGTTGCAATTATGAAGAATTAGATTTACGCATCTGAATTATGTATGAAGGTGTTACTTCGCTGCTTTTATCGTCAGTTGTAAAGCTAAATGTCAATTTTAAAGTAATGCATTTTGGGGATTTAAACAATTTTCCAATCTCTGTATCTAAATCTATATATTATATTTTCCATTGTTTATTGTGGTATCAAATTGTATCTCAAGCTGCATTGTTAGTGGTAAACATCAACGCATGAATTGTATATGAAGGGGTAACTTCGCTGCCTCATTATTTTTATAATTCAGAAATAATAGAGATTCAGAGATAATAATATATTTGACATTTTAATCGTCAATACACCACGGTGTCTACTATCTTAAACGCGTAGTGGTAGATTCAGTTTTGTATGATACCTTACATTTTTGCTTCATATCGTGCATGTATTCAAAATATCTGACCCAATATCATGTCGGATAATCTAAATCCCATCGCGCTAACATCTTTTTGATAAATAGTAAGAAAAACTTTACTGTCTGTTTGTCTGATTTGCAAATGTATAAATACTAAGCAGTAATGTTAAGGTCGTGCGTTTAACGTTTGTGCTTTGTATGGATAAAAGAGTCTGTGTCGTCAGTGTCATAGCTAAATGTCAATTGTAAAGTAATTTTTGGGATGTAAGCAATTCATAATCCCTGTATCTAAATCTACATTTTCCACTGTTTATTGTGGTATCAAATTGTATTTCAAACTGCATTGGAAGTGGTAAGCATGTTCAGTATGTACTGTCCTACATCATATACGCCTACTTATCTTTTCCCTATTTCGTCCGATCTATCACTCGATCTCGAACTTTTCCCTTACTTCCTTTTTGTCCTTACCCTTTTACTCCCCTCTTTGTAATGATCTGTCTCGAGCAATACAGGTACACGATTGGCATTTGGAGCTGTTATTCTTTTATAACAAGCGTTAATGTACGGTGCAAACCGCGTTTTAAATCCTCACATAGCTGTATTCACCCTGCTTCTGTTAGTGTTTTACTCTTCATATGCTACCTATTGTTTCTTCTTCTCCTCACTTATGGGGACGTCCAGCCTAACCCCGGTCCTAATAAAACTGACTATCTATCTATCTGTCACATAAATGCACGAAGTATTTTGGCCACCACAGATGAAAGAAAGAGTCGCTTTTATAAGTTAGATGAAATTGATAGCGTTTTCTGCAATCACTTTATGTATGACATCATAGCTATATCTATTCTTCAATTAGAAAACTTTAACCTTTACAGTACGACAGAAATAGACATGGTGGAGATGTAGCTATATATACCCGTAATACCATTAAATGCAAACGTCGGCTAGGCTTAGGATCCCCAAATATCGAAAGTCTTGTCATATCGAAATAACTCATCAGACAGGAAATATCTTATTTAATACAATATATCGTCTTCCTATCCAGGATGCCCGCACTAAAAACGACTTCTTATCTTATTTCTCTGACACTTTCCAGATCATGCAGTCCGAAAACCCGTAAAAATCATACATGTAAGTACTGGTGATTTGAATGATAGATGTATTTCCTGGGATGACCAGCACGTGACTAGTGAACTCGGACATCGTCGTTTTGATATTGCGATCAAAAATATTTTTTTACAATTAATTAACAAAGCTACCCATTTTAGAGCAAATTCATCACATATACTTTACCTTATTTTTGTTGCCACATGGTGGCAAACGTTGATATAAAATCACCACTTTGTAATCTTGATCATAGTTCTATTTCCTATTAACTGAAATATTATGTTCTAAAGCCTCAGTCATATCAGAGAACCATATAAGACTACAAAACTGCTGATATCTATTGTTTGAACAATGCATGTTATACCCATGTCGATATGGTCTTTGGTGTTTTTGATTTTTTAGATGATTTAATTGAAAATGTAAACAAGTTTATCTTATATACGTGCAAAACATTTATACTAAATAAAATAGTCAATATTTGTCCTCGCGACAAACCGTGGTTAACAAACGAAGTACGTCGAGCCTTTAGGACTAGAGATAGATTTTTCAAATTATTTCAAAAAACAGGTAAAGACTTCGACAATTTCAGGTTCCAGGTAGCACGTAGGGAAGCACTTCGGGTAAAACGCGATGCACTTAAACGTTGGCAAGAGTCCACCATTACTAAACTATCTAACAGAAATACCAATCCTAAACTTTTCTGGTCAATTACTAAATCTCTGGGCAAAATGGAGATCATACTATCCCTCCTTTAATGGAAAACAATCACTATATGCACGATGATACTAATAAGGCAGATCTATTTAACACATACTTCTCTGATCAATGTAATATCCCGGATAATATTGAGAAACCAGTACTACCCCAAACTAATGTAAATAATAACTGTAATTAGTACCGTACAAACCACTCCGAAGAGGTATGTAACTCGCTTAACCCCAAAAAGGCAACAGGGCCAGATGGCATAGGAAATTTCATTCTTAAAAATTGCTGTCAATCTTTAATTCATGTTTGGGCACATTTCTCTCAGATCAGGTATTTTTCCCACTTTGTAGAAAACAGCTCAAATTTGTCCTATTCATGAAATGATAGCAAAAATAATGTTAAAAACTATCGACCAATATCACTTCTTTCAAATATATCTAAATGTCTTGAAAAAAATAGCATACAAACGTATTTATGAATTCTTTGTGGCAAACAGCATTCTTATCAAAGCAAATTCTGGATTTAAAAGAAATTATTCTACCATTAATCAATTTTTAAAAATAATCCACAGCATTTATAAAAGTAAAGATAATGGCGAGGCTGTTTGCACAGTATTTTCAAAAGCTTTTGACAAAGTGTGGCACGAAGGTTTACTTCACAAATTAGAAAACATAGGTATTAGAGGAAGTTTGCTTTATTGGCTTAAAAGTTATCTTTGTAATAGAAAACAGTATGCAGTCTTAAATGGTCAATCTTCTGGTCATAAACATATTAACTATGGTGTCCACCCAGGGCTCGATCCTTGGACTGCTCTTATTCTTAGTTTATGTAAATGATATCAATATAGGCATTTGATCTGACATTAACTTATTCGCTGACGACACTTCTCTCTCATCAACCATAAATAGTAACGAATCAGTAAATACACTTAACGACGATTTAATTACTCTGTCTCAGTGGGCGAAACGATGGCTTGTCATATTCAACGCATAAAAAACTGAATTTGTTATTTTCTCTAAAAAAAAGATTTGTTAATAAACCGAACCTTCTGCTTGATAACATTCCAATTAAACATGTAATTAACCATAAACATCTGGGCATATTTCTTTCTGGTAACCTTAGCTGACATTCTCACATCTCAGAAATTGTAGTCAAAGCCAACAGAATATCAAATATCTTGCAAGCATTAACTTATATTATCCCACGTTCATGCCTAGAAACACTATATAACTATATAAAACTATGGTAAGAATGGTTATGGAATATGGCAATATTTTATTTGATAACTGTAGTCAGCAAGAGTCTGACCTTATTGATAGTGTTCAGCGTAGTGCGGCATTAATATGCACAGGTGGTTATAAGGTAGCCAAATATACTAAACTGTTGGGTGAATTGGGATGGGAAAAACTAAGTGATAGACGAAAAAATTGCAGACTGAAAATGATATTTAAAGTTAACCATGATCTGTGTCCACCATATCTGAAAAATATCTGTCCAATTCAGACTCGTGGAACACAAAACTACAACTTTAGAAATTCTAATACTATTCTCCCTATCCTGTCAAGAAAATCATTCTATCATCAATTCTTCTTTCCAAAATCAGTACGCGACTGGAGCAATCTACCTGACACATTAAGAAATAGCTCTTCACTAAAGTCCTTTTCTCTAGCACTGTCAAATCTATCCACTCCACAAAAAAAATATTTATATACATATGGACACGGGAAAGGCAAAATCAACTACACTAGAATAAGAATAGGAGTAAGCGTCCTAAACAAACATATATATTCTTACAAGTTAACTAATAACAAATTCTGTGACCTTTGCGTAAACTCCTCCGAAGATGAAATTTATTTCTTTTTACATTGTCCAAAATATAACAGAATCCGTTCCAATATGCTCCGCACTGTTTGTCATATATTCGCTCCAAATGTCAATTCCAACCTCATTGTAGAGCTCATGCCAAATGTTCTTGTCAAAATAATTTTATGTCGCCTAGAAACACTAAACGAAATTGAGAACAAAGCATTATTTGACCATGTATTTGAATATATACATATTCTGAACTCTCCCCCATCCCCACCTTCCTCTCTCTGTGTGTCTTAGTCTCCCCCCTTTCTCTCTAAAGTGTGTATATGTGAGTGTGCGACATTTGTATGTCTTTTGTGTAATTGTACATATTATTTGTTTGATATATGTTGAGGAGAGCATCTAGTAGCCTTCGGGCTGTTTGTTATCTTGGTTGAATGAATAAATAATTAAATTAATGATTTTATTAATTTGATCTTTTAATCTATGTAGAGTATTTGTTTAGGTTATAGAAATTTGGGTCATTTTGTCTTATTTTAGCCACACCACTCTGGCTCCTGGAACCAAACTAGATAAGATGTTAAAATGTTATCTTAGGCTTATAATTACTTTTAACCAAATTTGGCTCATTTTTTATGGAAATTGAACAAGACATGATCAAAATATGCTTCCTTATATAAACTGTAGTGAATTTGATCCCAATCCCAGTGGAAAATCTGAGACGCTAGGGCCATATAATTGGATTCTACCGTATCATCGAGTTAAATTTGGTTGAATTTACCTCCTTTGGCCGCGCACAGCTCCTGGGTTGAGTCCCATGTAATTCCACATTATGATAATGCTTATGTCTTAGAACATTTTAGGCAAAATTTCAGGGACGGTTCTTAGCAGTTTTGGAGAATAGGTCACATGAGGATACATAAATTACGACGGATATGACGCACGGCGAATGACGCATGACGGATGATGCTGGCCATAACGCAATAAGAATACATTTTCTTCTTCTGTGACTACACAGATTACGACACAGATATTACCCCGATGTGGATCCGAGTCGGAGTGGTGGTGGTTGGAGCGGCAACAGTGCTGGTTAATATCCCAGCAATCATTGCTGTGATATTTACAAAACTTCGAAACCCTCAAGCCCGCAATTTACATCTTCTTATCTTAGGATTGACAGATCTTCTAGTTGGATTGTCTTTGTTTCCAATCCTAATTACGTTCGTAGATCCAAACAGTAAAATAAGCCATACGTCCTGCTTTTTTCGCATGTACATTTTTGGGCTAATCTACTTCAACTCTTTAGGACAGGTCTGTGTAATATGTATTGATCGAACATTTTTGCTGGCTAGGCTGTCTTGGAGATATACATCGAAGTATGCAAGAAGATATTTCTGGATGCTGAGTAGCATGTTTTTATTTATATTGGTATCAATGTCTTTGAGCTTTTTCATTTTTGGATTTCCTAAGAATCATGCATTTTTTTTGTAAGCTTGAAAGTAATTTCACTATTTTGCTACTGCCATCGGTCTTATAGCTGCTACTATTAAGTGTGTGATTGTGATATGCTGTATATTAATGATAGTAGTTCTACAGAGACATGGACGTAAAATACGGATGCAAGTCGGGTGCATAAACACTATTGATACGGCTGCAAAAGGGGTGGCCAATGATCAAATACATCTTTCAAGAGAACGCAATCCTGAAAATCGATGTCAGATCAACCAACAGAGGAACAGGGAAGAGGGAGGCCAAATTAATAGAATGAGATCTAAAAGCACATTGACAATTATCATTATTACATTTAACTTTTTCATTTGTGTGGCACCATTAAGCTTAGGATTCCTTATACAAGGTTTCCATTTGTTGGAAACAGCTACATGTACTAGAACGACAAGACATGCGATGCTAATTTTGGCGACTGTGAATTCTCTAACTAATCCCTTTATATTGCTTCAGAACCCCTGATATAAGAGTTACTATGCAAAACGGAAGTTCGAAATGTAGATAGTTATTTAAATGCTAAATATTGTCGTTGTGACGAACGTTGATATCCAGCGATTTCGTTTATTAGTGTAATATAATGTATATAATTAAACCTAAGTGAGAATCCTGCATTCTGATTGGTCTAGAGATATTTGGTGTTTTACACTATCACACGGCAGGTAAAATTAGAACAATAGGAAACAATAGACAAATTCGTAGCAACCCCCTAGCAACGGATGATTGTGTATTTTTGACAGTGCAAAATATTAACCGCCCAAAAAAGTTTCTTTTTCGACGCCATCATTATTTTTGAAGCGACGTTCTCATAACATGTTAGTAATGAATTAATTGGCACCAAACATATCCAAGCAAATACGATCACAAACCTTATTTGAATCATGGCAGCCTCACAGCAATGTGTTTGTACCGTACAACATAGATCTTAATATAAATTATGAATCATAAATGTATGATTACAAATGAAATAAATATTAGTTTTTCGTCAATTTAACAATAAAAAGGAAATTAGTTAATTTTTGGATGGACATTACTTCTATAGAAATAATCTTTGGCCTATTTTTTTCTATTTGTCTTTTATGTTCGCCTTGCAGTCAAGATTTTGGATATGTGAGCTACGCAACAACGCAGATGTATTAAAGGGACAATTCAGTCTAAGAGAACATAAAAATGTGTACATATATCGAAAAAAAATCAGTTCTAATGGAAATTAGATCAGTCGGTTTTACTGTGATATGCCTGAAAAGCCCATGGTTGTGACATGTGTGTAGATGTTCAAACTCGCTCGCTGTCCGCCATTACACATTGTGGTCGAACTTCTTGTATGCCGAACCCTGTCCGGTGCTCGTAGGGCAATGTAACTTTTGTCTAGAACTGCTCAAATCGCTCTGACAGTAGTGTGTTTACCTTATCAGGTGAATTGTCTTGCCTAAAAATCACTTTATCACCTTCTCAGTGGTTATGTAGTTGATTTGTTTAACGTGCTAACTTTGGCTCGGGTATTGGTACATCTTCCATATTGTACCTGCTTAATCGTATTGATCAATGATTTGATATTTCAACGATATTAATTGAAATATTAAATAATAACGTGGAATTTGTCAATATTTTATATTATATGTTTCATAAGAAATGTAGAACAATACATTTATGTCATATTTTGCTTCTTGGTTATGTAAAAGAATTAGACTGAGTGAATTGTCCTTTTAAATTTGCTTTTTTAAGTTAAAATTAACGATGATTGCTTTGTTTTTATATAAATAATCTTACTGACAATTTTGCCCGATTTACTATAGAGATACGGTCCGAAGTGCAGCAAGTCGCCATTTCTATTTTCAACCGTGGAAAGTTACTGTGATATAGCCTTAAGATGGTATGCTCATGGTGCGGCTGAATGTTTCTCGTGGATGTATCGGTCTACGAACGCGATAAAGATCAGACGACTTATTTCTTTATAATCATAACTTTGATTTTCTTGTACGGACTGTGCGTAGGTCAGTAGGCCTATTTTGAATGATACTGTTTAGGATAATGTGTCTCTGGAAAGCTGTAGGCCAAAGTGATCTGTTAAACTAATACTCGCTTAGAAGCTCTCAGAATTGTTCCTATGTTCTGTACTTCAGGTGTGAGGAGTGGCCGTACACGTATACAGACGTAACTATGAACTTTCCTGTTTTCTCTGCAATATATTGTACAATTTGAAGCTTATCTCTTACTTAAAACATATCAAGTTTTTGTGTTAATAAAGTACACGTTTATATCTAATATAAGCCAGTTTGTTTTGCCTTTGTATATGCATTCAACCGTTCCCAATCCAATATAGACAATGGCAACATAGAATTACCATTGTCTGTGTTATATGTGATGAATAGCAATTCATGAATAGTCCTCTATACAGTTCTCTCTCCCCAACATATTGTACAGTTTTTGGCTTATCTCTATAACTTCAGGGATTGTGCCTGGAGACATACTCAGCCGTATTGTGTAACTCTCCCATAAAATACATTTAACATTTTATCAACTTACCAATAAAAACACACCAAAGCTAATAAAATGGTTTACCGATACATGAACGCTACCTTTATAGTAATGATATTTGGCAAGTGTTTTATTATATTCTTATACGTTCGTCTTGCAAACAAAGAAGATTATATTATTGATAAGTGTTACTACAAACATCACATGCTAGAGATATACAGTAAATATACTGTCAATGACATACGCATCGTCTTATACTACTCACAGAAAACATTTTCTAGCATGGTGTCAAAATCCACAACCAAAGGATCGTTGTTCAACTCAACACGCTTGTCCTTTTATTGACCTGTAACCGAATAATAAACACATATGATCGATGGGTGTATCTCTCAGGGGGTTTGGTATAAATATGCATTTCTTTACGATCCATGTAAAAACAAGCTCTGGTCTGTGTACCCGCCAGCAACAAGACACTCGGGATCAGCTGGTGGTGACAACAGTTTTAGCAGTAAGATTTCTTTCTCAATCCTAACTTTTCTCGAATAATGATAATTAGGCTATCCAATTTGATTTCGTCTTCTTCGGATTTTGGATTTTTAAAATAGGAGCAAGCGAGCGATTTTTTTTATTTTTTATTAAAAATTTTTTTTTGAAAATGCCAAAAATTGGTGCGAGCGAATATTTTTTACAGTATTTTTATTTGACTTTTATGTTCATTAAATGAAATAACACTTAATAAGTAAGTTTTTATTTTGAAATATGTGTTTTGTTGTTTTCATATTGTGTTCAACATTCATAACTGTATCAAAGAAGTCTGATTAAGGTGTTGCTTTCATGCCATGGTATGTTTAATTTCCATTTTAAGACAAATCATGACAATTTTAATATTGAATAGCAATGTTAAATACTTCAAAGAAATAGTCAAGAAAGCTTTAACTTAGTAAACTTTACCTTATTAATGTCAATAAGTTACTGTTGATAGAGCATTCAGCAAAAACTAAAGAACCAAAAGAAGCAAATGATTTTAACCATCTATTTGCATTAATGATAAATAATTTAAACTGATACAATCTCACCCAACATGTAAATCCTTTCTCAGCACAAAATAAATGTTTAAAACTGACTATTTTTTTAGCCTGTTGCTTTTTCAGCTGCTCATACTTAAACTGAGATATATAACTTCAAAAAGGATAAACACAAAGAATATTTCTTTATTGCCATTCTATAAAAAATATATGGACAGTATGACTCAAAAGTTTCATTATATCAGCATTCATATCATTAAAAGATTTTTTTTTTCAAATTCATTTGATATTCTTGAAGCAAAAATAAAGTGTTTTTTCAAAAAACGCTTTGGGTAAATCAAACTCAAAAGCAACTTATCAGCACAAAAATGCAGGCAAATGGATTTTATTTATTGTCGTAGAAGTCTAGAAATAAAACATTAGTAACATTAAGTTAAGATCGATCTTAGCAAAATGTATAATTTACTAGATCTATCGATTGAATAGAAGACGAATCGTCACTAATGTTACTCATTCATGCTGTCAAAACTCGTTAGCAAAAGTAACTGCATGCACTGTGAGGGCTACATGCCAAAATACACACTGACAGGGTCTAAGATAAGTGACTTGATTGATGTGTTAATTAATTACCGATTGCAATCATACAATTGTCATCCCGGATTGCCGTTTCTCGTTCGTAAGTCAGTCAGTCAAATCACCCGTCATGGTCACCGTTGTTAGGGCGAGTTCGAATGAAAAGAGTTGCGGACATCGACAAAAACAGACTAAAATCGGGACACTGACTATTAAAATCTATGCGTCCCTATTACATTCTATTACATACCTCTGCGCTTTGTGACGGCAAACTTGACAAAATGTGTGTTGTTGTAAATATTTGTAAAAAGCTTGCGTGTTTGAAGAGACAATGCGCAAATGATTCGAACATCAGAGTGATCAGGACGCGTTGGCAAATAGAAATGAAGCCTGAACAAAATTGCCCGGTATCGTCAGATTCCTTGACAACAAAATGAGGGGCGGTAAAAATATTATTTTACATTTTTCATTTTCGGTAAATAGGAGCGTGAAATCCGACGAACGAGAAATCAAATTGGAATGGCCTAAATTACATAATATTCAATGTTGTACATACAAAAATTATAAAACATTTATTTCACAGTTTTCATTCCCTTCCAAATTGTTAAATTTGATGGTATTTTTTATTTTCTGGAATCAAATAAATGACATTACGGTTACTCATAAAATAACTATTAGATAGTTTCCATCTAAATAATAAATGTTTTATCAGCTTATTGGTCTATTATTGTATGGATAAAAAAATCATGATTTTCCCCCTTTTTAACTGTTTAATTACCAACTGTAAGTAATTGACATCTGAATTAGACATGTATCGTTTTCTTTGATACATACTATTATATCAAAAACCTAACCATTTTGATTTGAACTGTGCATTTGTGACACGGGCAATCTAACATGAGTTCAAATAATTGATGTGTCATAAACATTTGGGCAAGAAACATATCAAGTCATTTAACAAAATATTGAATTTCACATTACGTAGACACCACCAGTTAATGACTATTTATGAATTAAGAAGTATTAATTGAAATACAGGCAAAACTTTCGAATTTCCTTTCTATATAAGTCAATCGGAATCCGGATAACATGTGTTTGTCTATAGAGACAATCATGCAACGTATTACCAATAATGACTGAGTGAAATTGTGACCTGAATTTTGGTAATATATTGTTACAAATGCTGAATTTCTTTTCATTACGCATACTGAGAAGATCTTTAGTACAATTTGTAGTAAGAATATGAATATAACGAAAATGCGGGGGTTGCGAATTCATTCAGCCATTTTACTTTGACCGGATGATTTACATTGGAAAACAATGTGTTTACCGTAGAATGGGTTATTTTCGCCAAACGGAAATCTCGTAATTAGTACCCGAAAATACGATATTTAAATTCGCCTCTTCATATTTACGCCATTAAAGAACAAGGATTGCAATTACAACCATGTACTGCAACATATATCAGGTGTTTCTGTCTTTCATGTGCTATTTGTATATCGGTTAGTGATTGTTTTGTACCGTAATAGACACATGATTTATAACTGATTCTGACCACTGTGTTGGCGTTATAAGATAAAGCAACACGTCAGGAAATAACATACCGATATTTCTTTTATTCCATTTGCTATTTGCTTTGTTTATACGAAGACGAATTATCTGGATTTAATTGTCAGACTACCCAAAGTAGTAGAGCGGCATATGGCAAAAAATGGGAAAATCGTGCATTTTAATTTTTCAAATAATCACGAAACTTGGCATGCAAGTAGTTATGCATATTTGAAGGAGAATCAGGGCGGGAGCCATCGCAAAAAGGGCCTACTTCCGGTATTTTTTAAGATGGCCGCCATTTTCGTGGTGAAACTAAGAAAACTAATGAAATAACAAGCTGCACCTTTCGATAAAAGCATGAACTTGGCATGTGAGTAGCTAAGACAAAAATTAAATCAGAATTAAACGGGAAGCCATTGAAAAAGGTATATACTTCCGGTATTTTTCAAGATGACCGCTATTTTTGCAGGCGAAACTTAGAGAAGTAACGCTGCACGTTTTTATAAAAACATAAAAATTGGCATTTGAGTAGCCAAGACAATCAAAATAAGATTTAAATCGTGAGCCACTGAAAAAATAACTACTTCAGGTAATTTCAAGATGGCAGCCTTATTAACAGTTGAGGAGTACAGTTGTCATTACAAAAACACAAATATTTTTTATAAAAATACTACGTATTGTTTCTATCAGAGACACAACTTACATATACGGGTAAAATACATTCATTATTTTATTCCATTTCCGGTTTTTTTTAAATGCGACTATGTGAAATTCGAAACATGAATACAAAAAAGATGTTAAAATATTGATTCGTTGATATTATTTGAATTTCTCATGGCTCCCGCTTTTGATATTATTTTGGTTTTCTTGGCTACTAACATGTCAAGTTTCATGTTTTTAATGTGATGTGCAGCATGCTATTTCATTACTTTGTTAAGTTTTACCCACTAAACTGGTGGCAATCTTGAACAAAACCGGAAGTAGGTGCATTTTGTAATGATTCCCGGTTTAGATATTGTTTTGGTGGTCTAGGCTACTCGCATGCCAAAGTTTCAAGCTTGTATCAAAAATGCATGATTTTTTCCCTAGCCGCTCTACTACAAGAAGATTGGCTACCCATTATGAGCTATATAAAGGTTCCCCAACAAGTGACTGTTGTTTATCATGTTTATCAAACTTGAGTTTGTTAATTTTCAAATTTTGAAAAGACACGAGCTTTAGCTAGTGTCTTTTAAAATTGGAAATTAACTAACGATAGTTTAGATAAACATGATAAACAACTGTCACGCGTAGGGGATTTTATTTATCTCTTTAACTCTATATTAATACAGTGGTGACCATTTTCTCGTCTTCATTCATTGAAACTTACCACCATACAATGTGTAGTAAGAACTTCCCGCCATAAAATAAAGTGCATAAATAGAGAGCCAATATTGTATTGTTAAATACTTTGAATAAGCAACTACCTGTTAAACAGTAAATACTTTGATATTTAAAAGAAAATGCGCTGTGAAAATTAGCCTGAAGCTGAGAGCCAATCGGAATCAAATAATAAAAAATAAAAATAAAATTTACACACTGGTGTTTGTACACATAAACGATAACCAACTACTATGGAATTTATCACAGTCATATTAAATTTCGCGTGTTTTGCGTGTTATTAAATCACGTACTTTATAGGTGATAAGATTTCACAACCAAAAGGCCAATGAGCATCAAAAAGTCACCCTCCCAGCCTACAACCTCTCAGGATGGGGCAACATAGTTCACAATCAATCGTGTCTCAAAAGGTTTGGGCAAACTCCTTGAGCAGCGTTGGAGAAGAAAAAATCAAAATGGTAATTGTTAACAGACATACAACACAAGCCGGACGACTCACGACGATGGACAAAAGGAAATAAGAATAGTGTCAGTTGAGACACTTGAGACTTCGGCTCTAGTGACTTTAAATTCGTAACATCAGTAAGACACAAAAATGCTAAATAACGTCGACGAGAAAATAGTATGATTACAATAAACAAAAGAGTTAAACCGTTTTACTTCAATTTATGTTTTGTTTGTTTGTCTGTTTGTTTGATTATTTTAACGTCCTATTAAAAGCTAGGGTCATGTAAGTACGGACTCCCATTATGCAGTGTATAGCGTGTGTGACGTGCGAGGTGCGTGTTTTTGGAGACTGCGGTATGTTCGTGTTGAGTTTTGTTGTATAGTGGAACTGTTGCCCTTTTTATAGTGCTATATCACTGAAGTATGCCGCCGAAGACACTAGGCAACACACTCAACCCGGTCACAATATACTTACAATGGACGAACCAGTCGTCCCACTCCCGTTATGCTGAGCGCTAAGCAGGAGCAGAAACTACCACTTTAGTGTGTCTCGGCCAGGGGACAGAACCCAGAGCCTACCTCACAGGGGCGAGCGCTCCATAAAAAGGCAAGTGGTTACTTATTTTACTTCAAAGATAGTTCATACCGTACTAGACAATATTTACATTTTCTGCTTATCATTCTGTTAACAGATGGCGAATCCTTGCTCCATTCCATCGAATGTCAGTGACTACACAGATTACGACACAGATATTGCCCCGATGTGGATCCAGGTCGGAGTGCTGGTGGTTGGGGTGGCAACAGTGCTGGTTAATATCCCAGCAATCATTGCTGTAATATTTACAAAACTTCGAAACCCGAAATCTCGTAATTTACATCTCCTTATCTTAGGATTAACAGACCTTCTCGTTGGATTGTCTTTGTTTCCAATCCTAATTACGTTCGTAGATCCGAACAGTAAAATAAGTCATACGTCTTGCTTTTTCCGAATGTACTCTTTTGCGCTCATCTACTTCAACTCATTAGGACAAGTCTGCGTAATATGTATTGATCGAACATTTTTGCTAGCTAGGCCGTCTTGGAGATACACATCGGAATACGTAAGAAGATATTTCTGGATGCTGGGTACCATGTTCCTATTCTTATTTTTATCATTGTCTCTTACCTTTTTCATTCTTGGATTCCCCAAGAACCATATAGTTACTTGTAAACTTGAAAGTATTTTCTGCGACAAATTTAACTTTTTTAGTACTGCATTCGGTGTTATATCTACATGTATTGAGTGTGTAATTGTGATATGCTGTGTAATAATGGTTATGGTTATACAGAGACACGGACGTAACTTTAAAGTCGGACCTACAAGCAATAATAAAACAGCTACAAAAGGAGTATCCAATGGTAAAATACATCGTTCAAGAGAAGATCTAAATCAGACCAATCAACAGAGCAACAGTGAAAAGGAAAGCCGGGTTAATAGAATGAGATCTAGAAGCACATTCACAATTATCATTATTACTATTAACTTTTTCATTTGTGTGACACCATTGAACTTAGGATCCATAATGCAAGGTTTTCGTGTACTAAAACGAACTACTAGAACGACAAGACATGCGACGCTAATTTTGACGGCTGTGAATTCTCTAATCAATCCCTTTATATATTGCTTCAGAACTCCTGATATAAGAGTTACAATGCGAAACGGAATTTCAAAATGTAGATCTTTATTTAAATGCTAATTATTGTCGTTCACTCGAGAACGACGAACCCTAATATGCAGTGACTCTGACATTGAGTCGTTTTGCATACGAGTATGTCACTATTTTAATATAACCTGAAGCGATTTTCCTTGGTTGAAAACCCGTCGTGTCATCAATGTGGTGACGTCAGGATTTCCGAATCTCGTGACAAAAAGGCTGCCTTCGCTTGATTTTTGAAAGTTATTTTGTTGTTGAGATTCTTCGAGATATGATGTTATGTTATTGTAGTTATGTTCAAAAGAGTGTCTTAAATTTGTGTTCATTTCATATGATATATTAAGAAACTTAAATCGAACTTTAAAACGAAATACTTCGTTTCATAAAATGTCATGATTTTCTGTATATGGATGAGCTTTGTCCTTTCAACCTTAACTTAAACTAAAACACTAGGTAATATATCTGCCTCAGGTAGTGAGCGTCGGGTCTTGTGATGTATTTCTCAATGTATGTAAAAATACGCGGTAGAATTGTTACATTGCATTGATTCTGTTTAGTTTAGTTTAAACTTATATGGTTGTTATAACAAAAGACTGATAGGATGTTTCCCTATCTTTGGAACAGGACAGATCAATCTCTATCACAAAGAAACATCATGACTGTCGTGAATCCCCTCAGACGGTACGGTTTCCTGTTTATATAATATAAACTTTATTTATTTTACATCGATTGAGAAGTTATACAACTTATATAAATCACTCTCGATGGCCCGGATGTAAGCGCGCTAAGGGTCTTAGTGTGGGAGGAAACCGGAGAGCCCGGAGAAACCCCACGTGATCGGACAGGTAAACCCTGACCTTTTCACGTCCGTGTCGGGAATCAAACCCCGGCTAGGTGAAAGGCGAGCGGCTTAACCTCTACACCATTCCTGTTTATTACTCTAGGTAGGAACTTATCCTTTTTCTATTCCTTTAATATCCAAAAATAATTGTAATTAAAAAAAGATAGATAATATAATTAAAATGTGTGTCAAATAAGTTTCTTTAAAAAAATGATGATATCAATTTAAACCGTGGCATCCGGATACAACACAACCTAACTTAAAGTTTATGGAATATCAAACTCAAATTTCTGCTTTCCATACGGAGACGTCCAGTGTAGATAAAAGGATGCTGTCTACCATGTACACCACGTGTCACACTTTGATGTCACTGCAACAGACAGTGATAATATGATAAACAAAAAATAAGGAAAAAACCAGATACCTCAGTAATATACACTATCGGCAGCGCATGCATCCTTTGGAAAACAGAAATCAACACTTAAAATAACCGCGGGTGTTCATTCATTATGTCTGAAAGCGTAGCCTCTGAAAATTTCCACCATATTGATGTTTCGGTCACAAACAGGAATCTGATGGAAAATAATAACTCCTTGAGTTAGAAATTTAATTCAATCAGTAATATTATTTTTACATCATAGTTTAAATATCATCTTTCATGAAAATTAACTTTAAAGGATTTCATGTTGGAGCAATGTAACCAAAGAGTTACAGCCAGCTATTAATATCAATGATTATTATTCTTCATTATTTTATTAGTAAATAAAAAAAAATAATTAAAGTGTTACAGCGAGCTGTAAATAAAAAATAACTAAACCGTATAATTAAAGTGTTACAGTGAGCTTTAAATACAAAATAACCAAAAATAATTAAAGTGTTACAGCGAGCTGTAAATAAAAAATAACTAAACCGTAGTTAAAGTGTTACAGCGAGCTGTAAATACAAAATCACCCAACCGTAATTAAAGTGTTACAGCGAGCTGTAAATACAAAATAACCAAACCGTAATTAAAGTGTTACCGCGAGCTGTAAATACAAAATTATTAAACCGTAATTAAAGTGTTACAGTGAGCTTTAAATACAAAATAACCAAAACGTAATCAAAGTGTTACAGCGAGCTGTAAATACAAAATTACCAAACCGTAATTAAAGTGTTACAGCGAGCTTTAAATACAAAATAACCAAACCGTAATTAAAGTGTTACAGCGAGCTGTAAATACAAAATAACCAAACTGTAATTAAAGTGTTACAGCGAGCTGTAAATACAAAATTACCGAACCTAAATTAAAGTGTTACAGCAAGCTGTAAATACAGAATAATCAGAATTAAAGTGTTTCAGCCGGCTGTAAATACAAAATAACTAAACCACAATTAAAGTGTTACAGCGAGCTGTAAATACAAAATCACCCAACCGTAATTAAAGTGTTACAGCGAGCTGTAAATACAAAATAACCAAACCGTAATTAAAGTGTTACCGCGAGCTGTAAATACAAAATTATTAAACCGTAATTAAAGTGTTACAGTGAGCTTTAAATACAAAATAACCAAAACGTAATCAAAGTGTTACAGCGAGCTGTAAATACAAAATTACCAAACCGTAATTAAAGTGTTACAGCGAGCTTTAAATACAAAATAACCAAACCGTAATTAAAGTGTTACAGCGAGCTGTAAATACAAAATAACCAAACTGTAATTAAAGTGTTACAGCGAGCTGTAAATACAAAATTACCGAACCTAAATTAAAGTGTTACCGCAAGCTGTAAATACAGAATAATCAGAATTAAAGTGTTTCAGCCGGCTGTAAATACAAAATAACTAAACCACAATTAAAGTGTTACAGCGAGCTGTAAATACAAAATAACCGAACCGTAACTAAAGCGTTAAAGTCATCTTAATGCTATATTTGGCTGAGTTGATCGCCAGCAAAAAATGTTTTGCATTGCGTTTATTTGAATGCTTTTATCTTATTTTGTCCTATAATTTTGGTAGTTTTGTGGTTATGCATGATGTATTATGTTTGTTGAATTGAATATTGCACGTTATCTTTTTTGGGTACTGTTTGTTTACATAGACAATACATACAAATATATTTAACTTATATCTTACAGGTCCTCTATCATAGTACTAAGATCAATTTGGCTTGTAGGCAAAATGGCAGAAGTAATAAGGTATTTATTAAGTACTAAAGCATTAATGGGAATTCACTCGCACATACGTGACACATCTTTTTCTGAATATTAGGGACGTAGCTTTATTAATCTATTGAGCAGGACCTGATGAGCAGAATGTTACTCAAATCGCTCTTAAATTAGTGTGTTTACCTCATAAGGTAAATGTTTTTGTCTAGAAACAAGTTCATCACCTCCACGGCGGACATGTATTGTACTTGTTTAATTTACGTGTCATTAGCTCGGTTATGAATACATCGTACATATTGTACCTGCTAAATCGCATTGCTATACGATTTGGAATTTAAACGGTATCTATTTAATCATTTAACATGGACAAGGTCTCGAAATTTGTCAATATTGTTTGTGGTTTGTTTCATAGAGAATGTAGAGCAATGTATTTGTGACATATCTTATCTTCGTGGTTATGTAACAGAATTAGCCTCACTGAATTGTCTTTAAAACCCAACCCAGTATCACTCCATAATTGACCCATAGCCTGTTTTGAGTCTTGCCGCATCTACCTGAAAATATTTTCATTTTAGCGAATTTTAATGACAAGTCTTTTATGTCAAAAGGATTAAATAAAACAGGCGAAGTTTGTATAATATTTTTTCTCATGTGGATAAAGTGATAATATTTACACATGTTTTGAATTTTTAGTTATATAACAACAAAATACAGAGAAGGTAACTAAGTACGTCATACAGTATATATATTACAGACCATCCTCGATATTCCAGGGGTTCCGATTAATTACGATCTCTACACCCAAAAAACATTTGACCAATCACAGGCTAGCAAAGACTTCCTTTGAAGACTACAAAGAGAGCGACGCCCAACATCAAAGTCACACTGCAGTCAAACACAGTGTATCGTTATACGGCTCTTTTGATGTAAATCAACTGTTCTATTCTGTTGCCTCCAGTTTCACTATGAGATAGTCCAGGGTTGTAGGTATCGTAAGTGATCGGAACCCCTGGAATATCGAGGATGATTACAGACATACATACACATATCATTCCACACATTTACAAACTTTAAAAACATGTAGTGATAGTAATATAATTAATAAGGCGCAAGTTTGTACCTGTATCATATTAAATATGGAATATAACTTTTTATGAAAACCAATAAACAGGTAGGTAGTTTGACCAAAACATAACAAAATATATTAACATAAAGCTATATTATCCAATGCATCGGTAACATATTCTAGAATGAGTTTGGTAAAGGAAAAAAATACGTTATTTTTTTTTAATTTGACCTTTATTATCAGGCCTAATGGACTATTTGTTTTTTATCATATTATCAATGTAATTAGGTCATCTCCCGTTTTCGGATAATAGAAGACATATCTACAACATTGGACGCTTATTAGCGTAATCTGATGACGGATAATCATACTGATGGTAACAATATGATCATTTGATGACTTGAAAATAAACGATAGTGGCTAAGTAAGCGTTGTAAATATTAATTAAGATGAACATGTTCGCAGCAACATTAATTAGCTATAAAGTAACTTGATATATTTGCGATTCGATTAATACGTGTAACCTTGATCCAATATATATTAAGAGCCAGCTCACAGTAGTCAGCAGATAAGGCATCGGTGCCGAGACGAAACGAGGTCAAGACACAACCAGCTGTTGACAAGATGATGACAATAGCATTTTGTGACGCAAAATACTATACTATGTTGATTTGTTTTCCTACCTAAAAATGTACAATTGACAGCAGTTGAGGTGTGGGTCAATACTAACGACTGTATTTCCGTCTTGGACCAGTGACACTTGATCGTTGGATCTAAGTACATCACACCAGAGGAAAATTACATCGTATAAAAACGTGGATATTTCGAAGGAGCAATAATCGTATATTATTCATATAATATATATTCTGAAATTAACAATATATATAAAGAAAAATTAAAAAATTAATATTCGGCACTTTTTCTCGTTCACGGAAGAGGACCGCGTTAAATTTTCATTAAGCGCAAACGAGCGTCATTCGATTTGTCTGCAGTCCTCGTATGTAAGTCCTTCTTGTATGTATAATATTAGTGCATTGATTAAAAAAAATAGTTTAGCTTATGCAAATAGTTCAGACATGCATTAGTTTCTGAGCTACCCATGCGCTGCAAGATGCATACTGACATTACTGCGACATGCTTTGTGTTGTGCTAAATAAAATAGTTTAGTAAAACTAAATACCTGTTCGTCGATTGAGAGTGCTACTGTGTTGTATCTTATACATTTTATCAATTATCATACTTTCATGATGAAAATAGGTAGCAACATATATGTTCGCCAGGGTTACAGACATTGACACAAAATTTCAAACAATTCAAAAAATAAAATTTCAAAGATTTTTATTGAAAATAGGTTACGTAAAGACATATATGATACACAGATATGCATGAAAAGGTACATAATATGGGTGGCCTAGTGAATTCAATGGTGTATAAAATGCATTTAGTTGCGATAATGTGTACACACTTTATATGTATTGTTAGTTAGAATTAAATCAAAGTATACTGTATTGCTTAAAGATGCTCCACCGCCGACAGAGCGTTCATCATGTTAACAGTAACTAATATTTAGTCATATATATAAGTGTGCCTAATCAACACAAAAATACAATATGAAATTACTGGTTTTACTTATGGTGTGAGTACCTAATTTCATACAGGGCATAGTGTCATGGAACGGTTTCGAAACGCAGTTTATTATATTTGATATTTTGTTTTTATATTAAAGTAAAATAATTTGATCAAACTTTCATTGGTGGTCTTGGTGTAAAATAAGTAACTTCAGTAAATGAAGAAAAATACTTATTCTTTTGCTCCTGTTTTGATAGAGGAAACAATACCATTCGTCGGCGCTGGAACATTTTTTAAGCTTGATAAAATAAAGATACATAGTCGCTGACTGATTGGAATAACTTGTCAAATCACAGGACGTAAATACAGAACATTTTAGATGTAATAAAAGACCAAAGCAATGTTCAATATTCCCATGTCTAGTGTTTGAAGCAATATATTTTCCAAATTTTTTTTCTTAAACGATATTGATGAATCGATCTTTACCTGATTATGTAAGTCCAGCCAAACCTGCCTAAGCGATCGCCTCTGTACAAAGATCGCTTGTTCAAAAACTTTCAAAAACTTTCTCGGCGTCCCAGATGGTGAATATTAACATAATTTAACCTATTTAGCGAAGTCATTTTGCTATAAAGACCATTTTCGTGGTCCATTGGGTGGTCGAAAAAAAGATAGGTTTGACTAGGTTTAAACGTTAAACTTCTACAGATATGACTTAAACCAAGACATACCACATGGCTATTTTTACGCACACCATAATATATAACACATGACTGTTTACGCCCACCATATCACATATCACATGACTTTTTACGCACACAATATCATTTATCACCCGACTGTTTTTACGCACACGATATCATATATCACATGACTATTTTTATGCTAGCTATTATACATATCACATGACTATTTGTACACACACCATATTACACACCACATGTCTTTTCTACGTACGCCAAATGACAATATTATACACATCATATAACATCACTGTTTTTACGAAATCATAACACATGACTGCTTTTACGCATACCGTATCGCATAAGTAATATTTTTACACTTCCCGTACTAAATTATGCTTATCTTAACATTAGATCACAAAGTGATATGTTTAAGCAAACATATCACGTGACGGTTGTTTCGACGCACACTATATCACATGGGCGATATATTTACGCACATCATATTACAAATACCGTTCTCTTTACGCACATTATATCACAATACTGATATATTAACGCACACTTAAACACTTGACTGATATATTTTACGCTCTTCAAATCACATGACTGATATGCACACTACTACATTATGTACAGTAAATAATTATTATTTTTATTATTTATTATACCTCGAGTGAGAATTCAGAACGGAACAAAACCAAATTTTTTAAACACACGCATAATACAATGCAACTAGTAGGGAGATTTTACCTTTAGTATATGATTCAAATCTTATTTATTGATTTTTTGTTTATCTATTTTATATTTCCATCGTCAATTCCATAGACCCAGGGGTCGACATACAGATATGACAACAAATTAATAAAGTTAAGATTAGATACAACTAAAAATATAAATATCATACAAATTCAAAATGATAATATATATAAAAATGACAAAATGTGTTATATGTATGTGGAAATACTATAAAAATATGGCAATGTCACAAATCTGATCCATCTGAAATTCATTAAATTTGGACATACCAAATGTCTGTATATAACATTTAAAAAGGTAAGGGTGCCAAAGGATTTACTATTAGAATATTTGGTCGGTTCAACATTCCAATATTCGTTCGGTTAAACATTCAAATATTCTTTGTAGCTGTAGAAATTATCATAAGACGCCGATAACAGCAATGTTGTTTTACAAGCGTTGTTAATCCCGTATACAATGCCTCTGAGTAAGGTATGTTTGGTATCACTTTTGATACACTAATAATTACCTTAATTTCTTCAGATCGATATCAAGATCATTTTGGAATGGGTAGTGATCACTTAGATCATTAATCGACTAAACGGATCTATTTTTTCCTCCTATTTGACTTTATTGTTCCTAGCTTTTCCCTTGAAAAAGCCTCAATTTTGGTCTTCAGTTGATCGTTCGCGCTCGTGGGAAAGGCTTTGCAGTCTGTCCCGTAATTGATATATAAGATGGAATTTAGGGTTTGTCACAGTTATAAAAAGCTGTTATTTAAAATTAAGATAAGATCTGCATTCAATTTGGTTAAAACATATTTTACCATAGAATTGAGCGACAACTTGAATCTTTGCGAAAACACGCCCGCGTTTATGTGAATCACGAAATCCGAAATGAAACCTATCGTAAGTGTCATTATCACTTCAGATTTGTTTATACACGCGAACATGTACATGTTCATCTTACTTGGGACATTTTCAATCAATGTCAGTCGCTGACCAGTCCGATATTCGATTTACATTGGGTCCAAAATGGATATTTTCGGATTGCAATGTAATGCACATTGATTCCATTTACGGTTTTATTCATTTTGTTTGTCTGATGTGTTTAATTGCCTTTTGACAGAGAGGGTCATGTTAGGGAATACCAGGTTCGGTGGTGGATAAAAACTGGAGTACCCAGATAAAACTAACATAGACCAGGGGTCAGGACCTGACAACTACCTTACATGGGATTCGAACCCGGTCATCGTAGTTATATTCCATTTTGGAATATTTGAACAAAGTTTTGATATTCAAATACATTTATGTACCAAACTGCTGATATTCGTTGACATTTTCTAAAATAAAGATCTCAATTTAGAAATTCCATTATTCAAGGTAACTCTAATATCGGGGGATCTAAAGCAATATATAAAGGGATTAATTAGAGAATTGACACTTGTAAAAGCCATCATCACGTGCCTGGTTGTTCTTCTAGTTGGTTCAAATAAATGTAACCCGTGTGTCAATAGGCCCAAGTTCAATGGCGTCACACAGATGAAAAAGTTGATAATAATAAGGATAATTGTAAGCGTGCTTTTAGAACGCATTCTATCAGCTTGGCTTCCCTGTAGCCTGGTCCTCTGTTGGTTGTTTTGTTCACTACTCCTAAGATTGCTTGCTCTTGAAGGATCCAATCGAGCATTGGTCGTGCCTGTTGCAGTCGTATCGATGTTGTTTGTAGGTCCGACTTGCGTCCGAAATTTACGGCTGTGACTTTGTAGAACTATTATCATCGCGATACAACAAATCACAATGAGGCATTCGATAAAAGTAGCGAAAAGACCGGTAGCAGCAGTGAAGTGGCGCAGTCGGTCGCAAAAAATACTTTCCAGTTTACATGAAACTTTGTGATTCTTAGGAAATCCAAGAATAAAATAAATCAAGGTCAATGAAATGAATATGAATAAAAACATGCTGCTTAGCATTCGGAAATACCTCTTGACGTATTCAGATGTGTATCTCCACGAGGGCCTGGCCAGTAAGAATGTTCGATCAATACATATTACACAGACCTGTCCTAATGAGTTGAAGTAGATGAGCGCAAAAAAGTACATTCGGAAAAAACAAGACATGTGGGTTATTTTATTGTTGGGATCCACGAACGTAATTAAAATTGGAAACAAGGAAAGCCCTACCAGAAGATCTGTTAATCCCAATATAAGAAGGTGTATATTGCGGGTTTTAGGATTTCGAAGTTGTGTAAATATTACAGCAAATATTGCTGGGATATTAACAATCACTGTTGCTCCTCCAACCACTATCACACTAACTTGAATCCAAGTAGGAGCAATTTCTTCTGTGCCGTTATCTGTGTAGTCACTGACATTCGACGGAGTGGAGCAAGAATTCGCCATCTGTTGACAGAATAATTGGCAAAGCATATTAAATTTGCCTTGTTTGGATTAATATTGATCTCCTGTGAAATACGCTAAACTTAATTGCAAGCGACACAAAAACTATTATGTACATAGTAAATATGTGTATAACGAACAAGCTTTCAGCATATCCAAGTTATTACATACATGTAGTAATTTTCCTTTCAGGTTATTTTTTTCAATTTCAAATGTATACTTTTTAACTTGCATTGTAAGCTTTAAATCTGTATTTAATTAGTGTATAACAAACTATGCTTATAACGAAGTAAGTTCGTTGTCTGTAGAGATTCTTTATAACCGTTATTTACTGTAGTCGATTTGATGTGATATATAAAACTAATTCAAAATGTAATTAGAAATAGCTAGCCCTACATTCATGTATTGAGTGTCATCGTTTGAATGGATTTCAATTCATTCGCAGAATAAAAGAATGCTGTATACAAAACTAACCGAATTTGTTTACATTGAAGAAGGAAATTTTGCAAATCAAAAGTTGATAATAACACAATTATCATAAACTTCATCATGGATGTCATGCTTTTGATTATAATACTCAACAACGGAGAATAAAGATTAATATAATCTTTCCATACCTAGAGAGCGTGGCAACAAAATCACAACCCGAGGGGTAATTCAGGAACGTCCATTCAGGAATTCTATCGAGGGTTGTGATTTTGTTGTCACACCCTCATAGGTAGAGAATGATTCTTTTTCTCCTACATACAAAGAAAAAGAGATAATAGCCCAAACAAAGGCATTTTCACCACAACATGATTGGTTCCATCGTCTGCACGTCAATATTGATGACGTTATCGACAATGCACTTCATGGTCAGACCGCATGAAGTCATGACGTCATGTAATTGTCTTCAGGTTCAAAAGGTTAGTGCGCGCAATCTCTCATACCCTAGGGGTTGACATAGAAATCTTCCATGACTAAACCCGGTGACAAATCAGTGAATAATGGGAGAAATTATATTCATAAGCTGATAAAATTATTCAAAAGAAATACTGTTAAAATCAAATGCAATACAAACATCATAAAATATAATATAAGTATCACTATGTATATTCAATTAACCAAATATACCACTTTTATTATTATTCATGTATAAACACATGTATGTATATGTATTTCCAAAATTAGGTCACGAAGGTCCATTGAAATCGTCTGAAAATAGTCCACAACTATTTTGTATCGTTCATTTTACGGAAGATTCGTACTTGCACAATGTAAATGCAAATAAAAAGAACATCAAGTTCAGAACAACGGGAAGTATGCTTAACTTGAACAGTGCATATCTAATTGAATTAATTCATTTCGAAGATGATGAAGATTCTTAAAGTTAAGATATCGTTATCCAGTAAGAGGAATCTATATCATGACATATCTATGACCATCTTTAAAGTTACCGCCGACGAATGATATTTTATCTCTATTATAAACAAGAGCAGACGAATTAGTATTTTTCAGTTACAAACGTTACGTCCATTTTACCCCAAAATGAGAAATAAAAACTTCACTAATCATATGATAAAGCTAATCATGCTTTGAACAACTGGACCAAGGGCTTAAGATGTGATAGACATATAAATACACATTGAAACATCAGTTATTGTTCAGATGGTGGGTATCGTTTATTATCGATGGCGATGAAGCATCTTTAAGCGATTCATACTGACCAACAATTTTGCATTTATCGTCTTGGCAAAGCAAGGAGTTATTTTAATTTTATAATATTCACCCATTATGACTTCCGGTACGTATCGGTCACATTCTTCCGATACAGACCAATAATTCAATATTGTATTAAGTGAGCGTTTGTGTATCAAGTTACCTTAGATATAAAAATAATGATATGATATGCATATGCTCTGAAATCCGAGTAATTGGCATGCTGTTTAATTCTGGAGTGAGACATTTGAATAAATCCATTCGGTCTTTGTGTTTGATTAACATGTATTTATGACGTATGTAGTTGTATAGTACATGTATAATACTCTTTCATATGTGGATTATATTCTAGGGTCACAGAATGTTGTAAAACCTGAGGCCTATCCTTCATATTCACATAATTATGATAGAGTATTTTTTCTGATACCTAAACGTTTTATTGCAATTTTATAAAATACGTTCAAAGAATACCCCAACTGCAAGTCAATCATTTATCTAGTTTCTGAAAAAAGGTAATATTTTACCGAGAAAATAGTAATTTTGTTGACGCTGTGACGTCACGATGCTGTATTGCATGGGTAGACATGTAATACCGATTCAGGCGACATGAGTATATCGCCCTAGACGAGCCAGGTAAAATAATATAATAATATAATAAATATATATATATCAAATTCGTCGTGATTGTTATCCAACCCTTTACTTAAATAAAGGCTAAAGGAAGTGTATCACAAGATGTGTTTTAGTTTTGTACTTGTTATTCAGGTGATAATTGTTTTACATTTTGAAATGTTAATTTGAAAATCAACTTCAAACTTTGAAATTCCTTCGATACATTTTTGAAAAACAGGTCACTGGTTAAGTCAAATTGCATTAAATGAATACTTCCCTAAACGATGAATATCGTATATTCCTGTATATGATATTCCTATTTACGCATTGAAAATAACATAGTGCAACGCCCGTGTTCACAGCAATACAGTAAACAGCAATGTGCTGCTATCCGACTACTTTTATGTACATGGGAAGACTTTACTACCTGTCGAGCACAGAATTCTCATAGTGCTATGATATTAATGCAATCAAAGCCTTTACAAAAACAAATCTAATTAACTATCCATAACGACGATAGTACATCTTTTAAGAACATCACTTGCATTGTTAAACAGATATGAATAGTAAAGCACATATTATCTATGGAACAATTTAAAGATGACACTATTGAGTAAACATCCGTTCTCAGGAAGTCATGTTTTTCCATTTACTGGATATTTTCTTTTCTGCAAAAACATAGGCCGAACAAGTAACACTAAAAATCTTATTAAAGGCCCACTAGCTTTCCGAAATGGCTTTTAAATTTCAAAATGGGAATGTAAAACGAGATCGATAATTTTGTAGAGTCGCAGATGTTATTAACTTACCGTTGATATTACATTCATTATCATCTTCTGAACAACAAAATAAAATGAATAAAATGACTAAAATGTTAATTTTCATAACGCGGGTCGTCTAGTATTTCCAGCCGTCGTTCTAAATACCGCGCGGTAGCTGAATATTACTGCGCAAGACGGCAAAACAACGAAATGAATCTTCAGCTATTTATATTACGCAGGTAATCTTGCATATATTTGGTGTTGTTACCTCATCGTCAGTCATCGATATTTATTTTCTGATGTTATTAATGGTTTTTTTAAGAAATCTTGCTCCTGAAAGGTAGTAGGTCTTAATTGCTATAAAGTGTGTACCTAATGTCGGAAACATCAACTGAACGATTCACGTCCATTATGACTTCCTGTATGTATTGGTCACATATTTTCGATGGTTTCTTTAGGCAGGTGGTCTTTATTCACAGGTGAATTTGTGTAATTTATGTCTTTTTATGGCCATAAGAAAGTTGTCCCATTACATGTTCGGTTTATATAGGGAGGTACTCGCCAAAGCATGTTACACTTAATTTGAAAATATTTTAATGTTCAACTGTATCTAGATCTAGTTTTTATTCAAAGAAAATCTGATTGCATTAAAGGAGGTATGAACTCAATTAGTTGCAAACATATCCAATGAACATATCATATGCCGCTACATCATATCGAAGCGTGAATTCGGATTTGTTACGCTAATTTCAACGCAGCTCTTTTTTTGTTGAATATATAGGGACATGTGTAAACAATATCCACATATCCACATATCTGTCCATCGTTGCATTTAAAAAGTTTTATGTGATTCTTTTTTATTAGTTTTTTTTATATACAGTAAAACACTAATAAGTCGCAGTCAACGGGACCAAGCAAATTATCGACTTATCCGATGGTTCGACTCATCCGTGTTTTACTGTTCACGAGGACATTGCATGACGTCTAAGTTGTACTGACTGTACCGACTGTTTCCAGGTTGGCGTTTTACAGACATGTTGGTTTAAGATAGGCAATAAATATATACACAGGAGCGAGACCTGACTTTTACTTGAGACAGCGTAACGCCGGATCGTTTGACACATCAAAGGATATTTTGGTACATTTTAGAAGGAAGGGACCGTAAAATGTATACGATTCATCGGCTGCTATGTCTTATATACTATAGATCAATGACTATTTTTTGCAAATAGTTATAAGCTGTCGAAAATACATCCCCTCGAAAAATCTGGTATCTTATGAAAAAATAGAACAAGCATTTACATGGTACAAGATATAATATACAAGAATACAAAAAAAATGTTATTTAATGTCGTGTTTTCAGAATAGCAACTTCAGCTCAGAAGAGCTATTCTTACGACTCTAATGATAGCTCTAAAAATACTGCGTTTAAATCTTAGGATAAAATCGCTGTCTTTCTGATCGAAAACGCGGGAATAAGTTTCCTCGGAAATAACGCAGCCTAATGGCATTTATCATGTACATGCAACTATCTCGTCCAAATGCATCATGCGGCTTTGTCATGAATTCGTAAGACACACCAGTAACAACACATTTATGACGTCACAGGTTGTCATATAATCAATATATGAAGTTGAACGATTCTCTCGGCAAATCTAAACGTACTACACATTTGGACCTCTCACCTATAGAAACGAAATTGAAAGCGTTGCCTCCATTTTATTATCACTATTTACATGTTAAAAATTACACATGAGTCTGCTTAATATAAAAAAAAATTACACTCGGGAAATAATTTGATAAGTCACGTGATTGATTTCATAATGTAAAAGTAGAAATGGAAAATCGTAATGTTTGTAACATGAAAATAACAGCATCGCGAAATTGCGAAATTTAATACTCGCGAATATGACCAAATTCACAGTATTACTTATCCACTCATGTAAAAATCTCCATTAACAATAATAAACACACCCTTTTTTCAAAGTAAAATTATCCTGTCACAATTAAATTACTAATGAATTGGCAAACCGAATTTTGGTACTATTCATGCTGCAAATTTGCATTTCTGTAATGCATAGTGAGAAGATAGTCAGTACAATTCGCAACAAAAATAGGACCAAAATGCAAGTCGCAAATTCACTCAGCAATTTTACCTCGATAGGATAATTTACTTTGAAAATGGTGTGTTAATACTACACTTCTCTCAAATCATATTAGAAAATAATCTTCAAATATCGTGCACTTAAAGTGATACCGGGGAAGATGTATTCACATTGAATTGTTATTTCTTTTCTACTATATAAACTTACCTATCTAAATTATAGTCGATTTGGATATAAATGACACTTACATATGTAGAACGTCATCATTAGGACGTCACTTATTTTGACATTGTAAAGTCAACTGATCGCTGTCAAAATGGCTGTTCTAACTTTATGAGTATATCGTCGTTATTAAACCGTATTCCTGAGCTAACTTTAATTATTTTCAAACACACACTCCAAAAATTTAGCAATAATGTTAACGTAAGCATTAAACTATATTTTATTGGAATTTATGGTCAATGTAGATGCTAGAGTTTTGCAGAGCGCATTATGAAGATTGCTCGCACATATCTGGCATCTATATATAGACCATAGCTTTCAAAATAAGATTATGTTATTGCGTAAATAACTTTTATCATAACTATTGAATATATACATCTTTAAACATACATGTTATTTAGATAAATAAATTTACGGTTATGATATCGTGAAATATGCTTTAATCGACAAATTAAAAATAATATGTATTCAAATGGAAAATTAATGGTTATGATATTGTGTCATGTACTTAAACTGACATGCTATCGAAGTCATTATCTGTACATATTCAAATGGAAAATTAATGGTTATTATATTGTGTCATATACTTTAAATGACAAATCATCAAAGTCATATATTTCTCCAAAATATCGAATTTGATGTTAATGATATTATATCACATATTTTAACTGAATAACCTATTCTAGAATTAAATCGTTTAAATCCCCCAACATACTCTATAAGACTCCATTAGATTAATTCGTTAATCAATACGTGGTTTTCAGAATATTTTGATGGTGTTTAGAATTTCGTGGATTTGAAGAGAAACCGTAAATGAAACAAAAAAAAAAAAAAAAAAAAAAAAAACCGCGAAATTAACATCCGTATATAACAGAGATATTGTGTAATTATATATGATTATTCGAGACAAAAGTCAATCATACTGATACAACGTTTATAAATTGGGATGAAATTTTGGTACTCTAGAAAATTTTAGTTATCAATGAATATGATGTCATTAATGATCTTTACTCCAGACAGAGTATTTTTGACTAGATCCAATCAATAAAAAGTGTTAGCATACGTTTAATTGGGTTGAAAATTGAATCTATGTTATAAATATTTTGTTTTTAATGCAATGAGTATTATGAGTCGATAAACTGTGAATTTTTACATTGTATTACCATGACAATAGCAAGTGCAATAAAATGTATACCAATTTTAATAAATTTGATGAAAATAGAAGCAATGTCGTTAACGTTTTATATTTAACATTAAATCTAATATCGTTTTTATAATTATTTCGGAACAAAATCAGAGTGAGAATGGAATCTTAACGCCAAGTCTATGTATCTGCTGTCCCTTTTAGTTGATCCTGAGCGCCTTGTTGCGAGTGGAGGTAGCTACAGCGGCGCGCCTCTCTGGAGAGATAGAAACCTTGAGCGATAACTATACGTGGTGTAATTTTTTGTTCATTAAGAGGTCAGAAAAACGACAGGCGTGATATTGTGAACATCTATCCTCCGTTGGTGATTCTGACACCAATCCTTGCTCTTAACTTAAGGATACCAATTAGTGTATAAGTACGCGTATGTCATCGGCCTGGTGGACTAATTCTATATTTTGCAAAGGTGATGATAATACCGATAATTTCAATTGTGTATCACTAGCTCCAGGATAAACAGATAAGACAGATGAGATAAGACGAACCAAAAAATAATAACAAAATAACGCTCATCCGAAATCTGATTCATCTGCTTCCTTCTCTGTGTGTATCATCCATCCGGAATTCGATTCATGTCTTTCTTTTCTCACTTTGTTAAGAAAAAGTATATATATTTTATTTCCACATCTAATATGAAAATTATATTAATATCCATTCGAAATTCGAGTCATGTGTTTCCTTTTTCATTTTATCAAGAAAAAAAGTATATATATATATTTTATTTCCACATCTAATATGTATCAAGAAAAAAAGTATATATATATATTTTATTTCCACATCTAATATGAAAATTATATCAATATTTCTATTTCTATATAATATATATCTGTATAGACTGTTGTAAAATTATCATGCATTAAATAAGCCTTGCTATCGTATCGGCTTGGAACAAATTGGTGAAGATTGGTGCTAATTTGTGCTAAACGATCCAACTCGAATCATCACGAAAATTTATAAACTTGTCTCCCTAATTAAATACGATGTAGGTTTTAGTTGTCGTCTTGGTCACGTATCAACTGTAGTCAAAGCTATCTATAACGACCACCCAGTGGACAAAGAAAAATGTTTGAAAGGCCCACTGCCTTCAAAGTTTGTTTGATATGGGAATGTAAAACGAGATCGATAATTTTGTAGACTCGCAAAAGTTAATAACTTACCGTTAATACCACATTTATCATCCCCTTCTGAACAATTTAATTAAAATAAATAGAATGTTAATTTTCATAACGCTGGTCGTCTTATGTTTACCGCCGTCGTCCTAAGTGCCGCGCAGTAATTTACTATCACTGCGCCAGACTGCAAAACAGCGAAATGGTGCTGTAAGCTCATCTTAGGTCATCGGTTTATATTTTCTGATGTTATTAATGAATTTTACGAAATCTTTTTATTTTGCTACGGAAAGGTAGTTAGCCTTTAATAGTCAGGTGGTCTTTATACACAGGTTGAATTATATTGCAACCTGTGACTTCTGACATTAGCAAAAAAAGTGTTTTTGTTAATCATACGGTCTGTATACAGAGTAGATCATAAATACTATGTTAAAACACACTTTGAAAATGTTTTCAATGTACATTGAAAATATTCAACGTGCATATCATTGTTGAAATAATTAATTTCATCGTTTTATAGTACATGTAGTTAGAAAACTATAAGTTTTTAATCGTGTTTAAAACTTAAAATCATTCCTTTTAAACTTCATATAATAACAGTATCTTACCAAGATAAAGTGTTATTCAATTCATGTCATTAAAGGACACAATCGGCTTACTGCAGACAGCAGACTGTGGTAAGCTATGTAATATATCTACAATGGAACAGAACAAATTATGGATACTGTTGGGAAAGTGTATAGTTGTTAAAATCGCTGGAGTAAAATGTTGTGATTCATTACTTAGAAATTAGCATATTAATTTATTGAGTAGGAATAAGTACAACTGTAATACAATAACTCAGTGAATAGCAACTTGGTAACAAACTAATTCCGTCTTTGCATATTACAGAGTTAGCTCCCTTGCGGGTAGGCATCAATTGTTAAGTCTTTATTTTGTGATCGGAATTCACGTCGTTTTCTCCGAAAAGTATGACGTTTCACTCGTACACACGTGACGTAACAATCTTTACCTACTCGCAAAGGCAGATAATTCTGTAATATGCAAATACAGAATAGCTTATGTGAAATTATTATCTTAGTGGTCGTTAGGGATGAAATTGTGTTCGCTGAATACTGATGATAATTAAATAACTTTCCTAGTACTGATTACGGTTATCACGCTTACTACATATATGAGCATTTGATAAAAGATGTCCTCAATCGGGTCGTGAATTTCATACTACTTTTTCATGCATTATGCATGAACGATACCTCCGCTGCAATGAAATGAAAAGTTGTTATGCTCCTTTCGTGACACCTCGTTATTTACCTTTGACGTAAGTCACCCACCGGAGAGACCCGGTAAAAATCGGTTTCCATGGCACTATTGAGGACATTTTCTGTGCCATGTTTGTTAAAACGAGGCTGCTATCGTCTTAATGACGGCACTTTGTATAGTTATTTAGGCTGATTTTGAAATTGCGCTCTTTCAAGCGATAGTAACCGTTTTTGTGAAGACGTGCTAGAAATGTGATTCTTTTAGCCGCTAAAGCTAGGTGGGGTAGAGTTTTGTCGCGGGAAGCTTTCCAATTTCCAAACGTGTAAATACTTAGTTTTTTATCAAGACCCCTGAATTTAACCATGAAACATGTGTGAATAGCACACCTGGTCATAATGTAAAACATACATAATCAGGTACGAAAAATATTACATTTTACTTACACATTTATATATTATAAATTATGCATTATAACTATCTATTTATGTATAGAACCTTAAAATCACAACTGGAATGAACGGAAATTTGAGATACTTTTATCACATAACTACAAAAACTTACATTTCAATGAATCTAACGTCAAAATGTTTTGCAAAAATCGTGCAGAGGCCGCCATTTGGTCCCGCCTTCTTCGAAATTATGACGTCACGTCTTTTCCCGGCGTCATTTTATTGTTTCTGTCGTAATATCACAATGAACTTTCAACCAATGAAAATCGCCTCAGGTCATGTTAAACTAGTGAAATATGCAAAAATATGACATGGGCGAAATCACTGGTTATCATGTGGATTATGTTAGAATTGGATAAAGAAGTGCGGTTATGGAGCAGGTTGTGAAGTTTTTATTCACATTTTTTTTTCTGAAACTGTCAGCTCTTATTGTACCTGTAAAATTTAAACCTACGCATTGAAAGTATTATAATTTTCAAAATGTTGCTAAAATTTGGTGGTGTTTAACATATTAAAAGCTCTTCTTGATTCGTGAGTATAAAAATATGGCATTTATTAACTTTAATGTAACAAGGTTAAAAAATAGACATTTCGGGGAATCAGTGAATCTAACGAAATTATAACACCTGCGAGTATTAACATTTAATAAGTAGCAGAGACTAACAAATTCGATGAACACAATTCTAAGTCGGAACTAAATATCCATAGATACATTGTATTAGCCGGGTAATTGGACACGGAAAAAGAGGAATTAATATTTATATAGCAATAGACATAAATGCTACCAAAGTTTCTAATGCATAATTAATGAAAAATCTTAGGTAAATTAGAGTATTACAGTTTTTTAACCGAATGAATACAGAAATTAAATATGTAAAGCAGATAATTATATTGCATTGTGTAACCTTATGTAGTTCATACGTCAAAATATTACGACACATTTATTGATATTGGTGGATTTTAACATAAACTCGAAAATATAGAGTCCTACAAGAGGAGCGATAGATTTGAAAGAGAGGTTTATTGAGTCAATCGGCGATCCATTTTATTTCAACACGTCAACAGTCAAACAAGGATCAGAACCGCCAATGACCAAATGAACTGGACTAGGTTTATACAACAAACAAGATATTATAACAAGCCTTGCAACTAAAGCTACATGGGAAAAGGCGACCATATGCTTCCTTATTTCACGAGGTAAGGTATACATCAAATTATGAGACGAGCAAAGTATCAAGTTTAATTATATGAAAAAAAAATATTATCATATCCGAACCGATTTAGAAAACAGCAGAAGACATCAGTTACATTACGACATATTTAAAAGGTTAAAGCCGTTAGAACAAACTAGATATTAAAGGTACTGGTCGACATATACTAAACTCTATTTAAACTGAAATAAGTAGTATGACATTATTAGATAATCAAGTACTAAAACGGAAACACAAATGTTGTCAAGACGCATGTGAGGATTCAAAATTCAGAGAATATATCAAGCTAGAAATGAAATAGAACTATCAGTCAGAAGATGTAATAATAACCTTAGATAAGATATCTCCTTTAGCTATTAGGTAAAACATTTCTCATCTTCCAGGAAACGTAAACTTTCAGCCTCTCAAATTAAACCAAAAACATATCGGAATTACATGTTAAGAGAGAATAAATTAGTGATTAACCAAAACAGATCAAGGGGAATGTGTTAACGGATTTTTATTTATAATATTTATCTATGTATTTTATTATTGTAACGTGAACCCCTAATGGAGGTTCCTACTCTGTATTATTCTGAAATTTTCTCTAAATTCATTGATAAGAGAGGACGAATCTTCATTCATTAAAGTTGTTGAATTTATACAAATATCCTGGACCGTCCAATGCATACCTCAAACTGTTAAACAATTAGCTGACGTAATAAAAACGCGATTGTACGAGCTATTCGACAGTGCGTTGAACGAGCTGGAAAACCTCCGAAGAGCTTGATGAAGGGCGAGTAATTTAGAAGAAAAGAGACAACAAAATAAGAAATTCCATAGGGATAGTGTTAAATAGTGTATTTGTCTAGGGATAGTGTTAAATAGTGTATTTGTCTGCTTTTCCTGTCTGTGCGTATCCCTTTGACGAATTTGATACACACATGGATACTAACTGGTGAGTCAACATAGCATAGCAGCAAACTACTTCAATTTGTCAATGTTCTTTTATAGACAAACCATCTTTTAGCATTTTAAATGGCCATATATAACATAATTCGATCTTGGAATGTATCGTAAAGACCTATTGGTTATAAATGTCGTTTTTTGTCTTTGTCCACCGCATGGATACGTTTGACTGAATATGGAATAGGACTGCCTACATTTTTTAAGTAAAAATCCCTCGGTATTCTCCGAAAAATCACAACTGTGAAGGCAGCTGTATGTCAATTTCTCTTCCCATTGCTTCCAAAAAAAACTAACTTTACACCAACTACACGAGAGCCATCCTTTTATGACCTGGCTGTCATAGGACGTAAAACTAAAGAAAACTAAAAAAAACTAATGAAATTTGAGATAAAGTAGTTTATGATAAATAGAGATATCAGGGAACATAATTAAGTGTAAATATGATATGATTATATTTTGGAGAGTACATAGATTAGTAAAATAACTATTTCTTGGCTTTCAATTAACATCGGTGAACGTAATTAAATTATATGTGCCATAAGTAGGCGAAAAATTTGACATGGCGAAATTTTTTATGTTCGTTTTCTTTATTCGGTAATTTATTGTAAATCATACGATTGGAAAAATTAAGCTGTGACAAAACACTACACGGATAAAATGTATAATGCTTTATAGAATATAATTACTACACATACTTTATGTATTGCAATAACTCTTGATTTACGTTTTATGTATGTTTAGATGAAACATATATGTAGAAATAACATTATGATTAATGATATCACTGTAGAAATGTTAATTGAAATAATGGACCACACCTTGACTTCTTGGTTTGACATTTTGTACTCATTTTACTGCACCGTGAATGTAAATATCATGCTTTTTACCAGTACTGCTAATTTGTTTCCTTCACAATCGCATGTCATTGCATAATGATTGGCTTAAGGTTTAAGGTCACTTCTTGGTTCCCCATACAGTACAAAAAAAGAAAAGCGAATAATTAAAAAAAATAGGCGGAGTTGAAGCTATATATTTTGCATATGTGTACTGTTATTTGTAAAGAATATATTAAACACAGTGGAGTATGTGTTGGTTTAATCTAAAACAAGTAATTAGTCGGTAAATACTGCAAATGTTAAACAACCTGACGATTTTTTGTGCTAATCCTCAAGATACACATTAACGTTAACGAGTTCGGTTCATACATTAGTAGTTTGCAGTCGAGATTATCTACTTCATGCTACGCGTTAGAAAGATCGACACAACTTGTAAGCACCATATTTAACAAAATATTACGACTTATTTTCAAATCCCGGAGATTCGCCATATTGGAACGATGCCGACATATAAGCAAGTTGTAACATAGGCAATTATACCAAAACAGACATATACATATCTTTGAAATGAAGTATATATTTATTTGAGGTCATTATCGCAATATTAACTAGCAAACTTACCTGATCAGACGCAAGACTTCTTCAAAATAATGTAACAAAATCGGTGTGTCGAAAGTAATCTTTTTAAAGCACCTACCCGGAAGATACCGGAAGCTAGGAAATCAATACGCTGAAAGTGAAAGTAGATAGGTAATGCTACTTAACGTTACATTTTATTTATTGAACTGCGGGCCTTGTTATTCATTATGCAATGACTTCCGTTTTTTCGCGAGAGGGCATACAGACAGCAACTGAGCATAAGATGTGATTCATTTGTGTTGATATATATGATTGATTGTGGTAAGTACTGTTGATAAGTGATACATGACATCACATTTTATTGATTCATTGTTATAATCAACGATCAAGTGGATAGAACGCTCGAATCCTTAGTCGATATATCCAGCAGTGAGGTTTGACATTTGATGTTAATATGTCAACTTCCGGATAATTTATAAACGTTTAAAAGTATATATTTTTCAGTTTTATGGGTATTGGTAACGTTTTTTTTTTATCAAAAAGTGAACAAAAAATGAATTGGTAATAACAAACGTACTTGAGAGAGTTCTAGTGTCCCTTGAAGCGGGGATAAATTTAGGGAAGCCTTACTCTAAAAATGCATTGTATCCACATCTACCTAATAATCAACCTACTTCAACATGTTGAAGATCATGTCGATATGTTGAAGGTGTGACTATGAACAGGGAAGAGAAGAAAATAATCAAATTAAAATGATGAAAGACGAGTTTTGAAGGAGTAAAGCGACTTTGAGATTACGAGATCTTGCGGGGGAGAGAGTTCCAGTCTTGGATAGTGCGGGGAAAGAAGGAGTGTTTGCGAGAATCAGTTCTACAGTAATGTATTTGGAATGCAAGTGTATGGGAGTGTCTGGTAGGGTGTAACTGTGAGGTCAAGTATTGGTCTTTTTAATAGCTACTATGCCGTTAGTGATTTTGAAAAGCATAGTTAGCCGTGTGTTTTTTCTTCTAACCGATAAGCTAGGCCACTCTTGGTGTTCAAGCATGTCACTAACGCTTGAGGTGTTATGGAATCTGTTATTGACATATCGAGCAGCTCTGCGTTGAACCAATTCCAGCTTACTAATGTCTCCCTTCTGGTATGGGTCCCACACTGTACAGGCATATTCAAGTGCGGGTCGTACGAAAGATTTGTATGCTTGTTCTTTGATCTTTTTTAATTAATTTTTAGATTTCGTCTTATACTGCCAAGGGTTTTATTGGCTGTGCAGGTGAGGTTGCTGATGTGGGAGTCCCATTTTAAGTCAGTGTTTTCCAAGCAGTGACCATGGAGATAATAACTATATCTGATTGAAGATTTAGTCTTGGTAATTGAAAGAACATTCCATTTCTGGAATGGAATTCCATTTTCCACCTTTTCTTCGAGTTAGCTAGTTTGTCTAGATCATTATGGAGTGTTTCTGAATCTTTTTTCGATGTTATGGTTATGTACGAGATACAATGCAGTGTCATTGGCGAACAATCTAACTGAAGATGAGAGGTTAGGTGACATATCATTGATGTAATTTAAGAACAAGATTGGCCCGAGAACAGACCCCTGTGGGACCCCCGACTCAACAGGGTGTGGTGGGGAAAGACAGGATGACAGATTGTGTTCTGTTATCGAGAAAGTTTTGTATGCATCTGTTAACGTCTCCCCTGATGCCATAGTTATAGACTTTATGAATAAGAAGCGTGTGACTGACCTTATCGAAAGATTTTGAGAAGTCAAGAATGAGCACATCTGTCTGTGTGTTATTTTAAATATTTCTGGAGACATCATCTAAAAAAAGAGTTGAGTTTCACATGACCGAGATTGTCTGAAGCCATGTTGGAGAGGATAGAGGATGTATGATGTTAACACAAACGCGATACACGTTTGAAAGATATAAACAAAACCAGCGATCTTATGATTACTAGAAGTACGGAAGCATGTTAAACTCAATTACCTTCATAAAGTGTATGTTAAAAAAATTCATAAATTTATTAAAAGTTGTTTTCAATGATACATTTGTAAATGAATGTGGAAAGGCTGCATCCTATAATTGGGAATGTCTAGTAAAGTAAGATCCCCTTCGTCTTCTTGTTACAAGTATAATCACGAATGTTTAAATATTAAAAACATGAATGCATTACAATACCAGAGTTTTGGAACAAACAGTGTTGCATGATTGTTGTGTTTTTATTCAATCATCAAAAAGTTAGTGTGATTTGTACATAATCATGTTTGTGTTAAATACGGTGTCACTTCTTAGCTGAAGGAGCTTGCATACACTATATGCTTCTCAGTCGATAGAGTTGTAGATTTCCACTCCGGAGACCTGGGTTGCTCACCCGATAAGAATCATGTGTATTTATCCCTGTTCTTCTTTGATTAATTTACCTTTTAGCATTCTGTAGTTTTCAACAAATATACATATTGATTTGAAATATAAAACCTCCATTAATATATGGTGATTAATGATAAAAAGTTTATGCCCCCTGACCAAAACAAGCTGATCTTGGACATTGATTGTCATGTTATGCGATTAATATATATCAGGGTGAGACTGTGCTGCCAGGTGGACTTGGACCTGCTACCCGGTCTTACTGGTCTGTCGCTTTACCAGTTAACTTAGTGTAAGGGGAGTTCCCTGTAGCCTGAAGCTAGGAGACTGTAGTATCACTTTATTTTTTTATTATACCTGTTACAGAGTGATTGTTTATTACCTTACAGTAATGAATAAAGCACATACAATGTATGTACATAGTTTGTAAAATTTTATTATGATTAAAAATTATATGTATTTGCCTCCTTTCTCTCTGTCAACCGCACTCTGTCATGCAATATCATGTCATGGCACAATTAGATACAGTCATACCTGTCTATAAAGGACACCAAAAGGACATAGCAAAATTGCCCTTTAACATAGATAGATAGGTCTCCTTATACAGAGTAGTACCTTTATAGTATATTTCATCAAATAGAACCGACGCGTTTGTATTTTATAAAAAGGGACCCTTTACACGCAGGTTTTGACTGTATTCAGATGGAGGCATTTCTAGTTGAAACAATAACTTGATCATAATATTTGGGTTTATATAATTTGGTACATGTATATTTAAAGGAATGGTGCACATGCTTAGATATATATACATTGATCAGAATACTTTTGTCACACTCACTCTTGCAACATTATTTGAGGTTCACAATTGATTCTTTTTTTTCAGTTCTCATCAGTTTTGAACTTCTCAGTAGCAGTACAGCAGTTATATCTGGTTATGAATCTACAAATTACTATACCAACTGAAGTTATTTGACAAGTTCCTTTAGCACCTTGAATTCAAGCTAGAGAAGTGGAGAATAACTGAGATTGCATCAGGGAAAAGAGACAGAGTGTTTGTATACGTTTTAACAAAGAAGGCCCATGTGGAGCTGGAAACAAATTCTATGAAAGATTTTATAGAATGTGATATTTTAAGGTATTTAATGAATATCATCCATGCAGATTGTACATATATGTCTGAATTGACAATCATAATTAACAAAAATATTATTTTGTGTTTTGTCTGCAATACTATGGAATGATAGACAAGTACATGAATATATGAGGTGGTATTATTGACACTACTGTTTTCTAAGTTATTGCTAGAAAATTACATGTACATAATAATTGGGCCCATCAACGTTATGTCCATCTGTGTGAAAAGTTTAGTTAGTTACAAAAGGCCAATTTACTTGAAATTTTACTAGATTCAAGCATTTGGTACATACTTGTAGTATGTAAATGTGCATCTTTTCGTTCCATTAAAGATGGATGAACAAATCTACTTTCTTTTAATGGATAACTTAAGACAGACTTAAGTAACGTTTTTTAATCGTCTCTTGTCTGTCGTCGAACATCCTCTGCAGTCCATCAGATCCCAATTTCTCAAACAAACTTAAGTCAAAAAGTTTTACATAAGTTACATAAGGGGAAAAATTAAGTTCTGACTTAAGTCTGCACTTTTGTTTCGAGAAATCGGGGCCTTATCTTCATAGATTG
The DNA here is from genome assembly GCF_041381155.1 of Argopecten irradians. Classification (NCBI taxonomy): domain Eukaryota; kingdom Metazoa; phylum Mollusca; class Bivalvia; order Pectinida; family Pectinidae; genus Argopecten; species Argopecten irradians. The sequence goes on along the minus strand of NC_091148.1, from coordinate 6,921,272 downwards.
AAGGACTCTAAAATTCTTAACAAAAATTATTAATTTCATGGCCCAGAGATTGGGTCTAAGATTTTCATCTAGAGAGTGTACTCCGATACTACAGTTACATATATAGGGAAGCATGGTTTGAGAATTATTTATTTCCCTCAGGAAAAAGTTAAACTTTCTTATAATTAGAAATCACAGGGATCTGGCACGAGTTTTCAACCAACACTATATACACTATATATACATTGTATTTATATACATAGGGAAACAGATATATGGTTTTTTTAGCCAAAGGACCAGAGAGGGAGACCAAAAGTAGTTAAACTGACCAAGATATCTACAGTATTTTTCTAGAAATCCAGATATACTCAAATTTATTTTTTTCAAATACATTTTACCAAAAAATTGTGTTTCCTTAATCTGGGATATCAGACTTTTCCCAAAGCAAGAAAGTAAAGTTTACTACACGTATATACATGTAGTTTTCATATGAAAATGAAACAACAAAATGTTTGATCAATATTTATTCAATTGCAACACGATTTTATACAAAGGACTAGGTATGGTAAGGGTCTTTTTTGGCCCCCAAATTCGCTATTTTTCCAAGTCTGTTATTTTAAGATGTGAATCTTGCATTTCAAATATTAACTACATACCTGACATATTTGATAGTGCTATAAGGTAATATAGCAGTTTAAGTTGCCATGACAAACAAATTTTCATGCAGTTTTTCATCTAGTTAATATAGAGCGCATTCTAGAGCAAACTTTGTATTTCTCAAAATGTTTTATTTTTCGTGTCTGCTAATTCCATTAAAATATAAAGTTTGTTCAAGGTTGTGCTGTATTGCTTTTAAAAGAAAAAACATCGAAAAATATGCCAAAATTGACCAAATTTTCAAATTTGCATGATTTATGCAAAGTTACCATGGTTATATTACCAAAACATACTTTCTGTGAACAAAAACCTCATTAAGTTTTTTATTGGGAGCGTATTCATTATTTCGAACGCTGCAAGTTAATTTCTAAACACTTAATTTGAAATTTGGTAGATTTAGGGGCCAAAAAGAGCCATTACCGTATCTAGTCCTTTAAATACATATGTGAGGTTTATTTGATTTTGATATGCATCTGTTTTGAGTCCTGAATGCTCCTTTACCAAAAAAAGTCAATATCTTTTTTTAAAGGATATATAACTCAAGTGACCTTTTAGGCCATTTTATTTTTTGTTTCCATAAAATTTACTAATAAAACATTTCTTTATATTCAAAATATATACTACATTATTACAAAGGAAATAGAGTATTAAATTGTATTTATTCTAGCAAATAGTCTTTTAATAATGTGTATGATACAAATGTTCTTGGCCTATGGGCCTCCACACATTTTATAAAGAAAGTTGTCCATGGCTGACATTTTGGATTTCTTGTTCATGTACTAACAAACTTTTACTTGTCGATTTTAGATGTTTATCATTATATTGTATTAACCAAAGGCATAGCATGACCTAGAAAAAAAACTATCAAAAGATGTTTGTGTTCCAACAATATATTACTTCACAAATTTTGAGGATTTGCAGCAAAATTTCGATATTTTTTAGGGACTCGTTTCATTTCAGAAGTGTTTTTTTTTCATAAATAGTTTATTCACATGGATAGTCTGTTTCCTACTGAACATTTTGGTATATGGAATGTATGTTTTATTTCAGTTTTTTAAATTGTAATTCTAACTAGAAAACACACTCTAAAAAGGGACCTTCTACCTTAAACAATAATCACATATTTACGCTATTTACCTTATGTCATAATTTAAGGCAATGTTATGAAATAGAAGTAAATTTATAGACCCCTAAATCGGTAGGCAAATTGCATGTACTTGGTATCATTATTCCGCTACCTGATACAAAGAACATATTAGAGTTGTCTTCCTTACAACATTCAGAGGTTAACTATTGTTTATCATTAGGACTTCATGATCTCATGATCGGCTAAAAGATGCTCCTATTACATATAAACAGATAAGACATTATGCAGTTGACCGTGTATCATAGATAATGACAATGTTTTGATATAAATTAAGGAAACAATAATTAGAAGGTACCTTGTAACTGTTTTCCACTAACTGATAACGGCCCGTTTTATAGTTTCAACAATTAACTGATTGGAGTTGTCTACCTTACACCATATAGAGGATATCAGGCTTCTCAAGTATCTTGAAACAATCTTAGACTTACGTTTTTGACTAAGCCAATCATATATTTAAGGATTAACTTGAATAAATCTCCTGTTATCGTCTATCATACAAGTAATCCCAGGGTTAATTCTGACAAATAATATTTCCGATGTGTGTACACATTGTTTCTGTAATTATTGAAACAGAAAAAGGTAAACTTCAATGACAATTACCAGAGATATTTATTTTTTTACTTACTTATACCCAATATTACATAAGATTTTATTTTTTATGAAATCAAAACGATAGCTGAAGGTAGATTTACTGATGTATTTCTGTAAATTAAATGAAAACTGTTAGCGATTATATTGTTTTGCCTTTTACCTTTTGTGCTTCACAGTAAAACACTTTTGTGTACTCGTGTTGTCTGGGCCCAGTTTCACGAACATTCATTACAATTAAAGGAATACATACCTTAGCTTACAATTCTCCCCAGAAAAGCATCACAGATTTCAAGTAAGACACCTTAACTTTTTATGCTTTTCTATGGTGAAATTAAAGTTAAGGAATTAATTCCAATGAAGGAATGTTTGTGAAGCTGATCTGAAGAAGGTTACAGTGCACACAATTTCCTAGCCATCTTACACCACATATACGCCATTAATATACCCTGCTTGTGATCAATGTCATTCTATAAACTTTTTGTCTAACATTTGAAAGTTCTCTCTTAATGTATCCAATAACATTTCATGTCTCAAAACATACTTTGTGTATAATTTGGTACACTTTGATTATCTATTGCAAAGACGTAGATGATATAAGCAAAATTGAATTATTGATATTTTGTAATAAATTGAATACAAGTCTCAGTTTCTACATACATTGAAATGTGTGATTACTTTCAATGTAACTTTTTTATCTTTATATTTATTTATTTATTTTTGTTTATTATACGTGTTTGATATAATATACTTGTTTGTTTGTTCTAATTGTCGTTTGCTACATCACCATATTGAATACACACATGACTGTTGACTAATATGTGTCATGCTTGGTTGCCTCTCGGTTGAAATACCAATATCAGATATTTTACGTTTTGTTTTTGTTTCAATTACACCGGGCGCCGATAACTTGAAATTTGGTGGACAATTTTATGAATAATGATAAGAACCACAGCAAATGTGACCTATAGCCCCAGGGGTTAGTAAGCGATGGTGCGATGGGTACATGGGACCTATGATATTCCTAGCTATGACGATGGTGATCTCGTTAATATCTACAGACTCGGCTGTCTCTCTATGTATATTTTTGATGTCTTGAGTAAAATTTTAGAAAAATGTGTTAATAATACTGTCTAAAGTTCCTTCTCTACAGAAAAAAATGTAAAAACAATCATCTGCATTGTCATCTCCTACTTTAAAATTCTATTATTCTTAATTGTCAAACGGATCACAAACAGTAAATTATAATGATGTCATGCCTGGCTATGAATTTATATTGACATAAGGCACAGTCTTGTAACAGACGACCTGCATATTCATGCACTTAATGAACAAAAATATTCCTCTTTCATATTATGATATCATCATGCATCTTTAGTGAAACCAGCCACCAGGGCCCAGTTGTTCAAAAGATGAGTGTATTTATCTCATTAGTCGTGAGATTTTCATTTTTGTTTTGCTGCTTAGCCTGTGATTATAGCTTCGCTTAAGTAAGCATAATAGAATACTTCAGGATGAATTTTGCTTTAAATAAAATTATTCATATTGATTTGGATGTCGTTAAACTGGGGATTAGCCTTATCAACTTTTTAGCAACTGGAGACAGTTCTCAATGCATTGGTGGTTTTGCATTCTACAGTAGAAAACAGCAATATGGAGAACCGTATAAAAGAATCGATAGGAACAATGAACAAAATGTAAAGGGTTATGAAACTGCATTGTGTTCAGAGCCGAGTACATTGAACCAATGATAATCCGAACACCTTTATTTCAAGCCTAAATCGTCCAGATTGCGAATTTTCCGGACTGACAATTTCTATGTTTTTGGTTCATTTGTAACGTGAACGTTACGTAATCCGATCCCTGACATTTCCGTCCGGATTGCAAAATTTCTGGAGTATCGGCATGTCGGTGGTCCACTGTATTCACATTGAATGTTATTCTCCAGCTGTCATAGGTTTTGTTGCAGAATTGATCTGTGCCAAAATACTTGTACATACTTTTGTTCCTCCGGGTACTCCACCAACAAAACCTGACCTATACGCACTTAAATGATAGGACGTTAAAAGCATAAAACGAAAATAACGTAGGTCTTATTATAATATCTATATGGCCCATTCCAAAGTTTATCTTCGTTTAGCATTTCAATTAAATGGAGGATACATTAAATGTATCAAACTCTTAAAGATACTCCACCGCCGACAGAGCCTAAATGATGTTCATCATTTGAACAATAATTGGTTTTCAATCGTGTATGTATATGTCTAATTAACACAAACAATAATATAAATGATACATTTTGCCTTTGGTGCATGCGCAATCAGAACGTCATTTCGGGATCCAATTAATTATCTTTTTTTTTATCTTGAAGTAAAATTAAAAGCTCAAACTTGTCAATGGTGGTAATGGTGTAAATAAAGTAACTTGAGCAACCGAAGAAAAATACTTAATCGTCTGCTCCGGTTTTTGATAGTCAATACATACCATTTGTCAGCGGTGGAACATCCTTATTTTCCTTTTTATTTTAGCATTGACGAAATATAAATTGATTCGGGGCCAAACATATATACCGAGCGCCGATGAAAGGGCAACACTATTATAATATGCAAAATTTAATGGTAACAAAAAATTAACAGACTGAAAAAATCTGTATTTCATTACAAATATACATTTCGAGAGTCGTTTCCTACCAGTGAGTTAGTCAAAAATTGCCCATGAATGGGGATGAAACAAACGATTCAAAGCTACCCACCAAATTCATTTTCACACTTAATATCCACCATTTACCTCCACACAAGCACGACACCTACGTGGCATGGACTGGCTGAATGTTCCTCCACTCCTCCTGAAGGGTAATTTCAAGTTCACGTCGATTTTGTGGCTGACGTCGTTTCACAGCTTGACCTAACTGGTCCCAAAAGTGTTCAATCGGACTATATTCAGGGGAGAAGGCAGGCCAGGGCAGTGTTTGAATGTTCTGTTGATTAAGGAAGTCTATGGTCAACCTAGCTGAGTGTGCACGAGCATTGTCTTGCTGTAGAATGTCGACTGGGTATGATAACAAGGGTCGTCCTGCGGTCGAAGGATATCCCTCCCTACACCATGACACTGCCACCACCCCAACGGTCACATTCGCGGACGCACGAATCGAAGTAACTCTCTCCCCGCCGTCTCCACACGCGAATTCTACCGTCACTATTACGGAGATGGAAACGGGATTTATCCGTGAACAGTACGATGCCTCCGGGTCCACGTCAGGCGATTTTGACATCGACGTTGTGTCAACATGTTCCCACGGAAGGGTCTAAAGGCTTTCAAACCGGCGCTAAGCAAACGTCGGCGGACAGTAGAAACCGAAATTCGTCTTCCATTGATACCTTTCGTTGTTCTGACCGTTTTGGGGGCAGTTTGGAAGCAGTAACGGAGATGGGTGACCCGGATGTAGTGGTCCTGTCGATCCGATGTCACTCGTTGCCTCCCAGGGCGCGGTCTTTCATTCAGAGAACCTGTTTGAACGTACCGCTGATGAAGTCTCACAATAGTAGAAGGCGAACATCCCATTCTACGCGCAATTTCACGCTGCGAAAGTCCGCCTGCCAGCATACCCATTACTTCGTGACGCTGGTTATCCGTAAGACGTGGCATCGTTTTCCAAACTAAACGGAGTTTTCAAAATCTGAATGTGGAAAACAGTCTTCCTATCCACAAGGACTGTACACGTGCAATGGGTAGACCAAGCGCGCATTTATACCGAGTGCACGTGCAGACAGGTACTTTTTCAACAATCGACCGCTTCACGGCCCGAGAGCAAGTTCAGTCATGCGAATCATTATTGTATACATAGGTAAGGTGCTCAAAGTTTTACATTATGTAATTGTTTGATATGAACAAAAAAAATAATTGAAAAATAATCCATTAAAAAGTGTTGCGTTTTCATCGGCGCTCAGTATATTTATCATATCTTAAAATGAGTCTTAAATGGGGTTTTTTTTTTTTTTTTTAATTTTTACGAGCCTAGACGAGTTTTATTAAGTCTTAAAATGATACGAAGATATGTTTTATCACATAACTACAGCAACCTACAATATGTCAAAATGTGTTGTACAATCCAGCGGAGACTTAATTTTTGTCACGACATCCTCAAATCATGAGGTCACGTTATTCTTTACTACTGTGTTGTCATTACATTAGATGAATTTCGAGCCAATGAAAAATCGCTCAAGGGTATTTTATTGACATATGCAAAAACATTATACAGACGAAGTTACTGGATATCAGGCAGATTATGTGATACATTACTATATGCTTTACTAGTATATCAGGCCCCGATTTCTGGAAATAAACTTTATCAAAAGCTGACCTAAGTCAAAATGTTATACATAAGTTATATGAGGAGAAAAAACTTAAGCTTTGACTTGAGTTTACACCTTTGTTTCGAGAAGTCCGGGCCAGGGCTTCTATGAATGACTTTCATACGCAAACATGGATTTCCAATGCAAATGCTATATCCGCCATTTCAACGTAAATGAATAAACCTTAATATGAATGACTTCATAGGTTGCAACCTAAATTCGGTGTCAATTTCGTATCAACGACACATTATATTCCTAATAGTATTTATGCATGCTATTTCAATTCAAACATTACTTGCTAATCCCCAGATGTTAAACAATGCACTCTTTGAATAAAGGAAAAAATGTAAAACATATTTTCGCATGGTGATATATCTAAAGTGGCATTTAATTTGATATCCTCCAGCATATTTTCTAAAGCAGCACCCCGCAATCATGTGATTGATACGGGGTTTTCCATCAGCTCTGTTGAGTGTACCCGTCACAGATATTAAACCATGCATGAATAAGATCATCTGTATGTATATATAAATAGCTAATGGAAATTTTTAAATGACTCATCGTTTATGACTTTGTTATCATTTGGGTTTGATTATTGATGCGTGTGATATTTCTTTATAATATACAATGTTTTCAATGTTACCTAACCAAAGGAACAGTCAAATCTTTGAGTCGATGTAGTAACGAAAACATAAAGAATTTGAAAGCTGCTAATGAGGGGCACTGGGACATCCTACAAATATGTAAATACGCCGAATGATGTGCCTGTTCTTAAAGTATCCCATCCTCGATACTTCAAGGGTTACTATCACTGACGTTATATCAATCCCTAGACTGCCTCGAACTTGAGGCAATAGAAGGTACAGGTAATTTGGTCTTTTTATGTACATAAATACAATTGTATAATATAAAACGGTACACAGTGGATGACAGTGATGCGTTGAAGTCTGTAATGTCTTCATATGAAGACTCTGCAGGCCGGTGATTTGTCAGTGTCAGTTTTTTCTCTCCTGAACTGCCCTCAGTTTTACTATGAAATAGGGCTGAGTCGACATAACCACAATGAAAGTAACCTCTGGTTGGTCAATAGCCACGCCCCCCCCCACCTCGAGCTGCATCCGGTTTAACTGTGAGATAGTCGAGGGGTCATTGGTAGTAATCCCTGAAGAATCGGGGATGAAAGTACTCACGAAACAATTTATTTAACTTAAACCTAGAGAACCGTTGCTTGAAGACGAGTTTTGTTTAGACAAACAAATGTATATATGTTGCCAAGGTTGGGGCCCCAAAAGATGTAAACAAGGCCAGCTCGTGTACCTGTTCCCAAGGTACCCACGAAACAAATTATTGTACCTGAAGTTTTTTCACGAACATTCCTTATATTTAAGCAATTCCGTAGTTTAAAATTATCCATGGGAAAGCATTACAAATAATAAGGAAAGCTCTTTGACTATCTATTTATATAATATCGGTATTACAAATAAGGCTTGAAGGAAGTTATTTCCAATAGTCTATCAAAGTATACACAAGCAGCAATAGATGACATTAGAAACTTTTCAGTAAAAATAAATAACTCAAGATGTGTAAGCAACCATGCTTATTTATAGCACAATATCAAATCATCAATTAAAATACAACTTAAGATCAGAGTCTTTCTGTCGATCCGCTGGTCGGAATTCAAACGAACTCAAGACCCTGTTTTAAAATGACGTCATTGTCAATACAGCCAATAGATATTCATCAAAAGTATATAATTGACATATCAAACTTAACTTACAACACAGAAACCTCTACTTCCTTTCTTCACAATCGTAGTTTCTCCTTTGATATTATGATGAATAAAGAATTCGTGAGTTCCGCTACCACTAATGATATCTAACGAATTTCCTTTGATATCATATATAGTAACTTTCGCATTTTTCCAAATGGCCTCTCTTTCTTTTGGTAAATAGTCAATTGCTTCCTGTAGCAGTCTGCGCATGCTCCCCGTTTCTTCATTGTCCTCTGAGCCTTCATTACCACAGTATTTAATAATAAGACGCCCTAATTGTCTTTTGTTGATTTCAGTAACTGTTGCTTTATTGTCCTGAAACAGAAAGTATTTGGTATCAATATTTCAATTTAATAGATAAAATGCAAAAGGTTTAGACGACGGGCATTGCCGATAAAAGTCTTTCGTCTTTTCCTCCATTATATTGATAAGAGGGTACAATTTCTTTTTTCATACTTGGTACATAATTGGTACAATTCATTAACAACGTAACATTGTAATATTGCAAAACAAAGTAGAAGTGAATTAAAGATAATGAAAAATCCGCTCCTTCTTCAAAGCCTTTAGTAAATCATATGCCCAGCCTAGATCAATTTGATATATCTCCCTCGCCCACCACTGAGAGAAACAATCGATAGTTCAAACCGAACAAAGACACTATTCTACATCATCAACTGACTCAGGGTTTTCCAGTTACAAAGTCATGTCTATTTTAGGCTATACTTAACAACACATCAGTAGATGAAATCAATACTGTAAAGTACAATGGAATATTTAGTGGTTTTAGTATATAGACATCGTTGTACCATTCTGTATTTATACAGTGAAATATAAATCGGCGTGTCATTGAGAATGCATTGGAATCATTTCCCTATTATAAATTAAGGCACGATAACATGACTTATTTGTTGGTTATTCTATTATTTACATATTTAATATCTAAAAAGCTGAATAAAGGAGACACAAAAAGTCAAAGAGAATATAAAAGGATTTGGAGAGATAAGTTCATTTAAGGACGTGTCATGTTTGCCTAGGGAAACACATAATAATAACATACTGTACACTGTGATTGACTGTGTGACTTTCAAGTTGGACGTCACTCTCTTTGTAGTCAACAAAGGATTTTATGTTGGCCTGTGATCTGTTCAGATTTTTTCATCTGAACTGCCTTCAGTTTTACTATAAGATAGTCCAGAAGAGTAAATATTGTTAAAGATCGGAACCCCTCGGATATCGAGGATGCAGAGAAGGAAGCCACCAATAACATATATTAACAAATATTAGATACGTAGACTGGATTACCTGCCTTAGTATCAATTCTCTCCGCTAGGCTGCGCTCATAAGTACTTAGTTGTATTTTCGGAGCGAAGCCTAGCGGAGAGTAGAAAAACTACGGCAGGCAATCCAGTCTAATTAGATACGTAACCGCACAACGTCGTACCCACATTGTACATATGCTAGCATTACGGGATAATATTGTAAGTTTCAGAAATAAGTTTAAGAAAATGTAGATTTTCGACTCCTACTTCTTTCCAACACCTAAGAAAATATATGTATTCATTGTGTCTATGCGTAGTGTTTATCTTAGCTGTTCTACCAAGTTTCGATGTAGTTGTAGAAAGAGTCGTATAAAATGCCCACAAATTGTCGACACATGTAAGTCCTACCAGCAAAATATAGATCCTACGTCTAAGGCATAATTGATATACATACTTACATTAAAGTTATATTCCTGTTCTGTATCCATTCAAGTAAGGAAATATAACGAACCAAGCTGAAAACTAACGTTCCTGTTTTGAGTTGGCGATGTATTTTTGAGATGGCATCGCTGTGTACAAAATTCCCTAAATATAACTACACGTAATGCGCGATGCTGACTCTCCATAACAGGAAAGCGGTTTTTGCTTCTAAAAATAGTTCTTCTATTAATAACGCAGAGCAATAACGGAATTGAGTATAAATAGATGTATGCAACTAGGAATTTTCAGTGAAATTAAATATATACTATATATTTTCTATTTATCTGAATTCTAGGTAAAGGATTCCGTCTATGAGGTGGTAAGTACGTCTTTTGAGCTTTCTTTGTTCCCCAACTTGTATATCGGATATGCTTTACGATCCACAAAATTTCTGTTACTTACTATGCAAGTTGGATGTGTTTTCCAACAATTTAATGATAAATATAGAGTGCAATCTGTAATGATTTTGGTTTCATTAAAAATCTACTTAAGAAAAAAATTAATTGAGTTAAGGTTACCAACTATTTCGATGTCAGTGATTTCTTCAATTTATCCCATCACTTTTTGTATCGAATTTCTAAAGAGAAAATAAAAGTCAAAATTTTCGAACAGTAATAGCATTTTTATTATTTAAGCATCGGTTGACATATATTGGTTTGTGACATACATTGGGCGTTCAAGCATAGCCGCTGGTGCGCGTTAGCGAACCATGATAGATATCATGTCATCAAATATCTTCATAGGAATATATTTCCATATTGATCAATTTTCAGAATATGTTATATTCTTCAGTGAATTGTCATACTGACGTAAAACCCAGTAATTTCTTGACCTTCTGAACTCTGATTGTTGTATTAGTACCCAGAGCCTAATTGCCAATGTAAATACATGGAAAATACATGTAGGTACTGTGTAGTGGTAATGTGAATATAAAGTTTTAGGTCGTGTTTAAAAGGAGGATTGTCAATTTTGGCCCTTTGGTGGCCATTACCGATAAGCATTATTTTTTGTTTACAGATACCCGGGGGTTAGGACATCATGATATGACCAATGATCATTGGTCATATCATGATGTCCTAACCCCCGGTTATTTGTAAACAAAAAATAATGCTTATCGGTCATGGCGACCAGAGGGCCCAAATTGACACTCCTTCTTTAGACTTTAATCAAATTATATCTTGTCTTTACACTAGATTTCAATAAACATGTATTTTGCTTTCATTGAATACTTTTTAATATATCAATTTAATGTTTAAAGATGCACACCGCCGACGAATGGTATATTTTTGCAATCAAAAAATCACAAACATGGGCACATGCGTCACAAATATTACTTAATTTACACCATACAATATCAAGATACGAAAATTTGTACTAATTAATTGTATCCCGAAAAAATATTCAATAGCGTTCTGTCATAAATAAAATGAAGTACTGATTGCGCATGCACCAAAAGCAAACAAATATTTTATAATTATGTACTTTTGTGTTAATTAGATACATATATACACAATCAAAAATCAATTAATGTTCAAACGATGAATATCATTTTTGCTCTGTCGGTGGTGGAGCATATTAAACTTTTATTTTAATTTATCAGAGAGAAGATGGGCAACCTACTGTCATCACCGATTTATGACAACACTCCGTCTCCAATAAGTAGGCCTACAGGTATGTATAATCCGAATTTGCCACTTATAAAACATATAGCGTTACCCAGCAGTCTCCCGTATCATTGGAACATAATTGTAATATTTTATCTTTTTTTTTTATTTTTAGCACTTGTCCAAAACGCAGTCCCGCAGTATGACAGCACATATTTTTCTGCCAATGCAGGTATGTTTTATCAGAATTCCACTCTACCAAAGCAAGAGTTTGCATGTTTCAAGTCTCAACCTTACGATTGAATAATGGTTGTAAAATTACATACATCTTATATTCAAATTGTTGTAAAATCACATTCATTTAATGTATTTTATTTCTATATAGGAATTGACAATAGTAATGACACTGTGGGCTCAACAATAGATTACAACAGCACTGTGCAGGTAGGCGATTGATTTGGTGTAAAAGAAATGGCTCCGTGTGGCTTGTACATAGTGTCAATCACAGGCAAGAATAATGAGTAATTGCCCTTCTTTGTCTACAATGGCGTCCCATAAAATGTCGTCTCATAGTCCAGGGTTGTAATTTAGGAAAATCGCAAGAAAAGGAAGGGGTAGAGCAATAAATAATGAATTGGAAACTCATGTTTGATTCCTGGTTGGGCACTTTATAGGAATGGATATTTTTCACTGATCTTTCTACACTTATATATGTCATTTGTTTGATATTTGTGTTTAATGAATCTCTGCTCTTTTGATGTGTTTATGTTGTATTTATTCTCGTTAAGACCTGTGCTATCATAGGCTAGCCTCGGGTTGACTAGCCAAACTCTTGCACTCGGGTTATAAAAAGATATCCCTCTCCCTTGACCTGATAAGCATTTGTCACAATATTAAGGGTTTCCATAATAATAATCTAATGTATATTTGTATATTACTTAGTTGCCTTTCCTTGTGGGTATGTTTTGAAAATAACGTATACGTTGTTGTGTTAATGAAAGCAATGCTAGTTTCATTCACAAAATCTGGCAATAATCAATATATAATACAAGAAAAGTTTACTAGAATGATATTAGAATCTACACATCGTTCTAAATCGTACATAATGATTTTGTTTTATTTTTACGATTTCAAACATTAAAAATCATAAGTGGAGCAAATTAATGCGACTAGTTATATAATTTCTGTCTTCTAATGATAAAGAAAATTAAAATTGTAATATGAAAGATTTTGTTCAACATCTTTGTTTCATTTTAGTTCTTATTTGACTAAAGACATTGCATGTAACTTTAACCGAAGTTTGCTGATCCGTGGTTTTTTTCAAATGAAACAAAAAATGGTAATTTGTAAATGTGACAACGACTATTTGATACATTTGAATACCGTATAGGTGACTGTTACCATGTATATTTCATACAATAATTTGATATCCATTTCTTCATGTTTATAGAACCCACAACCGCAAACAGTAAGATTTAGATGTAGGATGATCGATGATCAAGTGATTAACTACATACTTCGCCAATACAACCATCTCCTGACGCCGGACGACCAAGCGATGGGGCGGGAGGCTCAAAGTCTGTGCACAACTGAACTAAATAGTACCATGTCAGACTGTGAATTAGATATTTACCTTACGTGGCTGACAGTTATAGTGGAGGCAGGCAACTGTGCCAATCGAGTCGTTATGCTCAAGAGATATGACGGTGAAATCGAATGGAAGTTCACAAGGCAATCATTCACACAGTGTGTCTACAGCAGTGTAAAATGGGTGGGACGTAAAATGATTGACTTCTTCAATACTAGACTCAGAATTGGTCAGGATAATCGTCTAGCTTTGACTTAAGAAAGAATTGGATATTACAGCATTTGCAATACAATATCAGTACTTGCACCGAATGAAGTAAAATACAAAAATAAATTGTTGATGGTATTAAAATGACCATCTGACATGCAGAAATAAAAAATTAAAAAGTACGTAATTAGTGGTATGTTACAAAGTTATATATAAAAGTGTATCTCAAAAAAATGTATCATGTGTACATTAATTTCGATGAAAAATAAAATAAACGTTGTATAGGTTCGAATTTTTTGTTTTGTAAGTAACTTTGTATGCATGCAATTAGGTATGATATCGTAACATCACATCGAGGTGACACCATGGTACAACTATATGATAATACGATACTGGAGACTTTATTTCAATATTTTAAGACATTATTTAGAAAATTCGAGTTGAAATTGCTATATTTCTCGACAGTCTCAAAGACTCGTATCGTTGTATCGTGGTCTCGCAGTGTTTTGATCTCGTTATATCGTGTTCTTTGAATTGACTTGATGTAAGGTCGCCCATCTGAATGTTCCAAGGCAACCAAATCAATTATTTAATAATGGTGGAAAGACAGTGGTAGGGTATGGAGACAAAATCGATAAGATATGAACAGAACCGAGTGACAAAGCACACATGTATGTTATTGTTTCCATGTATAGCTAAGGTTTATAATTGGTGTAGCCTTCTCTGATTTGTGTGTCACCAAGTCCATACCTGGATAGGGTAATTGACCGGTTACAGTAGAAAAAGTTTCAGAAAATGTCAAGAGTGTACATTAAACATCAGCTTAATATGATCATTCGGACGAGGATTTAAATGTGCCCTGTATGATGACTTCACACACAGGACAGTGATTCATGGTGTGGGCGCATTATTTGTAATATACGAGATGGCCGCACGGCAGACACGATATTGATATGTCCTCTTTTTCACGCCTTCTACACGTTATTTTTTAATCTGCTGTTCTCTTCAAGGGGCTGCGGTGGCCGAGTGGTTAAGATGTCCCGTCATATTATTACGAGCCCTCCACCTTGTGGTCGCGGGTTCACATTCCATGTTAAGCAGTTGCCAGGTACTGACCGCCGGTCGGTGGGTTTTCTCTGGGTTCTCCGGTTTTCCTCCATTCTCAAACCCGACTCGTATTTATAAAACCCTGGCTTTTAATAGGACGTGAACACAAACAAACCATCAATCAGCTATCGAACGCATGTAAATGTTGGAAATGTTCGTAATCCATGTCAACTCTACCATTTGAACTCTGAAAATGTAAAGATGAGTGACTGCTGTGTTGACTTGTAGTGAGTTACAAGGTCTTTAATAGAGAGGAGAAATGTCGAATAAGTTTTTATTTCGTTTTATAAAATCTTACATGAATTGACCAATGGTTCAAAATCCTATCTGTACAGGATATTAAATAAGTGTTAAGTTCATATGGGTTTTAATGAAACGAGTCTTAGTAATCTTTATATTTGCCTACCATGTCGAACAATAACATATCTCATATGAAATGACCATACATTTAAGACATTGTTTATCACATAACTACAACAACCTGCATTTTGTAAAATGTTAACTTGTCTCCATTTTATCACGACGTTCTCGGATCCTGACGTCACAACATCAATTACTGACGTCAAGTCATGGCGTCCTGACGGGTGTCTAGCAAATGAAGAGTTCTCAATGTGATATTACACTATTGACATATGCAAATATATTACAGCAGAAAGCAGGCTATGTGGTAACTGCTACATGATTTATATCATATCTTGTACAAATACAATACTGTTAGAGGAAACGTTTGGATGAAAGTTTCAACAACGCACTGCTTTAATGTAGAAGGAATTGTAAACTGTGTTCCAATGGTAACATTTTTCAAGTGGCATTCTTTTTATTTGCTATTGATATCGTCTCCGCACATTTGCTGAAAATAAATCCACGTAATGGTGGTGGGAATGACTCAGGGCTTTCCAGATACTCCGTCGAAAGTACCCATGCATGGACATCGTCATCAATAGACCTATATATAGCCCCTTTAAATGATTCATTCTTGCTCTACTGACTGCGTTATATACGGATTTGTTTACATACTGGTGATTATTGATGCGTGTTAAATTTATTTAATACCGTATACAATGTTTACATTGTTACCAAAGCGGACAGTCCTATCTTTGACCCAAGTTAGCAGGGAAACCGTTGCTTGAGGATGAGGTTTTTTTAGACATTACAAGCAAATGAATACATTTTGATGTTGCCATGGTTGGGACTTCGAAAGATGTAATCAATATCAACTTGTGTGTCTCTTCCCAAAGTACCCACGAAACATATGAGTGTACTTAAACCCAGTTGGCACTTACATTACTTAACTTAAAGGAATTTATTAACTTAAAATTATCCATAGGAAATCATTACATATCTTAAGAAAATTTCATTAACTTATAATTGCGTCTTTAACTTCTGCACTTTTTAACTTCTGCAATGCTTTTCTTCGGAGAATTTTAAGATAATAAAAATCTTCGACTTAAAATTGTTCGTGAACCTTAGCCCTTACTCTCAATTTATATAATATGGGTATAGATATCTGTAGTAAGTTACATCCCATGATATGTTAAAGTATACAAAAGCAGCAACAGATGACATAAGAAAACTTAATTTTCAGTAAAAATAAATAACTCAAGATGTGTAAGCAGCAATGCCTATTTATAGCGCAATATCAAATCATCAATTAAAATACAACTTAAGATCAGAGTCTTTCTGTCGATCCGCAGGTCGGAGTTCAAACGAACTCCAGACCCTGTTTTAATATGACGTCATAGTCAATACAGATATAGATATTCATCAAAGGTATATCGAGTGGCATACCAAACTTAATTTATTACACAGAAACCTCTATTTCCTTTCTTCACAATCGTTGTTTCTCCTTTGATATTATGATGAATAAAGAATTCGTGTGTTCCGTTACCACTAGTGATTTCTAATGAATTTCCTTTGATATCATATATAGTAACTTTCGCATTTTTCCAAATGGCCTCTCTTTCTTTTGGTAAATAGTCAATTGCTTCCTGTAGCAGTCTGCGCATGCTCCCCGTTTCTTCGTTGTCCTCCGAGCCTTCATTGCCACAGTATTTGATAATAAGGCGCCCTAATTGTCTTTTGTTGATTTCAGTAACTGTTGCTTTATTGTCCTGAAATATAAAGCATTTGGTATCAATATTTCAATCTCAAATTATATAATTGATACAATTCAAAGAGATTAGACGTGAGGCATGGTCTATATAGGTCTTCGCTTAACAACATTGAAAAGACCGTAATATTTCTGAATTACAATTTCTTTTTCCGTATGAATTAAACATAAATTAAATACTGTTTAGTTGGTAATATTCGCGAGGATTTTTATTTCGCTAAATTCGCAGACTCATCTAAAATCGCGAAATTTATCAAATTTATGATATCACGTATTATAGCCTGCTGAATGACGCGTTCAAATGCTACAAAGATAATTCTTGAAAATTAACGAATACGTTCGAAACATTAAATCGCGAAATTTGACATTCGCGAAAATTAAACAACTATGCAGTATACAAGCCTTGAGTAATGTATGTGGTCAGACAATCTTGATACACTTCGCCTACCACTGAGTGAATGCAATCGATGGTTCAAAGGGTATACAAATGTACATGTTCAACGGACTCAGAAATTTCCCGATACATATTCTTGTCTGTTTTTAGACTTTACCTAACATCGCGGGAATAAATCAATAATGTAACATGCAATGGCTTTAATGTTTATACAATGTTGTTTCATTCTGTATTGATACAGTAAAATATATATTGGCATGTAATTAAAATGCATTGGAATAACTTCCCTATTATTCATTTAGATCTGATAATTTGACGACTTATTTGTTGATTATTTTATTTTTTCACGTATTTATTAAACAGAATATAGAAGACACAAAAAAGAAAAAGAGGATATAAAAGGTTTGGAGTGATTAGTTCATTTAAGGACGTGTCATGTTCAAGATGATGGAGGAAAGTAAGAGTACCAAGGGAAACATACCAGCGGTCATTACCTAGCAATTGACCAGCATGCGACCAAAAAGTGGAGGATTTCTGGTAACATGTCAAGACATCTTAACCACTTGGTCACAATAGCCGCAAGAACAGAATACAGTTAACAATAACATATTTGCTATTAGCAAACTAACAGTTGGAAATATTAGATACGTGTGAACACAACGTCGTACCTGAACTCTTTCAGTCTTAGGGGATACTATAACCTTCAGAATAAGTTTCAGAATGTAGATATACTATTTCTCCAAAAAAAGTGTGTATTCCATTTCATAGTTTCTAAGCATAGTGTATTACAGCTGTAATATAACGCATCGATGTTAGCTTAGATAGAGTAGTATAAACTCGTACAAAGGATTCAACACATGTTAGCACAAAACAGCTGGTTCGTCTAAGGCATATTACATGTTTATATTCGTCTAAGGCATATTACATGTTTATATACTTAGTATTACTTACATTAAAGTTATCTTCTTGCTCTTTATCCATTCCAGAAAGGGAATATAACGAACCCAGCTATAACTAACGTAACTCCTTAGATCGATGTTGACAGTGTATTTGTTCGGTTAAATGGCATGTATTTATAAAAACAAAATCCCCAATCTAAATATAACATTACAGGTTTTTCCTTTCAAACCCAGTTTTCTATGAATAGCATTAAGCAATAGCTTGGGTTAATCCGAGTTTATTTATAAATCCATGCAACTGGAAATTTTCAAAAATTAACAAAGTTTAATATGTATTCTTGTATTTCTGCATTGCAATTTGACGCTTTGGCTCTGCTTGAAGGGTAAGCATTGTTCATAATCTTGACTAACCTACAGTTTGAGGTGTTTCTCTTACTTAAAACATGGCACTCTGATTTACAATGCTAACTATTGTTATTGTGTTACTAATCTACAGCTACAGGTAAGGCCTTCAACCATCTTTGACACTGAACATGTCAGCACAGTAACTGTTGTAATATGCCTACTCTATTTTTCATGAAATTCCATACCAATGTTATTACCAGATATTTTTGTGAGTTTGAGTTCTCCTCATTCTGGGTGGAGCAGTACAAGAGGCAACATGGCAGACAGTGCAGATCAGATCTTTACGAAGTCAAAATATCTAAAATGATTATCAAATTTCCAATAAGAGAGTTGATTTTGTGATATTTTAATTTAACTGCTCTTTATGTCAGAGGCAGACCATTTACTTGATATAACTTGTCGAAAATTCACAAGATATGGAGGATTACCATGGAAACGTATTAATTTTTAATATACCGCTCTACGTTATGAAATGAAGAATATGATTGGTCCTAAAACAAAATATCAAGATTTAGTGGATTCTAAAGGAAACTACATTGAAATTCAGTGAAAACGGCGAAGTGGTGAATAAAAGAGCTTTATTTTCAAAATTTGTTCAATAGGCTTTGTGTGATTCTTGGATAAGGAATTATACCGAAATTATTCAATTTGGGAAACGTGGATTTATGTGTTATGTGTATGTATTCAGGAAATGAAGCAATTAACAGTGAAATTATTGGGAAATATACCGAAAGCATTCATTCAATTTTCAAAGAAAGAAAGTACACATATCTATCTAATTGTAGGAATGCCTGTGCTGTCGAAATACTAAAGAGTCTGGATTTTCAACACAAGGAGTAATTTTATGCGTTGTGGTCGATGTGATTGGATTTATGCCGATGTTCACGAATCAATATATAAAACAGAAAATATGTAATAATATGTATTATTGAAGTTTTCTATTACATCTATGTTGAATTTGATTACATTTATTTTTTATCTATCTGTCTAATTTTACAATGCTGTATGTAGTGTCACTCTCTACCTTTCATTGTACATTAGTTTACCTGGAACTGTTGAAACTAATCTACAGCTACAGGTAAACTAATGTACAGTGAAATGTGTACTAATCTACAGATAGAACAAGTACTTGAACAATAGTCTAAATAATGTACTGGGGACAACAAAAGATGACATCACAGCCATGTTTTAAGATTTAGAAATGAATTGAATTAACACGACAAAGGTTGACGTAAAATTGTTATTCTATCCGATATTATTTGTGGCCTTTACGATCTCATGAAGTTGTATATTTTTATAACCATCAAACCAACGTTATGTATCAAAATAAATCAACAAATGCATGCATATACTTCATTATATGTGAGTGGTCAATATATACACTGTACGTGTATTGTGCTACATTGGTAAGACATGTGATTTAAAATAATTATTCAAATGTAACACCTTGTAGTTATCTCTCTAATATACTTTTGTACATATTTTGTTGTATACAATATTTAAGAAATGAACAAATCTAGATTTAAAATAGAATATGTAATTGTTTTTTGAATTGATAAAACAGACAGTGAAAATCATGCTAAACATAGAACACACATGAGTGATATTAGATACTGTTTTGTATTGTGTTAGACATCATTATGTATGTCATGCTTGAATGGATTTAAATATAGAGACTACAATAAAAAGTTAAAATAACTCCATATAACGTTCAGTTGAATAACTAGAAATGAACCCATTTTATGATAATTTACTAAGCACTTTAATATCAGGTAAAAAAAAGACTTAAATGTATTCTTATAAACTGATTTGACATTACATCAATTTAAAGACACCAATGAATTTCTGAATGTTTTAAAATGTTAATTTTCTTTACAGATTTGTATACTGTCACAAAGTAAATGTCGAACCAATACGTCGAGGTAAATATCCTTCATGAATGTTCATGGCTATCACGATAATCCGATACAATCATGTCGGCTATATTACATAGCTACTCATGCAGTTCAACCTCGTGACGTCACTGCGTCAACAAAATTACTTTTTTTTGGTAAAATTTGATTTTCATTTCTAGAAAACAGACAGATTTTAATGTAACGTAGTTGGTACAATTTTGACATGTGGGTGGATAACTAGAATACAGTCACTGTCTTCTTAGAACTGATGGCTGCAGATTTCAAAATGACTGGATAGCCCCGGCTCTTATTGCATTTTATGACACCCGGGTAGAATAGCCATATATTTTGTATCTTTACATTAGTCATATACGGAGATTTTGTACTTAAAGATCTTATACACATGCATTATTATGACTATAAAATATTTCCCTGTATTTCCTCCGCGTTTAACTACAATATGCATTTTTTCCCAATAAGAATTCACAAAATAAAGCTATTAAAATATTCAATCCAATTAAAATTATACTTGTAATTCCGCTTTACTGCGATGGTCTACGATACCAATATCCGTTCAGATTCACCTCAGTATTGGCGCTTGGTTCTAAAATCGGAACATCTCGGGACTTCCGTTAAGCAGTTTATACTCCTCCGAGAGAATCCACCGTACCGAAGATTGCATAGGCGACATGCTGATTGGTTGACTAAGGGGTCCTGCTGAGGTGACTCCGAACGGAGAGTTGTTAGATCTTGTATTGAAGCGTACTGTAGATCATTATCATAGAGAACAGGATTACAAGTATTATTTTTATCAGATTAATAAAATGTCAGGACCTATTTTTTTCGTATATCTTATTCAAATAATATTATTCTATTTTTTCAGTTAGTCAATAGTCATGACAATTTCCAAAAGTATCTGTGTGACAGGATTGATGATTGGTCGCTTAATTACGTCTTGCGGCAGAACAGAAATTACCTACGGCCAAGTGAACTTGAAGGATTACGCGATGCTCAATACCGATCAGTTATGGAGAATGCATCAGCAATGAAAGATTGTGAATTAGTTATTTACTTTCATGTTGATACCATAACAATAATATCTGGGCAAGGATCCAACAGGATTGCTATGTTTCATAACAACGGTAACATACAATGGGTCTTTACTCGGAAAACTTTAAAACAAAAAATATACAGTTTCTTCAACTGGTTAGTTTCTCCTATCACTAGCTTACTAGGGTTGTCAGGCAATAATGGGCATATGGCCATTAAGGATAAACCAGAACATTCACAGGAAGACAAAATGGCCGTTCAAGATGAGCCAGTGAATGTACAACAACACCAAATGCCCATTCAAGGTAACCCGTGGAATGCACAGCAACACCAAATGCCCATTCAGTATCACCCATGGAATGCACAGCAACACCAAATGACCATTCCAGGTAACCCGTGGAATGCACAGCAACACCAAATGCCCATTCAAGGTAACCCGTGGAATGCACAGCAACACCAAATGCCAATTCAGTGTCACCCAGTTAATGTACAACAACATATGTATATGGGTAGAGTAAACAACGTTTATGTTGTACCATGACTCTTTGGAACTGGGAAAGCCAGCGAAACAAACCGATTTATCCATTAGTTATAAAATGATTAACGGTTTTTATAGTACTCACTACATATATCGTCCATTTTAACCTTCCGTTTATTCATAAGCAAATTATAAATATATGTATGAAATGCTTAAATGAACATTTTGAAATGTCAATAGTTCTTTGTGTTTTCTTTTTTTATTATTGTTTTTTATAATTCTATATTAATTTTCTTTTGTTACATATTTTTTGCAATATATGCATTAATTATAATTAAAATCAATCGACAATAGTTTACGGAATCAAGCTGTAGTATAGTTTTTAGGTGATAGTAGAAGGATACACCTGGGCATTTACATTGATAGTAGCCTGGAACGATTTGCGATTTATTGTCTTAAACATATTCGCGGGGATGGGGTGGGGTTGTAATGGGGTATTTTTGCGAATTATCGCTGAGCCATTGAAAGCGTCATTCATACGACAGACTGTAACATATAAAACTATTATTTTATTTTTTGCGAGGTATTAAATTTCGCGAATTTAGATGAATCATGAAATTTACCTTTGGCCAAAGTTTGTTTTATTAAAAATATATTATATGTTTAAAAATAGAACTTTAAAAATCATGAGACGCCTCCAATATAACTGGCCTCGGATATTAAGACAGTGAAAAAGTAATTCCTGGTCGTCTTATTTTGAGCTTCGTCAAATAAAAAAACCCTTTAATTTTGTTTCTAAATCAACAGCCGTGGTGTACTGGAAGCCAATGTTTCTTTTCTACTGAGGACAATCCACTTATTTTTCTATATTGATCTAATTTTTATGTTCGTACAACTGAAACCCGGTTTAAAGGAACACATTTCTGAGATACTGTGTATGTTGTACTTTTAATGTAACAACATTGAGTGGAAGATTTACGAGGTGTTCATTGACATGATTCTGTCAATGACATAAATCGGGTTTCATGCAAGGGTGATGTACTAATCCCTATATGACCTGGGGCTGAGGGTACTATCATTCTCGATACTCTAGGGGTTCTGATCACTTACGATCTCTACACCCCTGGACTATCTCATAGTAAAACTGAAGGCACCTCAGAGGGAAAAAGCTGCACCAATCACAGACCAGCAAAAAATTTGAAGACTGCAGACAGAGCGACGCCCAACTTCAAAGCCACACAGTCAACCACAGTGTACTATTATACAGCTCTTTTGATATTCATCAAAGGACTAAATTACCTGTTCTGTTGCCTCGAGTTTTACCATGATATAGTGCAGGAGTGTAGAGATCGTAAGTGATCGGAACCCCTAAATTATCGAGGATATGGTATTATTGCCTCATACTATTGTCTCGTAATGGGATAGTGCTTGGCCACACGCCTTTGGCTCGGGCACTTTTCCACCCTTCGATATTACTATGAGGCAATAGTGCCTTATCAACCAGGCCATAGTAGATAAATCGCCTTCTTATCTTACATGACCGTTTATATCACTACAAAAAAGATACTGCAAGACGTCGCTTAATTATATACAAACTACAAAGCTATACCAACTGGATCAAGAGAGACAACTGCGATGACGTTCAACAAAGTAAAAGACAAGTTTATAAATAAACGAAAAGGTAGCATGACACAGCGTTACTAATTGCTCATTTTTTTCTGCTCTAAATGAGGGAATCCTAAATCAATTGCGTTTAATCATAAATATGTCACGCTGACATGTTTTTATTGAAAATGGTAGCCCACCTTGATTCACCAATCTAGTTAATCCGCTTAACAATGTGTGTAAGTGGGAAAGGTGTGTAGATAGTAATTTTTTATCACATAACTGGCCCGTCTAGCCATGTCATACAAATGTACGTCCATGTCACAAATATCGTAAGACATATGTTTAACAACTATATCATGACGTCACAGCTAGTTTTGACGTCATAATCTTTATATGACATCGCATGATTGTCATAGTAGACGGAAAAGTCACATCAGAGCCGGATTTCCACTTTTTTATATGGAGACATAATAACAAAGTTTCACTTTCTATTAATAAAAGTTGGGTGATAAAAAGAATCTTACACTCGTGACTATGTAATATTAAATTTATCAAACTCATTAAATACTTTGATACCAAATGATCGTCTGATAAATTTCATGCTGCATAGCCACTCATGTAAGATCTTTTGTATATAGGTGGGGTGATGTGTGTAGGCTGAGCAATAAGTGCCCAGAAGCAAATTTTCAAAAATCTATTTGTAGTTTGATTTTGTGGTGCACGTGCCTATAGCATTTTACGTTGGTGAAAATTTTCAAATACAAATAACTTAAAATGTCTCTATTCCAATTTATTGAAACTGTCTAAAAATATTCCGTCTTTGCATATTACAGTATAAGCTCCCTTGCGGATGGATGTCGAATGTTGCGTCATTATTTTCTGAGCGTAATTCACGTCGTTTTCACCAAAAAACATGACGTTACGCTCGCACACGAATGACGTCACAATTAATACATGTCCGCAAGGGCAGATTACTCTATAATATGCAAATACAGAATTGATCATGTAGAGGAGAACTGACCTACATGTACTTGTAACCTCGGGATCACAAAATGTTGAAACAGGTTTTACTACATTTTGTGACCCTCGGGTAGAATATTCCTATCCTTCATATCCACATATGAAAGAGTCTTATATTATACAGCAATGACTAGCATATGTTCACAACGTATTTCATCCCGTATAATAACAGCAGAGATATCACCAACTATCGTGCATTATTTTAGCGACAAAGGCTAGCAACAAAACAACATATAAAGTCTAGATATGAATTTTAATCTACATATGCATGTTTCTGCAACTGCTGTGAGAGCTTTACGGATCGATATTTGGAGATCAGTTGCATAACAACTGCTGAGGAATCATCGAAACGTATGCCTTTTTATTTGTGATCAGGACTTGATTTGAATTTGAGTCTACATGTCTGAATATTGTCGATGCCATTTGCTGAGAAATGTGGAGAAAATAGGTGTTAAACGTGATATCAAATATGAAATGAACTCAACAATACAAAGTTATTTAAATATTACAACCTATATAGATTGAAATATAAGGGAAAATAGATTTTTAGGTTTTTTTAATTGTAATTGTTTATTTTCAAGGCATTTTCAGATATACAAACTGAATGTAAAATCAATATTGTAAAGATCCTTCATCATCATCTTCATCAATCATGAATGCTGCACCGTCGATATAGCATAAATAATATATACTATCATTACAATAATTTATGTTTAATCATATATACACATATGTCTTATTAACACAAAATTACATATGAGATCATTTGCTTTGGTTTTGATGTCGACACAATCAGTACTTCATTCTATATAGGGCATAGTGTTATAGAATTTTTTCGTAATGCAGTTGAATATTTCAAATATTTTTATATTGAAATAAAATAGAAGCTCAAAGTTTTCGATGATGGTAAAAGTGATAGTAAATTAACTTTGTTGTAATTGAAAAAAATACCAATTCTTCTGCTACTGTTTTTAATAGAAAAATGTCACTGATTCTGTATCGATACACTAAGTGTTAGTATATCTGTTTATTTCCTAATAACTTGAGTGCAGAACGTGACCCGATTCAGTGCGTACGGATACACGTAATCATTGGCGGACTTCCTTTGGCATTCAACAAAATCACGAGTCAATGTTTACAAATAACGCATGTACGAAACAATCGGAGACATATAATAAAACAGATTTTAGCTTTTGAATGTGTTATTGCTATTCGGCCTTAATAAAATAACTGAAATATGAGACCTATTTTTGTGAGGTCATAGAAAAAAGGGCGGATGAAGCTGTCAGTCAGTTCTGAATGGCTGTTGTGCACGGATAAACATGACGGCAGTATAAATTTTGACGGCGAATAACACATGGTAAATAATTGTATCTGATGTTCTGGTTGATTTTATTGTTTAAAGAAAATATGCAATTTACCTCGTATAGGGCAAAGTGTTTTAGATTTTTTTTCGTGATGCAATCGTTCAAACTCATGACCTTGTCCTTCATCCACAGGGATTAATTTGACCGGTACCCTTAATTGACTACAATATATATCTGCAAAAGTTGTAGACCTGCTTCCATGATGCACAGTCTTTAGTGGACTGATCTTGACCAATCATGCAGGTAGGGATGTATGTTGATATAGATCCGGTATTAGTAACATGGTCCTTTGTGCAATTATTCTTAATTCAATTTCCATATCTTCGACACACATACACATCTGTATAACACATATGCGCATAATTACTCACACTTTTTTAGAATAACCAAGGGTTGTGGTTCTTTACGTCACACCTTAATTCTTCAGGTGTTGTCTCGATAGTTCGACATGTTTTGATTTTACATTATATTGAATATCATCATCTTCGGTTTGACGTTTAACAATCATGGACTACATAAAATAGAATTACTGAATACAAACAAATGCATAGTTTCTTTGTGATCGTCTGCTATTAATAATGAAGATAACTGATATTGAGCTATATGGCATAATCGCCTTTTAAGCTGCGAATGACTTATCTGTTTTCTAGATAAAACGTGATTTATAACAATATACTATATCATTCTATGAAAGTTTTCTTTTTTTTTTACTTTTTTTCTGATCTTAACTATTGCTGGCATTTCAGCATATGTGACATAGTAAATTGTTTACACTTTCAGTTCAAAATATTTGCATGGATTCCCTGTTTCATTTTCTTCTTTTTCTTCTAATTTGGAGATTAAGTTCTACTTGCTATTTCTTTATTTTTTTACTACTCATTCCGACTTCTTGATTGGCCGATATATTAAGGAAAAAATCCCAGAATGACTCATAAATCCGACGCCTTTATGACATCACAGTGAAGACATCGGCGTTGTGTATTGATTTTGAAAAAAAAAACTTGAAAAATAAATGGAATTGTACATTCAAACATAATTGCTTTTATCAAAAAGTCTGAAAAATACATAAGGACGATGCTAATATTTTTTAATTCCATCGAGTTGAGCAAAAATGCTTCAATGATAACTTTAATGCTGAAATATATATTTTTTGGTGTGCAAACATTTGTTAGAATCCGCATAGAAAAGTTTGTAAATATTTTTTTTTAATATCCCGACAAAAAATTAAAAGAAATAGTGACGTCATTTCTTAAAGATGCTCAACCGCTCACAGAGCATAAACGATATCCATTTGAATAGTAATTGGTGTTTAACCGTATATATATATATACATTTGTATGTCTAATTAACGCCAAAAATAATTACTTTTGCTTTGGGTGCATGCGCAATCAGTACTTCATTCCATAATGGACATAGTGTCACGGAATATCTTCGGGGCGCAATTAATCATTTTAAATATTTTTATCTTGAAGTAAGAATAAAAGCTCAAACTTTTCATTGATGGTAATGGTAAATGGGATATCATAGTTCTGTTGATGCAAACATCATGTTTCTACGGGGAGTACAAAGTTTAGTTTTATTCGGCGATGACGTTATCAAAGTCATATCGGTACAAATATACGGGAAGGTGTTAATAAATTCAACAACCTACGACCTAACAATGTGTAAAATAAGGCATAGGAACAGCACAGAAAACAGCAATAAAATGCAACACTTCATATGTTTCCATGGCAATAAAAACCCGAAAGCATTTATGTACTATTCTCAGCTTTCTTAGATGTTAAAAGAGGTTGGATATAACAATATTTAATACTCCTTATGTATATACAGGTTTCGTTTTTCATTTGATATTGTCCCTTTGACTTTGTATATATTCTTGAATTTGATATCGTTGATGGTCGTAAAAATGTTTTTTATATCCATGCCTTGGTGGAGCCATTGAAGAAATCCTATATTTAATTGTTTATTCATTACTTGTCTCTTACTGTGATGATTTCTATGCCTTCACGGAGACATTAAAGAGTTCTTATATTTTATTTTATATCAGATACTAATCTTGGCCATATTCTGTCGTCTTACTGTGATGAAAAGCACCAATGACGTCACTATTTATAACTCTTTTTCATTATATATGTCATTTGAATCCAATACTATTCCATGCACATAAGCTAAAGGAGCATGGACTCGAGGACATAAATTATCATTAAAGTAGACATGAAACACTAGTTGTTCTCATGAAATTGTTCATGTATTGTGACTTTCTTTCTTGAGAAACTGCCCAATATATGTCCAGTAGAAATGAAAATGCTTAGCAGTTTTCCGAAGAATTTAGTGTATTTTTTTACTTTGTAAACCCGCATTGGTGTTTTGGTTTATTAATCTTTGAAACAAATATTGTTTTATATGTATTTCACATAAATTTTGTCATGCATTGGAATATCATTTATGAGGGTAGCCTTATTCTTTCAATATGGTGGTTGAGTGTTTACTAAATCATAAATTATTTTTAAGTTTATTGGTTTGGTGCCTAGTTGACAACCTTCATGATATGATTGAGCTATCGTTTTACATTTCATTTCATTCTTTCTTTTGCAAGTAGGGCATTTTATTTGGACCTGCTCCCAATTACATGGTCGTAACATGCGGCTATATTTGGATTTTTATCCTAAAGTGTGTCTTCTTAACGGCTCCATTTACATATATCCTATCGTTTAGGCTTAAGCTGAGCATTTGTCCCTGTGAGGAAGGCTCTTAAGTTTAGCCTTAAGTTGAACGCTCCTTCATGTGGGGAAGGCTCTAACGTTTATTCTTAAATTTAGCGCTGATTCCTATAGGGAAAGCTCTCACGTTTAGCCTTGAGCTGAGCGTTCATTCATGTGGGGAAGGCTCTCACGTTTATCCTTGAGCGCTCGTCCCTGTGTGTGAGGCTCTCGCGTTTAGCCTTGAGCTGAACGCTCGTCCCTGTGAGGAAAACTAACACTTTTATCTTTGAATTGAGAGCTCCTGCAAGTGAGGAAGACCCTCACATTTAACTTAGAGCTGGGCTCTCGTTCCTTTTATGAAGGCTCTGGTTTTTATCCCTGGCCGATACACACCACTACCCATTTTCAGTACGTATAAAATGTTTTGATCATTGTCCTACAATGGAGATTCTATGTTTATCAATTGCGAAATTGTTGAAGTTGAAAATAACTCGATACTTCACAATGACATTAACTATTTTCTCATTGGTAGAGTGAATCATATGACTGATTTTAATCATAACGAAATTGTCAAGGTCAAAATATTAGGAACAGTCAGCCAACTTCAAACCAATGAAAACCCAATGCACTGTCATATAGATATTTAAATGTCAACAATGTTCCCGAAACGGAATTTACTTTTTAAACATCAATTGTAAAACTTTAGTTTGATAATTTTGTATAGTCCCAAAAGCTATTAACGTACCGTTAATAAGACGCTTAACGCAACTTCTTGAACAATTTTAAAGTTAAATTAAAGATGCTCCATCCCTGATTATTGGTATTCCTTTTTATCAAACACAGGTGCAGACGATTTAGTATTTTCCGTTACAAAAGTTACTTTACACCATTGCCACAATTGAAAATTTTAAGTTCCTAAATTTAGTTCAAGATAAAAATATTTAAAATAATCAATTGCATCCCGAAAAAAACCCGTGGCACAATGTACTATTTAAAAAAAAAATTTATGTTAATGTACACGATTAAACACCAATTATTGTTCAGATGATGAGTATAGTTTATGCTCTGTCGGCATAAGATCATCTTTAAATATGAATATAAGTAAGGCTGGTCGACTTATGCTTCCCAACAAAGTCATAAATACTGCGGATTGCTTGACTACCACTACAAAGCACGGCGAAACAAAGAAATGAACCTTATACGCTAACATAGATTTATACTGGATACTGGAAAATTTGCATTAGTTTGGTGTTTTTACCACCATCTCAGGCCATCAATATGCTTGTTCGGACATTATGAATCTGTATAAAATAACTTCTGATTTTTGGTTTTGTAAGGAGAATGAACAAGAGCATGAAGATTCAAAATGTGACCCTGATGAGATTACAAGTTACCTGGACGAATCTGATCTAAAGACACTAATCCATGAAAATAATAGGAAAAGATATTAAAGTTGTTATTGTCTGATTTTAAGCTTCTAATGAAAAAGCAATATGTATTCAAATTAAATAGATATCTTTGCAATAATACGTCTAACTTTGCGTTGCCTCAACAAAACAAATATTTCATTACTGTGGAAGTCATGTCTTTTCAAAAACAGGAGAAGACGATTTAGTATTTTACTTCATTTAAAAAAGTTAGTTACTTTACACCATTACCACTATTGAAAAGTTTTAACTTCTCATTTTACTCCAAGTTAAAGACATAAAAAATAATTAATTGCATCCCGAAAAAAATCCGTGGCACTATATTCTATATGGAATTAAGTACTAATTGCACATTCACCAAAGGCAAAATATATTATTTATATTATTTTTTGTGTTAATTAGACATATATATACACGATTAAACACCAATTATTGTTCAAATGATGAACATCATTTATGCTCTGTCGGCGGTGGAGCATCTTTGATGATATGACTGAGACAATTTAGTGAAGGGCAATTAAGCAGATAATGATGCTATTAATGATAGTTACAAGGTATTAAGAAGTATTAAGTATTTTGTGCCCGTTGTGGCCGAGTGGTTAAGGCGATGAACTTGAAATCTGAGAAGGTATTCCAGGTCTTGGGTTCGAGCCCGGGCTGCGGCGGTTACGATGGGTGCACATATACAAAAAATGTCTTTGTCCTCTATGTTTTGTGGATGTCTTCCATGTTCTATGTTTTGTGTCATCATCATTGGTGTTCTGTGATGTTTAAAAAAAAGTATTAAGAAGGATTGGAAGCGAAACGATTGATGTCTTCTAATTAACGAGTAATTTGTACGAAAATTATGAAGACGATTTCCGTGAACAATGGAGCTTCAAAGTATCAAATAATTAGAAGTCACTCAAAAATGGAACAATCTCTCAGATATGATATTGATAACCACTTTAAGATCATCTAAGAACAGACACTTGACGAATCAATAATCTATTATAATAATAGTATAATGATAGATTATGAAATGTAGTCACAATCGCATCTTTATCCTAACCATCAAACATGACCTCGGGTCATTTTTCAACGTTGAAAACAGACGCCGAATGCCGTTGAAAATTGAACATGCCGTTGGAAATTGACAGCGTCTAGGGTCAATTCTCAACGGCAGGTCTGTTGAAAAATGACCGTTGAAATATGACCGTGACAAACTCTCAACGGATGGTCTGTAAAAAAATTACCTCAGTACATACAAATATATAACTGTTGCACAAAAATAATTTTCGAATTATGTTACGCCATTCCTAATATAAGCGCCTCTTCTGTGATGTTATTTAAATTACGTAATCACCTCGATTTGAATTGAAATTTTGTATTGTATTCATCGTAACAAATACCTCATTTATAATTTTTTAGGTGCTTGTTTGTTTATAAAAAAATAATATGGCACTTCAAAACTTTCATTTTTCTATAGTCATTTTGTGCGTCCGTCCGTGTAGATACTGTTAAGTGTTCTCAAACTGAGGAATTGCTATTCAAACACTGAGGTAACACAGTAAATGAAAAAGAATGTTTTTACAAACTGCTTGCAAAGTTTGTACTATGTGATGTTCACTTCTGAGTACGAGTTGAAAGTATTACAAAACTATAATTATGGGATATTATTAATCTGACTTTTAATTTTTGTTTTATGATTATATTTTGACGACGATTTATTTTACGTCACAAACTATATCTGACAAACAGGTGAAATCGCCTTATAAATGAGGGAAATCAGGAACACAATTTGTAGACATTAAAAATCAAAAGAAGTCTGCAATCTCTAGTGCTTTCGCAGCTATCGCTGCTCTTCAGGAGATGTTTGATAAATATAAACATGACAAGACCAACAAGACCACTCAGGGGTTAAGATTTTAATTTAAAGTTTCGTGACAAATGCGCATGCACATATCTCTTTGATTATGTACGTAAACCTATAAGTCCCTTAAAAATCTGAAAAATGACTGTTGTGCATAAATATGTTCATGCAACTTACAAGTACTTCAACTTGACAACAACTTTCTCAGCGAAATTATCGGTGTCACATAGAAGGTTAAACACACTGGGATATTGTTCCGTTCCCTCAATTTTGTATGGAACATCCCTGTACGAATTCACACAGATGTGGTGGACAAGGCCTTGCTCCATGCAAATATCCTCGTCGTGGTGGTTGTCATGGTGTTTTGTTGTATTGTGTGATGTTGAGTTGTGTTGTTGTGTGATGTTGTGTTGTGTGTTGATGCGTTGTGTTGTCGTATGGTGTTGTTGTGTGTCGTGTCGTTGGGTATTGCGTTGTTGTGTTGTTGTGTGTTGCTGTATGTTGTGTGGTTTTGTGTGTTATGGTGTTGTTGTGTGACATGTTGTTGTGTGGTGTTGTTGTATGATCTTATGGTTGTGTGTTGATGTGTTGTGTTGTCGTATGGTGTTGTGTTGTTTTGTTGTGTTGTTGTGTAGTGTTGTGTTGTGTGTTGATGTGTTGTGTTGTCGTCTGGTGTTATTGTGTGTTGTGTTGTGTTGTGTAGTGTGGTGTTGTGTGGTGTGGTTTTTCTCTAGGCACTCTGGCATTCCCTACCTCCTAAACCTGACACGTCCTCAAAATGACTCTGACTGTTAATAGGACATAAAACAAAACTAAACCAAACCAAACTAACTCATGTATTTGTCTGACAACTTTTTGCTAATTTCTGCACTGATTTCTTCATATTATAATAAAAAATCGATAAAAATGTACAAAAGAAATAATCTTGGATTTTGATAAAAATGAAGACCTTGAATCTTGGCATTTATTTTTTCCTAAGTAAGATAGATAGATAGAGTCGACTGAGGCCAGTCATAGGGAAAGTTGGGTTATGTAATAAATAAACGAGTTCTTATGGGGACACCTTTCGACGGGGTTCATTTTCAACGGGTCGGTGTGAAAAGTGCGCTTAATGTTCAGTTTTCAACGTTTTGGGGGGTCAATTTTCAACGTCAATAAATACATTGTAACGCCATGCTAGAAACAAATATATGACGTCAGAAAAATGACGTGACGTCATCATTTCGAGGATGGTGGAACAGTGGAACAAAATGGCTCTATCTGTTTGGTCTTTGCAGTACATTTTGGCGTTTACATTCTTTGAAATGCAGGTTACCGTTGCAATGTGATAAAATATCATTAATTTGTGTTCACTTAAAAAATGCTCCAACGCCAACGAATGGTATCTTTTTTCTATCAAAAACAGGAGCAGACAACTAAGTATTTTCTCTTCAGTAACAAAAGTTACTTACTTTACACCATCAGCTTTATTAAAAAGATGATCTTCTTATTTTAATTCAAGATAAAATATTAAAAAATAATGAATTACGTCCCGAAACAATGTCATGACACTATGCCAAATATGTATTTAACGTTTACCGTCCCTTCTGTGACGTCATACGTTTGTAACGCCGCTATCCGGATCCCGGCAAACGTATTTTATTTCTCCGTACCCATCTATTACAACTTGCTTCTGACATCGTCATTCGAGCAGATACTTCGCCTGGAACCTTTCAGAGTGTTTACTTGTAGTGTATCAATCTAAAGGTGTGGCAATAGGTAAATATAGTATCACTTTGAAGATTCGGGCATGAAGTAAAATCCAAAAATCATAATAGTCGCTAAACAGTCAAATGGAACATGAATTTACGGGGACCCAAAATGAAAAACTTCACCTCAATAGTAACAAATGAATTACCATTATCGTTATAACTGTATACCTATCTTTTTGCAGAATAGAAATACATTTACACAGTATATGGATGTCGAAGGAAGTTAGTAGTATTTTGAATGGAAACATTCGAGTTAAGAGCACTCTTTCGTAAGATACCAGTATACTAATTTTCATCCGGAAACGGACAAACAAAATACGGAAATTAAATTGCTGAAAAATATTTTCATTTCATTTTTTATTTAAATCTTTACTAATAATTTGAAAGATGCTATTACGGAAAATAGTCCATTTTAATACGGTATCACACAGAGTAAATATTCGTCAAAGTAAAAGCTGATGTATTTTCTGCTGAATTAGACTCTTTTGAGTTGAAGTTTGAGGCCAGGCCTACATGTAGCTTGCAAACTGGTTTGTTATATTTTGTATAATAAATAAATAAAATAATATATATATGTAATTAATGTGTTATCTTATATTCACCAAAAATATAATAAATATAGAAAATCAACAAGGGTAAATGAATAGCATATAACATTGAACAGTGCTACGAATTTGCCTAATCTAAGGTTTTCAGGCCAAAATTTAGGGGTATTAGAAAGCAAATCGGTCATATTTTGAAAAATAATATGGTGAGGAATACTTTTTATTGGTTTTTCTTATTGCATATAAGCCAATCTTCATGGAAATTGTAAACAATCGCTTTTTCCCGAGAGCATTTTTTTCCGGAAAATGGAAATCATGACTATTTTGATGCAATTTTTCACTAAAATTGGGCCCGGATTAAAATTGGGCCCGGATGTTTTATTGTGGAAAATCCAGCTAATTTGATATAGTTATGAATTCTATATCCCCTACTGAAGGTATGAACATGTAACGGGCATATTTTTTATATGTTAAGGGATGTTACAGGGATGAAATATTACTTATTTAAAAATTCTTAAAATCCGGAATTTTATGTCATTAGTATATATCTTTAAGCAACCCTAGATGAAAAAATTAACCAGGTGACATATGATTTTTATGTGGTTTTTGTGATCAGGATATACCTAAAATCAAAATATCAAAAAATAAACGAAATCCCTCATAGGAAACCAAATGGGACGGTCTACCTTAAGTACTGATTGTGCATGCACCAAACGCTAAATAAATCATTTTATATGTATTTTTGTGTTAGTCAGACATTAGTTATTGTTCAAATGGCGGGTATCGTTTATGTTCTGTTGACGGTATAGCATTTTCAGGGTAAGATCTTATATATATGTGTATACTAATCAATATTTGAACAATATCAGCTACAAATGAAATATGTAATGGGACACTAGTGATTGAATATATTTTAATAATTCCGTTAAATCAAAAACACGCGTTGCAATCTCCAGAATTGACATACAATCTTTATATGTCTCATGGCAACGGGGATGTTTTGGTTTAATGTCGCAATAATGGCGCCTAGCCAATAGAAAGCTGTAAAACTACACTGCCCTGACGTATAAAACACGATCCCCTTACCGTTTGGCTTAGTATAGCTTTCCCTTCCAAGCCAACAGCATCTCAATACCAAGGAACTCGGACCATTTTAAAGGTATTTTTCTTTTTTACTTAGTGTATGTAGCCCGAGATACTCTGGTCCGGACACCTGACTTAGACATTATGACAGATAGATGTCTGGTGTAGGGCCAGAGCGCACTTATACTTGGAAATATGGAATTAGCCGAGAATTAACTCTGGCTATTAGTGAATGGGGATTTATTGCTGAAAATACCAGTAAAAGATGTATAGAAACATACTTACAAACGGTACTGTTCATGAATGTTTTATCGAAAACAGTACACAATAACTTAAGTTTCATATTATAGACATTTCTAATGTATATGTACGCATTGCTGGTTATGAAGAAAATACACTGCGATTCATATATTTGATTTAGAAACAATACAAAATATGTTGGTCTTCCTGATTCAATTCTGTTTAATTCAAAATTCATTGACAATTTTTATGAACAAAGATAGTTCATTGCACCATTGCATCATTCAGTCCTTACAAACATACACGTCACACTTGTAGTTGTTTTTGTTTTTGGGGATTTTTTTGGAGTATATGATAGGTTTATTTATAAGTCTAGTGTACATGTATTTCCATTTATGTTCTAAGATATCTTTCATTTAAACGGATTGTTTATGTAATTTCATAATATGAAACTTATTGTATCACGTTTCTGTCATCTCGTAACGAGATAGTAAAGTCAACAAGTTACATATCAATAAGTCGACTTTGAAAGATAATAAGTGGACTTAGCAAGATAATTTTTCATATTTTTTTTATTTTGAATTATTCGACTTATTATGTGACCCAGTTGACTTATTCTCTAGATTATTATTTTTTTAATTTTTATAATTAAAAATATTCCTTTCACAGAAGGACTATTCTAATTTTGAACACAAACTTTCACCACTTTCACAATAGTTACAGATACATTCATCTTTTACTCATTATTCCCTCTCAATCATTCATATTCGTTCAAATTAATAGATATTTGTATATAATTAAATGCCACCATACAAAACACCTGTAATTGGCAGTATAGTTTATATTTATGATATAGTACATACAGTCGCCACGATAAGTAAGTATCTGAATATACTAAAACATCCTTCAAATCCTACGCTGCGTAAAGATATATTGAATTATCTTCTCGGTTGTCCATTCAATCAATTTGACACATAAAATCAACCAGTGCGAATTCGCGGCCTCTGGATAACTAGTCTGACGCTCATCTCATCGAGCTAAAGAGAAGTTATCTCTAGTCAAGAGGTATATTGCGGATAGTATTGACCAGGTCTACATATATTACTGCAAAACTTTATCAGGATACAATCAGCTTGCTAGTTATATTATTGCTTGGATGCTATAATCCATGCTCACATAAAATGTTTTAGATTTATTCTGATTTAAATTTGCTGTTATGAAATACAAAAAGACATATTTAAATCTGCAGGAAGGAAGATGGTATTGTATATTTCCAGTCTATTTAATACTGTGACATAAATTGATGCTGGATTGCTCACAATTTTACAGAAATATTCGCAATGAAGATAATAGATATAATTTGACCTGTTCGTCCATTACATTTTAATAATGGTGTGCATATTTCCTATCGCCTCAGCCAACCTATCCTTTTTTAACAATGGGGGATATGGGCTCAAAATATATAACATATAAAAATATATTGTTAAACAAACAATATAGATCCATTATATACAAACCTAAACATGCTCCACCGCCGACAGAGCATAAATGATATTCATCATTTGAACAATAATTGGTATTTAATCGTGTATATATATGTCTAATTAACACAAAAAATAATATGAAATAATTTATTTTGCGATTGGTGCATGCGCAATTAGTACTTCATTCCAAATAGGATATAGTGACACGAATTTTTTTCGGGATGCAATTAATTATTTTTCATATTTTTAACTTAAAGTAAAATTAGAAGCTCAAACTTTTCAATGGTGGTAATGGTGTAAAGTAAGTAACTTTTGCAACTGAAGAAAAATACAAAATCGTCTGCTTCTGTATTTGATAGCGAAAAAATACCATTTGTCAGCAGTGGAGCATCTTTAATTGACCAACTAAAATATTTTTTCACATCTTTTTTTTTTTTGAATATATGTTCTGTTTAATTTCCTCTTTAATCGAATTAGATTATATAAATTATGTTATATTACTGCTATACCATAACGTAATGAAGCTGTTTTTACTAAAGTATTAATTTTTTGTAGGGTTTTTATGTAAAAACGATACTCAATAGTCACACGTTAAATATTGATAAAACTATGGTTATTTTAGGAATTTGTGTAATTTGCCATTATTCTGTTACTAGAATATGATTTTTTAAAATCAATACCAAAAGTTTTTTTATACTATGTACATCAGAGGAGGAAATCATTTACATTACATGTACAAATGTCTATATTTCACATGGATAACATATAGTACACATATCTGATAAGTAAAAGTTCTGATTTACTGAATCGATTCTGTTCCATAGTCTGTAATCACAAACGTACCTCTTGAGTTTCCATTGCGATATCACAATGCCATTGGAGTTATACATTTCTTTGTTCTTGAAGTGATCGGCAATCCTCTTTTTGAAATTTTAAGATAAGCAAATGCAGAATATGCGTTTTGACGTAATCAGTCATTATTCAACCTTGCATTTATTGTGATATGCATTATATATTCACAATTAATCTCACTTCAAATTGAAATGATATTTAATTGTAAAAGATACGATTGAAATAGTTGAACTACTTATGAACATATCCAGATTATCAATTTCACCCCCAAAAAGATGTCAATTACTGATTTAAGTTTTATATCTGTATGAATAAATTCCATATCTGTTTAATAAGCTGAGTGTCTACGCGTAAAAATAATTTTTCATGGTTTAAAACCATTTCAATATACCTTTCATGAGAAATTTTAACACCATTTCAATATACCTTTCATCAAATAAACCACATAAGCTTTATTATAATTATAGCGACTGACCAAAAGGGTCATCTATGCGTTCCATATGTCTATATTGTTAATGGTTTTGTGAACATTTGTGACCGTCCTATAATATGTTATTTGGTGTCTTGATAAAGCGGCAGATCGGTTTCGAAAATTCGACAATATTTTTTCCATACTGATGGAGATTTTCTTTTTGCCCCATAAAGCTTATTGCTGATAAACACGATTGTATCATGGGTGTGCTTATACATGTATTTATAATACAAATTCCATTTTGTATGTGTGTTGTACATCCTGTTGTAAATAAGCCGCCTAAATGTAAAAATAGAGGTTCATCAACAAGTGACCGTTGTTTATCATGTTTATCAAACTGGAGTTAGTTATCTTAAAAATGTTGAAAATACATTAGTGAGTGTCTTTTAAAAATTTGAAAATTAACTAACGACAGGTTAGAAAAATAGGGATAACAATAGTCACGCGTTGGAGAACTTATTTATCTCATAACTTTAACTCTATATTTATACCATGGTGACCATTTAATCCTCTTCATTCAGGAAAACTTACCACGATACACTATGTAGTGATATCTTTCCGCCATAAAATATAGTGCCAAAATAGAAAGCCAATATTATATTGATTAATACTTTGAATAAGCAACTGCCTATTACAGTAAATACAATATTATTTAAAAGCATATGCGCTATGAGAAGTAGCCTGAATTTGAGAGCCAATCGGAATCAAGAGATGTTGATGTTGACCAATTAGAGGCGCCGTAGGTGTTAACAAACTGGAGTGTGTGGAGTGTGTAAACATAAATGGTAACCAACTGCAATAGAATTTATCGCATGGGTTTTCCATTGTGAAACAGGCATAGTAATGGGATAGAATGGTATCCGGAAGTGATGAATAACCTACAACGACAACGAGTATTATAGCTTGAATACAGCGAAACCGAAATTTGTCGTCCTTAATACACCAAAATCAATGTTTCATGTGTATTTATTAGAATAATTTCGGTTCCAGATATCTGATAAATACAAATAGAGTAAATAATAATAAATTTAATAATAAATCTAATAATACCGATTCATATTTTGTCTCTCGTTATGTATTGCACTTTAATCTACATGTTTATTTTGATACATGGATTAAAAACAACATTCATTCCAATTCACAAAATACATATAATTTAATAATCATAATCAAGTTTTGAATTTTATACATTTCATATCAACAAATGTAGGTGCAACCAAAATTAATCATTTCCCTTTCGTATTTAATATACTTACAATCAGAATGCAAAATTTACTGTGAAAATATTGTTTTTGTCGTGAATACTTTTTTTGTGCATTTTTGTTTCATTTTTACTTGTAGGAGCAGGCAAAAGTAAATATATATTTCTTTGAAATTTACGGCACTTGTGTGGAAATAAATTAGTAAGCTAGAAATAATTAAAGAAGGGGTTAATAAATATCACGTAAGATTGATACACACATACTAGTAACAATATAGGCCTAGTCTAGATCTACTATAGAGACATAGAAAGTGTAACCAATAGAAAAGTCCTTGTTTCATGGTAAATAACTGTTATATTCAACCTCGTGAGGAGAAAAGCTTCGCACTCGTGAAATATATTACTGTTTCGACGTCATTGAATGAAATATAATGGTTATATATCAAGGAACATACTCTATGAATCGCTTTATATCTTATTGTGTTCAACAGATGGCGTCGCAATGCAACGTGTCCGCCAATTCTAGCGACTACGTCGACACAGATACAGCCCCTACCTGGGTCAGCCTTTGTGTTACAGTATCGGGAGGAATCACGATATTGGTCAACATACCAGCGGTTATTGCAATGATCATCACAAAATTTCGACAACCTAAAGTCCGTATGATACAACTCATTATATTAGGAGTTACAGATATGCTTGCCGGCATGTCGTTGTTTCCAATTTTAAAAACGTTCATTAACCCGACCAGTAACGTTAGTTATTGGTCTTGTTTTTCGCGGATGTTCTTTTTCGGAATAACTTACTACAATTCGATAGGCCAGTTGTGCGTCATTTGTATCGATCGATACTTCCTGCTATCCAGACCATCCTGGAGGTATACGACTAATTATGAAAGAAGATATATCAAAATGTTCAGCGTTATGTTCATTATAACAATTGTAGCTATTTGCTTGCCATTTT
Organism: Argopecten irradians; assembly: GCF_041381155.1. Lineage (NCBI taxonomy): Eukaryota > Metazoa > Mollusca > Bivalvia > Pectinida > Pectinidae > Argopecten > Argopecten irradians. The sequence continues at coordinate 6,880,735 of NC_091148.1, read as the reverse complement.
TCATCCTCGGGCATCACCGAAACGTCACAATGGTATGTAAATTAGAAAATCTATTCTGCGAGGATCTGCCGCAGTTTAGTGCCGTGATTGGTGGAGTCGCTATCTTCATACAGATTTGCATCATTATATGTTGCATATCTATGATTGTTGTTCTTCAAAAACATCGCCGCAAATGTCGACAGATTGCCCCTCTAGTGGTCTCTGGAAATTCAACTGCAGCCAACCAAAGTAATCCTGAGCAGGAACGCCAATACATTAAAATGGCTAAAGAAACTAAAAGTACGCTCACAATTATAATCATTATTGCGAATCTGATCATCTGCGTTTCACCAATGAACTTAGGATTTATCATCCACGGTCTGAATTTAGGAAAACAACATGACAGAATAGGCAGGCACCTCTTCATTACTCTAACTTCTTTGAATTCAGCTATTAATCCACTTATCTACTGTTTCAGAACCCCAGAGGTGAAGGCTACTTTACAATCCGGACTTGATAAATTCCGGACAATGTTTCGAATGTAGAAACAATAAAGGCTAATCGGTATCCATTGCCTTAAGGTAGCTCCATATTTTTGGAAAAACTCATGTCATTTTTGATCTAACAGCTCTTATTTTCTTACATTTTTCACTTGGATTTCAAATCTGTAGAGAAAAATGAGTGTTTTCGAATTATTTTTTGAGATATTTGAGCTTGAAATATACCATCCGTGCATATTTTCTGACAGAAAATAGAAGAATTCATAAAATCATATTTAGAATTTTTTTTTTCTATTTTTTTATTTCTATATTTTTTCTATAATATTATGACGAATGTAGTCTTTATGTTGTTGATGTTTTGTCCTAAATTTCTAACGATAAAAGAATATACAAAACTATTGTATGTTTACAAATGATAACACACCGTGAGTTCCATTTGCGAATTCGTACCAGTTGTACTAACTTAATACGACACAGCCAAATGGAACGCGTTTGTATTTTTCCATGCACCCATATGAAAGATATGCTTCGAATATAGAAGCCAAAAATTTTCGTTGTTAGCAATGAAATATATGAATGTTATACCTAAATCATTTCGATCACAAATGAAAAATCTCGAGTCCACCATCTTGGATCCAAGTGGTACCCATTTGTACCGGTACAGATCTGCTGGTACGGCGCGTTCCATTTGAGATACAGGAGATTCGTATCGATACAACTGGTACTAATCTGTGAATGGAATGCACGGTAATTTTCGCTCTTTCCCAGGATCGTTTTATTTATGTAAGTATCATATGTTGCCATATTTTCGCTCCTAGTTTCACAATATTTGTAAATGATATGCCAAGGAAACATATTTTGTTCAAATATCATATAAAAACATGATGTCCTCGATCAAATTTTCCCAATGTTGTACGCTTCAAATTTGTAACTCACACCCCTGCCCTCATTTCATCCAGTGCTAAGATGGGTCAAAATCATGCCGCAAAAATCATTTCATATGTTTTTGTGATATTATATCTGGTTTATGTCTGTTTATTTTATGATTTTCTTCAAATGTTATGTATAAGGAAATCTGTATGCATTTTTTCGGAATTTCGGTCCGGACGGGTCCCCTTTTATAATTTATTGCAACAAACGTTACTTCCGGTATTTGAAAATCCATTCTCACTAACTACAGGGACCACAAACACCTCAGAGATATCATCTAATTTTCGCTTCATTGATTTTATTTGATTTCTTGGATGATTTTAAACATTTAATATTATGTGTTGAAAATATTTACATATTGAAAAAAATATCCAAGTTGAATGTGGAAACGAATCGGACACCATTCTGGATTTCAAAACAACCACCGCAGTTTCCGGTTTAGCATCATATAATTTAGCGCGGTTTTCAAAAGTATGGAACTACCTTAACAAACTGACACATTTACCAATGATGATATCCATGGGTCGGATTAGCTTTTGAAAGGTGGTGTTCAAACAATTGTTCAAATTCCATAGAAACTGCCCACAGTCCAATTTTGTTTAAACTCGATTAATGTGGCATTTTACCCTCACCATCATAAATAATATGACTGTCTTATGTGGATATGACGGATATGGATATTATACTTAAGGGTCCCAACATATTGTAAATCCCGAGTCTTTTACAAAGTTTTGTGGTCCCGAGGGTAGAATATCCCTTTCCTTCATATCCACCTATATATGAAAGAGCATTTTGCTCCTATACCTCTACATTATTTTTTTTTTTACATTTTAACAATTATGATATCCCGCCATTTTGAATAAATGTTCTTTATACACGAAAATTGTGTGATATTTAAAACATAATACCTTTAATTTTATTTGTTGTTGTAACACCACGTACGTTCGGAAAGCAACGTTATTTTTTACCGAGAAAATAATATTTTTTGACGAAGTGATGTCACGAGGCTGTATTGCATGGATAACCAAAAAATACAGTCTCAGTCGACATGAGTTTACTGTATTGGATAACCAAGTACCACACCCGTAGGTATGAGTGAAAAACATTACTGGCCGGCGACATAGTATCGTGAACAAATGGAGCTTTTCACTAATATTTTTATCTTATCGTCATAGAAGTTACGATTATTGCCGAATGGATGTCTGAAAGTTCGTAACCCGTTTTCGGAAGAGTTCGGACTGACGTTACGTAGTTACGGTAGTCATTTTACTACATTTTACTGAATATATTGTCATGATTGTTTTTCAAAAAAGGGATGTTATGGAATAAATTAAATTCAGCATTGATGTAAATATAACAATTTGACTTTTTCCTCATGTAACTTACCTATGCTGTACTTGGTTCTCTGACAAACGAACAGGTTGACAATAGAACAACTATACGTACCCGGCCTCGTAAACCTTACGTGCTACAACCATTTTTAGTCAAAAAGTCTTTTGAGCTACAATATTGCAGCTAGGTTGACAAGTACATTGTACTTAATAACAACTCGTACCACTCGTTTTTATGGTACATATGTACAACTGAATCGAGGTATAGTGATAATTCAATTCATAATAAAAGTATAGCATCTAAAACTGACAGTATTATGATCGGTAATTAAGAATTACTTCCCTTCGTTTCACTCCGTCGGTATCGGTACTGACAGTTGAAACCTTATAACTGTTATAATAGTAAAAAAATAAATAATGTTCACTTAAGATACGCTGTAATACAAATGTTTAGTACAAATATCTGTAAAATGCTTGTCTTGAAAAAAAGTTCATGCATCTAGCTCAACTTTACCAAAACAAGTATATATAATAAATGGTATTCCCACACCTTATGTACTGCCATGCAGCAGTAAGTTAATATGAAAAAAAATGTGTAGATCATTGTAAAATATTATCTCTGTGTATTTCATAAATGTATATCTAAATAAATTGTATTGTGACATTAACGAATGATTTCATTTCTTTATGTGATATTATTGTTTTTTACCAAATACATCAGACAATGGTTAAATTCCATTTATAGATATATGAAAATACCATTACTGACGGTTGCAATTTAACACGCAAGTAATTTACTTTTGAAGCATAGCCCAGTGAAAAGATGCATGAAAGAATACACTGGCAATATAGTTATTTTCTTATAAAAGGCAGGTATAAAGTGTAGGCGTATTACTGTATGTAGGCTGATTACTTTTTACTTATTAGCTGAAATAACGGGTGAATGCAGAACAATCGCTTTTATTAGTTTAACGTCCAATCAACAGCCAGGGTCATGTAAGGACGTATCAGGTTTGTTGATGGAGGAAAGCCTGAATACCCGGAGAAAAACCAACCTTTGCCTACCGCCTTACCGAGTTTCAATCGGAAACATAATTGACAGGTGTAATGATTTCTCATACGGTATGAACACCCTTGTACGAAGTGACTTGATACATGTCCTTTTTGATTTTGTGCATCATTTATTACATTTTCAGAGAAATTTACAGGCTTTTACAGTGAAAATATATGATATTTTTCACCTGAGTAAAAATATCATTTTCAATTTTTCCACTTACTATTGACCAGTCAGAAAACAGCATTTACAGTGAAAATATCGGGTGTTTTTTTTTTGGGGGGGGGATATCTTTTTTTTAAATATCAAACCAAAAACATCGTTTTTTCATCGTGTATCTGCTTTAATATTTTTTTTATATTTGTAATTGTTTGAGCATTAATGTGTTACATGTTGACTAATGGGTTAAGTAGGCCTAGTAAAGACATACATTTGTAGTATAGAGACGTAAAAAGGAAACGTCGGTGATGATATTGCCAAAACTCTTCTCCAATTTTCTCTCATTATACGTCTGCCATGACCTTGTTATGAGGATGAACAAGATACTGTAGACCAATTTATTTTACATATGACCAGAAGAATGGTGCGCTCAACCTTCAAATCTCTATATTGAATCTAGAAACATATAGATACATGTATGTATATCTAATTATTTAGCATTAATGCCACTATTTTTTTCTTTATTTCATTAAGGTATGAAAGACAAACGCGGGTTTTCACAAAAGTTTTCAGACAAAATTGATTTCGTAAACCGATGAAATAAAAAAAAATTAGTGACACCAATGTTTATAATGAATTTTGCAGACTAATTTTGCAGATAATTGATATAATACAAAATTCTCCCATTACTTACTAATTTAATATTTACACCCAAATCCTTGTATTTTGTTCGAGCACTTGTCACGGGAGTCTAGTATGTATAAAATGTATATAGTTTTGCATGGTTATCACCTAAATATCGTGACTTCCATTTAACCATTTGTATATACGTTAAAAGTTACCAAAGAAGTAAAATGGTTACTACATTGTAACAATTTCCCGTCAGCTTCTGGGGGGCTTCGCCCCCATACCCCCTACCGGGGCTTTGCCCCTGGACCCTGAGCAAGGGGCTATCGCCCCCAGCACCCCCAGGCATGCAGGCCTATCCAGACCTAGCTACGCCGCTGGCCTGAATACCCGGAGAAAAACCAACCTTTGCCTACCGCCTTACCGAGTTTCAATCGGAAACATAATTGACAGGTGTAATGATTTCTCATACGGTATGAACACCCTTGTACGAAGTGACTTGATACATGTCCTTTTTGATTTTGTGCATCATTTATTACATTTTCAGAGAAATTTACAGGCTTTTACAGTGAAAATATATGATATTTTTCACCTGAGTGAAAATATCATTTTCAATTTTTCCACTTACTATTGACCAGTCAGAAAACAGCATTTACAGTGAAAATATCGGGTGTTTTTTTTTTGGGGGGGGGATATCTTTTTTTTAAATATCAAACCAAAAACATCGTTTTTTCATCGTGTATCTGCTTTAATATTTTTTTTATATTTGTAATTGTTTGAGCATTAATGTGTTACATGTTGACTAATGGGTTAAGTAGGCCTAGTAAAGACATACATTTGTAGTATAGAGACGTAAAAAGGAAACGTCGGTGATGATATTGCCAAAACTCTTCTCCAATTTTCTCTCATTATACGTCTGCCATGACCTTGTTATGAGGATGAACAAGATACTGTAGACCAATTTATTTTACATATGACCAGAAGAATGGTGCGCTCAACCTTCAAATCTCTATATTGAATCTAGAAACATATAGATACATGTATGTATATCTAATTATTTAGCATTAATGCCACTATTTTTTTCTTTATTTCATTAAGGTATGAAAGACAAACGCGGGTTTTCACAAAAGTTTTCAGACAAAATTGATTTCGTAAACCGATGAAATAAAAAAAAATTAGTGACACCAATGTTTATAATGAATTTTGCAGACTAATTGATATAATAGAAAAGTAAAAACTAATGATTCTAATGATTTTTCAAATGATTTTTTTCAAGATTGATTCGCAACGTCGACGTCACTATTGTGACGTAACAATAACGTTGAGATTTCGCGCCACTATCGGATTTGGTGGATGCCTTCGACAGGGATATTGCCTTTGTCTTCCTGATCGTTTCTTTAATCTCTCACACATGGGTTACATTATGATATCAAAACATCATTTTTAAAAGTTGTTATGAAAACAAAAATAACAAAGGCGTTATTTGATGCGCAAGATTTATAGATACATTAACATGTAAGATAATGGAATCTGATTAAATAAAATAGAAAATCTTATTGATATGGAAATTACAAAAAGAAGAATATACACGAAAATAATGATTATAATTTTCTTCGGGTTGTAAGGTGTTTGTACGATAGGATGTTCAGTCTGAAACAAAACAAAACTTAGTTACACAAACATAGATCATCATGACAATTATTACAGTAAACGCAACTAAACTAGTACAAGAATGTTCATCGGCTTACAATTATACTATAACAACCCCCCAAAAAAAAAGAAAAAATGACGTCGTCATTAGTAACGTCGCTTAAATATATGCCGGGTACATACTAATCTGTCAGACATTATTTTTATTTTTATGTCATATCTGTATGAAACTACATTCCTGTAATTACGTTGAAACTACAAATGTTTCTTTTTATGACCTATATATATGAAACTGCATTCGTGTAATTACGTTGAAACTGCAAATGTTTCTTTTTGTGACATATATATATTGAACTGTATTCTTATAATTACTCATGTCTGGTGGATGCGATATCAAATCATTCGTTAAAATATTTGCCCTTGTTCTACTTACTACATGGGCCGTTTACAAGTTTGACATCGTCAATGGCAATATCACCTTGCCACGAGTTACCTCTCCATCCGACAATATAGAACTACAATAACAAAAGTGCGAAAAAAATAATACTATGTATGATACATTGTACAAAGAATTTTGGTAAAGATAAGCACAGCATATGATATCTTCCATAAAGCGCGCTAGCGCTTGATTGTTGGATTTGCCTCTGTCCAGTTGGCATTCACATTGGCTATGAATGCCAACTGAAAGACTAGCGCTTCATGGAATTGGCCTCTGACCAGTAGGCATTCATATTGGATATGAATGCTAACTGAAAGACATTCAATGCTTAAATTTATATTTGGTTACAATTTTAACATACCAAGGGATTTTGCATCTATAATGAATAAGTAATTCGTTATTTTCAAGGATGGAACAGCCATTTCAACAGCCGTTTTCCGTGCTTGGTAAGGTTACATAGTAGGACTGAAGTGAAAAATGTAAATATAATTGTTTGTTTGACGTTTCGATGACTTTAATACGTGTACCCGGCTAAGTTTATCAAGCAAATGACAAGGGAGAAAATTACATCAAAAGCGTAATAGTGTTAAAGTTGAAATAAAAGTCTAAGATCGATGTTCAATGTTGATTTCGGCACTGTTGCATATACAACACGATTTTATGGTATTGTAATGGGCTGATATGACACATTCTAAAACGAAAATGTTTAGAAACAAGTCTTGAATGTTTTTAATGAAAATAAACTTATGTATATTTTGCATATTATGCCACTGGATGTCCGTGGATACTTTAATTCTATTTCGGATGCAACCTATTCCATTGCATTACTATGACTACACTACTATTATTGTAGCGTGTACAAATAAATTCGTCGATTTCAGTCTTTCGTGATTTAATTTAAATCAAACGAAATATTTTACAAATCGATAATTTTAAGTCATCTGTATAAAATATCCCTAATTTCATTTAATTGAAAAAGAAAAAGAATGATCGATGACAATAATAGTCTTCAGCAAGACAATAGATATAGGAAAGAAAACCGTCTGATAATGTATTTAATCTAAACAATGCGAACAAATATTCATAACCCTCCTGAAAATTTCTCGATAAATACTTAATATATACAATAAGGAATTCGTACTATCAGCTATACACATATACGCATACAGCACGTATTTACACTGGAGCGACCGTTATTTATAAAACATTCAATTTGTTTTCAAAGAAGTCTATCCATATTTATTTCACCGTAAGATATATTTCGTTTTTCTTTACCTTAAAATGATTTCACATTAGAATAATATCGTATAAACTCATATACTCTGCATTTTGCGATCCAAACTATGTTGACGTAAAGGTATGTTTGAAACAAAAATGAAATGATAAAAGCTTTACGCTTAGGTTATGTTAAATATTGTGCTTCTCTGCTCTTCAGATCTTTCGCTATTAATCGTTCGCTGTACAATGAATTTTGATCATATACACGACAGTCGTGCAATGATCTCACGATTTCAGATGAACAGGTAACCTATCAGAAATCATACCATTATAAAAAAATTGATATTCTAAAAATGATTCTTGTTCTATCATACAAATCACGGTTGTATATGCTTTGTTTCCCATAGAAGAAAAAAGTTAAAATATGAAATACTTTTAGAATAATAGTAGCTTAGCTGCTGTGTGGATACATATCCGTATACGTATATCGCTTTTTGCAAGTATCCATAAAAATAGATATATTATTATGTCTTATTTTTGATCCACGTTAACAACTCCAAATCAAGGCTGCAAAAGATTCATCTATGTTTGTGTATCGCAAATGACAAACCTATTACAAATCGAGTCACTTATATATATCATAATGTATATGAATGTACCCCAATCGACCATATTAGAAGAGATCTACTTTAATTATTCGAAATCGAGACACTAAAATATACCGTATGTATATCGTAACGTATATAATGTATCGCAATCGACCTTATTAGACAAAGTTATTTACCCTTACAGATAAGTAATGATTGCGACGTCATGAGTTTGATAGCGTAACGTCATGCTTTTCATAGAAAATGACGAATGTTTTGCTCACAAAATAATGACATCTTAATAGATACCTATCTGCAAGGTACATTGTTATATGCAAAGACGGAAAATCATATGATAATGTATATTACCGTATCGTAACTGGAGTCGATGGTAACAGAAGCACTTTGCCACTCTACACCGTAGTTTAAGGTATAGTCACCCCACAGCAGTGCAAAGGAATTACCATAAACTTGTAGAGCATCCGCCTGTCCAAGTTTGTGGAAGTGAAATCTCAGACATTTATCAAAGCCTAAAATAAGAAGAAAAAATATATTTGTTTTCATACTTAATCCGAATATCTGATTTGCAAATTAATTTTCTTCATATTACTATGAAGAAAACTCCTAGAATGGCGCGAAAACCCGACGTTATCATGCCGTCACAATAGAGATGATGACGTTGCATATTGATTTTTAAACAATAATTCATTAGAAAATCAATGGAGTTGCACGTCTGAACGTGTCTTACGTTATCATGTAGTCTGAAAATTAATTGTAAGCATTGATGTAACCATTTTTTAACTTCATCGGGTTATGACATACTTTTTTTTTTAAACATTGTGAGAATCCGCTACACGGATTCCGCTACACGGATTCAAAATAGTTTGCAAACAAAATTTCTTTCACACCCCAATGTAGTTAAAAAATAGTTACATCAATGTTTTAATGATAATTATAGAAAATAACTAGAGTAGTTTATATGCATATACCTGTCCAAGTTTGTGGTGGTGAAATGTCAGACATTCCTTCAACCGTAGAATTAAAAAAAAGAAAACGAAAAAGAAACGATATATAATTTTTTTTTAAATAACAAGATAAGTTTAGATGTATATATCTATATACCTTCCACGTTTATGGTATTGAAATATCAGACATTTATGCAAGAATAAAACATGAAGACAATGTTATATAAATATAAAAAACAACTAGAGTAGTTTAAAGGTAAATACAAGTTTGTGGTAATGGAATGTCAGACATTTCTTAAAGCATACAATTAAAAACGAACTGATACTTATATTAACTATAATTATAAAAATAAGATAAATTTAAATGTACATATGTATATATACGTCCACGTTTGTTTTAATGAAATGTCAGACATTTATGCAAGCCTAAAATTAAAAAAAACCATAATTATATATAATTATAAAGATAAAATTAGTTTACAGAAGGGGGATATTTTGCATGAAAATACAATAGGGTCAGCTGCATACTGTATCTTGTTCAAATTTTTCGATTTTTTTCTGCGCTCATGGTAATTTCAGAGGTCAAAGGTCAAAGGATGAAAATTCACATTTTCATTGCTTAAGTCTTAACTAATTAATTATTAGCATAGAGGTAACTTTTTTTTGCAGATTTTGCCTGTAAATATTGTGAGGTTTATTTCAGAAAACTGATGAAAAGTTCAACAAGTAGGACACTGTGACCTAGCATTTATTCTATTTTAGCTTTGAAAACTTTGGTTTTTTTACTGAGAACTAGGATTTGATAGCTTGAAATTGATGTTTTGTAATGTATAAGGATCTTGAC